>NC_139537.1:87773950-88373950 GCF_965153285.1 Podarcis tiliguerta
CTGCTCTGGTTCGCCAGAAGCAAATTAGTCATTCTGGCCACATGACCCAAAAGTTGTACGCTGGCTCCCTCGGCCAATAAAGCAAGATGAGTGCCGCAACCCCAGAGTCGGCCATGACTGGACCTAATTTTCAAGGGTCCCTTTACCTTTACCTAAATGTAAGGAAAACACTGGAGACTAATTTGGTTAGTAGATGTCTGGCATCTGGTGGGCGGGGCTTCTGTGTTGTGCTCTGGAATCAGCCCCTCCCTTCAGGTGTTAAGTACGGTAAAGTTCAGTTAGAGAGGCCAACTGTCATTCTTGTTCTTGCCTCATGCTGTTGTTTTAGTTTCTCTCAGGCAGCATGCTGTTGTGTTGCCATTTTCTTTATTATTAAAGCTTTGTTTGACATATACGTGAGTCAGTTTGCTGAAAGAAAAGAATGTAAAAAGGTAAAGGACCCCTGGACGGTTAAGTCCAGTCAAAGGTGACTATGGGGTTGCAGTGCTCATCTTGCTTTCAGGCTGAGGGAGCCGGCATTTGTCCACAGACAGCTTTCAGGCTCATGTGGCCAGCATGACTACATTGCTTCTGGCGCAATGGAACACCATGACGGAAACCAGAGCACACGGAAATATCTCAAAGTTATCAAGCTTTTTTTGTTTTGTTTTTTAAGAAAATCAACTTCAAAGTTGATTTCTTGGGGAGAAATCAACCTCTAAGTTTTTGACACACAGTTATTTGGTCACTTTATGCAGAATCAGTAATCATTTAAGCACATTTAACATTTTCCCTTCCCAGGGGTACAATCAAACCTACTGTTCTTATTCAGTCAATAGGGACTTTCTGTGCTGGCATAGTCAGCAGGGATTTATCAGCATTGCTCTATAGGGCATGCTTTCAGCCCAGAGAAAAACCTGTAATTATTCTATTATATTTGATATTTTCCCTGTACATGGATGATGGGTGGTCATTCATCAGTTCTCCCTGAAGTTCTCATACTCTGAGAAAGAGATAAAGACAAGAAGCCCCCTTTTTAGGTGGTGATAACAGCATTTGGCACTGCACTAGTATAAGCCAGCCTTCATGTTCATAAAGGACAAGTGTGAAGCTTGACTAAAACCTTCTTTGGCACCAGTCCTGTCTAATTCCTGGTCTCGATTACTTTCGGCCATTATGTGTAGGCTTCTAAATGGCATGCTAAATATGTAAAGAAACAGGAAAAAGAAAATGTACAGGTCTGTTGCAGTGGCATGCGCAAAGTGTACAAATTGCAAAATGCTTTATAGTGTTATGTTTTATGAGTACAAATTATAATAATCCCCTGCAGAATTTCTGTAGCCCCATAGGGGTAGGTGTTCTTCTTTCTTTTCCTGTAGTCCCCAAATATACGAGGAATTGGTTTCATATTAGAACATAGTTTTTTTAATTATCTTCATGTAGCCTGTACCTAAAAATAATAATAGTAATTATCCCTCCTAATTCCTATATTTGGCAATTTTATCAGTACCTGAACAAATTATGCACATATTTCATAAATTGCTTTTCAACTGACCAAATACCCTATTTTTCTGCAGTTGATTTAATGTCTCTGATAAACAATGGTGGGCATTATTCTAGGTTTAAGATTCTTTGTTCTATTCCTTTAGGCGGTGCATTTTTTCCTTTTGTCATCTGTAACGGATATCCCCATTACTGAGGGTTAGATCGACACTGCCCTTGTTCATTCATTATTATTTTTTGTGAATATAGATGTAAGAGTTCTTGTCTCTGGCAGCAGTACAAGAATGGATCATTGATTCTTTTTGATCTTCACAGATATTGACACTCCTCGAATGTGATATGCGGTGAACTAACGGTTTATAGGTTTCCACAATTTGCCTTAGCAGCCATTCAGAGAGCTCTCTTATTAGCAACGGAACTTAAGCAACCCACCATTAATATAGCTTCCAGGCAAGGGGGAAATTCCTCTGATTTCAGTGAGGCTTGCTTCAAAAGCTCCCTCTCTATGAATTCATTTGCAGCTCTGGCTGGACCACACATTCCACTCGACTGTATCAAACCTAGGTCTGTCTTTCCCAGCCTTGGTTGGCCAAGGTTCTTTGGAGCTTCAGCCCAAAACATCTGTAGAGCACCAGATTGGGAAAGGTGAAAACTAGATTCTGTGCTGTAATGTTCAGGAAAGCAGGTTCTCACCCTAACCTCCCAACTACAGTGGCTAGGTTGCAATCCTGAGACTAGCACTCTACATTTAAATTCCCTGAGAAAGCCAACACTGATTCCTCCCTATTCTCAACATCCACCTGCTTCACACCTGCCGTAAGTGTCCAACAGAAGTGGGCAGATGATAGATACATGGAAGGAATGCATGGGATAAACTGTGGGGGCCTCATCTCTAGCTATGGTGTGGGGTTTGGGTGCAGAGCTTTTTGTCATTTACAGAGGAGAAACCATTTCCTAGTCTGGGATCTTGGAGATGTTGCCTTTTTCTGGCTTTGCTGCAAAGCCGCTGCAGATGTTTTTGAGGGGAATTGTCTTTGTATAAGTTCTCCAGTGCACTGTTGCTGTTGTGGTGGTTGTTTTAGCCCTCTCACTTCTTGCAATTTAACCAACGGTCAGGTTGTACAATTGGAGCAAGCTCAGCTGTACAATGAAGGGAAAGTAGCAAACTAGAGTTATTCTGTGAGGCAGCCTCTAGCGAAGTTCTGTTTCTTCTGTTACCAGCCTTGTGATAATTTGAGCAATAATATACATTTTTGGATATGATGTGCTTTTTTACATTTCATTGAGTAACCATTTAGAAGTCAGATGATTAATTGACTACAGCTATTTATAACAGTCGACTTAATTATAATTCTAATCCTTTGCTGCCCTCTTGCTGTCCACTTTTTTTCTTTTTTCTTTTTTGGTAAGGAGCAGCCAAGTGTCTCAGAGCTAGCATAATGTTCTAGATAAGACATTGATATCTCCCTCCCTCTTCTCCTGGCATTGGAGCTCCTAGAACAGCTCAACTACAACAATAACAGTTGTTCAAAGTTATCAAGCTTCCAAAATTCTCATAAATGCAGGAAGGCATCACATAGCCTCCACACCCACACATATAGTTAGCTGTATTTATTGATTTGGGGCTTTCTTTCCTCCTCAGGCTTCCATAAATGCAATACATAAATTCAAAGAGTTTTGTGCTTAAAATACAGAAGTTTTGTGTGTTTCCTCTAATAACTTTTGTACATGACCAGGAGGAAATATCGGAAGGAAGAGGAGGAACAAGCAATTGGTAATTTGATAATATCTTGGAGAATTTGATAATATCTTGGAGTAATTTGATAATATCTTGGAGAATTCTTGGAGAACAGATGATGTACCTACAGACTGGAGGTAGGCAATTTTTGTCCCAATCTTCAAAAAGGAACAAAGGAAAACCCAGGTAACTACTATGAGGAACGGCTAAGGGAGCTGGGCATGTTTAGCCTGGAGAAGAGGAGGTTAAGGGGTGATATGATAGCCATGTTCAAATATATAAAAGGATGTCATATAGAGGAGGGAGAAAGGTTGTTTTCTGCTGCTCCAGAGAAGCGGACACGGAGCAATGGATCCAAACTACAAGAAAGAAGATTCCACCTAAACATTAGGAAGAACTTCCTGACAGTAAGAGCTGTTCAACAGTGGAATTTGCTGCCAAGGAGTGTGGTGGAGTCTCCTTCTTTGGAGGTCTTTAAGCAGAGGCTTGACAACCATATGTCAGGAGTGCTCTGATGGTGTTTCCTGCTTGGCAGGGGGTTGGACTCGATGGCCCTTGTGGTCTCTTCCAACTCTATGATTCTACTAACCACAATTAGCTGTTCCAGGTTGCATCCCTTGTTTTCTCTCTCTCATCCCTATGCTTGAGGCCTGTTTGCCTGTCCTTTGGCCTCTTCCTTATGACATTTGACCCTCACTTCCATTAATCTAAGCAGCGACAGAAAAAAAGGAAAAGGAAGTATTGAAAACACACCTCCATTAAACTGAGCGTAGAAAAGGAAAGTCCTTTCCATCTGTTGCTGCCTGCCATTACATAGCCATTCCAGGCACGAATGTGAAGTGGACTCATTTTTTACTAATATGGGGGCTATTTCCCCCACGAGTTATGAGTAGCTGGTTTACACCTACAACACCTATCCATCTGGTCTTGTAATGATTGCCAGGCATATGTGCAAAGCCTTCCGAATGACTCTCCTCTTCAAAAAGACCCTGAAGGGCAATTATTTTTAGCAGCTTTAAAGCATCAGACTTCACTGGCAGGGGGGATGGAGAAAATATAAAAAAATGGAAGTGATCAGTTAAGTGCATTTACGACCATCTTTGGAAGTTGCTTATCTGAATATTAAATATTCCCACAAAAGACCACATTCCATAAATTAACAACCTAAGAAAAGCTTCTGCATGCCAATCTTCGAGCCCATTGATTTACCTAAGTTGTATTTTAGAGTATTTACATATCACTTGAGAATTAAAACAGGCTTTCTTGCTTCATCTTGCAATATTCTTTGCTTGGTGAGACTAAAATAACAATCCAAACCCCGCTTTGCATCCAAGATCCTTCTTCCACCAGCCAGGCATGTGTGCTGCCAGCAGAACAGGACTTTTCTGAAACAGAGACTGGACAGAACTGAGCTTCCCCAATTACTGCTGGATGTCAATGCTGCAAACCACCTCCCTCCTTGTCTGCTGTACATTGCAGGGTTGCAGATGTGGTGGTTGTCTCCATGAAGCCCTGGGGGCCTGGAGAGGGTGACACAGGTCTCTTAATCCAGAGCCCAAACAATGCAATCCTAATAATATCTACTCAGAAATAAATTATGTTGAATTCAGCAGGGTTGGGATTACAGCCTTAATTACACGGGGCTTCAGCAGCAAATTATATTATTACTGGGTTTATTAGTTTGATGAAGGGCAAGCTGGAGATCAAAATAATAAATAAATAAATAAATAAATAAATCCTGCCACCACCAGCAGAAGTGTAAATAAAATCATCTCACATTAACTTTCCACTGTACAACAGATATTTCATCTTTTCACGATACAGTCATAGAATTGCTATTGCGTTGTAGCAGTTATATAAAAAGAAAAACATTTCTTTCCCCCAAAGCAAATCTGCCAAGAGCTGCAATTTATGTAGACTGTCGAAGGGTGAGGGGTGGGGATCATTTTTGAAAGGAGTATAAGCAATTAGACTGAAATTATAGGGATTTTTTAAAAAAACCAAACCCACACACATTTTTTGAAAAAGCAATATGTGGTTCTACTTGGAAGTAATCTATTCTGAAGTGAAACTATTCAAATAAAACAGACACAGAAAATAAATTCATAAGGGAAAATGGACCATGCCACGTGGAAATGCTTTGCTTCATAGGCCCTAGACTTGCTCGCACGGAGAACATTCTTATGAGGCACAAGTCTATTTGTACCTGTGTGTATTTTGGTATTGGTAGGTCGTCTTTCAGGGTTAGGGTTAGGGTTGCCCCACAGTGTATTATAATATGAAATATCATTCCATTTTGGAATCAATAAAATCAAGATCTAAAAACTGTTGGGATACTGCCAGGGAGACAAAGTCCATCATGACTCCACGTCGCCTCCGGACGATCCAAAGATCTCTCGTAGATACAGTTTCAGCAATTAGTGACACGAGCTCCAGAAATAGCTTGCCACATTCCAGAGCTGATGCACGCTCTATCAGCAGAATTCACACAGTGAAAGATGCACACAGGAGAGCATTATTTACAAGTTTATTCAGCGTTGGTCAGAACAAAGAAAACATGACTGCCTGCGTTGATGTCTCAGGCACAGAGAGAAAACGAAAGCATAGACAAAACATAAACTTCCTGTGAACAGGAAATATGCAGACTCTGTGACTCACAAAGCCTGCTCCCTTTTAAGGTGGAACGGAAATATCCTAACATAAACATCATGGCAGTTCGCACTTACCTGGGGATTTAAGGGAGTGGGGTTTGGAATATGGTGTGCCTGTGACCTGGTCACAGGACCACCATCTTTCTGCATGTCCTTAGGGGTATGTCTGGCACTTTCTCCCTTCCAGCCATGCTGTTCAACAGGTGAGTGGCCTGGCACATGAGCCAATCAGATTGTGGTGGGGAAGGGGTGGAGCAGGGCAGGGGGCGGTGCAGTGCGGTGCGGAGCAGGATGGAATGGAATGGGACAGGGCATGGCAGGCTTGCCCAAAGGTGAGCAGGCAGGCTAGCATGAAGACCTTGCTGTGGTTTATTGGGTCACCATGTTCAGGGCCAGGGAGGAATTTTTCCTGCAGAGAAAGGGATCCAGAAAGGGTGTCTCTGTCTGGGAGTCCACATGGGGGCCAATAGGTGATAGCACCTTTCCCAAACAGCAACCCAGGCATCGTTGATGCACCTCGTCCGTGTCAGGGGCAAATCCGTAGCTCTGGGTCAACTCTGCCGTAATCATCAACCAGCAGGCTGATAATACACAACACTTGGCCAAAACCTACTTGCATCTATAATCAATAAAGTTGTGTCCTTTTTCAACCCAATACCAATCTCCTGTGTTATGTTTTTTGGCCCTGACTATGCTGCGGGCCATAAAGAAGGCTGATCACCGAAGAATTGATGCTTTTGAATTCTGGTGCTGGAGGAGACTCTTGAGAGTCCCATGGACTGCAAGAAGATCAAACTTATCCATTCTTAAGGAAATCAGCCCTGAGTGCTCACTGGAAGGACAGATCCTGAAGCTGAGGCTCCAATAATTTGGCCACCTCATGAGAAGAGAAGACTCCCTGGAAAAGACCCTGATGTTGGGAAAGATGGAGGGCACAAGGAGACGGGGACAACAGAGGACGAGATGGTTGGATAGTGTTCTCGAAGCTACCAGCATGAGTTTAACCAAAATGTGGGAGGCACTGGAAGACAGAAGTGCCTGGCGTGCTCTGGTCCATGGGGTCATGAAGAGTCAGACACGACTAAACGACTAAACAACAACAACAACATGCTGCGGGCATCATGTATCTGTGACAGCAACAGCAGGTAAACGTTATTAGCAGAAGAGAACTGAATCTATATATCAGTATAGATAGCAAATATTTAAAAAGCTTAAAATAACAACAAAGTGTTAAAATGTCATTTAAAAGTAGTTTTGAAGGGAGGGATGTATTGAATCCTAATTAAAATTCATCACCATACATCCCTTGACCCCCTATAGAAGAGGTGGAGAATCCACTCTCCACAAAAATGCTGGTATTTAATTCCCAAAATCCCCATTCAGCATGGCTCATGATCTGAGATAATGGCACTGGAATATCCAGAGGGCCTACAAATTATGAAGACAGAGAAGACAGAGAAGGAGGTCCACTATTGGAAGCCTCTCTTGTTCAACAGCCCACGAAGGTGCCCAGGCTTCTAGGCACCATCCAGGTCTTTTGGCTGAATGTTTTTAGTTGCTCCACCCATTGCTGTCCACAACTGGCACTTGCCCCTAGAAAGGTTGCCCAGAACAGATTGTGACTCTTGGGCTGAAAAAGTTACTCAACCTCTGCTTTAGGTTTAATGCAGGAGCTTTCCTATGTGAGATAAAGGTAAAGGACCCCTGACAGTTAAGTCCCATTGAGAACAACTCTGGAGTTGCTGTGCTCATCTTGCTTTACTGGCCGAGGGAGCCGACGTTTGTCCGCAGACAGTTTTTCTGGCTCACGTGGCTAGCATGAATAAGCCGCTCCTAGCGAAACCAGAGCGGCGCACAAAAATGCTGTTTACCTTCCCGCCGGAGTGGTACCTATTTATCTACTTGAACTTTGATGTGCTTTCGAACTGCTAGGTTGGCAGGAGCTGGGACTGAACAATGGGAGCTCACCCCATTGTGGGGATTCGAACTGCTGACCTTCCAATTGGCAAGCCCAAGTCTCAGTGGGGTATCTCTTACAAAAACAATGCAATGCCAGAGCAAACGATACCCGCTGAATCCCATTCACACTTGTTCAAGGGACAAAAGCTTTACCCCTTTTGAATCACGGTCACCCTATATTTCATCTCACAGCAAGCTGTATCTCAGCGCAAGAAGGAAAAAAAATTGACCTTTGCCAGACTCCCGCTGTCACTTTGTAATGGAGGTAAAATTAATGGAGGCACTTCTGTGTAACGTAACAAATGAAAAGTGGCTACCCTTCCTCAGTAACAAGTGCGGGTGCTGAAAGGTCATGAAGGGATGGATCCTAATCTCCATTTGTATCTTGGGAAATGCAGTAGAATTAGTAAATCAGGTATCTGGACACCACTTGCATGTCAGCAGGACATAAATTGAAACAGGCCGCAGATGGATGCCAGAATACATTACAGCACTGTTGGTTCTCATCAGTCAATATCTGTTATATTTCACGGTACCTGGAGCTTAATTATTCTGTGTGAAAGGAGATCGAAAATCAGTACATCACAAGTAGCTAAGCATGAGGAGCCGAGTTCAAAGGAGATGTGGTTGAGCTAAAGTGCAATTAAGCGCAGTTCTGTAAGTACGTGTTAAAACCCATTCAAGTCGGTGGAATTTGTAGGGGCATAATTGTGTTTGGAATTGCATGAGAAAGAAAAGGGGGGAGAAGCAGGGAATTAGTGTAGCTTTGCAAAATTAAACTTTGAGGGTTTTTTTTAAAAAAAATCACAAGAACTATTAGTCACACTCATTATTTTTTTAAAAAATAATTTTTATTAACCGGCCAATCAAATCAAATTAAATCACATCACATAAATTCCGAATTACAAAGCCGAATTTTAAATTTTGTTGAGGGGACCCATATTTCAAGATCCGAAGGGGGATTCTGATCATCTTCTTGCTACTGCGTTAATGTCCAAATCAGTCCAAACAGAGTTCATAATTCTATCCAGTCTTATCTTGCTGTTTCCACATCACATCTTGTTCATATATTTTCTCTTTTTTCCTTATGATCTCTTCTGATAGTCTCCTTAAGCCGATACACACCGATAATAATCCTGTGTGAATTTTTCCGTTCTTCCAATCCTCAAATCGAGATGGTTTCCAAATATCATCAGCTTCATGGACAACCTCGCTCTTTCCATCATTAATTACAGAACTGTCGTTCTTAAGTCCCTCTGAGGAGTTTCACCCACAATATAAAAACAGCTCTATTTCTCTATTTCTCCTCTCAGACTTAAGTCCTTCGACAGAACTTCCCAATATGGCGACGGCATTTTTAACTGCGTCATTCCAAAGCCCTTATACATTCCATGCTCTTCTTAAAACATGCTTTGGTTCGAAAGTTTATCTCCACACAGCCTTAAATCCACAGCTTAAGTCCTTAAAATGACATTTCTGACTTGTGAGGGGAGGGGATTCTTGTTTAATCACATAAGGAACGAAAGGAAAGGTTTCCCCCCCCTCCCATCAGTCATCAGTCCCTTTGCCATACCGAGTCTTGGCGTATCTTCTCATAATCCATACTTGTTCCTCCTACTCATCTTGTTTTATCAGAGATCTCTTCTGTTAGCAGTCTTTACTCCCCCTCCTTCCTTGAAATATGTACATTCGCTTCATCCAAATTGTTTCTTTTGAAGTTCTTGCAGCTTGTGGCGCGGATCAGAGACGGCGTCCAGGAGCGCTGAAATCCCACAGGAGGGCTTTGTGCCTAGTGCCCCCATCCCCACAAATTTGGGGGTGGTATAGGGCACAGCAGGCAAGGGCAGTCCCCCCCCCCATCCTGGGGGGGGTGTAGGGAGGCTAATTACTCCCATCATAGCCTCCAAATTACCTCGTGTGGGTCGGAGAGATGTTATTGTTGGCCATCTTCTGTTGCGCCCCCTAGTGGCCCCCCTATTAGTCACACTCATATCCCACCAGTCATCTGGAAAGCTCACAGCCATCCATGGGATTATAATGTTTTATTTTTAAAAAACCTTTGTAATAAGTTAGTTTGAAAAGATGACTGCCAAGGTTCTCTGACCGGTAGATTACTTCAGTGTGATCTATTTTATGGAGAGCTAAATTTTGTGGAGAATGCAACGTGCAGCATGGTCACTTTTGGGATCATTTTAGTCAAATTATCTACAAAGCTCTGAACAGCCAGGGACCAGTGATCTGAAGGAATACTTACATATGACTCTGTTCACCTGCTGGACTTGCTATCTGAGGATTTGCTCAATGTCCTGTCCCCTTCTTGAGGTAGATTTGATGCAGAGCAGGGTCTTTTCAGTTGTAGTGTCCTAATTGCAGAATCCCACCCCCAAATCCTCAGTTGGCCCCATCTCTTTTTTGAAATTGTGTGGAGCAGTGTCGATTCTGTTTAGCATACTTTAAATCTGCCTGTGTTTTAAAAGTGCTGATGTTTTCTGAAGCTGAACAAGTTTGTTTTCTCATGCTGTTGTTCTAATTGATTTTTATGTTTTGTTTTTGGGGGGCATTGTGGTTTTTTAAACTGTATATCTGTGTTTCGGTTTGGAAGCCATTTTAGGCCCCAAAGGCAGGGAAGATTAAATCAGTCAGTCAGTCAGTCAGTCAATCAATCAATCAATCAATCAAGTAAAGACTGAGAAGGGGTTTGACTCAAGTTTCACTGGAGCACCCATAAAATTATCACTCTGTCCACTGCATTTGTTATTTTGGGGGAATAGCCACTGTTTGAACTGCATTAAACAGCAGTACTTCCATTAAGTTTAATTCCTTTAGAAGTGACACTGGGAGCCCGAGAAAGGTCAAATTGCCTTTTTGTAAAGCTTTTATGAATAAATCCAAACTGATCCCGTTTTGCTGAAATTCCAGGTGAGACATTTTTCTATGTCCCTGAGCTGATAAAATACACCAGGCTTACATAACTGATGAGCTGTCAAGGGAAATGTAGACCATCAGCTCTGTATGGTGGCTTTCCAAAGGTTTGATGAATCTCTTATAATGTTTCCATATGCTGTGATTTTGTATATGCAAAAGCAGTACAGTGAATTATGGTGTGCGAATTTATTCTAAAGTTTTGGGGACAGCAAAATGAGACACATTCATACTGCAAATATTCAAATCCCAGCAGGTGTTTTGTGCAAACATATAAAATATCAAATGTCGAGAGAGGAGCTTTTGTATTTTATATAATGTTTGCATTGGAATAGAAATGAGACAAAATGAGTAAGTGGATATTATCTGAGATCTTGCCTTGTTCTGGTGGGAGATACTGCTGCATCTTGCATTCCTGGAATTGACTGACTTCAATTGAAACTGTTGATGGGTTAATCAATCTTATGTTTGATGGAAACTCACTCCATGGACTATACATTTTATCTGCTGGATGCTGAATCTGAAACTATATTGCTTTTCTCAGTAACTACATTTCCAGGTTTTTGGCCACAGCCCAAAGCAGCTGAGTGCACGTGTACACGGAAATTGGGTACACAGCTGAAGTTGCCCTCCCCTTACATTTTTTGAAACAGCGGATTTCATAAACAAAGGGCCAAACGACCTGCAACTTTAAAACAACTAGTTTTGTGTGGACAGGCAGAGTTCCCCCAACACCAGGTGACCCCCAAGCAGAATAATGACTCAAGACAATGTGCTATGGGATTAAAATTGGGCACAACTTTATTAAGTTTCAGATGTAGCGAGATCTTGGCTCAGGCATTGGGTGTTTATCCTTCCCAGTCGCCAGCCAGGGATCTGGGAGACCTCAGGGTTATCCAGAATGTGTGGGGATTGGGCTGGCTCTGGAGAACGTCTGTTCAAGCAGAGAGCCCGCCCCCCTTTTCCCAGCCATCGCAGGGGAGAGCAATGACAACCTCTTGGCGTATGGCCAGTGCCTCCCCACAAGACCCCTTTAATGGGGAACCCTGGGATCACCACCGCAAGGGGGGAGTGGGTCACTGCTTCACCCCCACATACATTTAGGAAGATAGACTAAAGGATTCCTGCTCCTCCTTCCTGGAAATTAGTACTTACAAAACCTCTGTTGTAAAAGGACACCCGCTTTTTCCTGTGGTGACATCATACACCTCTATTGCCCTGGCAACCTGCTGTTGTCTTCTGCTAACTATCATACAGTTGGGGAAGGAACCCCACCCCGCTCCTTGTCTGACATTTTCCCCAGGGTAATGACGCTGCTATCACTTGTCTTTGTTTTTGGATGGCACCTCTCTCAACCAAGCTCCCGAGGAAGCTGGCTTGACTTCAAACCCCACATTTGCTATTTTCAGAAATTATAGAGAATCTGGCACCCAGGAATTTTAGAGGGACCTTGCCCCCTGAAAATCCATAGCAGTATATTCCACTTCTCTTAGTCACAGCTGAATGCTCTCCTGGGGCTGTGGATGTGGGAAGAGAATGACTTCTAGGCAGTCTTCCAAACAACTTGAAAGCCAAATGCCATTTATTCCAAACCTAGCACTGCTCCATCTGTTTCTGGGGAAGGTTTGGAGCCTAAAAGAATGTTGCAGATATGGAGCTAACTACCAGCCATAATGGGAAACAAGGGAGGGAATTGAGGTTATCTAAGCCTGAAGACAGAGCCAGCCAACTGGCTTTGCCTCCATGTTTTAGGTATAGCACCAGGCTTTTGCTCCAGTGGTATGAATAGGATTAAGAGCATATAATATTTCTAATGTTGCAGATATGGAGCTAACTACCATCCATAATGGGAAACAAGTGAGGGAATTGAGGTTATCTAAGCCTGAAGACAGAGCCAGCCAACTGGCTTTGCCTCCATGTTTTAGGTATAGCACCAGGCTTTTGCTCCAGTGGTATGAATAGGATTCAGAGCATATAATATTTCTAAATTAACACAAAACTGGTAAGACCAGTTGTTGGCGTCTGTCTGTCTTGGTGTACGAAGTGGTACATCATACTCCAACCTAGGTTTCCCAGGATCTCTGTTTCAACCTATTCTCAACAAAGCCATCTGCTCTGAAGTCTGCAAGAGGAAGTATGATAGAGTAATAGGGCCCGAGCAGCCAGACCTGTACAAGAAAAGATGAGAAAACAACTTTATAAGGTGAAGGAATTGACTTTCCTGTCCCACACATCATAGACTTAATGCTTGGCTACACAAGGGGGTTGGAAGGGGGAAAGAAAACAGTCCCTGGAGAAAATACCCACGTTTGCCCAACTAATTGTCCCTGACTACTTTCTTAAACTCTGCAACATTTTTAATTTACCTTAACTTTATCAATTTTAATTAACTGAATTATCTTGATTAAGAAGCCTTTCTAATTGAATTTTGTATAAGGAACGGAGTAATTGCCATACACAATCAGCCAGGGTACTGTGTAATTTCTTCCCCTGTAAAACTTTGTTTTGGCATCCTAAAGTTCTATGCTAGTTGAATTTAATAAAGATGTAATGATATTAAGGTCGCTCACGGCTGAATTGGGTTTGATACATTTGTTAGAAGTGAGCAATGCCTTCATGTTTGACTAAAATCAATGAAGCAGTTACAAAGAAAGTTACTAATCTACATTTGTTAGCCTGTCCCTCTGTGAAAACACTAATCACAGAAACCTGTGCTGAAACCAGTCCTCTGATTTCTTTGGAGCTTTCTGCCCATGCGAAGGAGTCTGCCGTTTTTCAGCCTTTTTCTCAGGGCACTGTTCATTATCATTTTGGGGGATGCAATATTCAGCCCACTATTTTCTTGCCAGTTTACGGTCCATGTGCTTTTCTTTTTATCTGGCCTCCTCAGCCTATAGATGAAGTTTCCTTATTACATAACCATAGCTATCAACGTTTCCCTTTTTTTTAAAGGGAAATTCCCTTATTCCGAATAGGATTCCTCGCAAGAAAAGGGAAAAGTTGACAGCTATGTACAGAACTAAAGTACTAGAAGTCAAGGAGTCTAGCTCTTGGGTGCTTGAAGTTAGCATGGTTGCTGACTTAGTTTTCCAGAAAAGTTCTTCCTATTCCGTTTTTTTAAAAAATGCATTGATTTTTTTTTATAAGTTGAAACAACTTCCCTTTAGGGGAAACAAAAGTATTTTGGACTAAGGTGGACTATTTCCTAAAGCAATGAATTGAGGTCCAAAGTAGGGATGGGTGAATCTGTCAATTTTGGGTTCTTTGAATTCTCATTTTCCCCTATCTTAAGTTCAGTTCTTCACTTTTCCACATTAGTTTGTGATTTTTTTTTTAAAGTCCTCATTAAAAGTCATCAGAATTTTTGTGCAAATTTCCCCTAATATACACATTTGTGTATGTAATTTTGTCTAATATAGAAACTTCCCCTATTATAATTTGTTGGTGGTGGTGGTTATTAAATTTCTATACCACCATTCATCCAAAGATAACAGGACAGTTTACAATACAAAATAAAATGCATTTTGATATGATCTTTTCACTAATAGATGGATTTTGTTTTGCACAGTTTACCCCAGTATATGGATTTTGTACACACATCTTGGGCTTGCAAAATTCGGAGGTGTATGAATTTCAAAAAGGACAGCTGGATTTCAGTTCATGTATTGTTTTACAAAGCATGAATTGCGTAGATTCACCTTCAGCTGAGAACTGAACTGAATGTATCTCCAGAATATTCACTATTCCATAGGCTAGTAAATGGCTCTCATCAAATGGTTTCTAGATCACACCCTTTCCTGTACATGGATTCCTGAAAATCAGCAAACCTATTCTCTAACAGCAGAGAAATACCCCCAATGAGCAGAGATACTGTTTTTGTTGTGGTAGCAGGTACCTGCTGATATTTACTGCTTACCTAAATAAGGTCAAAGAGGTAAAATTCTCATAATTTGGCAGGACAATACAGTTTATCAGCTTGCCAAGTGCTAATATGTGCACCATAGCAAGTTATGCCAATTAGGTATGATCTGCAGTGGCCACCTGAGAGCAGATTCTTTGCTTATATAAATGATGGAGGGAAGAATTTAATGAGGCTCTGCCAATCAGTATCACCTTCAACGTCTGAAGATTTGTTTGCTTGTTTGACACTTCTAAGTCCCAAGAAGGTGTATTTTGATTTAATCTACAGTGACTCAGTAAATCTCAAAAATCCTATTCATGTAGGTACATTTATATCTATGTATTTAAATGAGACCTTGGCTATATGTTATACACACCATGCAAAAGCAGGCCTGTCTTTTCCATATAGCTGGATGTAGTGCTATGCTTCAGTTGGCGTTGTGGACAAGTGAAAGATGAAGGCATGAATTAGGCGACATTAACACCATACATTTAAAGGGCTATGCCATTTTAAATAGCCATGGCTTCTCCCAAAGAATTATGAGAGCTGCAATCTCTTAAGGGTGCTATAGTGGGGTAGGAAAACTAGGTAGGGGGGAGGGACTCACATCTGGCAACCAATGTGCCCCTTTTTTCACATAATACATGGGTAGAGGCAGTGCCAGATTTACATATAAGCTAAACAACATAGCTTAGGGCCCCACTCTCTTGGAGGCCCCCCAAAAAATTAAAGGAAAAAAGTGTTTGCATTATTAAGTTTGTTAAGAATATAAATCATTTTAAGTTAGAGCTTAATAATTATTTCACTATTAATATACTTCTTAATTGTATTTCACTATTAATATACTTCTTAATTGTATTTCAGTTCAACAATTACTTTGATAGAATACATATTTTGTTATGTGCAAATGGCTTTAGATACCTATTAGGTCCATAAATTACCATATAGCATATATTCAACACAAAAACCAGCGATAATTTGTTGTTGACAAAGGACAACTGGACATATAAAGGGCCCCATTACCTTCAGTAGCTTAGGGCCTCATCAAGCCTAAATCTGGCCCTGGGTAGAGGAATCTAAAAAGCCTGGGACACAAATTTTCACAAGCAGCTATGCTGGCTCAATTACCAGAAGTAATGTATTTAGCATTAATTCTGGAAGTGTATACACAATTCTGACCAAGCTACCATTTTGAATCAAGATGGCAGATCAAAACATCACTTGGGTGTGACTTCACCCTCTTGCGATATTGTCACCAAAACCAGCATAAGCCTTCCTAATGTGGGGCAGCACACTTTGACGCTGTTTGGGCACTGGGCACCATTTTGAAACAAGATGGCAGACCGAAATGCCATTTTGAGATGACTTCATCTCAAACAAATTATGCTACAATTTTAAAAATGCATCTCTCCCCCCCCAATCCCCTCCCCAATATTCTAGGAAGCACCAAGCACTCCCTGCTAGAATCTAATAGTGATAAGAAGCTGTTGTTGTTTGTTGTTTAGTTGTCTTAGTCGTGTTCGACTCTGTCCATTAAACTTCAATTAGTTTAATGTTAAGTAAACATCCAGTGCGCTTCCAACGCCATAAGTCTTATCTCAGCAGAGAATTTCATGCAGCGGTTGAAGAAGGCAGGAGAGTCAGTACCTTTCAATGAAGAATCCTTGGAGCAAGCACTTTGGAACTCAGGAAAAAACTTTATTTACAAAAGAAAAACCCTGGCAATAAAGCACACATGCTTTTATCTCCATCATAAAGAAAACTTTACTCTAAACTTAACTCATATCAGCAAACACGCCCATGGCCACAAACTGAGTCTGCGAGTCAGGTCAAAAAGAGGGCGGAGGAGAACAGACGGGTGAACTATTTATACAAACTAACTCACATTCCTGGATGCTTAATGACTTCCAGCTGCTCAGTGATTAGAGTGACTTGTTACCTCTTAACCCTTTAGTACCAACAGACTCTCCGTGACCCCATGAACCAGAGCATGCCTTGGAAACTCTCACTTTCTTCTCAAAGCTTCTCCTTTTTTATGTCCATGGAGTTTTCTTGGCAAAATACTTGAGTGGTTTGCCAGTTCCTTCTCCAGGTGGATCACATTTAGTCTAAACTCTCGGCTATGACCTGTCCATCTTGGGTGGCCCTGCACGGCATAGCTCATAGCTTCTCTGAGTTATTCAAGCCTCTTCGCCATGACAAGGCAGTGATCCATGAAGGGGGTGATAAGAAGTATCAATATGCAATCTCAAAAGTTTACAGAACCATTTACAAGAGACAAACATATCCCTTCATATTTGAATGCTGCAAATTTATTACTCAGGGGATGCATATAACTCGTGTCTTAAGACTGTAAGGTCTTTTCTCATGGGGTTTATTCGTTTTCTGTATTAACTCCATTTTAACACGTTTTGATGATGCTAAAGTTTCATTTCTATATATCCCCACCTGTCTCATCCCACACATATTACAAGCACTAGGAACTATCTGTCTGGGTTGTTCTACACTCCCATGGCGTGCATATTCTGCTGAATTACCCTTTTAAGTTGTCTCGGTTGGATCATGCAAAAGCACTTTAAAAGTAAAACTTTGCATTAAATGAGGCCTCTCTCCGTTACTCAGAGTGCTCTTTAGGATTTAGTAGATTTGGGGGGTTTTATCCTGCAGGACACACTTTTGTATTATCAGTAAAGTATAATTTATTATCCTAGTTGCTGGGTATTAGCAAAATGCCTGCTGTGAATGACAGTGTGTTTGTTTGTTCAGAGAGACAGACCGACCGTATATCAACAGATCTCTATCTACCTCTCTCTTTAATGGGAGGTCTCTTTCAACCTGTCTCTACAGAAGCAGAGAGAGACTTTGCCCATCTCCTTGGTGCCCCTACTGCCAAAAGTTGCTCTACCCATCGGCAAGAATATTGTAATAACCTGCAGTTTTATAAGAGTATATATTTAAAGTAGATGAATAAATGAGTTAATTTGGAATGTGCAGAAAATATAAAAAATAAATTTAAGGAACAGCAGAAAGAGGGGGAAGGAAGTTGAGTTTCAAAATGTCAAAATGATTGTAAAAATTATTGAAATGTATAAAATTGAAAATCATAAAGGAAATAAAGAAAAAAGAAAAAAGAAAATAAAGTTGTTCTACCTACTCTTTGGCAAGTGAGCCTCTTTTACCACTCCATCATAAGGTGAGCATATGTCCTACTTAAAAGAGGAGAGTCCTCTATTTGACTGCATATTCTATTTGAAGAACTCTCCTAACCACACCTGGTTTAAAGATAAAGAACCATAGGAAGTGAGAGCAAGGGTCTTGAAATTGCCTGTCAACAGCATCTAGGCAACTGACTGGGCAGACACACAGAACAACTGGCCATGGTCTCCCCCCATTATGGTGAGATGCTCTGTATTTCTATTTAGCTTACAGTATTTTTATATATATTAGTGTCTATACATACTGTCAGAGCTGGCTCCGGGTCCCAGCTCACCAAGGACCAACGCTAGCCGATCGTACAGTATCAAAGTCTTTATTGAAGAATAGTCTCCATTTACAAGTCTCAGCGTCCCAGCCCTACGTCTGGACTTTAGACCGGCGTAGCTCTGTCTGGATCCCCACCCCCTGTGCACCAGTTCAAGACTCTAATCTTACTCCACCTCTTCCTTCTCTCTCTCTTCCTCTGGGTCTTACTACCCCCCGGGGTCTCATTCCTCCTGGACTCTTCCGACGCAGAGCTTGACCCCTCTGACTCCTCCCCCTCTCTTCGGCGGGCTTTAGGACCTGGCTCCCTACCCGGGCTGCCCACCTTGCCGCCCTCCTGTACATTTGAACTTGGCGCGCGCGCGCGTTTTACTTTCCGGATGACCGTTTCCTCGCTCCCTGACGAGGGTGTGGTCAGTCCTGCCTCACGTTCTCCCTCTGCCTGCGCGCTCCCTGATCCCGATGCCTTGGACTCCTCCCCCCTACTGCACTCTGGGGGGGACGCTGGTCCGGATTTCCAGCTGCTACTCTCTGAGTCCCCTCTGGTCCCTTCTTCCCGAGGTGTCCCCCTGGGCACTCCCCTTGCCCTGACCATGGGGGCCCCTTTCTGTGAATCCTCCGAGTCACTGGAGAGACTCAGAGACCTCGGACTACTGTCGCCGCTGACATTTCCTTCCGACTCCTCCCCCTCGCTCTCCGTTTCTTCCCTCTCCTGTGACTCTGCTCCTGAACCCCTGACATCCATCCCCCCCTCGAAGCCCCCCCTTCCCCCCTCCCCTTCCTCCGGCGGGGGTGCTGGGTGCTCCGTCGTTGTGGGGGTGAATGGTGGATACAGTTCGTCCCCCGTGGCGTGCATCCAGTTAGAGAAATCCGGCTCGTCCTCCATGTCTTCGCCGACCTCGTTCTCCTCTGCTTCCATCTCCGTGCCGCCATGCTCGAACCCAACGTCCTCCCCCATCACGTCCATGTCCCTCTCACCCTCATTCCCCTCTGGGTCCGTTGCCTGCCAAGGGCCCCTCAGCCACCTCTCCTCTCCTCGATTGTCCCACCAAAAGGAGCGGTCTGAGGCAAACCCCGAGGGCGAGCCCTCCGGTGAACGTGTTTCTAATGCTGGTTCTTCGTCCGAGGTGAATCCCTGGAACGTGCTGGTAGAAAGCGTGGGTGTGAAAAGCCAGTCGTCGAAATACTCGGCTGGCATGGGCCTGTGTGGGAACAAGGCATGAAACTCCTCTTTGAGGAGAGGCTCGTCCAGGGCATAGTCCGGCACCCAACTGTTGGCGCTGGCCGGGGTACCTTCCCTTGCGAGAAAATATTCTACTCCCTCTTCCCCCCATCTCGAGTCCAAAATCTCTGTGACCTGGTTGATGGGTTCCCTTCTTGGCGACTCCCTCCTTGGGGGGATCTCCTTATACTGGTCTGGTGCCGTGCCCTGCGCCTGAAATCGGTGAGGTGCTTTGTAGGGCGTGAGCACCGACCTATGGAATACTGGGTGCATTCTGGATCCGTCCGGAAGTGTCAACCGGAAGGCCACCGGGTTGATCTGTGCCTCAACTAGGTAAGGTCCTAGCTGCTTATGTCCGAGTTTCTTCTTAGCTAAGGATCTGGTCGGCACTGCGTGGGCCGCTAACCACACCCAGTCTCCCACCTGTATGTCTTCACCAACCCTCCTGTGCTTGTCAGCCTGCAGTTTGTATGCGTGCTTTGCCAGCTCTAACTGCCTCCTAAGCTGCTCGTGGACTTCCTGCAATTCCGCCGCCAAGACTTCCGCTGCCTGTGGCTCCCCCTCCCCCAGTCTCTCTAATCCCGGGAAGGTTCTGGGATGCCTCCCGTTGTTGGCGAAGAACGGCGTCACCCCTGTGGACACGTGCTTCGTGTTGTTGTAAGCGAACTCAGCGAGCGGCAGGTAGTCCACCCATGTCGTCGGCTGTTGATTTGCATAGCATCTCAGGTACTGCTGCATGACGGCGTTGACGCGTTCCGCTTGTCCGTTGGTCTGCGGGTGTCTCGCCGACGCTAGGTTGATCTTGACGTTCAGGAAACCCATCAGCTTCTGCCAGAAGCTCGAAATGAACTGGCGCCCCCTGTCGGACAAGATAGACCGTGGCAGTCCATGCACTCTGAAGACGTGGTCTATGAATAGTTTGGCGGTCTGTTCTGCCGTGGCCACCTTCGCGCACGGAATGAAGTGGGCCATTTTAGTGAACATGTCCACCACCACTAGCACTGCCGTTTTACCCCTTGAGCTGGGTAAATCCGTGACAAAGTCCAGGGCCACCCTCTCCCACGGTTCGCTCGGAGTCTGCAGCGGTTCGAGCAGTCCCGCCGGAGGTTTGTGCACTGACTTGGCCCTTTGGCAGGTGTCGCACCTCGAGACGTACTCCGCGACTTCCCCCCGCATCTTGGGCCACCAAAAATCTCTGGCAACGAGGTCTGCCGTCTTCTCCTTGCCAAAGTGCCCGGCGGTGGGTGCGTCGTGTAACTGCTGCAGTACTTTCGCCCGGAGGTCGTCTCCCGGTACATAGAGAGCTCCTCTGCGGATGAGCAATCCGTCTCGTACTTGGAACTCGTCGTCCTTCACCGTGCCCTTGTGCACCTCCTCCATCTTGGCTTGTGCAAAGGGGTCCCCCTGCAGTGCTCGACGGACCGCCTCCAAGTCCACGGTTGCTGCAGCGCACGCCCACGCTTTCGGAGCGAAAATGTGCTTGGCCGCTGCTGGTGCCGCCTCTTCGAGGTATTGCGGCTTCCTGGACAGTGCATCCGCCATGATGTTGTTGTCGCCTGGGATGTATTCTATCCTGAAGTCGAAATCCGCGAAAAATTCCGCCCATCTGATGTGCCGCTGGTTTAGGAATCTTGCCGTGCGCCAGTACTCCAGGTTCTTATGATCCGTGCGAACCTGCACGGTGTGCTTGGCCCCGACGAGGAAGTGCCGCCACGCCTTGAATGCTGCATGAATGGCCAGCAACTCCCTGTCCCAGATGGTGTAGTTTTGCTCCGACTTGCTGAGCTTCCTAGAGTAGAAGGCACACGGTCGCCAGTCCCCATGCGGGTCCTCCTGCAACAGTACGGCGCCCACGGCTCTGTCTGAGGCGTCTGTTTCAACCCTCAGCGGTTTGCTGGGATTCACATGCAGTAGCTGCCCTTCGGACGAGAAGAGACACTTAAGGTTCTGAAAGGACTGCTCCGCTTGCTCCGTCCAGATGAACTTCTTCTTCTTAGAGCTGAGCGTGTCAGTAATGGCCGCCGTCTGCATCGCGAACCCCTTGATGAACTTGCGGTAAAAGTTGGCGAACCCCACAAACCGCTGGACCTCCTTCCGATTGCGTGGGCTCTTCCAGTCCAACACTGCGCGAACCTTGGCGCTATCCATGGCAAGCCCCTTGTCCGACAGCTTGTAGCCCAGGAAATCCACCTCCTTCCTGTCGAACTGGCACTTCTCCAGCTTGGCATACAGCCGATGCTCCTGCAGTCTCTGCAGAACTTCCTTGACGTCACCTTCGTGGGTCTCCTCAGATTCTGAGAATATCAGGATGTCGTCCAAGAAGCAGACGCATGTCTTGTAGAGGAGACCCGCCAGGACGTGATGCATGAAAGCTTGAAAACAGTGGGCGCCATTTTGTAAACCGAAGGGCATAACTCTGTATTCATATGTGCCCAGGGGCGTGAACATGGCAGTCTTCCACTCGTCTCCTTCCCTTATGCGAATCAGGTTGTACGCCCCTCGCAGATCCAACTTTGTAAAAACGCGTCCTTTCCTCGCCATCGCCAGCAGGTCATCTATCTTGGGCATGGGAAAGGCCGCGGGCTTGGTCTTTGAATTTAAGAGCCTGAAGTCTACCACAAGTCTTTTTTGCGGCGTGTCCCTTTTCTTCACAAAGAATACAGGACTGCCCCCCGCTGCCTTCGACTCCCGGATGAAACCGCGCTTCAAGTTGAGGTCTATGAACTCCTTGAGCTCCTGCAGCTCGTCCTCAGACATGGAATACAGTTTCCCGGCTGGCAGCGTCGCTCCTGGCAGGAGGTCAATCTTGCAGTCATAGGACCTGTGGGGAGGCAGCTTGTCCGCTTCCTTCTCGCAGAAAACCTCCAAAAACGCTGCGTACTTGCGCGGCACTGCTTGCAGCGTGCCTAAGTGTAGCTGCGGGTCGTCCCCTCCTTCTTCCGGGCTAGGAAGGATGCAATGTTCCGCGCAATAGGAGGAGCCGAAGGTCAGTTGGCGCTGGTACCACGCCAATGCTGGGCTGTGCCTGTGCAGCCAACTCATGCCGAGGACTACAGGCGTGTCCGACAGGTGGGTGACATTAAAGCTGATGACTTCTCGGTGATTTCCAATCCGCATCACCATTGGTTGCGTTTGTTGCACCACCTGCCCCCCTAACAAGTCCCTGCCATCCACCGTGACAACGTTCAGGGGCAGTGTGGCTGGCAGCAGTGGTATATTGTGCTGCTGAATGAATTCCAGTCCTATAAAGTCAGCGTTGCTGCCGGAGTCAATGGTGATCGGCACCTCCAGAGTGCGTCCATTGGGCAGTTGGAGAGACGCTGTAAGCTGCACCACTGGTTTGGGTGGGAGGGGGTCTGTGGGTTGCAAAAGTGCTGGGGATTGTTTCATTGACTTGTCTGGCTGGACCCCAGTGCCTCTTCCTCCAGCCAGACTCCGTCGTTTAACTGTTGCTGCGTTTTCAATTGAGCTGCTTCTGCGACGGTTGCCGAGGCTGCAGTGTGCTTGTGGAGCCTCTGGGGACACTCTTTCGCCATGTGTTGAGCACTGTCGCAGATGTAGCACTTCCTGTTCCCTCTAGGAGGCTTCGTTTTGGCTGCTCCCGGTGTTAGGGCTCTGTTAGCTGACTGAGCCCTGGCACCTCCGATCTCCATCGGCTCTTCTCCCCCTCCCTGCGAGGGTGTGGAGTGCGCACGCGCTGCTTCCCTGGGAGAGAAGGGAGGTGCTCTGGCTGGTGCCCTTCCCCAACGCCCTTCTTCCCTGTTCCAAGGACGTTCTTCCAGATGCACCCCGATCTCCAGAGCCCTCTGGACTACCTGCTGGGTGCTCCTTGGTCTCTCCCCTCTTCCAATCTCCGCTTTTACATCTGCATTCAACCCCTCCCAAAAGAGGTCTCTGACTGGCGCAGAATCTTTTTCCCACCCCAGGGCATGAACCAGTCCGAAAAATCGAGTATGGTACTGCCGCACGCTGGCTTTGCCTTGTTTAAGTCCATGTATGTCCCTCCTGGCAATATCGACGTCTACCTTTGATAAAAAGCATGAGTCCATTGCTTTAATAAAAGCCTTCGCATCTTGGAGCGCTGGATCATTGTCCCTCCATAGATTCCGCAGCCACGTTTTGGCTTCCCCATGCAAATGGGACAAGATAAACCCCACTCTCTCTCTCTCATCTCTAAAGTCTTTGTCAAGGAGATCCAGCGCAAACAGCAGGTCTGCTCTGAAGTTGGGGTACTGCTGCAAACTCCCGTCGAAATGCGATACAAGGCTGCCTCCCCTTCTCCCCAAGCCAATGCCTTCTGCCTTGGATCCCGTTTGCCCCTGTTTAGAAAGCACGTCCAACCTGGCCTGGAGATCCCGGCAGGAGGTAACCATTTCCTCCTCTCTCTTCCTGGATGCAATTACCTCCGTGCTGAGGTGCGTCACCGCTTCTTGCAGGGCTTTTATCTGCTCTTCCGTCGTCATCTTGCCTGAGTTTTGTGAGCTCTGTAAGCACCCCTCCTCTGTCCTCGCTGCGTCGACTCACGTGGCGAGGTTCTTGGTGCCAAAACTTTAAAAATGAGACAGAGCTTACTGTCAGAGCTGGCTCCGGGTCCCAGCTCACCAAGGACCAACGCTAGCCGATCGTACAGTATCAAAGTCTTTATTGAAGAATAGTCTCCATTTACAAGTCTCAGCGTCCCAGCCCTACGTCTGGACTTTAGACCGGCGTAGCTCTGTTTGGATCCCCACCTCCTGTGCACCAGTTCAAGACTCTAATCTTACTCCACCTCTTCCTTCTCTCTCTCTTCCTCTGGGTCTTACTACCCCCCGGGGTCTCATTCCTCCTGGACTCTTCCGACGCAGAGCTTGACCCCTCTGACTCCTCCCCCTCTCTTCGGCGGGCTTTAGGACCTGGCTCCCTACCCGGGCTGCCCACCTTGCCGCCCTCCTGTACATTTGAACTTGGCGCGCGCGCGCGTTTTACTTTCTGGATGACCGTTTCCTCGCTCCCTGACGAGGGTGTGGTCAGTCCTGCCTCACGTTCTCCCTCTGCCTGCGCGCTCCCTGATCCCGATGCCTTGGACTCCTCCCCCCTACTGCACTCTGGGGGGGACGCTGGTCCGGATTTCCAGCTGCTACTCTCTGAGTCCCCTCTGGTCCCTTCTTCCCGAGGTGTCCCCCTGGGCACTCCCCTTGCCCTGACCATGGGGGCCCCTTTCTGTGAATCCTCCGAGTCACTGGAGAGACTCAGAGACCTCGGACTACTGTCGCCGCTGACATTTCCTTCCGACTCCTCCCCCTCGCTCTCCGTTTCTTCCCTCTCCTGTGACTCTGCTCCTGAACCCCTGACACATACAAATGAGCATATGCCAGTTTCATGCAATTCTTAATCCTCTTTTCTTTTCTTTTCTTTCCTTTAAAGTAATAGCACCCCTAGCTATGTTTTCCCCAAGAGAAGTGTAACGATTGATATTTCCCATAGGTGTGCAAGATAAAGGATAAAAGCAAAGACACAAGTTTAAATCTTGCACATTGAAATCAATGGGACCCCCTATGTGCTTATTTTAGCAGTATTGTGCCCTTCATTTCTAGTGAACAATTACTGTTGGAATACCAACCCCCCCTCACATTATTGCTTTTTCAAGGACCAGCAGGTTATTTGACACACAAAAACAATGGATTTGCTTACCTTTCTTACATGATTGCATCCATGGGGTCACGAAGAAACGGACACGACTAAACGACTAAACAACAACAACAAGAAGAAGAACATCCCTATTTTGGTTGCATCTAAGAAGATAATTAAATAAACTTTTACATTGTTTGTGATGCAAACACTGAGTGATGTTTTCATTTAGCAGAGGTAAAAATGATATTTTATATTCCAAGTATTTAGACAGATGATGTCTTATGGGTGACAGCAGGTCAGTCTTCATAAACCTACATGCCTGACAATCAAGATAGTGCATGCAGGATATAGATCAATCATTGTACAGGGGCAAAACTTGATGGAATCTGCCATCAACTAAAAAGACAGGCCCAACAATAGCATGACCTTGAATTTAATAAGAAAATGACTCTACAAGTTTAAACCATTTTAAAGTCCTTTGCAATTATAATGTTTAGATTGCACTGAATACTGAAAAGAAGCTTTGACCACAATATTTACATCTCAGGAAAGGAGGCAACATAAATTACATGTCTCAAGGACAAGGAAATCAAAATGGGTGATTTATCTTCTGCAACAAGAATTTTTGTCTCCTTCTGTAATGTCCACAATGATTTATATTTCCTCCAAGCTGTCAAATCACCTGGTAGCATTTATAGGAAGGGGTTTGGAATTCTAAGTAATCAAGTATCGGGAGCTGGGTGAGTATTGCAGCATAATCCCATTTGATCCAGAATTTTAACCAATTTATTTTTAATTGGAGTCACTTCAGACTTTACGTGGCAATCATGTTTCCTACAGCAACACTTCTATTTCTAGCAGCAAATGCGCAGATATGAAGAGCCAGCTGCTTATTCCTGAACACTTGTCCTTCCATGGCCTTTATCTCCCTGTCCTTGTATCGCTATATGTTTCTGTCCCTGATTTTCATGACGATGGCAGCAGGCGGTGCGTGGCGGTGGCGGGAAGTTTTGGAGGCTGGGCAACCACAGCAAAAATTATGGAGTTGGCACCCCGACCCTGAGACTTCTTTTATATTGGCTATATTAGCTAGGGTTGCCATATTTTGAAGAGCAAAAAAAGAGGATGCTTTTAATGGGCACTCAAAGCAAATAAATGCAATTTGTCCCAAATTTTACCCCTGAAAAAGTGGACGTGCCCTGGAAGAAGAGGCCACATGGCAATAATAATAATAATAATAATAATAATAATAATAATAGAGTTGTGTGTGGTGGGGGACTGAAGTGATGATGGTGGTGATGATGATGATGATGATGATGATGATGATGATGATGATGATATACTATCATCCCCAGCCACTCTGGGCGGCTCCCAACAGAATATTTAAAACACGATAAAACATCAAACATTAAAAACATCCCTAAACAGGACTGCCTTCAGATGTCTTCTAGAAGTCAGATAGTTGTTTATTTCCTTGACATCTGGTGGGAGGGCATTCTACAGGGTGGGTGCCACTACCGAGAAGGCCCTCTGCCTGCTTCCCTCTAGCCTCACTTCTCTCAGCGAGGAAGCTTCCAGAAGGCCCTTGACGCTGGATCTCAGCATCCGGGCTGAATTATGGGGTTGGAGGCGCTCCTTGAGGAATACTGGGCCAGCAAGCAACCATTTTGGAGCAGTTTGGGGGCTCCCTTTCACACACCAAGCAATTGTTTACGTATTTCATTTGCATTCTAACTCACTTTTAAACTTACACAGGTGCCTCCGAAAAAATATGTGAGGAAAAAATATGTGAGGAAATCTTGCCAGTGTCAATGACAGTGTGGCAACCAGTGCTTTTCTCCTGGGGGGTGGGGGGTTACGCAGGGGTATGCATACCCCTAAACATTTTGTGACTCTTTGTACTTTTGTCCATTTCCTGTATTTATTTTTCCCAATTTGAATCATAAAATGGTGATTTTCTTGAGTCAAAATGAGAGTATCCTGAAACATGTTTTTAGAAAAAAAAAGCAGTGGTGGCAACCATCTTAATAAAGCTAGCCTTAACCAAAGTGAAAAGGAAGCGGGTGGCACTGTGGGTTAAACCACAGAGCCTAGGACTTGCCAATCGGAAGGTAGGCGGTTCGAATACCCGTGACGGGGTGAGCTCCCGTTGCTTGGTCCCTGCTCCTGCCAACCTAGCAGTTTGGAAGCATGTCAAAGTGCAAGTAGATAAATAGGTACCACTCTGGCGGGAAGGTAAATGGTGTTTCCATGCGCTGCTCTGGTTCGCCAGAAGCGGCTTAGTCATGCTGGCCACAAGACCAAGAAGCTGTACGCCGGCTCCCTCGGCCAATAAAGCGAGATGAGCGCCGCAACCCCAGAGTCGGCCACGACTGGACCTAATGGTCAAGGGTCCCTTTACCTTTTTAACCAAAGTGAACAAGCCCATGAGAAGAACCATGATGACATGGCCAGGCATTACTAAGTGGGATCTGCAACAAAATGTCATAATACACAGTGGTCCTATTCAGGACTCCAGCTTGAGAGTCAGCAATAAGTTTATCCTTATTTTTCCTTGATGCTACATTGCATTGCTTGCTGACACCCTTGTTGGTGGTAGGAATAGAACTCTTTTCAGCAGCTGCTGTTCTTTGTCCCCCTTTGGATCATGTCATGATGTAGCATCATTCCATAGACCTGGAGGCACCTGGGGGAGAATACAGCTGCCAGCTGGTGCCCACCAAGAAGAGTTTTGTTGCTGTCAATGGCACCAGATGCTGGCAAAAAAAAAAATGCAGTTTACTGACAGGAGAAGTTCTGAGAATGAGACAATATGTTCCCATAATAACTCACTTTTACTAATTAAGTCATGCTACAGAATTTGGACAAGATTCTTAGTAACTCTAGCAGATGCTTAAACATCTTTTTTATGTCTTTTCCTCACTCAGTTTAACATCCAAAAGACCATCATGGGGTGTTATGGGCAGACTCTTTCAAGAATCAATGAAGACGTTCTCCCGAGGGCACAGCAAACAATATCCTCAATTATTGAGGTTTTTGAGAGCATCTCAACGGTACTGAGAACTTTTTAAATGTTTTGAAGTCTGGGGCACCCTGGATCTTTTGCACCTAAGATAGTCTTACACCCCCATAATACCCCTTTTGGGGGGCTTATGCTGGCCTAAGTGTCAGCATCGCCCTTGAGCCAGTGCCACTAACTGGACTCATCCACTTCAGCCCGACTGGGCTAGGCGAGCTGGGTAGCACTTCCAGAGACCACCTTCTGCACAGGAACAGGTCAAAGTGCTGTGGACTCACAGTTTAGAGTTGTGAGCACCGGATTCACTTCCACAAGTAGACAGTCGTCGCACAGCACAGTACAGCAGAGTCTAGCAGAGTATATAAACAACTCGGAGAGCAGCTCTGTAGAATATCTTCTTTATTCTATCTACAACTATTATACAACTATATACAGACTGAATGAGCCTAAGCATAAAGAATGCTAAACCACACTGTCTGCAGCTGCTCTTAGCAGCAACCTTATCTAAACACACAATCTCTCTCTAACACTCTCTCTGACACACTGACTGACTGACTCTTTGATGTGGTGCTGGAGCAGAATAAGTAGAGAGCAGAACACGCCTCCTCCTCTCTGCAGAATCAGCAGACTCCTCAGGAGATTCTTGGATATGGGAGGGGTGAAATCTCCTCACTAAGATCCTCTATGCCCAGCTGCTTGCCTGGTTACATAACCTAGCTGAGGATGCAAGGATATGCTGGTGTATCTCAGGCTCAGCTGAGGGAGTTAAACTGGCTGTGCTGAGATTTGTGAGGAGACCCCAGGTCACCTCAGAGAGCTACAATTCCCAGATTGGATCAACAATCAAACCCTCTTCACAGGGAATTCTGGGAATTATAGGTCTGTGAGGGTAACAGGGGCCTGTTAACAATGTAGTCATGCAAAATAGCATAAATCACAGTTCCTTTAGCACAAAGCCACTTCCGACATCAGGAGGAGGTGGTGTTGCGGGCATTCACACCCCAACACAAGCGCGGGGGCTGGCTTCCAGCCCCGCATGATATGGGGAATTCTCAGGCCCCATCATCCCCCCAGAGCTGGCCAATCAGCTGGCTTGGGGTGTGTGGCTTGCTCAATTTAAGGCGAGCGTGGCCCTGGGATCTCCCTCTTTGACCGACGCAGCTGCTTGTGTTTCCCAGCTGCCCTCTCCTTTTCTTTTGCAGGCTTCTCTCTGACCTTGCTATGGACTTCGGTTGATCACCCTTAAGGGGCCTGGTAGGAATTTTTCCCACTTGGCAAATTGGCACCAGCCATTTGGTTTTTCGCCTACCTCATAGCAAATCGTCACAACTTCTTTGATCTTGGTGGTTAGGCATTGGTAGGGGTATTGTTATTTAGATGTGTTGGGGGGGGGGAGTGCCATCACCTCCCCCAAATATTGAAGGGTAGTCCATTAAAGGATTCCGGGGGCTGTGGCTTCGTCCGAAGCCTATGGAGGCCAGGGCCTAAAGCGTGCCCCCGAGCGGTGACCCTGGGGGAGTTCCTAGTTGACGTGCATCAGCAGGGCTCCCCCTGCTGGTGTTAACCCTTCCGGTCTTCAAGCAAACAGGCTGAAGCTGGTTAGTTGGATAGGACCAATGCCTAAGCCGATACCACTCTTACCTGTAACCAATAAAGTTGTGGCCAATTCTAGCCCATTAACCTTATTCAAGGGTGTCATGTGTCTTTATCTACATTGGGGGGAAGCAGGAACTCGCCACGCAATGAGACTTCTCGCTTCCTCTCCTCTGCGTTCCCACTAAATCTGCTCTAAGGATTTCCCCAAACTCCAGAGGGTATGGGGAGGGGATGGGTGGAAGGAAGGAAACTCCTGTTGCCCAAGCGTGCATTAGTTAGATACCTTCTTAAACCAGTCCCTTTGCTTGGGCCCAAAAAGTAAGTGAGAGTTAGTTTGCCGCAGTATGATCTGAATATTTAAACATATCGTGAGCATTGGTCCTCATGATTTATAAGAAATAGAAGAAACTAGCAAACATGTCCCACCCCTTCCTCAGCCGTCTTTCCTTCTGAGTATTAGTGCTGAATAGAAATGACTTTCCCCTCAGCCCTCAAGCAGCTTGACAGCACTGAGTATTAGAATAATAACATTGGAATAAAAAGTTTTCCTCCAACATTGCAGCAGCTGATATTGACTAATTTGATATATATACACCTCACAGGTGACATTTGCAGCCTAGTTAAATTTCTTATGAATGATTATTTAATAGGAAAATATCAACTGCCCAGAGGGGGGAAAGTTGCACTAGTATGAAGGCAACTGAAATTGCTTATTGACCAAAATGAATGGCACCATTGGTGCATTTACATTAATTTTATTTTATTCTGCAGCACAACAGAAGCAAGACATTCCAAAAGGCTTTTTTTCTTCTTCTTCGGGTAATAATTCAGAGGGATAAAAATGCTGTCGTGATCAAAGTAAAGGTGACTCTACATGAAATCATGTGCCCCTCTTCTATGTGGCACAAATATCTTTAATCGTATCCTAGGCAAGCTTGGACAATTTGTGGCCCCCAAAAATGTCATTCCAAAAATTGGTATGGAATGGAGAATTTCATCATTTTATAGTAGGAATGTGGCAAAATAAAATGCTTGAAAGTAGTGACCAAACCCACATTTAAAAAGGCCCGAGTCTTAATGCATGTGTTGTACTAGAAATAAAATATGGGAGAGGGGACACCCTACAAGGAAACTAAAGAGAGTTTCGAGAGCGTATGACATAATAATGAAAGAACGAAAGGAAAAGGTAAGGGCTAGATCCTAACAAAGCATCTGTAATGACCGCTCCCCACATTAAATGGGGGGGTGCCCTTTGCATGGTCATGCGCAGCCCCCAGGACCATATGCGGCACCATTAGCACAGGCTTGGCTTCACCTTCCCCAGGTGGGATACCTGGAGGTCTTCGCCTACCTCAGCCAGTTGCCCAATCCTGCCTGAGGAGGTGTTGCCAAGGTAATCAGGCCACCCTGCCCACACAATAGGGGGAGGATCTTACCTGGGAATCGTCAGTTGGCTCCAGAGCTTCTCCCACCCTCAGTTAAGACTTCTTTCGCAGGTTAACCTTTTCTCCACAGGTACGCGGACCCATTCAATTCATATATGGGACAGAGATCCAGCAAGGGTGAGGAAGCAATTGAGTTCCCTGTGCCACCTTGCATGTTCTTGCAGAGGGTCCCTCAGCCCTCAAGGGCAGACTTTCAGGGGGCACAAAAGGACTGCAGGGGAAATAAGGGATTGCCAAAATGTGCCTCTGCCCTTCTGCTCTTGGGAGTGTCCAGTAAACAGAATTTTGTTCAGAGGGGATGCTCCTGCCCATGGAAGCCTATTTGGGACCTGAGTCTTAAAACCCTAGTGGTGATAAAAAAAACCTTTGGGCATGCCTAATGCGGCTCTTTCAATCCCAGCTGTGTATGTTGAAAAATCTCCAGTTGTAGGACTAAGGTGGGTTGTAGCAAACCAAGGAGGCTGCACACAGATGCTTCACCATTTGGGGGCAAGGGTGGAGTAAGTGAAGCAGTGGAGTCTAGATAAATGTCAAGAGAAAGAGAAGGGAAGATAAAAATATAGAGGGAGCAATTTTTCCTTGCTCACTAACTCCCCAATAACACAGAGAGGGGGCAGCAAAGATCTTTAGCATCAGAGTAAATGCGGGTGGCGCTGTGGATTAAACCACAGAGCCTAGGACTTGCCGATCAGAAGGTGGCGGTTTGAATCCCCGTGACGGGGTGAGCTCCCGTTGCTCGGTCCCTGCTCCTGTCCACCTAGCAGTTCGAAAGCACGTCAAGTGCAAGTAGATAAATAGGCACCGCTCCGGCGGGAAGGTAAACGACATTTCCATGCACTGCTCTGGTTCGCCAGAAGTGGCTTAGTAATGCTGGCGACATGACTCGGAAGCTGTACATTGGTTCCCTCGGCCAATAAAGTGAGATGAGTGCCGCGACCCCAGAGTCGGTCAGGACTGGACCTAATGGTCAGGGGTCCCTTTACCTTTAAACAAAAAATGGAGGCTTAAAAATCAGGCCTGGTCTGGCAACAACAAGGCTTTCCTAGGCAAATATCATTGGAAAAATGTCTGTGGGCACCTAAAACTGGTAGTTCCAAAGGTGCAGTTAGGTTGTGTTTATCTGAGTAATTGGACAGTTCACAGGATCTTGCAGAATCTCAGGAGTCAGTTGAGTTCATCCTAGCAAGGTGTTTTCCTGAAATTATACTTAATTCAAAAGACTGGGGTGCTGCTAGAAGGTGAATACAGGTAAGGATGTGATAACCATCCTGTTTAACAAAAGAGAGGGTGTTGGACTCTAAGTGGGCATATTGAAATGCCAATGCACAGGTTGTTTATGGGAATTGAAACTCTGTTTACCCTTCCAACTAACTTTTCAAGGCAAATTGAAGTTATTCTGAGCCAAAGTGATAGTGTAAGGATTCAAAATGGAGGTGGAATGGTGTCCTATAGCAACATTGTCTTTATGCTTTTGTCTGTGTGTTCTGGTTTGTTTTAAGAATAGTTGGGACTGCTACATGGATGGTATATTTTTATATCAACAAGCAACAGTTTCTGAATCACATAAGTTGTGCAGTGAAGGCTAATGCCATTCTGTTCATATAGCCAGCATTGTGATCCTTTATCACAAGCATTGGTCTTCCCATATGGTGCTTCAAGATGCTATTGCAATTTAACACACCATTAACACTATTTATTCTGTTTTTAAAAAATATGTAATATCTCATCCATTAGCTTTAAATAAACCTGTCATGGTAACTTGCAATGCATAATGTAAAGCAATAAAAATACAACTGTTCTAAATGAATGATTTAAACAACAGTACTGTATAAAAAGGATCATAAATGTTTTTAACAAATTTATAATAGGATGAGATTAAAAGGTCTTGTCAAGTTATAAAAATGATCTCTTTACCTGGTACTGGAAAGACAAAACACTCAGCAACAAGGGAAGTATCTTTTAAGAGGGAGCCACTACCAAAACAACCTTTCATGGGGTCAAATAAAAAAAATGTGCTCTTTCTGAAAAAATATGCAAACCAAAACACAGCTATCCTAAATTCACATATATCTGAATTTTGCTATACACCTTCCAAACAATGCTTTCAAAAATGCATAAATTAGGGGGAAATGTGCATAAAAATGAATATATATCAGTTAAATAGGAGATAAAAATACATTATACTACGGACAAGTTCTTTTGCATGTTTATTAGGAAATTCTGAACTAAAATGCTGGTGGATTTTCAAAATGTGGAGAACTGAATATATGATTGGAGAAATGAGAAACTGGGAGACCTGAGACTGTCAGATCTTTCCATACCTAATAGCCACAGTAGTAACTATCGCATATTTGGATAACAAAAGCTGTAATCCTATCGTCAATTCACTTCAGTGTACGCCCAAGTGAACTCAATGTTGAGTAGACATGTGCTAGTTCCAATAAGTTCCAGTATGCACATTAGCCTGGGAGACGCAGATTAGGTCAGATAATATCAAAATATACAAAGACCGAATTCCTCAAGCATTCATAATGACTTTCAATGCAGATGGACTGAAAATTAAATTATGCTTGTTGTTACAATCTTGTTTCAAGAGAATATACATAAATGCTGTTCCTTTCCTTGCTTCTCTCCCTTTTTTATGACTCATTCATCACTAACAGCTTCCATACACTCACTTTGTATCCTGACATGACGAATATCTATTAGCCATAAGCACAGCTAGGGTGTATAAGTTTAATAATCTAAACAATGCTTTGACCTACTGTTGATTACACCAGGAAAATGACAAAAGTGTAAAGAGTATGTTCCATTCACCACTTAGAAGTTTAGGGATGTGGAGATCCATTCTAAACACCGGCATTCATGTTCAGGTTGTTGGGGTTTTTTCTGCAGCACAGATCCAGACCCTCAGTGCATATTATTACCTCAGACTGACTTAACTGTGCATCACATTCTTCATTCCAAGAAGCTTAACAAAAAGGAGGTTAAGGGGTGATATGATAGCCATGTTCAAATATATAAAAGGATGTCACATAGAGGAGGGAGAAAGGTTGTTTTCTGCTGCTCCAGAGAAGCGGACACGGAGCAATGGATCCAAACTACAAGAAAGAAGATTCCACCTAAACATTAGGAAGAACTTCCTGACAGTAAGAGCTGTTCGACAGTGGAATTTGCTGCCAAGGAGTGTGGTGGAGTCTCCTTCTTTGGAGGTCTTTAAGCAGAGGCTTGACAACCACATGTCAGGAGTGCTCTGATGGTGTTTCCTGCTTGGCAGGGGGTTGGACTCGATGGCCCTTGTGGTCTCTTCCAACTCTATAATTCTGTGAACTGTGCATCACATTCTTCATTCCAAGAAGCTTAACAAAAATTGTCTCACAAACATTTCTGTGTGCTCTATATTGGCAGTTTCTTAATTGCACATTCAGCTATGCATCCAGTGGGGATTTTTTTATTTTGTGCAAATCCTCTAATAATATTTTCAGTTATATTTCCTGTTTTGCCTGTATGTGCAGCAAATATGTGGATTTTTGTATTGCAAGCATAAAATCACAGATATTGAGAATATCTGAGACTATTTGACATATGAGTTCCAGGATTCCTCAAGAAAATGTTTCATATGAAAGCCATTTTCCAAAACTAACTGATTTATCATAATTTTAAGGTTGCATGAACCATTCCTAGTCTAATTATATTTATGTCGGTTTTGTACTGCATGAAGAATTTTGTAGTCTTGAGGTGATATAATCCATTATCAATAATAAAAAAAACTTAGTAGATTCAGGTAGGTAGCCATGTTGTTCTGAAGCAGTCAAAATAAATAAATAAAATTGTCCAGTAGCACCCTATAGACCAACTAAGTTTGTTCTGGGTATAAGCTTTGGTGTGCATGCACACTACTTCAGATACACTGAAACAGAAGTCATAAGGGTCTGGTGACCAACTTAGTTGGTCTCTAAGGCGCTACTGGACAATTTTTTATTTAAAAAACTTAGTAGTTCTTGTGCCTTATATCACAAACATATGGATGGTAGACTCAAGAAGGTAATTTGTGGGTGAACAAGTAGCAGATTCAGAACAGTACAGATTTTGATAAGCCTCCTTACAGCACCAGCAATATCAGAATGCAGATGTCACCCTCAATTTTGCTTCAGATGGAATTCAATGGCAGCACTTGTTGTAATCAGGATGTCCATCTGCTACAGCAGTCCTGAAGCACTGGAAAATAGTGATGGAATTTCACACTGCATTTGTGCTCTCGATAAGCCATGAGATACAGATGCACTTGTCAAGGCTGGAATTTAAATTCCAGCAGCAATTGAAAATGCCAACAGAATCACCGAGAGCATGTAAGCATCAAGGAGATACAATTAAAATTAGCTGCAGGAATATATGAACAATTTCCCAAGTATTCCAACTTAGTAGCAATACCCAGGGCTCCCCACGCCCACCAGAGCTTCAACGGAGTTCATGAAAAAGAATAAGTTCATGGTGAGCTCCAGCACCTCTTTTTCTTGAAAAATAGCACTGATTATGCCAAGGTTCAATTCTCATATGGGACAGCTGAATATTCAGATTGGACTAGATCAGGCATGGCCAAACTTGGCCCTCCAGCTGTTTTGGGACTACAGTTCCCATCATCCCTGACCACTGGTCCTGTTAGCTAAGGATGTTGGGAGTTGTAGTCCCCAAACAGCTGGAGGGCCAAGTTTGGCCCTGCCTGGACTAGATGACCCTCAGGGTCATTTCCAACTCTATGTATCCATGAAGCATGATGTATTGTTTATTATAAGTCACTTTGACTCTTCCCCCCTCTTTAATAATAATAATAATAATAATAATAATAATAATAATAATAATAAATTTTATTTATATCCCGCCCTCCCCAGCCGAAGCCGGGCTCAGGGCGGCTAACAACAATTAAATAATCAAACAATCAAATAATCAAACATTCTAAAAACATTCCATTATAAAAATTAATTAAAGTCAAATTAATGGCAACCGTTCAGCAAAATTCTGTGCAGGTTGTCAGAGGAGGGAGGCAGGCTGGGCCCTGACCAAAGGCCTGGTGGAACAACTCTGTCTTGCAGGCTCTGCGGAAAGATGTTAGGTCCCGCAGGGCCCTAGTCTCTTGTGACAGAGCGTTCCACCAGATTGGAGCCGCAGCCGAGAAAGCCCTGGCTCTAGTTGAGGCCAGCCTAACCTCTCTGAGGCCTGGGACCTTCAGGATGTTTTTATTTGACGAGCGTAGGTTTCTCTGTGGGGCATTCTCATTTTAAACAACAATGGGCAGAAGTTTCTTTATGCCTCAATCCTAAACACATTTATTTAGAAGTCAGCACCAATGTGGGACGCGGGTGGCGCTGTGGGTTAAACCACAGAGCCTAGGACTTGCTGATTCCTAGGTTGGTGGTTCGAATCCCCGTGACGGGGTGAGCTCCCGTTGCTCGGTCCCTGCTCCTGCCAACCTAGCAGTTCGAAAGCAGGTCAAAGTGCAAGTAGAAAAATAGGTACTGCTCTGGCGGGAAGGTAAACGGCGTTTCCGTGCGCTGCTCTGGTTCGCCAGAAGCGGCTTAGTCATGCTGGCCACATGACCCGGAAGCTGTACGCCGGCTCCCTCGGCCAATAAAGTGAGATGAGCGCCACAACCCCAGAGTCGGCTATGACTGGACCTAATGGTCAGGGGTCCCTTTACCTTTACAGCACCAATGAACTCAGTGGCATTTCTTCTCTAAGACCCATTTTGATGACATTCTCATGACAATTCCAATGTTATCGTTACTTGAGGCACAGGTAGTCTTGGCAGACCTTCCATCTGTTTAGGCTGGTGGCCCAGCTGCAACTCCATCTGGGCAGGGATTGGTTGCAGTAATCTGCCCTCTAGTTTCCTCATTGAAGTATAACTATGATGCACTTTACATGGGCTGCCTTTGAAAAAGGTTCAGAAATGCAGCTAGTGGATAATATGGCCACCTGATTGCTGACAGGCTTGAGGTGGGATGATTATATAACACCAATCCTGGCATAGCGGCACTGGCGGCCTGTATATTTCTGTGCTTATTTCAAAACCATGGTTTTGACGTACAAACTGTGTTCTCCTTCATGGAGAGCACGTGTTGCAGTGGGGGCCACCAGGACACTCCAAAGTTGTGGGGCGGGCTAATTGACCGTTGGCCACTGATGCGATTGGGCTTCCCTTGTCGTTGGGAAGAAGTTAATGTTGCCATTTGTTGATTGGCAGCCAGAAATGCTAAAACTCCTTGCACGAGGCTAGGGCTTTCTCTTTTCGTCCGTGCATCGGATTGCCCTCCCCCCCCTCCCTAGAATTAGGGTTGTTCGCTTTGGCCTTGCTATGCCTGTCATGGGGTCATCTGCTCTTGGGGCAGGGGCCCAGTAGGAATTTTGTCCATCTGGCTGATTGGGTGGTGCCATTTGGTTTTTGCCTACTGCGTAGCAAATCGTCACAACTTGTAAGGTTGTGGTTAGGCATTGGTTTATGGTTTGGTTGGTTGAGGGGCATGGATTGGCTGTGCCTGCCCCTCTAATGCTGCTGCTGCAAGGGATTCCATTAAAGGAATCGGGGGCTAAGTATTGCTTGTCCACCCTGTCAAGGGGGCTTCAGCCACTGCAAGAGCTCCTGGCTCCCCACTACAATGATCTCCCATGTGAGGTTCACATCTTTTTGCTATGAGGTAGAAACCTACTCCTAGGCATTTGACAGATGATATATGTTCTGCTGCTTATTGATTAAATGTTTTCTGCTACTGAAGTTTTTGCTAGGTCTGTTTATGGGTTATTATAATGGTTTTATTGTGATGTATTGTTTCTTTGACTCTTCATCTTTTATAAGTTGCTTAGAGGCTTTGTTGTAGAAAGCAACTCATAAATCAACTATTTATAACAACAATTTGCATTCAAGTGGTATATAAATTTTGTTAAATAGCTGAATAAAAATGAATATTTTTCATAATAACGTTTATTATTTAATAATAATTAATAATAATTCCCAGGGATAACATTGGAAACAACTTGCACTCATATACTCTAATGAAATTTTCTTTTCTTCCCTCCTCCTACAGCCCCTGTATGCCCCCAAATTCTCATCCAGAGCAGTTTTGGGGTTCATGAGGGCTGTGCAGGGGATGGGAAGAGGATGTCCAATTGCACAAATGTAAGCCCTGTCATACAATCCATCCTCTATAAAACTCTGTTTTCCCCAGACTTAAACTGTGGTTGTAAATATAATAATTAATAATAATAATAATAATAATAATAATAATAATACAGTTTCTTTCCCAGAATGCTTGACATGCAATATATTGTCGATATCCTTAGAACAATATTTGAATATTGGACTTCTGTTGCTCATTATACTTGATTATATGCTATTTATGCTCTCAGAACTGTTTCCAGTAAGGTAAATGGCTCAAGAAAGACCCATTACTTCCAGTGCCTTTTAACGTCCAGCTATAATTCTTCAGAAAATTTCCATTGAGATCAATGGCACTTGCAGGAATATGTGATTAACCTCTACCTCACTCACCTGTGAACTTCTTGCATTCAGTGTATCTGTCGAAATGTGGGTAGATGATGCATAAGTGTATTTGTTATATGTCTGTTACAGACCTTGGAAAATGACTTTTGAGACTCTCCAATTTGGTCAGCATTTTGTAACTGTCTATGGAAGATTGATTGAAATGCTCAAAGTCTATTTCAGTGTTGGCTTGAGGAGAACAAATGGGAGGTGGCCTGTGATTAAACATCCTGTCCTTCACGAACCCTTCATATTCTACTGTTACAACCCAAGTCCTATCATGTCCCTCACACTTGTCCCAACCTCATATAGGATTTTCACCTCTGCAGCCTTAAAACATTGGAAAGATACAGCTGACTTGATATCTATTATCAGTTCATTGGAGTGTGGCTGTCCTCCAGGTGTACAAATGTCAACATAGCAAAGCTTCTTTCTTGAAGTGGGAGAGATAAATTGTAATTATCTCCTCTCGGAACACTAGCGTCAAGGTCAGCGAAGCTGGGAGCAAAAACTGCGATAAACTAACAAAACAGCCTGTCTTTTCACAATGAATTACCCTTGGCATCTCTTGTAGGACATTTGGCAGATGTGTAGCATATGACCATGAAAGGAGAATTATTGTTATTTACTTGTTGTGTGGCAGGAGCCCTGTGAAGCCAGTTACAGTCCAGGAGCCCACCGTTTCATAGTTTGTACTAGCATTACATCAGAATCCAAACTATTAATCATGAAGGAGTCAAGCTCTTGACTTATAATCAAAGTCAACTTTATCAAGAAAGTACCAGCTATTTCCTGGGTTGTCTAGGAGTTATAGTGATTCACATGTTACGTCTACGTAACAAGCATGTGTTTGATTCTCTTGGAGTGCTGCTAACTTTTCCACATAAGTTTTCAGAGTTCCTTCTCCTTGAGCCTCCTTGATCCATGTACAAATTCTCAAGAATAAGGGCAAATAGAATGGCAATAACTTTGGCTTCACCTAAAAGCACCTTGTCTATGTACCAATTATCTCAACGAAAGAATGTTCCTAGATGTCAGGGACCGTGCCTAGGAGAGATGGTGGGAGCCACCCCCTCCCCCTGCTCTTGATCCTGAATTTTCCCAGGAGCAGAAAGACAGTATAGATTTGGAACAGTGGTTTGCAGAGGGGCATAGGTCAGACGGCAGAAGCTGGGAAATACTAAAAGGAGAACTGCTAGGGGAAGAAACACTGGAAGAGAGAGGGTTAACAGATTCACAATCTCTGGACAGCCTTCCTCCACTCAGCCCAAGGTCAAGAAGAGCTCAGAAAGTTTCAGAATAGAAAGTGCAGAGGGTATAAACTCAGATTACAAGATGATGGAGTGATATAGCTTAATAGGGATGGAGGGGGTGTAAGCTTAATTGGGAGCACTGCCATTCTGGGTGGACACTTTCTTTTGTGTTTATTATGGAAACTAACTGGTAAGAATTCCTTTCATTTGATCTGCTCATTTACGGCCAGGGGGGAGGAAGCCGATTCTCCAAAGCCTGACACTATAGGAGATTCATCATGGCTAGAAATTGAACTGGGTATTAATGGGTGAGATTAAGCAGGCCTGGGTAACTTTGCTGGTCTCCAATGTTGGCCTAAAACTGGGTAGATGTAATGAATAATATAAGCAAACAACTTTTGAAATTGCAAGGTGGCATAGCTGTCAACTTTTCCCTTTTCTTGCGAGGAATCCTATTTGGAATAAGGGAATTTCCCTTAAAAAAAGGGAAAAGTTGACAGCTATGCAAGGTGGTGTGCCACAGTTTCAAATGTATTAATTCATTTGCTAGTTATCTGGAGTGTTGGCTTTAAGAATGATGAGCCCAATGCCACCCATGGTAGGGTTGAGAGGAAGGAGGACTAGGAAGTAGTCATGGACTGATGGCAATGGGCAATTGGCACAGAGGCAGAAGCTGTGTGTCCCATCCAATATCAAGAACAACAGACAGGAGAACATGGGAAGTCAGATAGGAATCCTTCGGTATCCTAAAAACATCATAATGAAGAGAGTTGCTGAGGGTGTCTGTGTGTTAATAAAACCTCTCTTCGGAATTACTAAATTGTATCTGGAACTTCATGATGAAGATAACCCATGGGATCAGCAGCGAAATACATTGTGGAATATTCGAGGGACCCACATCCTTCTCTTTCACACATAAGGCAGCTGAAGAATGGGAGAGAGAGAAGTATAAAACACCTGACTTTCAGTGTTGCTCCCTTCTCACTGTACTCAAACAATGACAAGAGTTTGAATACAGTAAAAATGGAAAGGCACTGAGATGAAAATTATAGTTTTAAACAATGACGGGGGTTTGAGTAAAGCAGGAAGGGGGAGACACTGAGAAAGAAAATGGAATTTTAAAACAAGAGTAGAGGCCTGAATAAAGACACAACTGAGCTTCATTTTTTAGGAAACAGTTTTTAAAAGGAGAAATGGCAAAGATGGGCATAACATAGAAGTTAACAAATAAATGCTAACACAGTAGAGCCTTTTCAAACTTCCTTCATGCTGTATATAGGAAGAAATAGGAAGAAATAGAAAAATTGTTTCCTTTTAAATATTAATTAGAAAGGTGGCATTCTGTTGTCTTTTCAGAACCTACTGAATACCTTCTTCCTAAAAACCTTTTAAGTTGAGCTCTTTCCCAGTCTGCATCTGTACTGGAATTGTTTTTGAAAATGCTTATAAAAGCTATAATTTTATTGCTTTTTTTTTGCCACTCTAAACTCCTTTTGGAGGAAAGGTGGCATATAAATCTAATACATAAAATAAAATTGAAAAAGTAATACACATCTTATATGGATTAAGGGGGGGGGGGGTCTCATTCTACAAGCACCTTCCTTCACCAAGCAGAAAATGTTTAGGATCTGGACATTAGTCTAATTAAAAAGAGCCATTGATAATGCATTGAAGTCGATAAAACTGTTGATGATATGAAAGAATGCCTTGAAAATGACCACCTACATTGTGAAATTGGAATCCTATGCTTATTTTCACTTTTGTCTTCCACTGTGTTCAATGAAGTTCACTCCAAGTAAGTGTGTAAAGCAGTGTTTCCCCACTTGGGTCACCAGCTGTTTCTGGACTACAATTCCCATCATCCTTAGCTATCAGGGCCAGTGGTCAGGGTTGATGGAATTGTAGTCCAAAAATAGTTGGAGACCCAAGTTGGGGAAACACTGGTGTAAAGGATCATGGTCTAAATGTGTTTGACATTCTTCTACCAGTAGTACTGCAGATGCTTCTTCTTCTCCTACTACTACTACAATAATAATAATAATAATAATAGTAATAATAATAGCAGCAACTCGATATATTAACATTTCTCTGCATGCCTGAAGGTGAATAGAGTCACTGGAGTCACAATGATTACATCTGAGACAGGAGAGGGCAGATGGGTTTCAAAGACTTTGGTGGTCTTATGCCTCCCTTTGCAGTCGTTTATAGAGAATCATTGCAGCATCCACACTACTTATGACTGATAAGAGCCCCCTTGGAATGCATGTTTGGTACAAACAACAAGCTGGGCACAGATGCCTTGGGCTAAAATTCAAATTATATATCATAAATTGTTAATGCTGGTTTTTAAAGTGCTTGATTGGCTGCCTCATGCTTTGTGCTTGTTTGGGGGTTTGGGAGAGAGTTGAGGAGGGAGGGAAGATCATTAGAAACATTTGACAACTCTTGGCAATAAAGGTTCTGATGTAATTTTGTCTCCGGGAGTGGGTATAAATGTATCTCAGTAGCACATGCTACAGAAACATGCAGATGTTATTTACCTTTGACACAGGGAAATGATTTCATAGAGAAGTGTGTTTAAGTGTGTGTGTGTGTGTGTGTGTGTGTGTGTGTGTTTTAAAAAACCACTCAACAAAATTAGCAACACACTGAAATGTGAGCAGCAGCAAAAGATGGTGGAGCAATTAAACACAGTGAAATATTTTCAGCTCAACAATCTCTCAACTAAATGTGCAAAGGCAAAATACTATACTGCATTATTTCCTATCCAGAGTCCCACTATATAGTGGAGAAAACCCTAAAAGACATTGACAAAGCAATATAACAGAGAGCTGATTTGGGGGGTGACAGTGAAGCCAGAACCAGTTTGGGTGGGGGTTACAGATATCACATCTATATCAGGCCCACAGCCAGCAGAGGACCCAGACTCTGAGTTTTCATTTTTTAAAAATTAAATGAAGTCTCTTGCCCCTTTGGAACAAAAATTAGAAAGCAGAATGTACAGGCACCAGTCAAAGTAATTGCTTAGTGAAATATGAACCTGCTCTCAACTTTCAGTATTTTTAACCGGTGGGTGAAGTTGGACCTGTGATTGGTAAGTGGCAAAGAGAAAACCAAAGAAAAATTCAAAATCACCTAGAAAGTCCCTTCTCCAGACAATGGAGTAGGAATGTTCGCATTCCTGGTTTATTTTAAAGTCAGTTTTGGGTCTTCCTTTTCTTCCTAGGTTCTCACAATAGAAGAGACACTGTTTAATTTAAAACCTATCTGTTTGCTGTCTTCCCTGGTATAGTGCTGCTCAGAGAAAATAATTTGGGAAACCCAAGATTTTAGTATAGCTGCCAGGGCAGCAGACTGTCCACCCAAGAGGAAAATTTACCAGCAAATGCAGGAGGAGTTCATTCTGCTTACTGTGGCCTATTTAGTTAGGAAAGACTTACTTGTACTCCCCCAAATACATGCTAAATTCAGTTTTCAAAAACAGATGATCAATCTGACTCTCTCATCTTGTTTTGCTCAATGGCCAACAGTTATGCATGAAACACAGCTAGTTAGTATTTCCCAGTTGGTGCAGATAAATACCGTATTTTTCACTCTGTGAGACACACCAGACCACAAGACGCACCTAGTTTTTGGAGGAGGAAAACAAGAAAAAAAAATTTTCTGAATCCCAGAAGCCAGAACAGCAAGAGGGATCGCTGCGCAGTGAAAGCAGCAATCCCTCTCGCTGTTCTGGCTTCTGGGATAGCTGCGCAGCTTGCATTTACTCCATAAGACGCACACACATTTCCCCTTACTTTTTAGGAGGGAAAAAGTGAGTCTTATAGAGCAAAAAATGAGTCTTATAGAGCAAAAAATACGGTAATTATAGATCTGTAAAACCAAACCAAAGAAATGAGTTGCTTTCAGAGAACGCTCAGTAGCAGCATTGACTACCAAGCTTAGACAGTGTGCCTAGCATTGGAACATGTGGTACATTGCACTGTGCATTCAATATGGAGCACCATATTTGGAATGGGAAACACATCATTCTGTCCTAATACATTAGGATAATCCCATTTGAATGTTAGCTAGGTAGCTCATTTAAAATCATTTAAAAACAACTCATTCTGACATTTTAAAATCCTTACCAAGGCAAAAATAATCCAAATACGCTTGGATTATTTTGAACATAGTTCAAAATAGTTGAACATTAGGCAAGGCTGGGAACAGCATAAACTAAGGGGTTCAAATTTCAGGGGCAGGAGCTTTGGATTAACTAGAGCAGGGGTCAGCAACCTTTTTCAGCAGGGTCCACTGTCCCTCAGACCTTGTGGGGGGGCAGATTATTTTGAAAAAAAAATATGAAGGAATTCCAATGCCCCACAAATAACGCAGAGATGCATTTTAAATAAAAGGACACATTCTACTCATGTAAAAACACCCTGATTCCCAGACCATCCCCGGGCCGGACTTAGAAGGCGATTGGGACGAATCCGGCCCCCGGGACTTAGTTTGCCTACCAATGAACTAGAGTATTTTGTGACGGCTCATTCCTACCTACTCAGTTCCAGCTGCCTTCACAGCAGAAAGAGGACTATTTCAGCCTTACATTTCAAACAAGTCATAGGGACATGCTGAAATCTAGGCCTTCTTGTCCCTGCAGCAACATTTCCAGACTTTGTTATCTGAAGGGCTTGACATTTAATGCCTCCTTTCAGAACATCCCCTCCCTCGCATTCTGCTTGCTGGCTGGTTCATAATGAACACTCCTGGTTTAATCGCACATTTAGGGGTAGATGAGACTTTTGCCAACAAAACTGAACTCCCCCCCCCCGCCCCCTGGTGATATTCAGGGCCTGCAAATGATGATAAAGTGCTGCCCTATAGCTGAATAGAAACAGATGCACGTGGCAAAAATAACAAAAACAGACACAGATGGTGTGTCACACGTGTAACTTCTTAATTTATCCCTTTCTCTGCTTGTACAATGATCCTTGCCAATAGGCTGCATTCATCACTTATCCATTTTCTGGGGTAAGTTTTCTTTCCCTCTTCTTCTAAAGCCTGTTGTATATCACAATATGGAAGACTGCTCCTCTCTTCTGCAATACAATTTCCTATTTCTCTTTTAAAAGAATCCGAGAGCACACATTCTTTTTATTCATGAGCCATGTGCTTCATTAGAATTGGGATGCTCTCTCCCGCTCCTATGGATATTTTTTCCCCCTTTTTTTAGATAATATTTGCAAAAATTCACTTTTAACTTGACATTCAGAGTTCATACCTGCCCTGTGAAATTTGTACAAAGTCAGGCTAATCTACATTATTTTGTGGTTTTTATGCTTCCCTTAGGAATATTAAAATGGAACTGGTATGCCTGCTTCAGAACAGTGAATATCGCACTACAGTGCCCTGTGAACTTTCAGAGTGGCAGGTAGGTGTGTGTGTGTGTGTGTGTGTGTGTGTGTGCACATGAACAAAGACCCAAAATTTCCTGGGCCTGCAGTGTGAGCCAGCTGCATATGCAAAAAGTGAATAATAAGCAATGAAGAAAGTACCGTATTTTTCACCCTATAAGACACACTTTTCCCCCTCCAAAAATGAAGGGGAAATGTGTGTGCGTCTTATGGGGCGAATGCAGGCTCCTTGGGTTCAGCGATAGCAACGCGAAGCCTCCGAAGCCTGCGCTCCGGAGGCTTCGCGTTGCTTCCGCTGGAGCCAGGAGAGTCTGCTCTTTGAGGCTGGCGGTGGGGAAAGCAGTGCTTCCCCCATCGCCAGCCCCAGAGGGTGGGGGGCAGCAGGAAGGCGCGCGACGCCTTCCCGCTACTCCCCAACCCAGCTTCGAGGCTGGCGGGGGGAAAAGCAGCACTTCCCCCTTCGCCAGCCCCAGAGGATGGGGAGCAGCGGGAAGGCGCGCGACGCCTTCCCGCTACTCCCCAACCCGGCTTCGAGGCTGGCGGGGGGGGGAAAGCAGCGCTTCCCCCTTCGCCAGCCCCAGAGGATGGGGGGCAGCGGGAAGGCGCGCGACGCCTTCCCGCTACTCCCCAACCCGGCTTCGAGGCTGGCGGGGGGGAAAGCAGTGCTTCCCCCTTCGCCAGCCCCAGAGGATGGGGGGCAGCAGGATGGCGCGCGACACCATCCCGCTACTCTCCAACCCTCCTGTGGGCTTTTGCGGGAGATGGGGGAATTCCCCCACCTCCCGCAAAAGCATGCAAAAGCCGTGCGTTCTTTAAAGGGGCTCCGCGGCTTCTGCTGGCTTTTCTAGGAGGTGGGGGAATTCCCCCACCTCGTAGAAAAGCCCGCAGGAGCTGCGCACCCTTTGAAGAGTGCGCCCCTCTTGGGGGCTTTTTCCCGAGGAGGGAGAAGGGACTGACTGGCCGTTTCAGTCCCTTTTCCCTCCTGGTCGAAAAGCCCATAGGAGTCGCGCACGGCTCCTGTGAGCTTTTGCGGGAGGTGGGGGAATTCCGCCACCTCCCCCAAAAGCAGGGAGAAGGTCTTGGAGTAGCGCACAGGCTGCGTGCAGCCTGTCCGCTGCTCCCAGAGCTGCAGGGAGAAAATCATATTTTTTTCCTTGATTTCCCCCCCTGAAAACTAGGTGCGTCCTATGGGCCGGTGCGTCCAATAGGGCGAAAAATACGGTAATACGATGGAAGAACAACAACAAAATTGAAAAAGCTTGCTGTTTGGCTGCAGTTTATCCCCTATTTTCCCCATCCATAAATTTCGCAAGTCAGAATGATTTATCCATATATAACACCATACAGAGATGCCCTTTGATTTTTTTCTTTCCTTTTCTTCTTTCAACTAACCATCCATCCATCAATATATATATAAAAAACCCATTTTTTAAGGAAGAAAATAATGATAGGCCTAGATAATATTTAGTTCTTGATTCACCTGTTTCATCTCAGAATAAGTGTTGATGGACATAGACATTATTAGGTCACAAATATAGAGGTGTAGCTCAGCATTCATTGCATGCACATAAGAACATAATGGAAGCAAAATGAATTATGCAAAGGGAAGTAAATGTAGGCAAATCTACTTAATTTACATAATTTATTACTAGCAGTCGTTTTGGAACACAATATATCCAGCGTGATATATTCCAAGAGCTCACAAACTTCAAAACTAGGAATAAGCTTGCTGCCAGACTGCAAACTGGATATATATATATATATATATATATATATATATTTGCTTTCGTAGATTTTCACGGGTACAGGAATGCAGGTTTTGGTGTCCTCGGGTGTCTTCCCGTGTAAAAGTTGGGGTGTCTAGGCGACGTTTCGACGAGGTCTCACTCGTCATCTTCAGGCTGGTGCTTTCGGCTTCTTGTTACTGGAACAGAGCAGGATCTCAGTGTTTGAGTTCCTATAAATACTGTTGAGGAGGTGTGGTGTATAGCCTCCAATGTTCTGGGCAGAGAGGAGGTTCCCAGGCTAGTGTGCCTTTTCTTCTTTTGTTCCTTAATTACTTGAGGGATATCTTGAGTGATTTCTTGAGTGATTTCCTGAATCCCACTTAGGTGGGTCATTAGGTGTGGATTAGTTGCTAAAGCCTTCGTGTCTTGAACTCTTGAACTTTGTGAAGAGTTTTTCTGAGAAGATGGCTGTACTGCACTTGGTTGTGCTCTGGCTTGGCTTCGTGTATAGGGGCGAGCTGTGGTTTTGTGGCCTGTGCCAGCCAGATCTGTGTAGGGATTGCAGGGGGGTGCAGCATCCGGAGGTGCCACCCTGGTTTGGCTACTGGATGGTGTCTGTAATTTATCTGTGGAGAGGGTCTGGGTTTGGGTCTGGTGTGGTTGATTGGTGATGGCGTTCTGTGTGCCTCTGGATCTGGTGTCAGATTTTGTGGGGAGGGCTAATTTCCAGATGTCTGGCAAGCGGGATGTGTCGTCACGCTTGTTCATGTTGTGAGGGTGTTTCTCTATCTCGATGGCTTCCATGATTATTCTCTTGTGGTGATGTTCCATGTTAAAGAGCAATTTGGAATCTGCAAAATTAATTTCGTGTCCTGTTTCTTTCATGTGTTGGAAAAGAGAGGAAGTTTTTTCTTCTTTTTTGACGGCATTCTTGTGTTCTGCGATCCGTGCATTTATTCGTCTGTTTGTTTGTCCAATGTACGTGGCTGGGCAGACTTTGCAGGGTATTTCATAGACCCCTTGGTTTTCCAACTGAATTTTATCCTTGGGGTTTCTGAGGATATTGGCTATTTTTTTATTCAAAACAAATACAATCCCCCCGAATACATCTTGGACCTGACCAACCACTGCCTAACCAACACGTACTTCATCCACAATGGACAAAGATACAAACAGATAGAAGGAGCACCTATGGGATCACCCCTCTCACCGGTCATCGCTAACCTGTACATGGAACACTTTGAAACCAATGCTTTAGACAAGTCAGAACACAAACCCAAACTTTGGCTCAGATATGTTGACGACACCTTTGTAATTTGGCCACACGGGAAGGAAAAACTGGATAGCTTCCTCACACATCTCAACAGCCTACACCCCAAAATACAATTCACTATGGAAATAGAAGCCAACAACCAACTTCCCTTCCTTGACGTCCTAATCTACAAAAAACCTGATGGCTCCCTAGGACACACTATCTACCGGAAAAAAACACACACCAACCGCTACTTACATGCACAATCACACCACCACCCTGCACAAATAAACTCCGTAGCCAAGACTCTCATCTCCAGAACCAAACGCCTGGCTGACGAAGACCACTTGACAACTGAGTTACAGAATCTCTCAAATGTGTTAATTGCCAATGGATACCAGCAAAACAGGGTTACGAAGCTAATCCAAAAAGAAACACCCCCCAAAAACCAAGACACAGAAGAAAACAATGGCATAGCCCTCCTTCCTTATATCAAGGGCACTACAGATAAAATTAGCAAAATCCTCCATAAACACAATATCAAAACAGCCTTTTGCACCAACCAAAAAATAGCCAATATCCTCAGAAACCCCAAGGATAAAATTCAGTTGGAAAACCAAGGGGTCTATGAAATACCCTGCAAAGTCTGCCCAGCCACGTACATTGGACAAACAAACAGACGAATAAATGCACGGATCGCAGAACACAAGAATGCCGTCAAAAAAGAAGAAAAAACTTCCTCTCTTTTCCAACACATGAAAGAAACAGGACACGAAATTAATTTTGCAGATTCCAAATTGCTCTTTAACATGGAACATCACCACAAGAGAATAATCATGGAAGCCATCGAGATAGAGAAACACCCTCACAACATGAACAAGCGTGACGACACATCCCGCTTGCCAGACATCTGGAAATTAGCCCTCCCCACAAAATCTGACACCAGATCCAGAGGCACACAGAACGCCATCACCAATCAACCACACCAGACCCAAACCCAGACCCTCTCCACAGATAAATTACAGACACCATCCAGTAGCCAAACCAGGGTGGCACCTCCGGATGCTGCACCCCCCTGCAATCCCTACACAGATCTGGCTGGCACAGGCCACAAAACCACAGCTCGCCCCTATACACGAAGCCAAGCCAGAGCACAACCAAGTGCAGTACAGCCATCTTCTCAGAAAAACTCTTCACAAAGTTCAAGAGTTCAAGACACGAAGGCTTTAGCAACTAATCCACACCTAATGACCCACCTAAGTGGGATTCAGGAAATCACTCAAGAAATCACTCAAGATATCCCTCAAGTAATTAAGGAACAAAAGAAGAAAAGGCACACTAGCCTGGGAACCTCCTCTCTGCCCAGAACATTGGAGGCTATACACCACACCTCCTCAACAGTATTTATAGGAACTCAAACACTGAGATCCTGCTCTGTTCCAGTAACAAGAAGCCGAAAGCACCAGCCTGAAGATGACGAGTGAGACCTCGTCGAAACGTCGCCTAGACACCCCAACTTTTACACGGGAAGACACCCGAGGACACCAAAACCTGCATATATATATATATATATATATCCCATTGTCATGAATTCCAGGGAAAGTAGCACTGTGAAACCTCTCTCAGTCAGACTGCAACCCTATTAGGATGTTGGAGGGGCTGGGGGATGAGGCCAATATATTATGCTTGAGGATATTTGTAAAAAATATTTTTGTATCTTTGTACCTATTGTCCAGATCTTCTGAGATTTGCAGGGTTAGAGCAGAGAATGCAACTTTTGGAAAAGTGCATTGCTGGGTCAGACCCTTCTCTACAAAAGGGAATATGTGCTTTTGCTGTTAAGATAGGAATTGTAGTTTGAGAGGAAAATGGCTTGTTCACATCTGAGCACTATTTACCTGTTAATCCAACGAAGGTTTAGAAATGAAAAATGGCTAAATGTGTATTGCTAATATTGGGGGTTTTCCACAGCAGTTTTTCTAAGGGACTCTAAGCTCCTAAATGGGTTAATGATCACATGTTCATTGTTCTCTTATTATAAACTGTTGTTACCTTAGATCAGGTGACAAAGATATTGAGTTGCAAATTTGCCATCTTGAAAGGGTGGTGGCTGTTAGTCTTTCTCTGAATGCCACAAGGAAAGTAAATGAAGTTCTCTCAAGGAAAACAGCTATAGGGAAATGGATGCTGTTAAAGAGAGAGAAACCTTTGCTTCTAGGTCTGTTGGGATAATTTCATATTTTCTAAGATGCTGAGCCTGTGCTGGACAGCACAAGACATTGTACGGCTATTTTGGTGGTATCTTTGATGCTTTTTTTTTTGAAGAGTTCTGCAAGTAAAACTTTGAAGAATTTTTTAATGGGCCAGGACAATGATTTTGTTCAAAAGGAGTCAGTTCTTATGCTTCCAGTCACTTCAATCTGCATAATATTAATAGCTGTGTGTGAAAATTGTGCCCCCCGCCCCAAGATTCCCCACCCTAAAATTTTGCAAATTTTAAAAATTTGCTTATGCGGTTTTCTGGTTTTGTGCAAGGATTAGGATCAAAAGAAACATGGGCCTAGGGCTTGCCAATCAGAAGGTCAGCAGTTCGAATCCCCATGACAGGGTGAGCTCCCGTTATTCAGTCCCAGCTCCTTCCCACCTAGCAGTTCAAAAGCAAATCAAGTTCAAGCAGATAAATAGGTACTGCTCCAGCGGAAAGATAAACAGCATTTCCGTGCGCTGCTCTCGTCCACCAGAAGCAGCTTAGTCATGCTGGCCACATGACCCAGAAGCTGTCTGCGGACAAACGCCAGCTCCCTCGGCCTATAGAGCGAGATGAGTGCACAACCCCAGAGTCATACGCGACTAGACCTAATGGTCAGGGGTACCTTTACTGTGAAAGAAGCCATGTGAAAGCTTTCCCTACCAGGTATGGGGCCTACTTTCCCATCATTCCACTGTCATTATTAATACTCCTCTCTAAGGAGTATTACATCAGGTTCTTCCATCTTTATTTCTCATGCAGGTCAGAACCTGATGCCCCAGAATGTGCTGTCCATGTATCTATCTGCTTCTCCAGTTTTCTCTAAAGGAATTCTATTTTGTACATTGCACATACAAATACTTCGCTACGGTATGGGTTTTCTGTGTTTCAGTCACCTCACCTCACCAGGGCCCTCAGGCTACTGTTCTCCTTTCCAACTTAATGAACCTCTAACTCATATAGATTCGAAGAGACAAATAATTAAAAAGTTATCATTGTGCTCAAGTCTGTTTGTGTTAAGTGTATAAGGAGAAAGTGGGACATAGAGTACATTACCAATGAATACTTGATTAAAGTAACACAACAAGCTAACTCTATTATACAGTGCTTTTGCTCTGCTTTTCCCTTTCCCTCCTGCCAAACAGATTTTCTTTTCTTTCTTTCTTTTTAAAGCGCTCTCAGGGAGCAGTTATTATGTCCTTTTCTTTTGAACACATCCTTCTCCAAATGCAGGACAATAATGATGAGGATCTGTTTACTGATTTGCTAGTCATCCCCTTATATTTTTGATCAGATTTTAATTTATAAGACACATGTTGTCATTCTTAAAGTATGTGTCTAACAGTTTGATCCTATGCAGACATACTCAGAAGTAAATCTCATTGAGTTCATTGGACCTGATTCTCAGGTAAACCTAATTTTCAGCTTAATCCATACAGGGCAAATTTGTCCCGAGGCATGTGACCTACAAAACAGTAAATGGAATTGCATTTCTGCTCTCATCTTGGCTCCTGTGGGGCCTCGTGGAAGGGAGGGGTAGGAGAGGTTCTCCTTTCAAGAGTTTGGGGCCCTTTTGCAAATATTGTGCTGCACATCCCCTTTGAATGCTTTCAAGGGATCTTACAATCCCATCCATTCCATAGTGACTCAGAATTAAGGCCAACCAACTTCATCAAGTATGCTGACGATTCCAGCATTAATCCGAATCAACTTTTGCTGCATAAGACTCAGTGGACTCAACTTCCATACACTGATTCCTTGCAGGCATGAATGCTGTGCTGAATATGTGGTTCTCCCCTGCTAGAAGAAACTGCCTTCTAGGCAATCTCTTGCTTGCCTTAAAATGCAACCCGTTGAGTTCAGTAGTTGTGCAGTGCACTCCTATGCACATATATTCAGCAGTAAGCCCCAATTGGTTGCACACAAACTAAACAATCCATGTATTGGCGACTTCAAATATCAGTTAATGCAATGCACTCTATGTGGAGATGCCCTCATGAATGGTCCAGAAGCTGCAGGAATGCAGAATACAGCAACAAGGATGTGTAATCAACAGAGATCCTATCATGTAACACCTCTGTTGAAAGAATTGCAATGCCTGCCAATTCACTCCAAAACCTTGGTATTAACCTGCAAGTCTGTAAATAACTTGGGACCAAGATGCCAGAGATAATTATTTTCCCATATCAAGCTGCCTGGAAACTGTGGTAATCAGAGATCCACTTCTTGGTTGTGCTGCAAAGCCTCTCCTCACAGAGGGGAGGAGTTGTGAGCAGGAGCCGTTTCCCGTGTTGGCAGGGGCCGTTCCAGCCCCCTGCCCAGCTGGCCTGGCTGCCGCGCCATGCCCCCAGGTAGCCAACCAACCAGGTGGAGGCTTGGGGTCGGGGTTCTGCCGCTCAAACGTGGCCATGGCAACACTTCCCTTTCAATCCGCTGCTGGTTTTCGTCGGATCACCCACCCACCCTCCCTTTAGTTCACTGCTTGGTTCTTGACATTGCTATGGACCTGTGGTTGGTCGCCTTGGTTGTCCAAGGTGCCTGGTAGGAATTTTTATCCAACTGGCAAACTGGCACCGGCCACTTGGTTTCTCGCCTACCTCGTAGCAAATCGTCTTTTAGGTATTGGCAGTTAGGCATTGGAATATGTTTGTGTACTGGAGGGCAGGGTGTGGCCATCGCCTACCCCTCCACTTTATGGGTATTCCGGCAAAGGAATCTGGCAGTCGTGGATCCTGTCCGACGCCCTTGCTGGTGGCTAGGGCCATGGCACGACCCCCGGTGACATCAGGGGGAACTTTCAGTTGTATTTGCATCAACAGGCTCCTCCCACTGGTGGTTAACCCTTGTTAGACTCACCCCTCCCTGAGGGGGTGGAGTCACGCTCTGTTGTTTTATCCAATACCTAAGCCAATACCTCTCACATGCTCTAATCAATAAAGTTGTGGCCTTTTTTAGCCCATTAACCTAATATACTGTGTCCATGTGTCTTTCTTATCCCCAAGCGTGTGGCGGTTGCTTGAATCACAACTTGCAGATATCCATCTGGCAGCAACCAAGAAGAGATGGGCGACACCCATCTCTGGAATAGAATAGCCTTCCCCCAGGAAATAAATCATGCACTGACTCTGTTGCAGGTTAGGGGCTTTCTTCTTGTTTGTCTCAACATTTGGTGGCTCATGACTACTATGATTTTAAGTATTCAACTCCCAGTTGTTTTGTGTTGCTCTGAAGTTAACACAATGTTATATTATTAGTTATTCATTGCCTTTATATACTGACTCCCTACGAAGACACCAAAAGTGCTTTTGAATTTTAAAATGCATTATTGCTTTGCTTTTTGTGTACCAAATAATAATAATAATAATAATAATAATAATATCCCACATTTTCCCCAGTTTGGGACTCAAGGTTGTTTACACAGATAAAATAGAAGAAGCTGAAAACATAGAAAAGATGATAACTAAAATGTAAATAAGCACTAATGGAATTAAAATAGTATAAAAAATCAGTTTGAAACACAGACAATAATAAAAACATCACGGCACCAGCCCTTTCCTCAAAAACAGTCAGTTTCCAAAGGCCTGTTGCAATAGAAAGGCATATACAGTGCTTTTTTTTCTAAAAAAAAAAAAAATATTTAGGGGTAATCTCATTTTCCTACTCATATTGAAATACTGCCCCTCAATGAGACCAAACTTAGATTCACAGGGGTATGCATTTAGCTTAAGTTCATTAGTTTGAAGGAATTTAGAGTATAGTCATATAAACCCACTATATTCAGTGAGGCTAAATCTAGTCAGTGTATTTGGGACTGTAGTTTTAATCTCAAATCATTATACTTTCAGTGGCAAACTGTTTGATTTGTTGTTGGTTTGTTTTAATATACATACGTTTTAACATGCATCCATGGACAGTTGTAATAAAAGTTTTTCCTGCATTGTGCTAATGTTCACTTCCTTAGAAGTTTATTTGATATCATGACCCAAAAGTCATCCCCCTCCTCCTCTTTTTCCACTATATATCTTAGGATACAAAAAAAGTCTCTTCCTTTTCCTCATTGTGCTCCATTGTCCCAAGCAGGTGCAAAAGGAAAAAGCGAGGAGTAAATTAAAGTAAAATCAAAACAATGTTATTTCAGTTTGTCATGGAAGAAAAATTACTTGGAAATTTGGAATGTGCAGTCCCATTACCATGCCTTACGAATGGGAACAACATTTCTGCTGACCTAGCTGTTCTTTCACCACCCACCCTGTACGTTGTTTATTCAATTATAGCCTTCTTTATGAAGAAGCTGTTCAGGGCCATCCAATAAATTGCTTGAAATCATGTGAATATTTTAGAATAGTTTCACCATAAATCATTTTGTGTAACTTCTGGAAACATCAGATTGCTGACTTGCTGAATATTGTATGGAAAGTGTTTCCATGATTAAGTTCATTCTTGGCACACAGCTATTTGAAAATGTATTACCCCACCCCCAATGTTTCAGAGAGCAGCACAAAAGGAAAACTGCAGAGGAGGAATAAAGGACAGAGTTACAGAAGGAATAGGAAACATCCATGTATTGACATAATGAAAGGTCCTGACAACAAGCAAAGGGAGATGTTACATGCCCTCTAATACCTCTGATGTTACATGCCCTCTGATACATGCCCTCTGACAGAGTAAGCTGTGAAGTTTACAGTGATATTTCTTTACTTATGGATGCCACCACTGCCTAGCGTTTGTCCGCAGGCAGCTTCCAGGTCATGTGACCAGCATGACTAAGTCGCTTCTGGAGAACCAGAGCAGTGCACGGAAACGCCGTTTACCTTCCCGCCAGAGTGGTACCTATTTATCTACTTGCACTTTGACATGCTTTCGAACTGCTAGGTTGGCAGGAGCTGCGACCGAGCAATGGGAGCTCATCCCGTCACAGGGATTCAAACTGCTGATCTACCTATCAGCAAGCCCTAGGCTCTGTGGTTTAGACCACAGCTCCACCTGTGCCTCTCACTCAGATATACCACCACGTAAATAAAGAGATAAATTAAGGCTACAATCCTACTCTTACCAAGGTAGAACAACATGCATGTGTAGAATTGTGCTGTATGTATTTTAAGGGGCTATCACTCACTACACCTTTGAATTGCGACAGGGGAATAAATATTTGAGTTCCATATATAATATAAATCTAGATTACAATCATCCACACTGTTAAGGTAGTTTAAATCCCATGGAGCAGGAGAGCCAGAGAACAAACTCTGCCAACTTCTGGGCTATTGAAATCCCCTGTGTTCTGTAGGGTACTATTTCCATTACCTTTGTGAAAAGAATAAAGCCTTTGCTTTGTGCTTTATGACATTAATACTGATAAAATTGTCACAAGCGGCACTGCAGCCTGCCTAACACTGTGGTGGAGACAAGACATTAACTTACAAATGTAAAGAAAATCTTTCCCGAAAGCAAGTACAACCAAGTAATGACCTGTCAATTTTTAACTGTTTTGCTGAAATGTATGGATAGAGGGAAATAGCAAATCTGCCACAGGAAAATCTCTTTGCTTTATTTAATTTGAGATGAGATAAGCATGAAAAGATACCTCTGAATTATGCATAGTGATTTGTTGAGATTATTCAGACTCCAGAGAACTATTTCACTTCAAAGAACTTAGAGCAATATGACAATGAATATCTTAAGCACTCAATAAGCAAACACATTAGAGGTTGCAAGCTTCAGACACATGTTATTTTACTTCTCTGAAGCTGTTTTCAGAAGCTAATAACATTTTAAATGTCCTTTTCATGTTCCACATTCTGTCTAGGGTCCCATGTGTCACTTTGGCTTTTAGCCACGCATTTGAGTTCAGATCAAATTGTACAGGATGCTTCGATTCAGGACATAAAAAGCCACGGTTTTCTTCAAACCATCAAACATTATAAAGAAGGGAAGGCAACATCCAGGTGTTAAATTGCACTTGTGTTTTGCCAATGAGATCACAGTATGTGATCATGAGTGTACATGAGTTCACATATACATGGCAGAAAAGAGTTTGGATTATTCTAGGGTGGAAATCACATGCATTCATATCTATTGAAATATGCATTGTTGTAGCTACCTTAAGGTATTTGATTGTACATTTGAGGGTTAAAATCAGGGATCCAAGTCAGGGGTGTGCACTCAAGACTTACCCTCAACGTCCCCAAGCACACAGACTCCTTTTTAGGCATTTGCAAACATGGTGCAAAAGTCTGAAAAAGCTTTCTAAGTATGTTCTGTTGAACGTGATTTGAAACTTCACTGTGAGACTGTTGGGATTTCTCTGTGAGACAGTTGGACTCTTGAGATGTGTGTTTAGCCCTATCCCTGGGGCTGCATGACTCCTCATATGATTTAAATGAATGTCTACAGCAAGGAACCTTGTATATCTGTGGAGGCAAATGAGACAGAAGTCATTGTGAGTAATAATAATAATAATAATAATAATAATAATAATAATCTTTTATTTGTATCCTGCCCTCCCCAGCCGAAACCGGGCTCAGGGCGTCTAACATCAAATATATAACATTAGTATAAAATCAAACAATAATTAAATTACCTCCTAAAAACAAGTCAGGGTCAAATTAAAATCTAATTAGATGGCTTTCCGCAGGATTAGGGTTGGGAACAGTAAATGTTCATCAGGCCCAGCTGTTTATGTTGTTTTTATATGGGCCTGTGAGAATGCTGGGAGATCTCTTTCATACTAGTTCATATACAAAAAGAGAAGGGCGGTCAGGCTGAGCCCTGACCAAAGGCCTGGCGGAACAACTTGGTCTTGCAGGCACTGCGGAAAGATGTCAAATCAAGCAGGCAAGACTTAGGCAGATTTTCATAATGGAAATGCAAGCATGGAGGAAAGGGTTAATTGGGAAGTTGCTTACATCAGCATACATAGTTAAGTGCAATGCTTGAATGCGACACATGAAACCTATGTGAAGTACCTTCTTCTGGCTGCACACCTTGTCAGATAAAGGCGTAGTTAATCCCTTGGCAGCAGCCATTTGAAGTGAGGTCTCCTGTAGCTCGGCAACATCAATTTTGAGTGTTGTCAGCTCACAGTCAATGAGAGCCATCTTCTGTGAGTCATTAACCTGCAACAGGTTGGTGGGCAAACCAGGACACATGGTTCTGGCTTTCCTGCTTGCTAGGCACGAGAGGGTTTGCTTCCTTCCTTCCTTTCGCCTGGTATATAAGTTCAGTCCGCTTGTCGAGTGATACCATGAGCTCCTAGCACATATTGATGCAGGAGGATCGTGGGAATTTCTCAGGTCTCATCTTGCAGTGAAATCGTTCACCATGTTAGCACCTTCAACATATAATGTTTGTAAGAATCAGAGATGTAGGGGATAAGTAGAAAGCTGCCTTATTACTGAGTCAGTGCATTGTCTTTACTGACTAGCAGTGGTACTACACTGTCCTTTCCACTTAGAAATGTGATTATCTGCTGGAAAAGTAGGTTTCCTCAAAACCTAAACCCTATAATTGCCTTTTAATGTGGACACAACTTTAGGGTGACTTTCTCCTCTGCTACTCAGACAACATGAAGAACTCTTGGCCATGTGGGAGAAGCCTGTGGCATTGCTCCTGCCCATGCTAGCATCATTCTGTTTGTCCAACTAACACATTTTATCAACACAAGGATTTATGCTTGCTCAATTAAATTTCCTCCCCCCTTATGTTCCCTCCATTGTGCATGCCACAATCACCTCAGCTCTGCTCTGGAGAGTTAAGAAAAACAAAACAGAACCAGGAGAGGAGTGGGGAAAAGTTTTGTTGTTCAAGCTCAAATCTGTGTACGGACAGAATGAGTTACTTAGTGTTACTTTGGAACAAATTTGTTATTTTAGTAACAAATACTAAATAATGTAAATAATATTTACATTAATTTTAGTTTCCACCACACCAGAATTTCTAAACGGAATAAGTCATGTATCTTCATAACAATTGGAGCAAAATAAAACTAATAATTTTATCACAACTATTAGAATAAAAATTGAGCCAAAAAACTTGGAGCCAAACAGTTGTTTAACAGTGCAACAAATTCGGCCATGGCTACATGAAATGAGACATTATACCATAGACATTGACTCTCCAACCAACATGACCAAAGTTCAATTGAATTGACTCTGCCCCTGGTTCTTCCCAAATTAATCCTGGCAATGGAACACCAATGACATTTGTTGCCGTGCTGCATCAGTCCTCTGCTGTAACAAAAAGTGTTCTGAAACCCGAGCTTGCAGTGATTAAATGTCTACTCCAAACACATTTGTGCTCTCCCCCCCCCACCCCATAGGACCTAGCCCAGGAAGGAATTTTATCATCCCTTGCAAACAGATTCACAACTCAACCCTTGCTTGGTTAATAGAGTGTGACACAGCAGCATTAACCAGTTGTCTTAGGGGAGAAACCATAACATGGGAGCAGCGCATATGCTTTCAACAGTCAAGATGATGATGTGCAGCTAGCTGCACAAATCTTTTGATGGGACAAAGGGATGCAACTCACCCACTAGCTGCAACTTTGATGGTAGCAAAGACTCTCCTCCCTGGAAGGGAGGGGAGTGGTTGTTGGCGGAAATCCGAGCGAAAAAACCAAAAAGCCTAATGCCAAATGGAAAAATTCCTACCGGGCCCCTCAGACAACCAGGGCGACCAACCTGAGGTCCCTAGCAAGGCCAAAGAAAACCTAGACTCTGAGCTAAAGGGAGTGAAGGGTGGGTGACTCGCGACGGGTCGATGGAGAGTGAGGGCGAGAAGGGGGCTGGCGCTGCAGCATATAGGCTGCTGAACACGCCCCCTTGGCGGCACCAGGTTGGATGCCCGCCGAAGGGCATGGCCGCTAGCCAGGTGAGGAGGGGGGCAGGGGGCTAACGCCCCCTGCTAGTGGCGGCGCTCGGATTCCCGCCCACAACCACTCCCCTCCCTCTCAGGTGGGTGCCATTGTCATTATAAGAGAAGAAGAAGAAGAGTTTGGATTTGATATCCCTCCTTTCACTCCCTTTAAGGAGTCTAACATTCTCCTTTCCCTTCCTCCCCCACAAGAAACACTCTGTGAGGTGAGCGGGGCTGAGAGACTTCAAAGAAGTGTGACTGGCCCAAGGTCACCCAGCAGCTGCACATGGAGGAGCGGAGATGCGAACCCGGTTCCCCAGATTACGAGACTACCGCTCTTAACCACTACACCACACTGGCTCTCAAGTAAGCCTTTTTTCCCCCACAGGGCGAGAAAAAATATGCACAAATCTGGATTCAAGACTCCAGATGTAAGGGTGTGCATGGTTTTGTTTGACCACGATGTCAACAAGAGCTGCCTGTGACATTTCTCCAGTTTTGGTATCAATGGGTTTTCTACCACTGTCTTTGCACCATGACGTATTCATAGAGAAAAGGAAAACCAAGGTGTCCAAAGGAACTATGTTTAAGCAGACCACAACATGACTAACTCTAGAAAAAGATGTGTCATGTTAAATGGAAGCACACCTCCACTGAGGCCTTACTTTATTTCAAGCCTTGTTTAATCATCACAACTTTGGGATTGGGTTCCATTGAGGAAAGCGTGAGCTCATCCTCTACTGATATGCTGCATATAATTGTATAAAATCTTTGTGTCAAATAACTAAATTTGTTATTCAGATTTTATTTTATTTTTTTAAAAAAACTGTTTCTCAGTTAGGGATGGGGGATAAACTTGAATCAGTTTGCATTTAAAGCTGGACGTACCTAATTTGCACTTTGTGAAACAAGATGTGAACCAAAACCCAGCCATTCGTTGACATTCATACTTCTCTGAACTTTGCAATGCAGTTCTCAAGCCAAGTAAATAGAAGAAAGAAGGGGAAACACTAATTACGGAGGAGACTCTGCCTGGAGATGTTAGTCCATCACCATCTTGAACCAATCTTATCCCTCAAGCCAAGTAATGTTTACAGGATTGCAGATACCAGGACAAAGTCTACATATAAATTATTGGCAAAACCTATTTGGTGTTTCACAACAGTCTAACTTGTTGCAGGACCGTAGCCTGACCTAGCAGAGTACACGCAGAATCCACGGAAGCAATTGGCTACTTGGCTGCAGACAGGATAGACGAAGCAGGAACCAGGAACTTGTAGTTAGGTGTTTATTATATAAAGTGGACTATTTGCAGGAACGGAACACAGATCTTATACTAGCTCTCTCTGATACGACTCACAGCTCCTACACTGACACACAGAACTCTGAACCTCTGAACTCTTGAACTAACACATTCCAGTTAGTAGGCCATTAATTCTCACTCCTTTGAGAGAGCTTGACCAATCAGGGAGCGGTCTCCATGTCTCTGTTATCACCAGGCAGACTTACTCCTTCAGATTGCCTTTTGGCTGTCTGCCAAACCTTAATTGACTCTGTGTGAGTAGCTGCACGTACACAGTTTCCCAACATAAATGCATATAGTCAAAATAACACAAAAAAGGATGCATTTCACTGCAATCACCCAGTGAAACCTTGCAACACAACAGGGTTCAGCACTGGACAGCTCCCATGCAATGGGTTTGTCATGGTTCAATCCCAGTGGATCTCATTCCACCAACAGGATGATGGACTGATCCTAGCCCTGCCACCATGCCAACTTGTATCCTGCTATATTTGGCCTGATTTCATTCCAACACCCAGTGTCCTGTCTGGTCATTTCTCACTGTTCTGGGACTCAGAATGCATCTGCCAGGGCAATCAGTGGTCTGACCCATGTGCCCCTGTTAAAAAAACCCCAAACCCTTCACAATATAAATCACTGCTGTTGAACTTCCAAACCTTTTCCTTTGCAGCACACAGTACATTGACTTGCAGGGAGCACTGTTGTTCAAGAGCATTAGTAAGTGACAATATATCATTTGAACATAATTAAGTACTGTGGAGTTAGCTAGCTTGCAGTAGGAGTACTCAGCAAATATCTGACGCCATTAGGCTTTCTGACTCATTGTGCATTTCTGATAGGCAGCACTATTTTAGAAACAACTACAGTGGTAAGATCTATATCAGAATAACAAACTATTGATATTTCAGATCTGCTTTGGCTGGTAACGGACAATGAAATGCATCAAAACTTTTCTCTCTGTGCGCAGACCATTAAAAAAAAAAAAAGCATTAACGCTCTTAATTTATGTTCTGGGCACATTTCTTGTTAAATTAATGGTGTAGTAACGTATGATATTTGCATCCTAATTTATCTTGTGGGCATCTCTCCCATTTAGTGCCGTGCTTATCCTCAAAATTGCTGCGGCTGGAATGATAACAAGTTTTCATTTTCTCCTCTGCAGTCAAAACTCCTTGCAGCCATGATGCAATCCGAAGCCATATGAGGCAATTGTTCAGTCAGTTCCCCATAAGCAGATCTTCACCAAAAGACATACCGTTTTAATATACCGTATTTTTTGCTCTATAAGACTCACTTTTTCCCTCCTAAAAAGTAAGGGGAAATGTGTGTGCGTCTTATGGAGCGAATGCAGGCTGTGCAGCTATCCCAGAAGCGAGAACAGCAAGAGGGATCACTGCTTTCACTGTGCAGCGATCCCTCTTGCTGTTCTGGCTTCTGAGATTCAGAATTTTTTTTTTCTTGTTTTCCTCCTCCAAAAACTAGGTGCGTCTTGTGGTCTGGTGCGTCTTATAGAGCGAAAAATGTGGTATTTCATATATATTTTAAGTATCGTTTTGTTTCTCATTTCTTTTCTTGTGATAGATGCCCCTCCATTTCCCCTTGTTCTAGACCAACCACACTTTCTGAGGTCAGCCAAGGGTGGGGCACTGCCAGTCTCCCCCTGTTTCCTCCCACACTGCACTTTTGCAGATATTAAATATTGTGCAGTTTGAAGTGACTGGAAGCATAATAGCTGACTCCTTTGGAAATGAAACATTGTCCAGACCCACAGAAATATTATTTAAACTTTTACTAGAAGAACCTTCTTCAAAACAGAATTAAAACATCAAAAACATCCATACAATATCTTGTGCTGTCCAGAACAGGCTCATCACCTTACAAAATATGAAATGATCCAAACAGACTTATAAGCAAAAGGGATGTGGGTGACGCTGTGGTCTAAACCACCAAGCATCTTGGGCTTGCCGATCATAAGGTTGACGGTACGAATCCCCATGATGGGGGGGGGGGAGGATCCCCGCAACCCATTGCTCAGTCCCTGCTCCTGCCAACCTAGCAGTTAAAATGCACACCAGTGCAAGTAGATAAATAGGTACCACTGCAGCAGGAAGGTAAACGGTGTTTCCGTGCTCTCTGGTTTCCGTCACAGTGTTCTGTTGTGCCAGAATCAGTTTTGTCATGCTGGCCACATGACCCACTGCATTGCTAAAACTTACAGCTTTCTTCAGGCATATGGCCTTTCTTCACTGTGTCCAGGGCACAGCCTGACCCCCTCCTTTGGCAATCCTAACAGAACTCTAGTCCAATGGTTGCCATTAATCTGATTTGAATTAATTTTATAATGAAATGATTTTAGAATGTTGTATTTTTTACTGTTCTTAGCTGCTCTGAGCCTGGTTTTGGCTGGGGAGGGTGGGATATGAATATAATTTTATTATTATGATTATTATGGGGAAATGCATGAGGGCTCAAACCATATAGGGGGCCCTTCTATGTGTGCATGGGATGCTGGCCTGACCAATCCATTCCCTGCCTTCACAAGCTGAGTGTGAGTGTCTGCAGGGAGATGCTGCAAGTTTCTTGATTGCGTGTCGAGATCCCCAAGCCACTCCCCAAATAACTCACAACGCACACTTAATTTTTGTTTAAGGTTTTTGGCATAATTTTGGCCACAACTTTATTTAAATACAAAACCGTGGTTGTTTAGGCATTGGTTAAGACTATCTGTCCCTCCGCCTGGGAACAGAACTGACTTCCGGGCACCACCGAAAGACAGTGCGGGGGAAAGCAAGTCGGGGAGAAATGGAGCTGAGTCACAGACCCTCAATTCTCACCCGCATGCTCCCCGAAGGCTTGCCGGCCCTAGTCCCATTCCAGGGATTGGACGAAAAGATGGCAAGCCCCAGGATTCCTTTAACGGAATTCCCTTTCCGCAGCAACCATGGAGGGGCAGGCACAGCCTATCCTAACCCCTCCTCCACCAATTTATAACCAATGCTTAACCGCAACCTTACAAGTTGTGACGATTTGCTACACAGTAGGCAAAAACCAAATGGCCCAGCCAATCAGCCAGATGGACAAAATTCCTACCAGGCCCCTGCCCCAATGGCAGATGACCCCATGACAGGCATAGCAAGGTCAATGCAACAACCCCTTACTCAAGGGCAGGTGGGCGGGTGATCCGTTGCACGCAGCAAAGAGAAAGCTGCAGGCTGTGTGCAGAGTATTTAAACATTTTACCCCTCCCACCAAAATTGCAACATAACTTTTACCCCAGCAACCCAGTGAACCAATCACTGCCCCAGGCCATCTTTAGAGACCCTGCCTGGTAACAGAGGGGTGGCTCAGCAGACCCCACCGCAACACGTGCTCTCCATGAAGGAGAACATGCTTTGTGGGAAGGATTCCAAGCAGATTCGACTGGACATGGTTAGTATTCCCCCTCAGATCTTCCCATTCCATGCATGAAGGAATCCTGTGGAGCTCTTGAATGCTGGGAGTGAGGCACATGACCCCGCTGCTCTCTTCAAGCACTTTGAACACCTGAAAAGTATATTTCCTCTTACACACACAATGTGTTTATATATGTAGTAGCCATTTTAATGTGGTATTCACGCCTATGACAGTCCACGTGCACACCAGTCATCACTAGTAGTGACTCAAAAACATTTATAACTTAGTCATATACGCAGCCCAAGTTAACCCGCGGCTGTCTCATTGTAACTCCAAGTCTGCCTTGAGGCATTTAAATAACACTTAGGCTATTCCCTGGGACAAAGCAATCCTGAAAGTGTTCCCTGTCTGGTGTAAGGAGATGCTGAACTATAAGTGAACCCAGGGAGTGTTTCATGTGAAATTTACCTCAGGGAAACTGCAGGGTAGATCTAGTCCTATACGCTCTGTGATAAATTGCCCTAGGTATTTCATTTTTTAATGTTCCTGGGATATTTTCTTACAACTCATCCAAACTTAGACTTATCTATACATAGAGATGAGGTGGTTGGGGATTTTTTTGGGGGGGGGGTAAAGCAACTAGTCTCTATGTAAAAAGGTAAAGGCAAGGCAAAAAATCAACCCCTGAACGGTTAAGTCCAGTTGAATTTGACTATGGGGTGCAGCACTCATCTCCGCTTTCAGGCCGAACAAGCTGGCGTTTGTCCACAGGCAGCTTTTCTGAGTGATGCGGCCAGCATGACTAAACCGCTTCTGACCCAACGGGACACCATGATGGAAACCAGAGTGCACGGAAACACCGTTTGCCTTCCTGCTACAGCAGTACCTATTTGTTTACATGCGCTGGTACACTTTTGAACTTCTAGGTTGGCAGGAGCTGGGGCAAAGTGATAGGAGCTCACCCCGTCGCTGGGATTCAACCTGCCAACCTTGTAATTAGCAAGCTCAAGAGGCTTGGTGGTTTAGACCACAGCACCACCCACGTCCCTGTAGAAGGGCAGGAAAGATCCTGCACACTTTTACAGCAGCACAATTACACATGGCACCAGGAGGAATCCTGTGCACACAAAAACTGGTGTAAAGCAAAACAGTCTGAATAAGTCCAGTGTAAAGTTACACCAGATCAACTGTGTTCAACTGTGGAGCTACTACTGGCTGAGTATTTACCGTATTTTTTGCTCTATAAGGCTCACTTTTTCCCTCCTAAAAAGTAAGGGGAAATGCGTGTGCGTCTTATGTGGCGAATGCAGGCTGCACAGCTGTCCCAGAAGCCAGAACAGCAAGAGGGATTGCTGCTTTCACTGCACAGCGATCCCTCTTGCTGTTCTGGCTTCTGAGATTCAGAATATTTTTTTTCTTCTTGTTTTCCTCCTCCAAAAACTAGGTGCGTCTTGTCGTCTGGTGCGTCTTATAGAGTGAAAAATACGGTAAGTGGGAATCCTGAGGCATCCATTGGGATGATAATCTTGGGATACAGCAGGTTTCTGGTTCAACTGCCTGATTCCCAGCTCAGCTAGCCTCAGACAGGAGGCTGGCTGAGCTAAAGGCAGTGTAAGTCTCAAAAAAAAGTCAGGAATCAGCCAGCTAAACCAGAGATCCACTGCAGCCTAAGCTGTTCATCCTGGTGGATCTTGCTGCTGGATTTGACCCTGAAAGATTAATCATTTGGGATATGTGGATCAAGATTCAAGATGTTGATGAGGGCTGAAACTTTCACATGTGTTGAAGGAATTAAGTTATCAAAAAACTGAAAGTAAAGAAAGATGTTAGGAATGCCTACCCAGACATGTAATTTATTGTGTACATTTGTTTTCAAAATCTGTTGATTTCAGTCTACATTTTGATAGTTTTATTATGTTCACTTTTTAAAAGACTGTTTTATTGCTATATTTAATGAATATTTATATCAATGTTATATAAACTGCTAAGAGATTATAATTATGATTACTGATTAAGCAATAAATACATCTGGCTAAATAAAGAAATTAACAATTTCCATTGAGGGTTTCTTCCAAAAGCATTCTTATAAATAACAATCAATCTCCCTTTCTGTCTCATATATGGCAATCCAACAAAAGAGAAATATTTCTATCCCTGCCCCCCAGGATAATAAATACGTTTAGACTGACATTCAAAGCAAATAACATACAAAAAGGATTTTCTCCCCTTTCCTTTTGTGTAACAGCAGTGTGCGCACATGTGCAGACCTTACAGTCATTATTTAAAAGCATCAAGACATTTAAAACATTGTCATGGATGGACATAAAAGGAAGAACAAAGAGCAGGAGAAAAGGAGAACAAGTGCGGGGGAGGAAAGCATAATCTTTAACCATCAAAGGCCGTCAATCTAAAGGAAAAGATCATTTGCTGCATTTGCAGCAGAACAAAAATAATGCTCTAAGAATATGACAGTGTGAGAGTTGTGTCGCTGGAGCATTCAAAAGCCATGCAGCAAGCTTTGCTTCCAAGCTCAAATAGCAGCCAGTCAGAGGCCTCTGGAAGCTCATAAGCAGAGCATGAATGTGATGGCACTTCTATGGCATTGTTTACTAGCAGCTGGTAGTCCATAGGCATGCTGCCTCTCCAGCTTTTCAGGCTCACCCTGAAGCCCAATCTGCACCATAGGAACTACTTTTCAACTGTAATACTATACACACTTCCTAGGGAACAAGCCCCATTGAGCACAGTGGGACTTAGTACACCAATGCTATGCATTTTTACTCAGTATATTTCCTGTTATCTTGTACATTCTAGCAGATAATCTACATGTTACTCATGTGTAGGGTTCTTCTTTCTTTAACATATTTCACTCTGTGCAGTGGTCTGTATAAACAGCCCAACACATAAGTCTTGCACATAACTATGGTCGGATTTCTATAGAGACAAGAAGAAGAAGAAGAAGAAGAAGAAGAAGAAGAAGAAGAAGGAGGAGGAGGAGGAGGAGGAGGAGGAGGAGAAGGAGAAGAAGGAGAAGACTAGGAGGAGGGGGGAGGAGGAGGAGGAGTTTTGACTTGATATCCCACCTTTCACTCCCCTTAAGGAGTCTCAAAGCGGCTAACAATCTCCTTTCCCTTCCTCCCCCACAACAAACACTCTGTGAGGTGAGTGAGGCTGAGAGACTTCAGAGAAGTGTGGCTGGCCCAAGGTCACCCAGCAGCTGCATGTGAAGGAGTGGGGAATCGGATCCAGATTACGAGTCCACCACTCTTAACCACAGGGACTTTGCACAGAGGATAATGCTATCATAATGTTTCACTGCATTTCCCCTAGTTTCTTCTTATAGTATTTTCTTACTTTTTATGCACGTTGTCCACCGCTCTTAACCATTGTGTGTGGTTGAAGGAGCCAGTATGGTGTAGTGACACCATACTGGCTCCTTCAACCACACACAATGGTTCATTGTTAAATAAAGAAGACTTAATATGCGGTGTGGGGCTAAGAGTGAGGCCCCACATTTGTTTACTGCAGATATTAATATTCCACAGTTTGAAGTGACTGGGTGCATAAAAACTTGCCTTTTTGGAATGAAGCATTGCCCATACTTATTAAAATATTATTCAAAATTTACTTGCAGAACTTTCTTCCAAACAAAATTAAAACATCAAAGATACATCCAAATATCCATAAGATCTTGTTCAATGTCCAGCACATGCTTAGCATCTTCTTAGAAATAAAATTTCCCCCCCAAAATTCCAAATATTGAAACACTGTCTCCCCCCCCCCCCCCTACTGCAGCCTGTCTTAGCCTGTCTAAGGGGATCCAGCTTTTTGGAGAGCCATTATCACATATTTTTGTTCAGAGAATGACTAAAGCCACCACCCTTTCAATATGGTGATTTGCAACTCAATACCTTTGTCACCTGATTAAAGGTTACATTCACTTTAAAATTAGCAGAAAACAACCATTAGTTAGTTATCAACCCATTAAGGAGCTCAGAAACCACTTTACAAATCTGTGGGGAAACCCCAATGTTAGCAATACACATTTAGTCATTCTCCATGTTATACCTTCATTAATACACATAGGCATTTTCTAAATTTGTGTGAATTAAACCAATTTTACTTAATGTGGTATACCCATGCTTATTCCTCACACATAAGTAGTGTGTCCATAGAACTCTTCTCTCTCCTTCTTAAAAGCAACAACAGCAAAATCAAAATTTGGTAGTGTTGATTAGGTATACCTTAATTCACACCAAATTATGGAGACACAGATTATCAGATCAAAAGCTATGTCCAAAGGGTGTCAGAATATGTTCTAAAGAATGTCAGAGCAAGTATGTCAGAACAACTCAGGTGAGTCTGTATGTCACTTTAGATGCATGGACCAAACCATAGTTTGGGTAGGTGGACCACTGAGATACAGCCATAAACTAGCAAAGGAAGAGATGCTGTTGGCTTCAATGAATTAGACCTTGAGTGCAAACATATTCCCAATTGTAGGAATCTGTCAATCAAGAGTTGACAGTCACATTTCTAAAAGGAAAATTTAAGGTGAAGGTACTCTCTGAGATGATGAAACAACTGACAAATTTTGAGAGAAGCAAAATGAGTTTTGATAAAATGAGTAAAATATCTCATGAGAGACCTTCAGTCCCTTATCTAGGTTAGAGATATAGCTTTGCTGCCACCTAACATCATTATACATTCACAATATTTCCATCAAACATTTTTTCTTTTTTAAAAAGTTTTATTATAAGTAAAGCCAAGCTCATTTACATTTCTGAAATTGCTTATTTGGCAGTATACTTCTTGTTTGTATTTGTTATTTTGATATAATGAGTGCTCCTAACTTGATGCTTAATCTTTTGTTGTTTTTTGGGTTCAGCAAAAGGTCATTGGCAGGCACTATGAACTTTTATGAATGTCTCCTGATGAATCTTCTCTTCATCTTCTCTCCACCAAGGGAATTCTACAGAAGAAAAATAGAAGCAATAATTAAGATCTTTGCGTCATTGCAGAGAATCATATAGAAATGCTATCAGCATCATCTTTGACAACTCTCCCATGCAAAAATAAGGTTTTAAAATGTTTAGTCGGTTTTAAATGCTTATAGAGGGTTTTTTCCCCTTTCTATTGAGTGTATTAAGTTCCCAAGTAGAACACTGTAGGTTAAGGACCCCTGGATGGTTAAGTCCAGTCAAAGGTGACTATGGGATTGCAGCTCTCATTTTGCTTTCAGATGGAGGGAGCTGGCGTTTGTCCATAGACAGCTTTCCAAGTCATGTGGGCAGCATGACTAAACCACTTCTGGTGCAGCAGAACACTGTGATGGAAAGCAGAGCGCATGGAAACGCTGTTTACCTTTCCACTGCAGTGGTACCTTTTTATCTACTTGCACTGGCATGCTTTCAGGCTGCTAGGTTGGCAGGGTCTTGGACAGAGCAATGGGAACTCACCCCATCATGGGGATTCGAACCATCAACCTTCTGAATGGCAAGCCCAAGAGGCTCAGTGGTTTAGACCACAGTGCCACCCGCGTCCCATGAACATTGTACTGTAAATTGTATAAGGATATTGTGTTGTCTGCATAAAATATACATAATAACGGGACACCATCAATTGTTGTTTATGCTTCTTCTCACCAATACAAGGTAGTTCATGTTCTGAGATGCTGAAAGGGGAATGTTAGATAAAACCTTGGGCATGTGCACAATCGTATCCTCTTCTACATATATGCCAAAGCATGTGTGGCCATATTCTTGTGCAACCAAGTGTTCTCACCCAATTTTCACACCTAAGCATTGTAGTAGAACAAGGAGCAGAGGAAATGAAGTCAGCCATTTTGAGTCCCTGGTCCCACCTTGTGAAACACTCTCCCAGCAAAAACTGAGCACGCATGTCAATTTAATCATTCTGTAATGTTTTCAGGTGTTTTACATTTTATTGAATATACTGTACATCACCATGTAATATTGCATGAATTGGTGGGATAGGTTGGGAGATAATCACTGGCTTTGCAACTAAGCAAGGCTCTAAACCCGTGGTTCCCAATGTGGGGCACACGCCCCACAGGGGGGCAATTTGAGAATGAGTTAGACCAAGTTTTAGGCTTGGTCCTTTTAGGCTTTTAGGCCCTTTAGGCTTCCTCCAAGTGAACAGGAGTTCACTTTTTGAATAATAAGAATTATATGTCATGGGCTGTGGGCATCAGGATTTTAGAGATGCTTAGGTGGGGCATGGCCAAAAAAAAAGTTGGGAACCACTGCTCTAAACCAAACTTTCTAAAGGAGCAACCCACAACCTAGATCCGCTGGGATGAGTGGAGTTTGAAATAGGTAGATGATCGCTGGCTGAGCTGGCTCAAGCCTTTCATCCTGACTTGTCTAGATATATTCCAGTGTAAATTCTTACATCCCACCTTAACCAGGGCTTATCAGAAGTTGACTGAGGCAAGACTAGAGTAAGTCCCCAAATGGGGCATTCTGTCGGAATGTTGGGGGTGGGGAGTGGTGTGACAAAACAGGAAGAGACTTACACATATTTCAAACTCCATTTAGCTTAGTCAGATGGCCCATCTGTTGGTACTAAAGGGTTAAGAGGTAACAAGTCGCTCTAATCACTGAGCAGCTGGAAGTCATTAAGCATCCAGGAATGTGAGTTAGTTTGTATAAATAGTCAGTTCACCCTTGTGTTTCTCCCTCCTCCGGCCCTCTTTTTGACCTGACTCGCAGACTCAGTTTGTGGCCATGGGCATGTTTGCTGATATGAGTTAAGTTTAGAGTTTAGTTTTCTTTATGCCGGAGATAAAAGCATGTGTGCTTTATCACCGGGGTTTTTCTTTTGTAAATAAAGTTTTTCTTGAGTTCCAAAGTGCTTGCTCCAGGATTCTTCATTGATAGGTACTGCCTCTCCTGCCTTCCTTCTATCGCTGCACGAAATTCTCTGCTGAGATAAGATTTATGGCGTTGGAAGCGCACTGGACGTTTACTTAACATTAAACTAATTAAAGTTTAATGGACACCATCAAAGCAGCAGAAGTTACAAAGAAGAAGAAAAAGATAGTATAATAAGTCAAACTCTAATTTTAAAGGCTTGTTTTCCCTGTGCCAGGCTCAAATTTAGCTCAACCAACAGTAGCCGCATTCCTGAAGGAAGTGTGAAATAGGGGTAAGTTTAAACCTGCATAATTTAGACCCCAGCATAAATTCCATCAAGTTCTTATGGTAGTTTGGATTGCTTTGTCAGCCTAGCATTCTGGCCGCCATGCCGCACTGGAATACAATGATTCAGTATTCTTAATCTTGCAGTAGTATTAATACTTCTGAATCCAAAGCAATCCTCATATTTTATAATACTGGCCATTAAAAAAAGGGAAAGAAAAGAAATTGTAAGGAAAATATAAGTTTCCAACGTCCCAGAGAGTTAATAAGTTAGCTGAATTTTGTGGCTTTTAAAAAATATCTTAACTTTAGGTATGTAATTATCACCGAAAGTTCCGTGCAGTCTACTGCATTGTGTGGAAAGAATAGGTCAAGGAATAAAGCAGGGAAAATATGGTTGACTTGTCCTCATACAACTAACAGCAGAATTGAAAGATGCTAAATGGTACCATTGTGCTCAGTTCATGGCTGTACGTGCTTTCCACAGTTGCCACTACCAGAGCAAAATATGAAAAATAAGGGCACTTTGGACTAGTAGTGTCTGAAATAAGGGACATCCATTATGTTCAACGAAAGTGTGAAGTGAGGAAATAGGAGCATCCATTATACTCCGGGAGACAGTGAGGCTCTAGAATGAGAGGGGCTCTCTAGAATAGGGAACTTTCCTTCAAATCAATTATAACTTATCAGGCTCCCATGAAGAGATCCTTATGCTTTATGATCAACCTGCAGATAGTAAACTAAATATATAGCAGCTGCAATTCATACCGGTGGTGTTGGGGAGAGTCAAAAGCTACACTTAAGAACAAAGTTTCAGTTTCACACACTGTCAGGTTGCCCATAGAAGTTGCTCTGATTGTTTCTGCAACTGATAAATTCAGTGCTTTTTTTAAAAAAAAATGTTTAGGGGTACTCTCATTTTAACTCCGGAAAACCACCATTTTATGGTTCAAATTTGGAAAAGTAAATAGAGTAAATGGGCAAAAGAACAAAGATTCACAAAATAATGTTTTGGGGTATGCGCACCCCTGCATCCCCCCAGAAAAAAGCACTGGATAAATAGATGTACGTTGTGCCTCTTCCACACAAGGCAATACAGGGTCATCTTCCTAATTTTCACAATAGCCCTATATGGGTGTCCAATGTACCCATTGCTATTTTTCTAGAAAAAGAGGTGCCGGAACTCACAATGAACGCCTCTCTTGTTCTTGTGAGAGCCAGTGTGGTGTAGTGGTTAAGAGCGGTAGATTTGTAATCTGGGGAACCGGGTTCGCGTCTCCGCTCCTCCACATGCAGCTGCTGGGTGACCTTGGGCTAGTCACACTTCTCTGAAGTCTCTCAGCCTCATTCACCTCACAGAGTGTTTGTTGTGGGGGAAGAAGGGAAAGGAGAATGTTAGCCGCTTTGAGACTCCTTAAAGGGAGTGAAAGGCGGGATATCAAATCCAAACTCTTCTTCTTCTCTTCTTATCTTATAATGACAATGGCACCCACCTGACAGGTGCCAGAGTTCTGGTGAGTTTCAGCAGGGAAAAGCCCTGTACTTACATATAAACAATCATGCTGGGGGAGAGGGGAAACTCTGCCAAATCTTATATACCCTGGAACATCACTTTCCCCCCATTTGCAGCCCTCCATAAGTTTCTAAAGTTTCTGCCCTACCAACCTCTGTCTGCCTTCAGCCAACCTTCCCTTCTTGCCTGCCTTCTTACAACCAGACTGGGTTGACCCTGGTTGTAGAACTCAGCAAGGAAGAGAATGGCAACAAAACTAGAATCAGTTGACTCTGCTTGACATTAGTTCTGTCTACTGCTGGCGTCACTGTCTTTTTCTTCATCAGCCCAAATGGGAACAATCCATCTCTGGCCTCCTGAGCTACTTCAGGAGGCCCCTACACACATAGGAGGTTCCTGCTTCTTCCCTCAAGAGCATCATCTTTATCCTGTTTCCTGTTCACGAATGCCAGGAAACAGAATAAAGATGATGCTCTTGAGGGAACAGAGCTCAGAAGATCACACCCCTCTCCACTTTGCATGGTCATTTACATGAGAGTGCGCTGAACACCCAAATAGGACTACCAGCAAACTTTTTTCTTAACTTAAATAAGGGGTCGGCAAAAAATTTCAGCAGAGGGCCAGTCCACTGTCCCTCAGACCTTGTGGACGGCTGGAAGACAGCAGTGGCGGAGGGACAATGAGCGGCGCACGAAAGGGCTCTGGAGAGGGGCTGCTTTAAATGGAGGCTGCTTGAGCATTCACAGTGCTGCTGCTGGCACCATTCAAAGCCCAGCCCCCTTCCTCCGATAGGGCGGGGAGAAGCCAGGAGAAGGGAAGGAGAAGGCACCTCCGCAGTGTGTGTGTGTGTGAGGGAGGGAGGGGGATGGCACAGCCCAAATGGTCAGAATCAGATCCACACAGGCCAGATCAAGAAGGCAATTGGGCTGGATCTAGCTCCCGGGCCTTAGTTTGCCAACCCATGACTTAAATACACTAGTTCTTGGCTATCATTACTTTGTCACACTCTAGTGTGACAAGAAGATTTAAAGAACAGCTATGTCAGGGGAGAGGGCTCAGTTCTCAATGTCTCACAGGGTTCTATGAGGCAAAGTAAAAAAAGAAAGAAAGATACAATACATATAAAATATATAGGTTCCCCTTTGCTCATCTTATTGGCAGTCATTGCACTAGAGCAGAGATTAGGGAGAAATTTGATTTGGTTCACATTTAAAGGTGAACCTGCATAATTCCCACTTTTGAAATAACATGTGAACAGAAACACAGCCATCCTTCAAAATTCACATTTCTGTGGAATTTGCAGTGCTGTTTTTCAGCCATGTAATGTGTACAAAATGCAAACACTAGCATAAGGTATGCATCAAAAATGCACATCTTAGTGAAAATTACTCAGAAGTGCATAAATTTAGAGAAATTTGTTTTGCAAAAACCATCTACATTAGGAGAAGCTCACACTCAAATGCTGATGAATTATTGTGAGGACTGTTTTTATATAATGCAAGCGAATATGAAAATGTGGAGAACTGAAGAGAGGGGAAAAGAGAATACTGAATAAAAGAGAAATTGAGGAAAACTGAAATTGACAGATTTGCCCATTCTTATTCTAGAGTTATGCTACAGTTGGACTGTATATGTTGAGCTAAAATCAGAGCATGGATATGTTGAGCTAAAAACAGAGCAAGCTTGTTTTAAGCGCAATAAAGAGGGACAGCTTAGAAGGCATATTTGCAATCATTTGGAGACAGTATTTCTGCATATGATGTGGGTACATAAATGAGAAATGAAGAGGAGAAAGATGCCGTCAGAAAGGAAGACAAATGAACGAACAGCTAATAGCTATTGATTCCCATCCTAATGCAAAAAGGGAGAACACTCTGCTTTTAGTACTCTCCTTCAATTACATGCAAAGGCATTACTGCTATTCTGTTGGAGACAAAGAAATACAAGAATAAACAAGAGAAAAACTTGCCAAAAGAAATGATACAAATCTCTGTCAGATTTTTCAGAATTGCTGTAAAAAAACCAACTGAATCTCAATCTACTGGCTACAAAATCACTAAAGAGAGAAGCAGGAGGCACAAGGAATATACTGTGCTGGTATTCTTGCTCTCGCAAACAGAAGCATATGTCTTCTGACAGAAACTGAAACCGACACAGCAAAACAGAAGCCACATTTTTCATAATCTTTGACTAATAAACACAAACTTGCTTTCTCATTTAGGAGAAGTGATTAACTTTTCCTTTCTCTGGGACACCATATGCTTACACTTGTATTATGCAAATTCTTTGCTCAGCGCACTGCCTTAATCATGCTCACAAACAGGCCACAGTAGTCTTATATTACAGCGCAACAACCTCACACAGCAATATTAGTTAATGTATATTAATGAGCAATGCAGCTGACTCTCACTCATGAGTCATGGGCAAATTATGTAATGCAATTCCTTCTCCCCTCCTCAAAGTCATTGGCCAGTTTAGTTATTCATTTTCTGTTATCTGTGCTTATAATGTGCATTCTGCAGTCATGGGAGCATTGTCCTTTTAATAAAGAGCACAAGTGGTTAACCCTAGCAATTATGTTTGATTCTGGCTTCAGAATCCTATGAGCACTTCACTGAGAATGAGTTACACCGTGGAATTTACTTCTGAGCAAGCTCACATAAGATTGTTCTGCCAGTGTCCAAGGCAGTGCCGGATTACCAAACAGACACTGGGTTCTGGGCCCCATGCTTTTTAGGGACCCAACAGTAGCAGATCAAAATAATATTGATTTGACATTGAATTTGGTTTATTAAAATTGTTGGTTGGTAAAATCAAAAAGACAGCATCTTAAAAAGCAGAGACATCACCTTGCCAACAAAGGTCCGTATAGTTAGAGCTATGGTTTTCCCAGTTGTGATGTATGGAAGCGAGAGCTGGACCATAAAGAAGGCTGACTGCCAAAGAATTGATGCTTTTGAATTATGGTTCTGGAGGAGACTCTTGAGAGTCCCATGGACTGCAAGAAGATCAAACCTCTCCATTCTGAAGGAAATCAGCCCTGAGTGCTCACTGGAAGGACAGATTCTGAAGCTGAGACTCCAATACTTTGGCCACCTCATGAGAAGAGAAGACTCCCTGGAAAAGACCCTGATGTTGGGAAAGATGGAGGGCACATAGAAAAGGGGACAACAGAGGATGAGATGGTTGGATAGTGTTCTCGAAGCTACCAGCATGAGTTTGACCAAACTGCGGGAGGCAGTGGAAGACAGAAGTCCCTGGCGTGCTCTGGTCCATGGGGTCATGAAGAGTCGGACACGACTAAATGACTGAACAACAACAAAATCAAAAATATATTAGGAGATCATTTGTGATGCACGCCCCTCGATTTTGACTGTCTAGGGGCCTCCACAGGGTTTAATCTGGCACTGCTCCAAGATGGAAGTTTATACTTTGAAACAACTTTTGATTTTCTAACATGCTTTTAAAAAGCTTCTGAGCATGGATGTAGCCATGATTTATCTCACACGGGCAAGATACCCACCTGTGATCATCCTCGGTCTGGCTTTGTCTAGCATATTCGGAATGAAATGTCATGACAACAGTTGCTTTAATTTACTTTCTTTTGACCCCAAGGGCTCAGATAAATCTGTCAAAACATTTCCAATATTCTGATTATTTCTAATTTTAGTTAAGTGTTTTTATTTATTTACTTGATTTAGAGGGGCAGTTGCCCCCCTGCCCACCCCTGGCTACACCCATGCTTCTGAGAAAAATTGTGAATGATTAGTCTTGCCACATCGAGCAAGGGAAGGCTATCTCAGTAGAGAGGCAGGCTAATGGAAATATGAACCACAAGCAAGGCTCCTCAGGTAGGCTCAAGGCAAATAGCATCAAGGGGGAAAATGTTCCAACTTGTTCCGTTGAGAACGAAGGCCCTTGAAGGGCCACAGGAGTGCATGGAGAGATCTTGCACGGAATTTCATGGAGAGATCTTACAAGACCATCTTTAGGGAGGGCTGTGTATTAACATATTTTATTCGTAGGAAAGGTTGGGGATTAAAAATGGGGAAGTTGTTTACTGAATATGGATGAGATTCCTTCAGGCAGTCTGCACGCACACAATCACACGCACATGCATGCAAAGGTTGCTTTTTTCAGGATGTTTTCAAGTTTTCTTGAAGCAAGCTGAAAGACAAAGCATGCCAGCTTCTTCACTCCCCTCCCAAACAAAGGAATATATATATATATATATGTATATATATATATATATATAATCTTACCGGTGGCTGGGATGCTTAGCTAGAGACAGGAGATGCCTTTCTAGCCCCTTCTTAATTAGGAATGATGATCCTGAGAATGTTCAGGAACAGTACTTTCTTCCAGTGAGCATAGAGTTTGTAATCTTCTCTGCTTCCCAAACTGAATCAGGAGGCAGAGGAACCTCTAGATCTCATACTCCCTTGGCTTGATTTATTAATCGAGAGCAGTGGATTTTCTTTGTCTTCTAAATAATTCAATGCATGAGGCAGATTAACAAAGGTACCATGTCACCAAACCTGGCCATTAGACAAGGCTGATGATCTCCCCCACTATCTGTTCAGCTGTTTGTCATTGACCTGAGTTATTGGAGGACAATACATTGCTCATCTGTTTGAAAAATGGTACCAATGGGTCAGTGTGTCCAAAGATAGATTTATGTTTATTTTATTTCTTTTCTGCTTTTTCAGTCACATGTATTACTAACCTTTGCTGAAAATGTGAAAGTATTTAGGCTCTATTTCCCTTTCTTCCTTTCTTTCTTTCTTTCTTTCTTTCTTTCTTTCTTTCTTTCCTTTCTTTCTTTCTTTCTTTCTTTCTTTCTTTCTTTCTTTGGTGATGTTATGTTAAATTGCCTCAGAATATGTTTTTATTTATTTTAGGTCACCCAGCAGCTGCATGTGGAGGAGCAGGGAAGCGAACCCGGTTCACCAGATTACGAGCCCACCTCTCTTAACCTCTACACCACACTGGCTCCTGCTGCATTCTCAATTGCACTTGTCCAGACCTGAGCCAACTTTTTAACTCCAATGTCAAAGACTTTACTGCAGAAGCTCAATTATGTCTTTTTATTTTATTTTTGTAGGTTTTATTTGTGGGTTAGTGGTTCATAGTTGCCTATAAAAACGAAAAGTGGAAACTGCTATAGTGCAAATTTAAATGCAGGCATGTAGCTAAATTTACCAAATCTGGAACTGGACTTTGTAATTATTTTATTCATTGGGTTGACTGCCAGAATTTAACTGAGCCTTTAAAAAATTGATTTCTGCTTTATTATGTTTGTTTTATTTCTCATTCCATTCATTATATATCTACCGTTCCTATTTCAGATTGCTATGACCTATAGTTACATACAATAAATCTGAAATGAACTAAACTGATATTGAAAGAAAAAAGTGCCCAGAGTATATCTTTTAAATTTTAAATGCTGTCGTCTGTATTCCCCACCCCACTGCAATTTTGAAAGATTTTAGCACTCAGATAAACCTGCAAATAGAAACCTCAAAATTCAGGGTATGATTTGGATAAGCAGGATTCCATAAGAACACCTATTTTAATTCTATGGAAACATTGCTACAAGTAACTACACAGACAGTTAAAAAACCTAGGAAACCTGACCTGCCGACAAAGATGTAGCAATTTCTTCCTCTGATTAAAGCAGCTATGAGAGAAATGATGATGTAAAATCAACAAATCTGACACAGTTAGAGAAAAGAGTTTACTTGGTGTGTTGTGTTTTACAGAGTAGACCCATCTGCTCCAGCACTCCTGAGCTTGCTTGTGGCTCAGAACACAATTCCCAGTGAGTTTAAACACTCCTCTGGATTTTGCAGTGCAATTTTGAGCACATAAATTGGGCACAAAAAGGTGTTCAGTATCTTACATTGTTTATATAAAAGATGCATATGAGGCGTATTTCACTAGTGAATGCATTGGAAACATTGGAAATATTGATGCAAACCCTTACTTTGTACTTCCCAGACCTCCTACTGAGATCTGTGTGGCTTGAAATCCTAGACCAGAGAAGGAGAAACCATGTCCCTCCAGCTTCCATCAACACAGTAGGGATGATGGGAGTTGTAGTTCAACATTGTCTGGAGGAGCCCATCATGTTCCCCACCCCTGCCTTAGACAAGTAGGTAGGTAAAGTGTTTGATTGCTTGATGGCAGATAGATAGATAATAGATAGATGTGTGTGATAGATGACCCTGAGATCATCTTCTGAGGCCCTTCTTTGTGTGTCTCTTCCTCAAGAGGTCTGGAGGGTGGCAACACAAAAACAGGCCTTCTCTGCAGTGGCTCCCCGTCTGTGGAATGCTCTCCTCAGGGAAGTTCAGCTGGCGCCTTCATTATATACCTTTAGGTGCCAGGCAAAAATGTTCCTTTTTAACCAGGCCTTTGGTTGATCTGATTTACATCCTAAAGGTAAAGGTAAAGGACCCCTGACAGTTAAGTCCAGTCGCGAACGAATCTGGGGTTGTGGCGCTCATCTCGCTTTACTGGCTGAGGGAGCCGACGTTTGTCCGCAGAGAGTTTTTCCAAGTCATGTGGCCAGCATGACTAAGCCGCTTCTGGCAAAATCAGAGCAGCACACAGAAATTCTGTTTACCTTCCTGCCGGAGTGGTGCCTATTTACCTACTTCCACTTTGACGTGCTTTCGAACTGCTAGGTTGGCAGCAGCTGGGACCAAGCAATGGGAGGTCACCCCATCACAGGGATTCGAACCGCCAACCTTCTGATCGACCTACTGATTGGCAAGTCCTAGGCTCTGTGGTTTAAACCACAGCACCACCCGCGTACTGTGGTTGTACCTTGTGGTAAATCCTGTGATTTAACAGTGACAACTGGGGAGGAGAAGGCATGATCAATACTGCTTCATTCTAGTTGTGCCCAGGACTGCTAGGAAGCAGTGAGGAGATACTTATGCCTTGGGTGATATTCATATTCTGGCTTCCGTGGCTGCAGAAGCATCAGTAGCTGCTACCAATAATCTAAGTCTTTCAGAAAATAGCATAACTTCCACTTTTTGTCACCACCAGACATGAACTATCTATGACCACCACAATTACAGCAATTTATCGTGTTTAATATCTCTCCGGCAGGGGGTGCCTATGTACCTGTAGAAGATGGTTGGAAGTCATCAAGACTGCAAGACTTCCTGCTAGTTGTTTGTGAAGGGTGCAATGACAGAACGGGAACAGGTGTGAGTCACAGGCCCAATCCTTTTCTGCTAAAGTTGCCCCACGCAGAGATTTCCCATGGCCACTGCTGTGTGGAGAATGAGGCCATAGCTCGGTGGCCGTACATAAAGTTTGCATGTAGAAACTTTATCATCAGTCCCCAACATCTTCAGGCAAGGCTGGGAATGTCCCCTTTCTGAAGCTCTGAAGAGCTCCTGCCAGTGTGGACAATTGCTTTCATTGTCGCTTGAGTCTCCAGTGATCTGCCTGAAATGCTATTCAGTATGCTCACACATTTCAAAGCAGACTCCTGTTAGAAGTCAATGCATATTTTAAAATAAGTACAATGCCACACAGCGCATTTCTATTTTAAGGAAGAATATCCTACTGGGGACTCTGAGGGAATTCAGCTGTTAGTATAATTCAGAAATACGAAACAGCACATATGGAGAACAGATCTCAAAGGGGGAAGAGGGAGCAAGAATGGCAAAGCAGATGAAAGAAGAAGACGAATCTGCAACACATTTAGAAATATCCTGGCCTACTCTGTCGCTCCCCCGCCCTTCCATGTGCACCGATATCTCTTTATTGCACTTGAGTCTAGTGTCACCATTTGTCTAGGATGGCAGGAAATTGTGTAGCCCATTAGGAATCCAAATCAAAATGTCAGTCAAGGTTTCAGTCACCGCGTGTTCCAAGCAAAGATTAATTAGTGCAATTGGGAGTAGCTGTATTATGGGATGGAGAGCCGTAGATTACATGGGTACCATCCATCGTTGTACGATCATATCAGGAAACACGGGACATGGGCTCATAAATTGCTCTTGCCCATCTATATAATCTACTCTTCTCTGCTTTGTAGAAAAGTACCCATCTGCCAGTTAAAGCATTCTTTGGCGGCCGAAGCAAGTGCATGCAACTTATCCCTGATATCTATTTTTCTCTGACAAATGTGCAGATGTGGGCAGATAAGTGATGGCAGAGAGTGCCAAACCCTTTCCCCTTTCTGTAGAATCACCCTTCCAAGTTACCCTCCAAGTTCGTGCTCCCACAGGCTTCCAAAGATGCATTCTATATTTCTGCCTTTCCCCTTCATTTATATCCTGCCATTCTGCCCCTCTTTTAGTCTGTTTTCTCAGTGCCTCCAGGACCGGTCTGCTTTTTACCTGTAGAACTCTGTAAGGTGCTGCTTGCACCAATGGCGTTCTGTAAACGAATGATAATATACAAATAATAAAAGCAGGCAAGACCCTGCAGCAATTTTTGCAACGGTGGCAGTGCTTTCCCCCAGTTGCTATTATTAGCTGGTCACTGTTAGTTGTATCCCCGCACACGTCCCGATGCATCCTGGCATGTCTGCGACGTGATCCCCTACCTGGGTACAGAGAAAGAAATGCATGGAGAGAAAAAGTGGTCAGTTGGCACTGAGATAATATAGATAGCCAGATAATGGCATTCCTCATAATACCTCAGCTGAAACACTGGTGACCTTTATGCTCTTTATCATATTTTTGGGGGAAATTCAAAATCTGTTTCCATAGTAACAGGAATGGAAATTGCAGCCTTCAGCAGTGATCGTAAGTCAGCTCTCAGCTCTCGAATCTGCATGTCCAATTGTGTTTCGATTAAAAACAAAATCTATTAATCAGTGCTTTCAGATTTAGAACGTGTACAATCTGTGACTTAAAATAATAATAATTGACAGCATGCTATCTTTTGAATACTGTTTTAGTAGACTGTGGAAGCTTGGAGGAAGCATAAGGCGGCCAAGCAGCCATAGGAAACAATAAATAAACAAACAATGGCTATGAACACAAATGAATCCAACTGTTGCATTTTAAAGTCTCATTATTTCAATGGGAGAAATTTAAACATATGCTTCACTTCTCCTGTCAAAATTAAGGCAACTTAGAGGGTTTGGGGGGGGGGGTTCTAGACAGTGCCATATTCTGTGTTTACAGTAAAAGGGAAAAATCATTGTGCTGACTGCAAATTAAATAACTTTTCAACACACAAGAGAGCTAACTGATTCTAAAACTATTCACCTCCTGCCCTCCAACCTATTTTTATAGGTTAAAGATAATGTGGCTTTAAAGCCACTGTTGATCACAGCCACTGAAAATCAAGTTTGTTGCTCCACTCTGCATAGTATTATTCTGAATTCTGCTTCTGAGGACAGTGGTACCTCGGGTTAAGAACTTAACTCGTTCTGGAGGTCCGTTCTTAACCTGAAACTGTTCTTAACCTGGGGTACCACTTTAGCTAATGGGGCCTCCCACTGCTGCCACACCGCTGCTACACGATTTCTGTTCTCATCCTGAAGCAAAGTTCTTAACCCAAGGTACTATTTCTGGGTTAGCGGAGTCTGTAACCTGAAGCGTATGTAACTTGAAGCATCTGTAACCCAAGGTACCACTGTAATTCTAAAGAGTGACAGAATACTGTGCAGTGAAACACAGTATCTATCGAAAGGTAGAGAGAGGAAGTTCACTGACACTTAGCCTCAAGTAAGATAGTATAGAATTGCAGTTGTAATTTTTTTTCTTTCCCCCTCCTTTTTTTTTGAAGGAAAAATATTTCATTGTGATATGCCAATAATAATTAAGGTATAAATTAGGAAGATCATGGCCAACACATGACCCTGAAAACACATACATGTTTACTACTCACCGATGCCCATGTATATTGCTCACATGATTTATTTCAACATTCTCTCATCAAAGCCAACGAAACAACCTCTGAGTGAATGGTGTGAAAATTACAGCCTAACACCCGAGTCCAAAACACATTTACTTGACAGTGTGTCTAATTGATTTCAATGGCCTGTACTTCCAATGAAGCGTGCTTATGATTGTAGCCTGAGGCTGAAATCCTGGGAACAAGTTAGGAAATGAAATGAGTGGGAGTAGGTTGCATGCAACCTATGGTTAGAGTCTGAAAACCATTTACATGCCGGGATGTGATAAAGTCAACGGACAGATCATGCACAGAATGACCTCCAACTTCAAATTGCTGTTGTTGAATTCTATTGGCTGCAGCAAAACAGGTTGATGTGGTTACTGATTTCCTAAATCTGCCATTTATTCATTTAAATTGTGCACCACGCTTCGTCCAAAGATCTCAGAGTGGTTCACAGGTTAAAAGTACAAGATAAAAAAAATACATAATAGAAACCAGACTAAGAACCAAACAACATTTAACATACCACATTTAAAAGGATATATGATATTAATCAGTCAAAGACTTTGTTGAAGAATAATGTTTTTGCTTGGCACCTAAATGTGCATAATAAAAGTGCAATGCCAGACTCCCTGGGGAGAACATTTCACAAACAGGGAGCCACTGCAGAAAAGGTCTGTTCTTATGTTGCCACCCTGTGGACCTCTCATGGAGGAGGCACACGAATCATCTGGTGATGATTGCAAGGTTCGGATAGGTTCATAGGGGGAGATATTTGAGTGCTGACCTGCATCTGAACCAGCCCTGACACCCCAGAACCAATCTCCTCAGTATGAATGTTGAAGTCCTCCAGAACCATCAGTCAGGGAGCCCTCAACATCACCTTTGAGACCAGCTCTGGCAGCTCAGGCAGGAAGATTTCTCAGCAGTGAGGCAGGCAGTAAACCAGAAGAATCCGTAATCTTTGATTGCCCACTTTAGATCCTCCCCTCAACTGGACAAAGAGCATTGGGGGTAGGGAGAGAACCTTTATAGACCACAGCAAGTCCTCCTCCCCAACTCTAAAGTCTATCCTGGTTCTGCACTGAGTATCCAGGTGGGCACAGCTGGTTGAGACCAACTCACCAACCCAGGTCTCAATGATACAGACCAGATCGGTCGCCTTATCCACAATCATAACATGGATGAGGAAGGTCTTACTCTCAGCCAACCTGGCATTCAGCAACAGCCGCCACAGACCCTAGGGCTGGCTGAAAGGACAATGGCAATTCCCCACATTGGAGGAGGGGATAGCACACAGCACATCCACTAACTGCCTGTTTGTTTCTGCTGCGAACAAAGCACCCAACATTTAAAAACCATGGAGATTGTGGGGGGGGGGGATCATGAGGGCTTTCCACAGCGTATCAAAGTATATTACAGGGTGAGGCAGTGTGAGGAGATGTCTAAGAATGTGGGTTAAAAAGAGGAAGGCAAATAGCACTAAGGGGCAGTGAAACATACTGACATTAGAGCGAGGTGAGCAGAGGGCCTTCACAGTAGTGACACCCTCCCTGTGGAACACCCTCCCTTTAGAAGTCAAAGAGCTAAAGAACTACACAACTTTTAGAAGACATCTGAAGGCAGCCCTGTATCAGGAAGTTTTTAATGCTTGATATTTTGCTGTTTATATATATATTGTAAGCCAGACAGAGTGGCTGGGGAAACCCAGTCAGATGTGCAGGATGTTGTTGTTGTTGTTGTCACTTTTGGCTATCTAGTCAGCTGCATCAAATGTGTTTCTTCCCAAGCAAATACTGAATTAGAGGGCAGGGTGAATCTGGAGTGTGTGTAGTGTTTGAGTCCAGTCCATGTTTTACGTCACTTTAAAATTAGGAATGGGGAGAAATTTAATTCCGTTCACATTTAAAGTGAAACTTACCTAATTCACACTTTCTAAAATGATACGTGAACTGAAAAACAGCTGTCCTTTGAAATTCACACTTCTCTGAATTTTGCAATGCAGTTTTCCAGTCAGGTAGTGTATACAAAAATGCACATACTAAGGTATACCATGCATATAAATGCATATATTATTTAAAATGATGTAGATAAATGCATGGTATGAGGGAAATTGTTGCGCAAAAATGCACATATTACAGGAAATGGCATACAGAAATGTGTATATGTGAAGAAACTCACACCCAAATACTAAATAATTTTCATGGAGACTTCAATAAATTCACAAACCAAGGCTGGGAAGGGGGAGAATGAGATAAACTGAAGTTGAGAGATTCACCCATCCTGCTTGGAACAAAGGAAAACAACCTTCCAAAACAGTGTTCCCTGACTTGATATCCTTCAGATGTTACAATAATAATAATAATTTATTATTTATAACCCACCCATCTGGCTGAGCCCCCCCCCCCCCCGCCACTCTGGGCAGCTCCCAATCGAGTGTTAAAAACAATTAAATATTAAAAACTTCCCTAAACAGGGCTGCCTTCAGATGTCTTTTAAAAATATGATAGCTGCTTATTTCCTTGACATCTGATGAGAGGGCATTCCACAAGGTGGGCACCACTACCGAGAAGGCCCTCTGTAACCTCACTTCTCACAATGGGGAACCACCAGAAGGCCCTTGGTGCTGGATATCAGTGTCCGGGCTGAATGACGGGGGTGGAGACGCTCCATCAGGTATACAGGACCGAGGCCGTTTAGGGCTTTAAAGGTCTGAACCAACACTTTGAATTGTGCTCGGAAACATACTGGGAGCCAATGCAGGACCAGTGTTATGTGGTCCCAGTGGCCACTCCCAGTCACCAGTCTAGCTGCCGCATTCTGGATTAATTGCAGTTTCCGGGTCACCTTCAAAGGTAGCCCCATGTAGCCACCATCCATCCTCCAGTCACCTCCAGGCACTCACACATCACTGTTGATCAACCACATCTGGAAGGAAGCAGGTCAGGAAAAGCTGGTTCAGAATGAAACAAACTCCCCAAAGCATGGCATGGTGCTTGCAGAAAACACTTTTAATAAATGAACATTGCTTTCATGAGTCTCACAAATTACCCTTCTGGTAGGTGCCCTGAAATTAATTAAAGAAAAAAAGAAAAAGAAAAAGCATCATTCTGTGAATATTTGAATACCTAATGAGATATGCCCTTTAGACTTTTACCTGTCACTCTCCTCCTACCCAATCTTAAGGAGGTCAGGCAGAGAACATTTATTTACATCTTATTAGTTCTATAATCATCTCCATTATTTACTAGACAATTTCTCTTTCTGTGTTTGGTTGTGGATGAATGAGTGGGACAATAGTTATTTTAAAATATTTGGATACGCTTCCTCTTGGAATACATAGAAAAGAGATTAAGATGTGAGCAGCTGGGTTTTCTTCTTTTTCCTTTCTGTTGATTCCACAATATTAAAATGAAATCAAGTTGATTAGATCTTCAATTTTATGCATTTATTCTTTTGTCTCCAGCTTTCAGTCCCTTATTAAATCTAAATTAAATCCTTATTTGGAAGCACTTAATTTAAAACATTATCCTTTTCTTTATTTTTCATTTAATTCCCAGATGGCAAATCCAATTGACATTAAAGCCTCTTTCTGGTCTGAAAGATTAAGGTAGCTTTTTATTTTCCATATGAGTATTTGTTTGGTTTTTATACCATAATAATGATGATATGACCTGACTTCCTAATCCATTATTGACATTGTTTAATCAATATATTTCTGGGCTCAGAAAAAAGAAGCCACACTCATCTCTAATATAAATCCAATGAAGTCACAGATGACACTAATTTAACCAATTTGTTATAAATTGAATGATTTGATTGCCATTTAGCAGCAACAAATTGTGTATATACACTAAATTAACAGCTGGCTGTGGTTTTCTGAGTAGTGTTCTATTGACCTTGTATGTTTCTAAATTGTCAATTATGGGAGCAATCCTACACACAGGAAACTGGTGTAAAGCAAGTCGGTGTAATTCAAACTGGTGTGAAGTTACACCAGATCCAAAACCCATTCACTGTTAGCTGAGGTGGCCTATGCAAGGCAGAGGGAAAACAAACCTTTAAACACTGTTGTGTGTCATGTTGTCAGGTCATGTGATCCACCTGAATGGACTTTGCATCCAGTCTAAAGCTCCCCTCTCTGGTTCTGCCCCCACAATGCCCCTTGGGGGTGGGTCTCAATGGCCTTGGCTCAGCCAACTTTGACTGATTCCCAGCTGAACCACAATGAGGCAGTTACATTGCTGTATCTTCAAGCTCAGCCGATGTTGAAGATTTAACTCCAGCTGACCGTGATTGAGCCTAGACTCAGCCAGTTGAGCCAGGGAGCCATTGTATCTTCCCAGTGAATCTTGCTATAGAATTGCCCCACAAGTGTTAATTACAAAGGGATGGAGTTTGGGAGGCACAGATAACATTATTTATGGTACTGTTCATGATAGATCAAAATATTTTTTCCCCATAGCAAAATAATGAAATCATGCAGAGTACAAAGTAGAATGTGCTGTTGCGATGGATGCCTCTGAAAGACAGTGGGCTGTTGAAAATAAGGAGGCAGATGACAGGTGGAAAAGAATAGCTCATTTTGGCCAGTGTGGGTGATCATAACATTTTGAATGCCTTTTGTTATCAGATAAAGACCTCGAACCTTTTCTAGCTTGCTCATTTGATTTCACGCCTCTCTCTTGCACCTCTTTCCCTTTTGTCCTCCTATGCAGTGTGCATTGTGGAGAGGATTGCCCATCTAAAGAGCTTGGAAGGATTCGGGTTGGCTGGGAGTTCGTTCTCTTTGCGGCCATTTATGTGCAATTGGAGATGATTGTCTTTTCTGTCTCTCTGGCAATGCTGATGGCGAGGTGTTATGCCAGGAAGCTCAACCACAGAGGTTCCATTGAACATTTCTCCATATGCTGTTGAGAAGAATTAAACCCTCTTGCTCACAAAGAAACACAAATTAAACAATTGTCTCTGGACATGCCAACAGGCACCGAATGCTTGTTTCAGCTACCAGTTGTTTGAGAATAAAATCACTCATTTTAAATTTAAATTCTTCACTGGAGAAACATGTCATTGACTTTATTTTACTTTCTGTCACACATGGCTGAAGTGGTTTACATCTTTGTAAACAAATATAATGGGTGGTATTCAATTCCCTCCCCCTCAGAGTACGCCTATTGAAATTAATGGACCTAACTTAGTCAGGTTCTTTAATGTTAAGCGGTGTATTCTTAGTAAAGCTTAACAGAATGAATACCCCATGGCTTGGATCGACATGTCTCATAGGAGTGGAAAAGCACCTCAACTTGGCATGGCAGCCTGGATGAATTTCCCATTTTCATGTCCTGCTGTAGTACTCTAGTGCTCTATCTATCTCTAGAGTGTAGTTGGACAAGAAGCCAAAAAACCCCTGTTCCACGAGCAGTATCCTGCTCATTCTTCTCTGGATCCAATACAGTAAAAAGGGCAATAGCTCAGGTCCAATGGAAAGGAGGACCCTCCCCTATTGCAATGGCTGATACCTGCAAAACAGATTTTTTTTCCTGGATTAAATCTGGAGTCAAATGTTAGGCATTGCTCTTGAAGCCACCAAATCGCCCCATTAGCCATGCCCTAGTAGCATCCCATCTTTCTCCCCTCTATTCAATGAGAACTCTGGGATGGGACCAAACTTTCTGAGCAGAAGTGATGCTTCTGGACCATAGGAAAATATCTTATATTGATTCAAACCATCTAACTAAGTATTGTTTACACTGACTTGCAGTGGCCTTCCATGGTTTTGGGCAGTATTATTTCCCAGCCCTATCTGAAGGTGCTAGGGATTGAACTTAGAACCTTCTACATGCAGAGCAGACACTGTACTACAGAGCTTCAGGTCTACTAGTTAACTGATATAGCAACCTTCATCCTATTACAGGCTCTGTTGCTTTTCTGTTTTTGTTTTAATCCTCTTGTATAATATAGGCTTGTCAATCACAACTTCCAACTTCTGTTACAACAACACCCAAGACACAGGATCACCCCAGCAATATTTTCTCCTTCTATTTTGCTTTCCAGAACTTGTGGTAGTTGCAGTTGCTTCACTGTTTTCTGACTTTGGCAAAGAATCACATTTCCTCATCTGTGCCTTCCTGCTAATTGAAAGATCTCCCACAAGAGACGTAATCTTTTAGGCGCAGTTATTTCTGTTCTCCTTACAACATACCATACATTCCCCCCATGCAACGAAAGATGCTGATTCAAATCTTGGATGTGGCATTTTATTAATTAACTGGAACAAGAGAATTTCAGCTCCAGGGTAATTGAATAAATTAAATGACAAGACTCTCAATCCTCTGATGAATGCCATGATATAAATAAAAAACTCTTTCTTTACTTGAACCACTTCTAAGCAGGCAATGAGCCAGTATTACAAATTATCCATCTCTGTCTTTTTAAACACCAGTTCATCTTAAATAATATCCTTTCCATTTGCATCGTCCATTGGTTTTAATGCACAATTAGGAGCCAAAACAAATGAAAACTGATCCCCTGAACAATATGGGGTGTTGTGGACTAACTTTCATTTTGTCTTAAGACAAGTAAAGAAGAGGCATAGTCATTGCCTTTGACCAGGGTTTCCCAAACTTGGGTCTCCAGCCATTGTTGGACCACAATTCCCATTATCCCTGAATGATAGTTGGAGTCCAAAAACAGCTGGAGATCTAAGTTTGGGAGACCTTGGCCTAGACCAGGGATGTCCAACTGGTAGATCACAGCTGATCTACCAAAAAAAACAGGGCTTCCCTTCCTAAAGAAAGCTTAACAACAAAAAGCTCAAGGGGGTAGATCACTGCCAGTTTTTAATTCTGTGAGTAGATTGCAGTCTCTTTGGAGCTGGCCAGCCCTGGCCTAGACCTTTGCAAAAGATGAGACATGGAAGCACGTTGGGGGTCAACTTTTTTAAAAAAAGCATGTTAGAGCAGCTATACAAACTTTATTAACAGAGGATGGGCTCCTATAAATCTGAGATGTTGGAGCATTATATCTATGATTCACATTTTTAGTCAAGGCCAACTTTTGAAGGATAGCTATATTTTTGGTCCATGTATTGTTTCAGAAAATGTGAATGAGACCAAATCGAATTTCTCTTCCATCTCTACTCCCACTGAAGTCATAGGTTTATAGTTTGGGGGGGGGGCACCCACTAGACCCAGTCTTAACTTTATGTGTACAGGTAATGGCTGTCACTAGGACTGCTTTTGCATAGCTTAGCCTAGCATGCCAAAGATACCCAATCTTGGAATATTTAGATTTGGCTATAGTACACCATATAAGGGACGTGGATGGCGCTGTGGGTTAAAGCCTCAGCGCCTAGGGCTTGCTGATCGAAAGGTCGGCGGTTCGAATCCCCGCGGCGGGGTGCGCTCCCGTTGCTCGGTCCCAGCGCCTGCCAACCTAGCAGTTCGAAAGCACTCTCAGGTGCAAGTAGATAAATAGGGACCGCTTACTAGCGGGAAGGTAAACAGCGTTTCCGTGTGTGGCTCTGGCTCGCCAGAGCAGCGATGTCACGCTGGCCACGTGACCCGGAAGTGTCTTCGGACAGCGCTGGCCCCTGGCCTCTTTGAGTGAGATGGGCGCACAACCCTAGAGTCTGTCAAGACTGGCCCGTACGGGCAGGGGTACCTTTACCTTTACCTTTATAGTACACCATGTCTATCCAACTGCAAGATTTTTGATCTTTGCAATTACAAGTGCACTAGAGTGCCTATGGATAACATGCAACTTTCTTACTGTAGCAGCTATGCTGGCTTCTGAATTGATTCTGGGCCCAATGCAATATGTTGGTCATGATCTTTAAAGTCCTTTACAACTTGGGGCCAGAATATCTGAAAGACCACCTTCTTCCATAGAAAACTGCCCACTTACTAGGATAAGCATGGGGACTCCTCTTGTCTGTTCTATCCCTGCTAGCCATGCATCTGGGACCAGAGTCACGCTAGCTTGTTATTCACATTCCCGAAGGATACTCATATCACTGTTTATTAGCTTTCTGCTGGATGGTGAAGACCAATGTTAAGAGCCCTTGACTTTCTGTTTATTGATTCCTCATCACTGTCCAGATTTGTTTCAGAGAAATGGTCTACTTTGTTTTTATTTGATTGTTATTTTACCACTAGTGTTTATTGGGGATTATATACAGTGGTACCTCGGGTTAAGAACTTAATTTGTTCTGGAGGTCCGTTCTTAACCTGATACTGTTCTTAACCTGAGGTACTACTTTAGCTAATGGGGCCTCCTGCTGCTGCCGTGCTGCCGGAACATGATTTCTATTCTCATCCTGAAGCAAAGTTCTTAACCTGAGGTACTATTTCTGGGTTGGTGGAGTCTGTAACCTGAAGCGTCTGTAACCCGAGGTACCACTGTATATATTTGTGAATTTAATGAATAAATGTGCAATAATTATATAATTAATAGTACCATGAGTTTTCAAAGTATTTTATTATTCTTTCTAGCTGCCTTCTGCTGCCAAGAAAGGGTGGGATGCAAATTTATTAAATCAGACATAAGGAATAGTTTAAATGCCTATAATCTGGAGGAGAAGGAAGAAGAGGAAGAGGAGGAAGAGGAGGAGGAGGAGGAGGAGGATTCATCATTTACAAGTATTTTTATTTACTGCATCCTTTATATTCCCATAACAGTTTACAAAAATGTTGCTTTGATTCTACACCTTCTCTTATGTTACTCTTCTAAATATTGAATAGTCCACAGGTCTATAATTGATGGCATTGAATTTATAGCGATAACGTGAGCAAATGTCTTCAGAATTTACATAATGAAAAGAATTCATTTTTGGAAACTACAGCAGAGCAGTAATTATAGCTATTGAAGGTAGTTCCATTGCAGTTACACTGAAATGACAGGAGTCAATTGTGAACAGCTCTGTTGCTAGGAGACCATTAACTACAAAAAATAATGATATGCTTTACTTAAAATTAGAGAGAGAGAGAGAGAGAGAGAGAGAGAGATTCTGTTGCTCAATACACAGATAGCATCGAGAAGAGAGTATCACAGAAACCTGTTGTAAGCAAAGAGGAAATGCAACATTTAATTCTTACGTTGAGAAGGAAATAAAGAATGCTTTACAATTGGGAGAGGTGGAAGAGATTAGCCATGTTTTCACCAGGCATGTTAACCATGGGATCAAACAAATATTGGCATATGGATCAGAAGCAGATACGTATATCTGGATGGAAGAAGACAGTTGAAAAGGAGAGCTAAAGATTGGTGCAGTTCTCTATTACTACTCAAGTACTGCAGAAGGAAGCATAAATGGAGTAAAGGTAAAAAGGTAAAGGACCCCTGGATGGTTAAGTCCAATCAAAGGCAACTATGGGGTTGTGGCACGCATCTCACTTCAGGCCGAGGGCGCTGGTGTTTGTCCACAGACAGCTTTCTGGGTCATGTGGCCAGTATGACTAAACCACTTCTGGTGCCTTGGAACACCATGACGGAAGCCCAGAGTGCAAGGAAATGCTGTTTACCTTCCCGCCACAGTGGTGCCTATTTATCTACTTGCACTGGTGTGCTTTCAAACTACTAGGCTGGCAGGAGTTGGGACAGAACAACAGGTGCTCAGTCCATCGTGGGGATTCGAACCACCAACCTTCTGATCGGCAAGCCCCAAAGGCTCAGTGGTTTGGACCACAGCACCACTCGCATCCCCATAAATGGAGTACTACTACCATAATGATAATGATAATAATAATAATAATGATAATAATAATAATAATAATAATAATATTGTTTATACCCCATCCATCTTGCTGGGTTTCCCTAGCCACTCTGGGTGGCTTCCAACCAAATATTAAAAACACAATACAGCATCAAACATTAAAAACTTCCCTAAACTGGTCAACATCCACCCTTTTTTAACTTAAACAGAAAATTCTGGTCCGCAAGTCATACTCAATAACTTCATTGCTCCAGGAGACAGATAATGATCAGACAAGATCAAAAGTTCAGATTGTTCACCATGATGGGTGACAGCTTTGATTCATTGTCCCATCAATGGAAACATCTTGCTGAGCACCCTCACCAGTTACCTTTGATTGATAGTCAGATCTAGCAAAATGATGCATGATGTTCTTCAGAATTTATGAGACAATTGTACCTTAAATCCACGTCACAGCTGCATGTCTAAAAATGGTGCTAGTAAAACAAAGTGGCTGCGTTCTTCTCTCCAGAACCTAGACTTTAGGCAACCATGTTTGAATCTCAGTGAAATCAATGGCTGCATAACTAATTGTAGGACTCCAATTTCCCCTGCCCTTATCTTCTGTTCTTATTTTAAACTGCAAGAACCAGCCTAGAAATCACTATATGAAGGGAATGGTGCTTAATCAGCATAGCAGAGGGATGAATCTGGTGCTTATTATCTCTTAAATTTTCTAATTGGAGACATCTTAGAAAAATGAAGAGGCAGAAATGTTTCATTTTCTACATCCTAGTTTGATCCATTCCAATCAATTTCCACCACCTTCCTTCCTTTCTAATTCATTCATTTATTATTAATGTTGCAATACATATATTAAATCTTTACATAATGATACATATACATTATATTTGTAAATTCGCATTTTCACATTTCATTATGTGCCAACATTTATCCATTTCTTATTTCTTACCCTGTGTCTTCCCTCTACCCATGTCTGACTTCCTTGTTATTATTTTGTAACTTTATTATTGAGATTGTATTTTTGTATCTTAATAATTAAACATTAAATCTTATATATCTGCTTAACTTAACTTTGTGAAATCAGTCTATAAATGTCAATAAATTCTCGTTGGAGCATCTTTTCCATTCCTCTTTGAGATTTTTATTAGATAACATTCTAATTGTTGCCGTCATTTTTGTTAATACAATCATTTCAAAAAAATTGTGTTGCCAGTCTTTCACTGTTGGTACTTCTGATTTCCAATTTTTTGCAATCAGTAACCTTGCGGAGGTTGTTGCATATAAAAAGATTCTCTTCATGTCTTTGGGGATGTCATTTGTTATAATTCCTAAAAGGAAAGATTCTGGCTTCTTACCAATTGTTGTTTTAAACTTTTTTTTCCATTTCCTCATGTATATTTCCTCATTTATTCATTTTTAATTTTATCACATCCCCACCAGACATGATATAAGGATCCCTCTGATACCTTACATCTCCAACACAGATTTGATGTGAGTTTATATATTTTAGCCAGTTTTACAGGGGTTAAATACCACCTGTAAAACATTGTCATAATGTTTTCTTTGATAGTAATGCATGCACCTGCCACCTTTCATATTTAGCGTGTTCTCCAATAAAATGAGAGCACGTGTTGCGGTGTGGGCCACCGGGCCAGGCCTCTTGTTGCCAGGCTGGTTAATAGTTATTGCCTGGCATTTGTGATTGGATAACCAGGTTGCTGGGGCAAATTGTATGTGGCAAATTGGGTGGGTGGGACCATAGTCTTTAAATATTGGTGCACTCTGGTTTCTCTTTCTCTTTGCAGAGTGCATCGGATCACCCACCCACCCGCCCTCTTTTCCAGTTGACCTTGCTTTGCCTGTCATGGGGTCGTCTGCCTTGGCGCAGGGGCCTAGTAGGAATTTTGCCATTTGGTGATTGGCTGTGCCATTTGGTTTTTGCCTACTACTCAGCAATTCGTCACAACTTGTAAGGTTGCGGTTAGGCATTGGTTATAATATGCTGGTGGTGGAGGGGTCAGGACAGGCGGTGCCTGCCCCTCCTATTGCGCTGAAGGGAATTCCAATAAAGGAATCCTGGGGCTTGCCATGATTTCGTCCAATCCCTGTCATGGGACCAGGGCTGCCCAATCCCTGTCATGGGAATCCTTGTCATAGGACCGGGCCGGCAAGCTTTCGGGGAGCTGCTGGGGAGAGTGGCGTGGGTCTGACGCTTAGCTCAGATGACCCCCCAGTTTGACTTTCTCTTCTACTGGCTACCGATCGGACCTCGGGATGCCAGTTCTGTCCCAGGCGGGGGGGACAGATAGTCATAACCAATGTCTAAACAACCACTCACTGATTTTGTATTTTAATAAAGTTGTGGCCAAAATAGTGCCCCAAAACCAAAACTAAATTACGTGTTATGTGTGAAGTTATTTGAGGGGTGGCCTGGGGACCTACACATGCAACAAACAGGTTGACTCATTTCTTCTGGATTTTAGCAGTAGCATATTGTCAAACCTGTCCCGGGCAGTTCATTAGATAATAGAAGAAACAAACAAAACACATATGTTGAAAACCAGCAGTGTGGTGTAGTGGTTAGAGTGTCAAACTTGGATATGGGAGATCAAGGTTCCAATCTCTTCCCAGCTATGAAGCTCCCTGTGTGGCCGTGGATGAGTCATTGTCTCTCAGCTTAACCTACGTGACAGGGTATTTTTTGTGAAGATAGAATGAGAAGGGAGGAATCATTAGTTTCTTGGAGGAACGGTGTGGTATAAATGCAGTAAATAAATATAAACGTGAACATGCAAATTTGGGGGCACGACAGTTCAGGAAGAAAATTGAGATTTTGAAGCAAGGTACAATTCATACAGCCATCCTATATTAATCAACATTTTTCACTGCACTGTTAAAAACATATTGGTATGAAGTATATACCTTGGTTCTTGAACACCTTAGTTGATGAACAAATTGGCTCCCAAACTCCAAAAACCTGAAAGTAAGTGTTCCAGTTTTTGAACATTTTTTGGAAGCCGAACGTCCAATGTGGCTTCTGCTTGAGTGCAGGAAGCTCCTGCAGCCAATTGGAAGCCGTGCCTTGGTTTTCAAACAGTTTCGGGAGTTGAACGGACTTCTGGAATGGATTAAGTTCAAGAAGCAAGATTCCACTGTATACACAGTTCTATAGTATAGTTCACTACTGTTACCTGCAATCAAATAGCTCAGTATTTACTATTTATCGTCAAATTAGCTGCACCCACTGGCTAGAATGGGCCACCATATCTACTCATGACAATTTTCATTTAAATATTTCAAACCATTTTGGTCTCAAAATACACATTACTATACACCATCTCTCTCAGATATGCATCTTGAAATGTATATGCAGCAGTTTTTGAGCCAAAGACCTGTGTCAGAACATTCAGGAATCTGGTGAAGAATTATATTCTGATCCACACATTATTCCAGGAGGTGCAGATAAGGTCAGTTCATAATGGAATTCACACATATAAATCTTTCACATATACTAATCTGCTTGTACTGTTCAAGGTTATGGATATATTGTGTGGGCTATAGACTGGTTCGCATTTCCTTTTCAAAGTTCTTATTTGTGGTCGGCAGATGGATGGATGCACCTTCTTCAAACACCTACATAATGTTAAGGCATGAGGCAGGTTTTCATGTGCATCATATTCATAGCAATCCCCTGCCATTTTGTTCTTGTTTTTCAAAAGGGAAAAACCAGTTTTCTATCTGTGATGGTATCCATATGACTTGCCTCATGTTACAGCCACTCCTCCATCATAGGAAGGGAATAATTATAGGTGAGTCCCTCTACCAGTTCTGTGTTTCTTTTTTAAAATATAGGACACAGGTAAGACTAAAAGGGATTACATGACTATTTCCCAGGAGGGGGGTTGGACTAGATCATATTTCTTGTAACTTTCAGCTCTTCAGATCTGCAAATCATTACTATTACATGAATTTCTCACATTTTTTTTATAATCAGGTCTTCAAATGTATTTATAAGACCTCAGTTATTAAATGCAATGTCAATGTCTTAAAAGTCAACGTTATTATTAATATCTGCGAAATCTCTTTGAACTTGTACAACATTGCTAAGCATCAGCATGTGATGACATCTTTCCTTTCAGGATTAAATGGAATTTGACCTTCCAAGCGTATTATATATGCTGATATTTTCAGCTTTAAGCAGAGTATTAAGAATGCATGATTATTTGTTTGAGAAGGATATTTAAAAAATTGAATTAATTAAGATGGGAGATTGGATTTGATCTCAAAAAGACTTTGGCAAACTACCCTTTCACAAAACAGGTGAACCAGATCATTCATGGAACCATCCATACCAAGGTGTGTAATTTGTTCTAACTCCCATTGAGTTTCGTGAAAATCCACAACTGCCAGAAAAATCAAACGTAACAGAGAATAAATGCTAAAGTTTTCTTATATAAGTGAGCAACACACTTTTTAAAACTGGTGATGCACAGTGACAGCCTAGAAGTTTTTCTTCTCCTCTTACCTGCAAACCTGCTTTCAAATGAAAAGGTCATCGAAAGTCAAACTTGGACAAGCTTGTAGCCATGGCAAGCTGCCAGAGGAATCAAGGAGACAGAGCAAAGGAGCCATGGTCACAAGCCAGAAATGTCAAGCGTCTCATTAGGTCTAGAATTGTGGTTACTAACTAACCAGAGAACTGGCTGCTCATAGCAAAGAAGTATGGCCCAAACAGCTGGAGCGAATCAGCAGTAAGCTGGGAATCACATGACTGTGGCATAGTAATATAATTGTTGCCTTTTTAGATTGCTCAAATGCATGAGGAAACAATAGGGTTTTCTCTCCTGCCTATTTCTTTTCTTTCATCATCCTTCCCTATCTGCTGCGCAGCACTCTTGGAATCGGATTAATTACGCTAGCAAGGGAAGGTGCTGGTTGACATACTAATTACACTTTAGTCAGCCAGTAAAATAGCTAAGGCTGCAAACGTCAACCTTTCAATACTCAGTCTTTTTGGCAATTGCATTATTCATGGTGTATCTGTTATCCAGGTCAAAATAAACTTTTTGTAAACAACAGAGTTGACTTTTGAAAGAGCAAGATTACATACAGTGGTGCCTCGCAAGACGAAATTAATTCGTTCTGCGAGTTTTTTCGTCTTGTGAATTTTTCGTCTTGCGAAGCACGGTTTCCCATAGGAAATTCATTGACGGTTTCCCATAGGAATGCATTGACGGTTTTAAGAAAAAGGCACAAGACGTTTTCATCTTGCGAAGCAAGCCCATAGGGAAATTCGTCTTGTGAAGCAACTCAAAAAACAAAAAACTCTTTCGTCTTGCGAGTTTTTCGTCTTGCGAGCCATTCGTCTTGCGAGGTACCACTGTACAACTTTATGAGTAACAAAAACTGCACCAGAGTTTATATACTGAACAAAAGACAGCAAGTATTATAGCATGTGATCCTGAGTAAAAAGAAGGCACAAAGAGAAGCCATCCCCACAGGGATCTGCTAGGAACATAGAGATAAACAACAATACAATACATTCATGCTTTTCACCCTTGGTATTGCCTCATACATGAAATGATAGCCAGCAGGGGGAAGGCTGTAGCTCAGTGACAGTGTTTGCTTTGCAATCAGAAGGTACCAGGTTCAATCCTAGACATATATATATATATTCAGTGCTGGGAAAGACTCACATCTGAAATCCTGAAAATTGACTGTCCATCAGTGTAGAAAACACTGACCCAGATGGACCAATGTTGGACTTGGTATATGGTAACGTCCTGTGTTCCAAAGCATCAGTCTGGCAGAAATTAATATTTATAATGCAAATACATAAGAAAACAATTCTAAAGAGATAACTCTAGCAACATTTAATATTGCTAGCACATTACAGTATGCTGCATAATGTTTTGTGCGAATTGAAACATCATACCCTCAAACTTTTCTATAATGAAAGTAGGGACTTTCTATTCCATTCCCACCAACATTTCTCCAGTGAAAATAGGGACATCCTGATCCAAGGAGACAACCACAAAAATCATGGTGTCAGCCAGCATTCAACAGCTTCTTCAACAGCACGTTACTCTGAGGATTGTCTCCAGAAAACAACATACCAGATAAAGAAAGGGGGGTGAGAGCCAATGTGGTGTAGTGGTTAAGAGTGGTAGACTTGTAATCTGGTGAACTGGGTTCGTGTCCCCACTCCTCCACATGTAGCTGCTGGGTGACCTTGGGCTAGTCACACTTCTTTGAAGTCTCTCAGCCTCACTCACCGCACAGAGTGTTTGATGTGGGGGAGGAAGGGAAAGGAGATTGTTAGCCACTTTGAGACTCCTTAGGGTAGTGATAAAGCGGGATATCAAATCCAAACTACTACACTTCTTCTTCTTCTTCTTCTTCTTCTTCTTCTTCTTCTTCTTCTTCTTCTTCTTCTTCCTCCTCCTCCTCCTCCTCCTCCTCCTCCTCCTCCTCCTCCTCCTCTTCCTCTAAGATGCTATAACAGGAGAGAGGCCCTAGCTCAAAGGTAGTGTAATTGGCAAATGAAAGGCACCAACTTTGTCTATTGTCTCTGCAGCCAAAGGCAACCCAGGCAGCAGAGATTTTAGAATGACCCTCAGATACCCTAAATAAAGATTTAACTAGTGCCATTTAGGCCTACATGCTCCATTAATTCAGTCAGGTAATGTGTAACTCTTCTTAACCTTAAAATAGCACCTCCAAGATGGCCCAATTAGGATCAGGACTGTGGTGCATAACAAATGGGTTTCTTTTATATATAGAAAAAAACCCTTTCACCAAAACTGTGGTCTTAAATGTCCCCCCTCACAGCTCTGCCCCACTGTGCTGAGCTCCCCCCCACCCACCCACGTCATACCTCCTTGTCTCAGGAACCAGCAGAAATATTTAACATTAGGAAGTCTGCACCAGCCAGCTGACTGCTGCTGGAGACATTAATCACCAAGAGCCAATGAATATTCACTTCCCCATATCATGAAGTTTAGGTCCTTCTGTGCTTGGTTTTAAAGAAAAGACGGTTCTTGTATGGGAATTTCCCTTTCCAGGCCAAGGCAGTCCAAAGAGTTTTGGCACTAGCTTTTATGCTAAGGCAGCACTTTGAAGTTTATGTCACACACGTGAGCAGCAAATGGAGCAGCAAGCACTCTCAAGAAGGAAGGCTTGTTTCCCCCTCTGAACTTTAATCCCCTCCTCAAAATACATCCACTTAAATGCTTTAAAATGTTCCAGGAATAAAATATACTGAACCTGTGAATGGACATCTGTGCTGTGCTTCCTATATTTCCTGTGAAACCTTGAATGATTTTTAAACTTAGCAACCTTCTAAGTAATGCCTCTGAATTGGGTCTGCTGGCAAGTGTAGGAGCAGAAATGGGGGGAGCGGTTCAGATGGAGGTTACAGTTGCAGAGACTGAGAATCTAGGCGGGGGGATTTTAGGTTGGTTTGTTAGCAGAGGGTAATTTAAAAACAAAGCCGAGGCTATTGCAACCATGCAGATACATGGAGTGCCAGGTTGGTTCTGCTGGTGCATTTGCACTACACAGACCTCACCCCTCTCCCTCCTAGTAACCCCCAGCAACCCACCTGCCAGGACACTAGTATAGCCACTCTGCCCCACCTGGTGGGCCACTGCTTCTGTCCAGGTTAAGATTCGGAGTGCTCTGCACTCTCAGGCTTCCCAAATGATTTAGGGTGCAACCCTAACCCTGGTCACTGCCTTTGGCGGCTTCATGTAGTGGCAGGGCTACTGCTGTATCTGCAGCGCCACCGAACATGGTGGTGATGCTGGAAGGTGGAAGGTGGGAGGACATATAGCTTGGGATCATCTCAGGGGTGATGCCATCACATGACAGCAGTGGGACTGGCTTGGGATCCAACAGATCATGGGCTGTGTCAGCTCATTTCTCTCCTTTCACCTAGAGGAGATACTTCCATCTGCCTGTTTGTCAGCTGGAAGCAGGAACTTGGGGCTAGCTTTCTGTTTCAATTATTTGTTATTTCTTTATTTCTGCTGTATTCATTATAGCTGAGAACCACCCATCAATATGCACTTCACAATGAAAATGCTAAAAGCAAAATAAAATGAATATTGCTAGGTTATATGCTCCATGGCTAGACTGTAGGAATGAAAACAAGTTCTGGGAGAGAATCTGGTGAACCCCATATCAATTAAACTGTGGAGAAGCCAAAAATAAAGAGAAGAATGCAAGTATTTAAAAATACTTGTTCAAAACGTCTTCCAAAAGTCCAAGAGTTAAGCAGAATGAGATGGACAGTTTAGCAATGCATATTATTTTGTCACAATTGCACAGAATTTAAAAGCAGATAATCTTAGGTTATGAATTTAGCGAGGCAAGACGCTATATTTTCATAATCTAGGAGAACTATGGCAAAAAAGGTAACTATACAATGGTTCTGCAAAGTGATTTGTTTTTGCTCATTTCCCTTTCAGCTTTGATAAAGATGTTTTGAAATGTGATTAATTAAAGTTTAAAAAGGCATAGTAAACAAATGGGAAATGTGTAATTAGACAGCTAAGGACTGGAAATTCCAAAGAAGCACTATTTAAAGCAGGAATGGGATGCATGATTTGACATTAAATGGTTCATCACAGCAAACAATTAGATATATGAAAATGAACTTTGAGCTACACCATCCTGGGAAAGCTGCATCAAATTTAGGAGTGTAATAGCAGCATCTTGCAGTAAGCAGAGAAAGTGATTGGTATCCAACTCAGACCCTAATATTAGTCTCTTCTAACTTGACAACTGGAGTAGCTCTTGGGAGAGTTAAGTGGAGGGGTGGGGTAGGTTTTGTAGGATGAGGGCCGAGGGAAGAATTTGCTGATACAGTGAGGAATGGCATGGATGGACAGGATGCATAGCTGTCAACTTTTCCCTTTTCTTGCGAGGAATCCTATTCGGAATAAGGGAATTTCCCTTAAAAAAGGGAAGTGTTGACAGCTATGACAGGATGAGAGCTAAGAATTCTTCCCCGACTTAGATTTTGAGCTGAGCCAGAGGAGAATTCCTGGACTAGTAAATCTCTCTTGCAAGTACCTATCCGAGAATTTGTGTAATCTCTAAAAAGTCAATATTCTTGAAGCAAATTCCATAGTTTAATTATGCATTCTATGAAGAAGTACTCCATTTGCCCTCAATCTAGTACCACCAATAAGTTTGAATAGGTCAGGCATCCCCAAACTTGGCCCTCCAGCTGCTTTGGGACTACAACTCCCATCATCCCTAGCTAACAGGACCAGTGGTTAGGGATGATGGGAATTGTAGTCCCAAAACAGCTGGAGGGCTGAGTTTGGGGGTGCCTGGAATAGGTGATATTCTACTATTAACAGAGAAAAAAATGTGTTTATCTATCAGTTTTCTTCATCTCATGAGTCCCTTGGAAGAGATCATGGAGGGAGATAGTCCTAAGGAGGAATAGGAGGAGCTCAAGCAGTTGGAGCTGGACAACTCTGGGGATAGTCCTAGTTGTCTGTGAGAGGTGGCATTTGGATGCCAAGAAGTATCTGAGCCCAGGCAAAGAACCAGCAGGCTAGGGAGTGGAGAACTAGATCTAGGGAAGAGAGCAAGCAGGTTGATTGAGCAGTGTTCTGCTCCTGTAAAATCGAACCACCCTAAGGCCTCCTCCTGTCAGTGAGGAGCCTCTTCCTTCTGGGACGGCGACTGGAAGTCAATTGGAAAATGACCCAGTGCTGATTCTGCCTCCATCTCCAAGGATGCAGAGACGCTAGCACTGGTATGAACAAACCTTGCAGACCCAGCCTGCTCAAAGGAATGCCCATTTGCTTTCCCAGTCCCAGGACCATGGTCACTTGCCATGCCATGCAAAGAGTGTGCCTACTTTGTCCAAATGAAGCTACAGAGCGAGTGCCACTTGTTCAATCAACATCTTAGCTTGCCCTTAACCATGTGTCAATACATTTTATGTACCTGCTGCATCCCATTACATGTGCCTTGTCAATATACCAATCTGATTTATGCATTAAAACCTTTGGCACAAACAGAACTGGGAGTTTGAGTTCTTCACCTAGCAGTGAGGACCGGGACACTTCTTAATTTCATAATTTTTTATTATGCTTCCCTTAGGCATACCCCCCTCACTCTAAGTAATAAAATTCTCCAATTGCTTTGGCTTTTCTGCTTACAGAATCTGCTCTGACACCTTAATCAATTTGGTTGATATTTTCTGTGTATTTTCTAGCTTAATTTTGTCTTGGGGGGAATTGGGTATCAATGTGTACTCAAGTCCTTGTTTTCATGAATGCTGTGATGCACCTATATTTCTTTTGTGGCAGAAGACTAATCTAGTGATATTTCAAATAATGTGTTAGTTTCAACAAAGAAAATCAAGCTCTCACATTTAGGTATCTTTCTAACTATCAAAATAACAAAAATTCTGGAATGAAAATGAAGTAAAACACATGAATTTCTCTCAGGTAGCTCATGAAAGTATTAACAGAAGTGGTTTTAGGATTGTAATTAATTTGACACTATATAGGACTCAATTTTGTAGGCAATGCTGGCTTCACGGAACATAGTGATCCCATATATATTTCTGGGTGGCCAGTGTGGACTTTCCACACCAAATGTAAGCCTCCATAGAATTAACTCAATGAAGGAAAAAGTTATTGGGGGGGGGGGGATTGCAAATTTGTTGACCAAAATTGCAAAATTGCAAAAATTCCGTTTTGGCAAAAGCGACACTGATGACATTGGCAGCCATACATCTGGACATTTCACCGATTCCCATTCAGACAATGCTTCCAAATGCAGTATTCCAGATTTGTCCAGGAAATTCTGGATGTACAGCAATCCTATATGTGGGGGAAGTTTAGGTTGATGTAAAGATAAAACTTTTTCCCTTCTGCATACTTCGCTGTCAACTTCAATTCAACCATCTGTTTGAATGGAGGAATATTCTGCCATCTCTGCTATTTTCTGTGGAATAACCCAGCCTCATTTATGGGCAATCCTTACTTTATGTATTGAATATCATGGGGAAAATATCTGCAAGAGGCTTCCCTTTCTTCTCCTTTAGCTATTCCCATCCAATTATCTTTGACCAGACTGCCCCAGTGAATTGTAACCTGCATGATGAGTTCCTCAGAGAGGTATAACACTATAGCATAATTTGAATGAGGCAAATTAAACCTTCATTTAATCAACGTCCAAAGTGAGTTGTTCATATTTGCTAACCACTACATAATAGGATCTGTAGATGCTGACTTGATTCCCAGTCCTGTCTTAGTTAAAGTTCTCATTAATATAATCATTTATTTTAACAAGGCCCTAATTCATGCATTACTTTGAACATGGTGATGAAGTCTAGTAGAAGAGATTTCCTGTCTCTACAAAATATGCATCACCTGCATATGCTACGTGTAATGGATGGAGAAAGGATTCATGCTAATGAATCTTATTGAGAAGACAGGACTGGAAGTCCTAAAATCAGATTCAAAAACATGCAGAAGCAGGAGGCTGGTGAAGCCATCCTACTTTGTCCTGTGCCCCCAAAGCAGACTTATAGCAGTTCTATTACAGTATGTGTAAACTATGTGGTGCCTTCAAAAAGTAATAATAATAAATTATTATTTATACCCCGCCCATCTGGCTGAGTTTCCCCAGCCACTCTGGGTGGCTCCCAATCAAGTATTAAAAACAATACAGCATTAAATATTAAAAACTTCCCTGAACAGGGATGCCTTCAGATGTCTTTTAAAGATAGGATAGCTACTTATTTCCTTCACATCTGAAGGGAGGGTGTTCCACAGGGTGGGCGCCACTACCGAGAAGGCCCTCTGTCTGGTTCCCTGTAACCTTACTTCTCTCAATGAGGGAACCGCCACAAGGCCCTCAGCGCTGGATCTCAGTGTCCGGGCTGAACGATGGGGGTGGAGACGCTCCTTCAGGTATACAGGACCAAGGCCGTTTAGGGCTTTAAAGGTCAGCACCAACACTCTGAATTGTTCTTGGAAACATACTGGGAGCCAATGCAGATCTCTCAGAACCAGTGTTATTTATTTTTTTTAAGAATAATTTTTTATTAACTGACCAATCACATCAAATCAAACCAAATTACATAAATTCCAAATTACACAGCCGAATTTTAAATTTTTGTTGGGGGTACCCATATTTCAAGTTCTGAAGGGGCTCCAATCAACTTCTTGCTTCTTGCTGCTGTTTTAATGTCCACAAATCTAACCTTATGATGTTCACAGTAATGTCCAGTCCTTTCTTATTGTTTTTCCACATCTCTTATTGTGATTTTCATATATTTTTCCTTTCTCTTTGTGACCTCTGATAGTCTCCACAAGCTGGTTAGAACAGTTTGTAATCCTGCGTGGATATATATATATATATTATCCAGTAGCCATATCCAGACGTTTTCCATATAACATCACTTCCATACATCAAAACAGTCTTAGCGTCATTAATCTTCACCAATCTGCCTCCTTTCTCAAAACCTCTGAGGAGATTCACCAGAAATGCAGTCTGAAAACAAGTCCGTTCCTCCTCCCGACTATAAATCCTTTGGCAAGATGGCGACTCCGAATTAATTGCTGTCCCATTCCAAAAGCTCTTATTGCTTCTTGATCTCCATAAAGCATACTTTTGGTTAAAGTTTATCTCCACACAGACCTTAATCATCCTGCTTGGGTCAGTTCAACCCACGATTCTAATGAGGAGGGGTTCTTGTAAATCCCATAGAAGGAAAGTAAAAAAGGTTCCCCCCCCATTCAGTCCCGTTGCCAACATACCCAGCCTTTGGTGTATCTTCATCGTAAAAATATTCCTGTTTCTCCAACTCGTCGTCTTCTTTCGCAGAGGTCACTTAAATTAGCAGACTTCACTCCCCTTTTTCACTTGAAATATGTGCATTTGCTTCTTTTGTAATTAATTACTCCAAATTGCTGCAGCTAGTGCGCGATCAGAGACAGCGTCCAGGAGAGCCGAGGTCCACACGGGGGCATTCTGCCTAGGGCCCTCACCCCCTTCTTTCGAATTAGGGGGTGATTTATGGGCACAGCAGGCAACGGCATTGTTCCCTATTTCCTTGGGGCAACAAGGGAGGCTGCCTACTCCCATAACAGCCTCTTAATTACCCCGTGTGGGTCGGAGAGATGGTATTGTCAGCCATCTTCCAATGCGCCCCTAGTGCCCCCCCCGAACCAGTGTTATGTGGTTCCGGCGGCCACTCCCAGTCACCAGTCTAGCTGCCGCATTCTGGATTAATTGCAGTTTCTGGGTCATCTTCAAAGGTAGCCCCACGTAGAGCGCATTGCAGTAGTCCAAGCGGGAGATAAGTAGAGCATGCACCACTCTGGTGAGACTGTCCGTGGGCAGGTAGGGTCTTATCTTGCATACCAGGTGGAGCTGGTAGACAGCTGCCCTGGACACAGAATTAACCTGCGCCTCCATGGACAGCCGTGAGTCCAAAATGACTCGCAGGTAGTTGGACTCACAACTCTCATCATCATCATCATCATCATCCCGCTTTCCAATGGTCAGGGATGATGGAAGTTGTAGTCCAATATATTGAGGGATGCATATTACATTAGAGGCTGGCATAACTCTCTCCTCCCTTGCTGTCTTGGTGCCCTGCTACCATAACTCCATATATATGTCCCTTCATAACTCCAACTTTCAGACCAAGCAAGGAGATGCTCTTCTGTGCTTCACAATATGCATTCAGCATCCTTCTCTTGCCTATGCCCAAGCTCCAGCAGAAAGCTTCACTGCTGTTTCTTCCAAGGGTTCCCTGCAGGTTGAAATTATGGGCAGGAGGTGGTAAGTGAAATGCCCTCACTGTGCATGTTTGGATCATGATGGAACACAGAAGAAGAGCATTTGTGGCCAGCATGATGCATTGTATAGCAAGCACAGGCAGTGGAATAAATTGAATTAACTATCAGAGGTTGGGAGATCAAGCCACATTGTGGTGAGAGTATGAGAAACTGTAGAGAAAGTGATTGTGTGAGCACTTCAGATTTATACTGAAAGATTTATTTAGCAGAGCAAACTAAAAGACTATATATGATCATTCAGTACAGTATGCATCCTTCTCTAATTCTGTTTGCAAAATACATTGAGAATAAAATTACTTCTTTCCATGGAGGCCTTCCTGCTTTCTTCAAATGTGAATCCAATTGGTATCCAACACTATGTCCAGTGGGATCAGTTTCAATTGATGGAGCCTGGTGCCATGAACAAGGCGCTTGCAAGAATGAGGTTAACCATGTGCCATCTAGACTCTTGTTCTTCTTGACTGACGAAAGCTAGCCAGGGCCAGAGGGTATTGAATGAATGGGTTTTAATGCAGGCAAGACATGCCTGCTTCCCTGAAGGAGGTAATAGTGTGACAACTCATTGAGGCTGGGGGAACCCCAGTAGATAACTACTGTCCGGTCACTGACATCTCCTTGCTTCAGCAAGGTGATTGAGAGGGTTGTGACTGCACGGCTGCAATCATTATGGCTGCTGCTGATTGGGTCAACATTTTCACAACAACCCCACATCTCTTTCCTGGTTGCACATTGTCAGTTCAGCCCATATTAGTGCATATGGGGGGGGGGGTCCAGGATTTTTATTTATTTATTTATGTATTGCTCCCATCTCTTTTTATAAGCTAACATTGAACTGCATTTGCCTTTTTGATGCTCAATACCCAGTTTGGAGAGATACTTTGGGAGCAGCCAATTTTAGAGCTCCTTGCAATCCTTTTTAGTTTTAGTTTTACCCACACTTAAGAATTTGGTGTCATTGGCAATCTGGGTGGGCCACCACACTTCTCATTCCTTAAAAGGTAAAGGTACCCCTGCCCCCACGGGCCAGTCGTGTCCGACTCTAGGGTTGCGTGCTCATCTCGCTCTAGAGGCCGTGAGCCGGCGCCGTCCGAAGACACTTCTGGGTCACATGGCCAGCGTGACGAAGCTGCAGCTGGCGAGCCAGCACCAGCGCAGCACACGGAAATGCCGTTTACCTTCCCACTATAAAGCGGTACCTATTTATCTACTTGCACTTAAGAGTGCTTTCGAACTGCTAGGAGCTGGGACCGAACGACGAGAGCTCACCCCGCCGCGGGGATTCGAACCGCCGACCATATGATCAGCAAGTCCTAGGCACTGAGGTTTTACCCACAGCGCCACCCACGTCCCTAAGAATTTGGTGTCATTGGCAATCTGGGTGGGCCACCACACTTCTCATTCCTTACTCCATACCATTTATGAGCAAGATAAAGCACCAGCATTTACACAGATCCTTGAGTGACTGCTTCTAACATCTCTCCACTGAGAGGAATCTCCACTTATTCCTACTCTTTGCTTCCTGTTCTTTCACAATTTGCTAACAATTTGACCAACTTCACAGTTTCTACTGGATCAGCCATTTCCACATGCTCCTTGGATTGACTTGGTAATGCTCTGAGATTTTCTTTTTTCTTTGTTAAAACCAAGTTGTCACAATATGGCCAGATTCACATTACATTATACTTTCAAGCTAAACTATGAGGAAAATAAATTTAATAGTCTCCTCTTGGAAACTTCCATTCCCTCAGTGGGGCTTACATCCATGTAACCGAATATAGGATTGTCAACTTAATTTTGCATTTTTATTTCATTTTCTTGTGTCTAATAAATACTTTATTCATAATGCCTCTGGTTGTCTTCGTGGTCCCCACTGCTTGTATAATTTTAAATGTGTTTGACCTCTTTTATTAGTGGGAGATTCTAAACAGTATTTATTAAATAGCATTCTAAATTTTTAAACAAAGCAGATTTCCATTCTCTTCATGATTATATGCATTAGTTTAAAAATATGCCTAACAAGGGCAACAATAAATATTCTCCAGGCACCCAAACAGAAGCACTTTTCTACATTCTTCCTCAGAATTGCCAGATAATTTGCATTTGACCTGTGCTTCTGAGTGTGAATGCAAATGCATTTTTTCATGTTGAATTCTAATCTGCCCTTAATTAAGGTATAAAAATTAAATATGGTACTCCCCCCCCGACTAAATAATCAGTTCTCTTTCCACCTGATTCTTGTATCATAGTAATTTCCTTGGTCCTCATGCTGCTGAGCTCCCTTTCCAGAGCGCCTCCTTTCTGAAATATGCCCTGGGGCTCATTGGCATGCTGCAAGAGAACTCTCTGTGTACCACAATAATATGAGCCCAAAGCATTCTCCTCCAGCATAAGCTGCCCTCTGTAGCCCTCTTAGAAGTATTGCTCAGTGAATACAGTGGTGTCATCAAGGCAGAACTTTGGGGCATAAATCTAGGGGCACAGTCAGCTTCTGAATGTAGCAAAGCTGAACACTTTGGAATGAGTGAAGAAAGCGGTACAGCTATCGAAAAAGCCCACCTGCTCCAAATAAGAGCATTAAGTTCAGGGTTTAAAATTATCTAGTTGAGTGACAGATGCATGCAAGAGCCATGAGCAGAGCTATGCCTGCTAGCCATACTGCCAATGCTGGCATTCCTTTCAGTAGAGGTCTTCACATTTTGTTGAGTATATGAATGGAACCCTTATACAGGTGAATCTGAAGTCATATCAAGACTATCGTGAGATCAGGAACCATATTTGTTCCAAGGTTCCTGATCAGACTACAACCCCTGTGTACAAGAAGCAGTGTGTATGTAGGAGCCCCTTTTACACATTTCACTAAATGTATGGGTAGTGTGGGGTTGGACATGACCAAAATGACATAGCTGTCCTTCACTGACTATGAAGGAGATTGATATCCTAGGGTTGCCATGTGTCCTCTTTTTCCAGGACATGTCCTCTTTTCCAGGGCTTAAAATTTCTGTCTGGGTGGATTTTTAAAATTTGCCAAAATGTCTCTGGCTATACTTTCTGGATGAGACATAGATGTAACTGGTGCTTGAAGATTTGCTTTCCTCTTCTCTTCTCCTGCCCCCCCCCCCCCCCGCAATATATCACAGCTTCTATAGCTGACATATAGTAGGAGTATTTAAAATGAGAGTCTTCATAGTGTCCTCCTTTTTGCTCTTCAAAATATGGCAACCCTAATTTAGCCAACATAGCTGTTTTTGCTTTCATTGCTTTCATAGGTAGGGCTGGGGTGATTTGTTCATTCAGATTTTAGTGTGATACCTCAGGTTACATATGCTTCAGGTTATATATGCTTCAGGTTACACACTCCGCTAACCCAGAAATAGTGCTTCAGGTTAAGAACTTTGCTTCAGGATAAGAACAGAGATTGGGCTTTGGCGGCGCGGCGGCAGCAGGAGGCCCCATTAGCTAAAGTGGTGCTTCAGGTTAAGAACAGTTTCAGGTTAACGGACCTCCGGAACGAATTAAGTACTTAACCTGAGGTACAACTGTAGTTAATTTGTACTTCTTAAACCCCTATGCAAACAGAAAGACAGCTACTCTCCACAATTCACACTTCTCCAAATTTTGTGAAGCAAAAAATCCAGCGGAAACAGTGGTATGAAAAGCGAGTGCTAGGGGAAAGTGTACACAGAAATGCTTACATCAGTGGAAATAATGTGCAGATATACATTCAAACAGGCAAAACTGTGTACAAAAATGCATATATTAAATGAAATGCACACAGAGATTCATATAAATTTTCATGAGAACTTGTAGATCATCATCGTCACCACCGCACACTGTTGTGGAAATGAAAAGAACTGAATTACAGATGGGGAAAATGAGAAAGCAAAACTGATGGGATTCATCCATTCCTCAAGACATAATGATGGGCATAGATGCAATGGAGGAGGTAAGGTGAGCTTTGGGTAAGTAGAGGTAAGTGAAAATGTCATGGTAGTGGTTTAGAAGTATGGGTGGCACCTGCAGAATCCCTACCTTTTGGAAACACCAGCAGCTTCCAGACATGTTCCAAACAAGCCTCCATGCCTATCTGTAACCACATATACAATGGTACCTCAGGTTACATACGCTTCAGGTTACATACGCTTCAGGTAACAGACTCCGCTAACCCAGAAATAGTACATCAGGTTAAGAACTTTGCTTCAGGATGAGAACAGAAATCGTGCGCCGGCAGCGCGACAGCAGTAGGAGCTAAAGTGGTGCTTCAGGTTAAATACAGTTTCAGGTTAAGAACGGACCTCCGGAACGAATTAAGTACTTAACCCGAGGTACCACTGTAGTTCAAAGTGAAATAAACTAGGACAAACTCTCCCTCTCTCTTTGCTTTTAAGTAACCCTGAATTGAAGCATATTAGCATAACTTGCGTCGGCTGCAGAAGTGAACATAAGAGCTTTTGTCACTTCAGAAACGGCAACTATTTTAGTGTGAAAAATCTGGACTGGGTATGTGTTTGTGTGTTTAATATGTTTGACTCGGATATGCGAATAAATGATTTAGTAATGATGAAATGTTAATCTGTTCTCCATATATTTAGTACCTGAGAAGTCAACATGGAGAGCCAGGAAATATTTTTCACTGGGGATTTTGGCTGCTGGAGGAATTGGAGGTAATCTGAGTGGTGCAGGGAAAAAAAAACAAAAAACCTAGATTTCTCTGACACCTCCCCACACACAAACACACCAAAAAGGGGGTGCTTTTATTCTCATTTATTTATATATGCATTTGCAACTGTGTTCCTATTGCACTGCTTCTGGGCATATTTACAGAGAGAGAGAGAGAGAGAGAGAGAGAGGATTAAAAGCATAACATTATCATAGCAAATCAACTGCATACAACAGATGTGCTGACAATTTGAATGTGTCCAGGGTAATGTGGTTCTCGAAGCTGTTACCTTCTGTCAGCTTCTCTCTTCCCTCAAGGTCTTCCCTTAACACCACTTTGTAGGACAGTTGAAGTCTCCACATGCTTCTTTTTTTGCATATTGGCACTATTCAGCTTGCCCAGAGGATGTGCTCTTCCAATTCATAGAAATGGGGTTGGCAAATCATTCAAATGAAACGAATGTTTTTCAGGGAACTCACCTTGCATGGCACCACTCAGGCTGGATCTACGCACGTCTCAAAATAAAACTGGACTACACTGCCTCAGACAAACTACAGCTGATGTTCCCTGAAATTGGAGATGGGCTATGGCCCAACTAATCCAGAACGTGGCAGCTAGACTGGTGACTGGGAGCAGCCACCTGGACCATATAAAGAAGTACATTGGCTGTATATAATATATGAAAGCCAGGAGCTGTCTGAATCTGCCTTCAGAACACACTTGGAACACACAAATTCCTTTCGAGGCAGAGAGAAGCAGTCAAGGAAAGTGGTAGAGCTTTTGCCAGGAGGACAGACATTGCCAGGAGGACTGACAATATACGCTTGCTAAACATGAGAAACCTGAGAAATCTCTATGTGGGACAAGAAGCTACAGTTAGAACTGGATATGGAACAACTGATTGATTCAAAATTGGGAAAGGAGTACGGCAAGGCTGTATATTGTCCCCCTGCTTATTCAACTTATATGCAGAATTCTTCATGCGAAAGGCTGTGCTGGATGAATCCAAAGCCGGAATTAAGATCGCCGGAAGAAATATCAACAACCTCAGATATGCAGATGATGGCACAACCTTGATGGTAGAAAGTGAGGAGGAATTAAAGAACCTTTTAATGAAGGTGAAAGAGGAGAGTTCAAAATATGGTCTGAAGCTCAACATCAAAAAAACAAAGATCATGGCCACTGGTCCCATCACCTCCTGGCAAATAGAAGGGGAAGAAATGGAGGCAGTGAGAGATTTTACTTTCTTGGGCTCCATGATCACTGCAGATGGTGACAGCAGTCACGAAATTAAAAGACGCCTGCTTCTTGGGAGAAAGGCGATGGCAAACCTAGACAGCATCTTAAAAAGCAGAGACATCACCTTATCAACAAAGGTCCATATAGTTAAAGCCATGGTTTTCCCAGTGGTGATGTATGGAAGTGAGAGCTGGACCATAAAGAAGGCTGATCACCAAAGAATTGATGCTTTTGAATTATGGTGCTGGAGGAGACTCTTGAGAGTACCATGGACTGCAAGAAGATCAAACGTATCCATTCTGAAGGAAATCAGCCCTGAGTGCTCACTTGGAAGGACAGATCATGAAGCTGAGGCTCCAATACTTTGGCCACCTCATGAGAAGAGAAGACTCCCTGGAAAAGACCCTGATGCTGGGAAAGATGCTGGCACAAGGAGAAGGGGACAACAGAGGACGAGATGGTTGGACAGTGTTCTCGAAGCTACAAACATGAGTCTGACCAAACTGCGGGAGGCAGTGGAAGACAGGAGTGCCTGGCGTGCTCTGGTCCATGGGGTCACGAAGAGTCGGACACAACTAAAAGACTAAACAACAACAGCAAACATATTATACTACATATATAGTATAATACACACTGGCAATGTCACCAAAGTCCAAAAGTATTAGGCTTGCAGTGCAAATTTATTAAATTACTCAGCTTGCAGTATGCAAATATATATTGCTCCCTTGCCCCTAAAAATGATTAAAATCAAGAATATTATAGGTAGCACTGTGTTAATATTTTTAAGGGTTGTTTTTTAAAAAAAACCCAACAACAACTTTCACGTGGGAGATGGGCAAAAGAAGTCACATAAGGGTAAAAAGAGACTGATGGGAAAGCACTTAAATATTTTTTGAGTGGGGTGTTGTCTCTTACCTTAAAACAATTAAGAGGTCTTTGTGTGGGATGCAGCCCTGCTTGCACCATTAAATACACACACACACACACACACACACACACACACACAGCAGCTGTGTACCAGTCAGCTTCTTAATTGTCTGATTTTGTATGGAGGACACATCAAGATGTTCTCCAACGACCACTCCCCACATCAAATGGGGGGCGCCTTTTGCATGGTAACGCGCAGCCCCCCAGATCCCAGTGCAGCTCCCGGTAATACGGACTGGCTTCGCCCACCCCAGGCTGGATACTTGGAGGTCTCTGCCTACCTCAGCCAATCGCCCAAACCCGCCTAGGGAGGCGTTGCCAGGGGATTGGCCAGGTAGGGGGAGGGACTGCCCTGCCAACGCAACAGAAGGTGAATCTTACCTGCAAAGAGTCAATTGGCTCCGGAGCTTCTCCCACCCTGCCCTCCCTCAGTTAAGCCTTTTCTTTTTGCAGGTAAACCTCTTCTCCACAGGTATGTGGGCGCTGCTACGTCATAGTCACTTTTGAAGGGCCGGAATTTTCCTGCATTGTCAGGTTTGCCTTCCCCTTAGCAAAACGTCACAACTTTGGCGGTTTCAATAGATGAGCTTTCCTGCTTTGGCTCATCTTCCTTTTTCTTTTTCTTTTTTTCTTTTTTTTCTTTTCTTTTATCTTTCCCATAATTGCTTATGTTCTGTGTCATGTAATTCAATTTTTTTTTGTAGTTTTCCCCCCCATTATTATTAAGGAATTTTCCTTTGTAATTTTGGTTGTCTATATTTATATGTACCTGTTTTATATGTACCTGTTTAAAGCAAAATAAAAGTTTTTTTTAAAAAAAAAAAACTTTGGCGGTTTCAGGCCTTGGGCGGAATCCTTTAGTCTATATTCCTAAATGGGGGGCATGAAATGGTGACCCATGCCCCCCTTGCGGTGGTGATCCCAGGGTTCCCCGTTAAAGGGGTCTTAAGGGGAGGCATTGGCCATATGCCAAGAGGTTGTCATTGCTCTCCCCTGCAACGGCGGTGAAACATATGTTTCCAGAGCCAGCCCAATCCCCACATATTCTGAATAACCCTGATGTCTCCCAGATTCCCGGCTGGGGACTGGAAAGGATAAATGCCCAATGCCTGAGCCAAGGTCTCCCTACATCTGAAACTTAATAAAGTTGTGGCCAATTTTAATCCCATAGCACATTGTCTCAAGTCATTACTCCACTCGGGGGTCGCTTGGGGTTGTGGGGACTCCCCTGTCCACGCAATAGGTATCAGAAGAATTGTGGCTGTCTATAAGGCTGCCTGTGTAATGCTGAAGTGCTCTGTAGAGATCGGAGGAACAAGTCCATCCTCTCTCCTTTTTTCAGTGTTGATTTGTAAATGATTTTCCATATTTAAAACAAAATACATAGAAGTGGGATGGGCTAAGCTTCTGTCCCATCTGTCCCATCCCATGAAAAACCAGAATGGAACATATTTTGGATACTGTGACTATCTTATGTTATAGAACCAGTTTTAATGTCACCATATTTAATCATATACCTGTCATTGAAATTCTACTCAATATTGATCCAGAGCAGATTCCAATGTATAGTTTGCAGAGTAAAAACTTAAATACGTTGCACGATTCCCCCCCCCCCAAAAAAAAAGATCAGAGGCAATTATATTTCATCCAGCAGAGCTTTACTGCTACTGAAGGCAAATGAGCACAATGGTCACAAATCCAATACATTCAGGATTGGCACTGTCCATAAGAAATTCAGTTGCAGCAGACTTAACTTAAACTTGCAGTAACTTATAATAAGTCTAAACCTTAACACTAAGCATACCAGAAGGAAGAGAGACAGAAAGTGAAAGTGAAACCCAGGCTCCTTCTGGCCTCTTATTATAGTCAGCATAACCTTGACAGAAGAGATAAGAGAACCAGTTTAAGCCAGCTGTACTCAACTTCTCTGAAGGAATAACCCAAACATCATCAACCTTCTGCTTGTTTCTTTCACACAGAGAAGCTTCCAGAAACCTCTTGAATTAAGCAGAATAGGAAAGATCTCTACACACCAGATCAATACTTCTTGCACTAAGAAATGCAAACTGACAATTCCTGCCATCCAACCTTATACTTCAGTACCTTTCCCAAGTCTCCTATATTTTCTGAATGAGATTTCTGGCAATAAAAATGCCCTCATTCAAAGCTATCAGAATGCACAGTTAAGTTCAACCAGGTAGGCAGGCACACAAGACAGTGGTGGCCCCATATCTCTGATACCTCCTCCTACAAGAAGAACATTTGACTCCTACCCTGTTAACTTTGGCATGGGTTTTAAATACTGTCTTATTTCAATTCACTTTGGGTCAAGACAGTAGCTGGATTCACATTAAAAGCCCCCTTTTCGTGACTCTTGTTCAGTTTGTTTGTTTATTTTATCTCTCATCCCACAGACTTGAACAGATAACGTCTGGGAGAAAAGCATGAAAGTTTGAAACCTTTTCCCACACCCTCTGCTGGTACATCTTGATGCTGAATTTCTCAGAATTTGACCTAGATGCTGAAGGCATGATTTCATATGGGGTGTGAATCACAGTTCGGAAAGCATGAAATAAGATCACAAACTTTACTAAAAAATGATGTTTGTAAATTTAAAGTGCTTTAAAGATAGCAGGAACAGACTGCTTGGCCCCATAACACGGCAAAGATTTATAACCGGCTATTTCTATATCAAACTCTGTTTTTGCATGCAACTGTTCCCCAGCAATGCTTTGTTAATGTAGCCAGGCTCTATTCAGCTTTTGGAAACATTTTATTTTATTCCTTGAAATCTATAATTGACAGCCTTGTAGGCAGAACAATCTTCACCAGGGCAATCTGTCACAGTCCCAAGAAAACCATTACGGCAGAAAACAACAGCAGTTATGGATTTAATATAAGGGAAAGGAAATGGTCCCAGATAAATAGAGGCCATGTTGGAAGGGGGACACCTAGCTTAATATTGAAAAGAAGCAATTATTGACTGAAGCAACCATTGCAAAATTCTTGACAAGCTCTTTTGGATTCTGTGCCACCAGTAAGAGGCATGACAGACCTTTCTCCAAGATATTCAGAGTGGTTATAATAAGTCGTGATTAGGGGTGGACATAAAAACATAGGAGGCTACCTTATCCTGAGACAACACTTTATCCACTTAGCTCACAGAGAAGTCATAACTTACTTAAGTCACATTGTGTCAGGCTGCTGCCAGCAACTCCCATGGCCAGTTGCCCAGGAATGTACAAAAACAACGAATGTTCTTACTGTCCGTTTTTTATTAAGTATTTACAGAGAGAAGCCACAGAACCCAGCTTGGATAATGCCATTGTCCCAAGTGAATCTCTCCCCCCCCCCCCGCAGTCTCTCCCACTTCCTCATTCATCATTCGCATTGTCTCTCCTACGGGTGCTGCTATGTGCCCTCTGTCTTTGAGCTCTTTGCTCTCTTACTTTCAAGGCTCGCTGGGTTCTGGGGGGATGTCATCTGGAATGCTTTCTACAGACACAGGGTCCATCAGCTGTCACCCCCCCCCCCGGTGCTTCCTCTTCCTTCTCCTCTCCCATTATTTCCCAACTTTCCCAGCTCAACTGCCTCTAAGCTGTGACCTTCCTCAAACCCTGTTGTAAATCTGAATGGTCTTCCTCTTCTCTGGAAGCGTCGGGCTGCGAAGGCGGTCTCCACTATTCCTGCTTTGCCCAGTCCCTGACACAATGACACAAGTACCACACTGTTGGTTCACACCTCTTCCTTCTACCCACTGAATGTGTGGATGAGTTGAAGGTCTACCAGTGGCATCTCTACCGGCTAAGCCTGACAGAATGTCCCAAAACAGGTGAGACTGAGCCACCTCAGGATTCACTGGATCTCAAGCCATTCTCACAGGTGGCATCAGCCAGCACTGGTTCCAATCTGCCTGCTGCTCCATTTTCCACCATGGCTACCGTGAGTGTCTAGGCTGTGGATGTGGTGGTAGTGTCACAGAACTGCAGAAGAGGGAGTTTGGATTACTCTGTTATTCTGGATCCACCCCACTGTTTATCATTCTTATTTGTTGTGATTTAATAGAAAGAAACCAAATGTATCACAAACACAACTTAGGCTGCATGCAGGCATGGGAATTATTAGTTTTCCTGGCTTCTGTCCCAGTTCTAACATGCCTTTTACACTGCATCATCTGCTTTGTTTTTGAACTGTGGCATTTTGATTGATATACCACTACACCACACTGAATTTCATTCACACTCATGGGTATGGTGTGACACAACATCTGTCATGGACCGGGCAGAGGAGGAATAGTGGAGACCACCTCCCCAGCCCAACGCTTCCAGAGAAGAGGAAGACAGTTCAGATTTACAACAGGGTTTGAGGGAGGTCACAGCTCAGAGGCAGAAGAGGGGAAAAGTTGGGAAATAATGGGAGAGGAGGAGAAGGAGGCAAAAGTGGAGTGACAGCTGATGGACACAGTGCCTTTAGAAAGCATTCCAGACCCACCCTCTCCCAGAACCCGGCGATCCTTGAAAGTAGGAGAGCAAAGAGCTCAAAGACAGAGGGCACATAGCAGCACCCATAGAAGTGCCGAATGAGGAAGTGGGAGAGACGGGGGTGGAGATTTACTCGGGACAATGCCATTATCCAAGAGGCTGGGTTCTATAAACTCTCTCTGTAAATACTGAATAAAAAAGGACGGTAAGAAACCTTCCCTGTCTTTATACTTTCCTGGGCAACCAGCTGGGAGCTGCTGACAGCATCCTGACAACATCACACCATATCAGACAGTTTGCCACCCTTCATACTCATATGTCCTTCTGTTCCCCCATGACTCACCCATGAAAATAATGGGAAGGAACAAGACGCTGGAAAAGCACCCTAAATTTCATCACGTGCCATTATCCATTAAACTGGTAGGGAAATTACAACACCAAGGTCCCGCCATTTTCCTGGTTGGTGGGGTTGCAAACAGACTTTTTTATGGAAGCTGTTAACACAGAAATGAGCACTAAACTTCCACAAAATTCCACTAGATTTCCAGAAATGGCTTTTATGTTGTGTGAAGGACCACATAAAATGTGAAAATTATCAGGTAAGGAGATATCAGGAAAATGGAATAAAGCATGGTCTGAATTCAGCCTTAGTGTTGGAATAATGATCATTATAAAGGAAATCCCAGAGGCATATCACTTCACCTCAACCATCTTCTAGCTATGACGTTTAAACTTAACCACATAAGTAAGAATCTTCACACCATGTGTCTCCCTGCACCTGCCATGCTATGTCTACACATATTGTCACGTATTGAAGGCACATGTTTGCAAAAGCAGATACATGGTTTCAACAAGGAAGAGCTGAACTATGTTGTGTAGTTCATGTATAATTATCCACCATTGGCTTAATCATAGTCCCAAATCAAAGGCAGAGATTTCTCTCTAAGTAATTCAAGGGAAATGTGAATCATTGTGCATCAGATCCACATTTTCCAGAATTAGTTTCACTGCACGTCACTTTGCACATCCATTTGCTGCTTTTGCCATCAATCTGATGGTAATATTCTCAAATGTACTCCCTATTCCATACACTTACCTGTATTGACAAAGATGTGGTTTTCACATCAGGTGTACAAAATCACAGACAATCTTTTGACAAAGAATTATCATTAACTCTGCACACATTCAGACTAGTGCAAATCCTACAAGTCCCTCCTCCCCCATCTTTCATTCTCTTTCATGCTACAATGCCCTGCCAAAGCAACAGAAAATTTTTTAAATGCTCTCCAGAAAATACCAACTGTTCAATTCTGCATTGTGATGTTTGGAACGATAATTTTCATGTTCCTTATCAGCAGCATCTTGATTACAGGAAAACAGAAACCTCAGAAATCATTGTCTGTCAGAAATGATAATTTGCTCCGCTCTGCTCGGAGCTTTCGTCCATCGACATACAAAAGTGGCAACACAAAACTTTCTGAGTGTCAATTATGTAAAGCAGGCGTGCAAAGTTTGTGGCTTGCCTACATTTGTCTCGAACCATTGGCTCAGAAGAATTGAGCAGAGAGAAAGATTGAGAGTTATTCTGCCCTATTTGCTTGGAAAGGTTTCATTTGCCAAAGAGCTTAACTTGCATTAAAGCAAGACCGATAAGAGTTGCTGTAGATATTATCCAATCTATTCTTTGTTTGAAAATGAATTCAAATGAAGATTTTCCCCCTCCCTGAATGAAGCGTTAATAAAGCCCTAGCTCTCTTAATGAAGCCTCTCCCCACCCCATTCAAATCAATTACCTCATCACCTACTTAAACACAGATTATCTGCATGTAGTGTTCTGTAACAAAGCATGAATTGTTTAAAAGAAACACACACAATTCATGGTCTACATCACACAGGAAATCAACATGAGCAGAGCAGGCGTCCTCCTACAGATGATGGCCATGCAATTTGTGGAGGGCAGTGGGATGGCATAGGTAGCGTGCTTTTCCTCCCTCTCCCTCTAGCATGTTGATTTAACATGCAAGGTGAACCTCTGATTAGAGCAACAGGAAAACCTTTAGAATGCAATCCTCAACCGCCCACATAAGCAACATAGTACATTTATTATTATTATTATTATTATTATTATTCTTATTATTATCATCATCATTCTGCCCATCGGACTGGGTTGCACCAGCCACTCTGGGCAGCTTCCAATGAAATGTTCAAAACACAGTAAAACATCAACCACTGAAAACTTCCTTTAAAAGGGCTGCCTTCAGATGTCTTCTCAAAGTCAAATAGTTGTTTATGTGTTTGTCATCTGATGGGAGGGCATTCCACTGGGTGGGCACCACTACGGAGAAGGCACTCAGTCTGGTTCCTTGTAGCTTCACGTCTCACAGTGAGGGAACCGCCCGGTGGCCCTCAGAGCTGGACCTCAGTGTCTGAGCTGGACACTTGCTGTTGTAGGCATCCATCTGTTTACCTTTCTTCTCCCGAAGATATCCTGGAAGGCAGCAGAGGTCTAGGTTCAGAGTTTTCCTTCTTCTAGATAGGCTACCTTCCCAGATTGATGGGCCCCGTCTTCCCCTCACTTCCCTCTACAGCACATGTGGAAACTGTCTTCTTGACCATTGGACCCACTATTGGTCTTGTCCACTCAATCTTCTGTAGCCTGTTTCCCCATTCAAGGGAAGTTCCTAGCTCAACAAGGGTTTGAATCCCATTGTTTAGCTAGCCAGTTGAAGCCATTTCCCAGTGTGGGCCACTGCCACGTGCTGATAGCTTCTGGGAGGCACCTGTGAGAGCTGAGCGCAGGGTGAGGACCAAAAGTGACAAACTACCCCCCAAAGAGCATGATGTGTACCCCACCTGAAATACTACCCCTCTCACAACACCCCATAACTGCTACTACTGCAATTATACTAACATTGCTATTTTTACTGCTACTACTATTATGATGATATAACCACCATCTTGCTTAGTATTGCAAATACTGGCTGGCAGCTACTGTCCAGGGTTCAGATGTGGGGTCCTCCCTCCCCAAGTGTTATTTTGGATATGCTAGGATTGAACCTTGTGCCTTTCTCATGCAAAACAGATGCTCAGTCACTGAACCATGGCCATTCCAATATTCTTTTTACCTTCTATCCTTCCATGGAAATCAGCTGGAGGAGGAGAGGACAGAGGGTGAAGAAAGAGTTGGGAGTAGAGGAGGACCTTTTCCCATCTTCTGGGTGCCCTTGGAAACTCAACAAACCTGATGCACTTCAAACTGGGTGTGGAGAGTGCAGTTGATGGGACACAGCAAATGAGGAAGAGCAATTTGAGGAAGAGGCCTGACCACAAAAAGCAAGTCTAAAGAGAGGTGCTAGGGTGATGCCCACTGATTCCAGGAACTCTTCTCATTGCGAGACTTTTCTGGGTAAGCTGTGAGTTTGTTTGGAGAGAAGTTGGAGGCTGAAAGGGTGTGTGTCAGGCTTCGGCGAATCAGCTTCCTCCTCCCGTGGCAGTATCAAAGAAAGGAACATCTTACCATCTTTAATAATCACAGTGAGAAAACAAATGACACATTTCCTAGAAATGGCGGTGCCCTTTCGTCCCTATTAATCTACGTCACTCTTGCATCTTGTAATCTGAATTTGTACCCTCTCTCCTCCCCCCTTCTTGACCTTTGGCTGAGTGGAGGAATGCTGTCCAATGACTGTGAGTCTGTTAACTCTATCTCTTCCAGTGTTTCTTCCGCTAGCTGTTCCCCATCCAGTATTTCTCAGCTTCTGCCTTCTGAACTATGCCCCTCTGCAAACCACTGTTCCAAATATATACTGCAGCAGCAGGGGAAGAAGGAATAAAAACATGAATAACAATAAAATCTCATGGGACAGAGCATTCCACCAGGTTGGAGCCATCATTGAAAAGGCCCTGGCCCTGGTGGAGGATAGTCTGACTTCCTTAGTATATTAATAGCTTTGTATTAATGCAACACTTTTATATGTAACTGAGTATTTTTGTAACATTTTGTTTCAGTTGTCTGTTGTTGCTTCTGTTGCATGCCACACCAATCTCTGAGTGCTATGAGTTTCCAGGGGTCTCAGAAACTCACCCAGGCTTTGTATTTCCTTTGGAGTGAGGTACTGTGGAGACTTATGATATATGCCTCATTTATGCATATATACAACCTGAGCTTATGATGGAGAGGTTCACAGCATTAACACCTCAAGAGGGTCTTACTTCTCCCACAGCTGAAGCCTTGGGTTCCAGCAGAAATCCAGCATGGCTCTGATCCTCTGCCTTCAGTTTTTGTACACTTCTTAGAGATATTTTAAATATGTTCAGTGGTATATAAATTAAATAATAAAAATAAAAATAATAAATCAAACCTGAGGTATGAAAGCAAAAGGAGAGTAAAAAAAACCCCTGTGAGCTACCATGCCAATGGTTTTATTGGGTATGGTGCTTCCCAGAACAAGAAGTCAGCAGTCTTCTTTAAAATTAATGTCCGTGAGCCAAATTAACCTGCACAAGTTCTGTTGGGGCATACAGAGGAGAACTGCATGTTGAATTATATATTTTGCTTATCCTCTACTTCTTAGCTGCACCAGAAAAAGTTTTGAAAAGCAGATACAGAGGATGTGTTCTCAAAGAACTGTATTTTACACTACTGCTTTAAGCTCCTGGCAACAGCTTTCCCACACATGGGATTCGTGGTGAAAACAGAGATACATTCAGTGTACAACAGCAGAAAAATTGGCAATTCCCATGACTTTTTATCTAGAATATCAATGTGTTCTTTGAAACTACCAGAAAGGGGACCCTAGGCAGAATAAATTGAAATTGCATTGTCTGAACGCTGCACTCTAAAGTACTAGGTCAGGCTCACCTTGCAAATCTATTGGAACAGGGTATTTTTTTCCCCCTTTCATCCCATCTTGAGGAGCTTAACTAGCATAAATCCAGGAAAGCTCTTGAAAACAAAGCATTTTTTGTACATCTCAGAGAAGAAAAACAGCGAACGACTCTCAACGCCTTGGTCAATTGCACGTTGCATCAAATGTGGCACTTCGATGGATACACAGCCTCAAACTCCCCTCTTCACAAAATTAAAAAAAATACATTTCAGAATAGCTCCTCTCTGCTGAGTGGCTGATCAAAGCTGCTTTCTCTTAATGACCCTTTACAGAAGGAAGGTTTGGAAAAGCTGCTCCTGCTGTTCAAGTGCATGTTAGCAAAACCTGGCTATCACCTTTCCCGTGCTGTCAGACCATTATATTTTCACCCTTTAACAGAAGGATCAAACAACTTTGTCTTTCCCTCTGAACACGGCACTCAACTTAGAACACACTGCTGTGCTCAGCTTTTTGTTGTCGGTTGGTGTTCTGCTGTTTCCGTTCTCTGCTCCAGCCTGAGCATGATTCTGCTTCAGAAGAAGCCTAGCTACCATTTATGACACAGCAGTATGGTAGAACAACCTTACACAGATAATTGTGCGGAAGGAATTTGGCAGTTAATAATATGCAAGTGACTCTGAATAATAACTGAAACATCAGCATCAGGAGTGGCTAATTTCATACCCTCAAACATTTCTATGATAAAAATAAGGACATCCTATTCCGTAATATTTTACTACCCCACCCATCTGATTGGGTTGCCCCAGCTACTCTGGACGGCTTCTAACATATACTGCATAAAAACACAACAAAGCATTAAATATTTTTTGTAAAACTTCCCTACACAGGGCTGCCTTCAGATGTCTCGGGGATCAGATAACTCCATACCCTCCAACATTTCTCCAATGAAAATAGGGATGTCCTAAGGAAAAGTGGACATTGTGGGATCAAATCAGAAACTGGGATGGCTTCTGTAAAATTGGAACTGTCCCTGGAAAACAGGGACACTTGGAGGGTCTGTAATTTTAATTCTTTTTCAGAGGCTATTCTCCACGGAGCATGCAATTCAGATGGCGGCTGTGTATGCACCATAAATTTAAAGCATATTTAAAGCACATGACTTCCTTCAGTGAATGCTGGGAACCATGCATGCCAGCTTGAATAAAATATTGGGAGGGAACCATGTAAGTCGCACCAAGCATAATTGATCACAAGACGCGGTGCAGGCATGCCATTTGAATAGCAAAGTCTGGGGGGGGGGACCAGCCCCCTCATTATGTTAATGGGGGCAAAGGGACCCCAGCCCCTCAGAGCTGGCTCCTAGGCTGGGAACTGCAGTTTAGTTCTGGCAGAGCTAAAATTCCAAGCACTCTTAGCAAAATACAGTTCCCAGGATTCCTTGGGTGGTATAATTTGCTATATCCTATGGAAAATTATTCAAAGTGTGTGTGTGTGTGTGTGTGAGAGAGAGAGAGAGAGAGAGAGAGAGAGAGAGTTATTATGCTGCAAACCTTCCATGTCTGTAACAAAATGATTCAACTAAATCTGAAATCCTCCTACATGGGAACAATTTGCTGAAAAAGAAAATTCTGAAAATGGTTTGTCTCTCTGTGTGCATGTAACTTTCTTAATTGAGGCCACAATCCGAGTATCTGCAGCAGGGGCATGGCATGGGGGTGCCAGGAGGAACATGGCCCTGGGCACACAATTTTTGAGGAGGCACAATCTAGATGTAGGTGTAGGCTGAGCTTTAGTAAAAAGGGTGAGTGTAGCTGAGCCTGTTAAGATAGCCACATCTTCCCCTAATTGTAGTTCCCAGTTGTGGTGATACTCCCCCCCCCCCTCCAAAGCAGCACCAAACACTAGCAAAAGTCCCCATGCAGCATTTGGCCATGAAAACCCCACATTTCATGGTGCCAAAGAAAATGAACTCTCGGGTGCCCTAACCTGCAGGGTCACAGTTTCGCTGAAAATCTGACGTCATCCCTTTCACTCTACAGCGATGTCAAACACTAGCAGAAGCCTCCCTGCAATGTTTGTGGTGAAAACCCCACGGCAAATCAGAAAATGAGCCCTCAGCACCCTAACCCTGCAGGATTTTGCCGAAAATCTGACACCGTCCGATTCACTCCAAAGTGGCACCAAACACCAGTGAAAGGCCCAATGCAATGTTAGGCACTGAAAACCCCACATTTAACAGCTTCCCGCAAAATGAGTCTTCATCGCCCTAATCATGATGTAATTTTTGTTTTTTAAACTGTTTTTAATATGGGGTTTTTAAATTGCTGAAACCTGCCTGGGGCTTTATGGTGAAAGATGCTCTGTGTGATACAAAAGGAGTCTGTCACCTTATCGTCAGATGCCACCTTTATGCCAGCAGTAAACTCCATCTCCTCCTGCCCTAAGCCAAACTCAGGGGATATTATCAGACACCCCCCCCCCCCATGTTAAGGTTGGATCTAACCACACACTTATTTTGCTTCATGTTTTCCTTTCCTTTTTAGAAACAAACTTCTTGTTTATTGAATTTATTCCTTATTAAGCTGACACCGAGAATCACAGAGCCAAGCTCATGAAATGTGAAAGTACCCAAATCTGCCGTTCCTACAAATGTAGCTTTTCCAGATGAAACTAAGGATGCTGCCTAACAGGAATAAATGAAAGTGAATGCCCGGGACAGCGTAGCTTCTAGCCAGGCTGTAGTTCACCTAGTTAATGGGAATATCTATGCATCACAGCCATATCAGTTGAAACACTGTGATCAGATTGAAAGTGACTGAAGGCTCCCAGCATGCAGGTAGGAAATAAGGCATTTTAAAGCCTCTGGGATATTGCAGAATCCTCGCGACTACAGGAAATTCTGCCCCGAGAGACACATGAATGGATATCAGCGATTTAAATAGAATCCTCATGCATGAGGATCTAAGAGTTGGATTTGATTCACTTTCTGCAAAAGTTAAATAGAAGTCATATGGAAAGTTTTCCCCCTCCGTTTTTGTGCATCTGAGCCTTCTCTTGGCACATTATTAGAGTGAGTGGCATGAGAACACCACATGGGTACTGCAAGGAGTTGGATATTAGTTCTGGTTTGGTTTGGGGTTGTTTTGTTTTTGTCTCCTTTCAGAGTTGCTCTGCACTTGCTGATCTCACTCTCACTCAAACTTCTAGTCATGCACTGTACAATATGACTCTGTCTCTACAGTCCCATCCAGTCCCCCCGCCACGACTGCCCTGGTCTTGTGAAATGAGCAATTTATTAATAGTGATGTAAAATGGCTTTCAAATCACAGAAAGAGAATGGTGCTGCTGGACTTTCTAAAGGCTAGATTAATGGAATGCAAAATATAGATGGCTGTTTTGATAAGCCATCCTAATATATTGTCAGGGAACTGCCATCAGTGTCCGAGGGAGAGAGCAAGCTCTGAAGGGATCCCAAAGAGCGTCCTGGGAGTGGGAGGGGCAGCCCATCTTCTGGGGGAGGGAATCAGCGTAGCTCCAGTGGAGAAGGGGGGGAGATGGGGGAATCGGCGAGGCGATCCCATGACTCCTTGCCGGGGACCAGCGGGGAGAGAAGGGGTCCTCCGCTGCCCACGCCCTGCTTGCGCAGAAGGCTTCCGCACAGGGAAGGTAGGCGGAGACTGGGCGTCAAAGAACTTCTTTGCTGGAAGAAGTTTAGTAAACGCCCACTGACAGATTCTGCCAGCGATTGAGACGGTCATGGGTGAGTGGCTGCCCGGACAGGAAAGGTTCACTCAGGCAACCCAGCCAGACATTGGGACAAGCTTACGCACGAGCAACCCCTAGAACCATTACAGCTATCAACCCCCCCCCCCTTTTCTGATGATGAGGATGATGATGATGATGATGATGATGATAATAATAATAATAATAATAATAATATGCCATCCATCTGACTAGGTTGCCCCAACCACTCTGGGATGAAGCGAGCAAGCTCCCTGCTCAAATGGGGCCCTCTATGAGCATTTAACTCTGTGTATGTAAAGTGGATGGACTGGGATACACACAAAAAACCAGCCAGCCAACCAACAAACTCCACCATTTGAAAGGAGCACTAGATTAGGGAAGATGATATTTGTCTTTCCTTGTCCATTACCAAGAGAAAGACAATAATAAAGACTTTCCTGATTCTGACTGGCAACCCAGTCAGAAGGGGAGGATACAAATAAGAAAATTATGATTAAAATTAGTATTATTTATAGGAAAGGAAGTTAGCCATCTTGATAGCTGCACATGTGGAACATTTCTTGATGTGATAAATGTGATATTGCTGACACCCACCATCCTCCTATTGGCTTGCTTTTGGATGGGTATTTGTGAAAGGGTTAATGTGAATAAGTTCCTAGTTTGAGTCTTCGTGGACTTCCCCATTTCTTAGCATGATTTCTTGTAAGTGAATATTTTATTCATTTATTTATAAATAAAATGAATGGTCTGCCTTTTTGTTCATCCAGGAACACAAGGTGATCACCATAAGAGATCTGAGCTGAAAGCTCTTAAAATGTGAATTTTCCATTTGAAGTAAGGGGATGACTTTATATTTGCACATATGCTGGAAGCAGAGTGATTTTGGAAGGGACAATATTTTCCAAAATGTTCCAGGGCCTACCATTGCTGGTTCAGTGATATTTCTCTCAATTTATTTGACAATCTTCCCCTTATCTCAGAGTTGAGCTCACAGTGGCTGAGGCTGGCAGCTGCTACTTCCCCTGCAAAATTTCAGGTATAGATCAACAGATCAACAATTGGAGCTCCCTGGAACAAATCTAGAATCCTGCTGGGTCATAATTCTGTTTCCTTTTCCTTGGCAAAGTAATTGGTTGCAAAGGCAGTCGGAATTGACATGGCATTTAAAAGCGAAAGAAAGGGAAAAAAATCAATACTAAAGTAAGGTAAAGGTAAAGGGACCCCTGACCACTAGGTCCAGTCGTGGTCGACTCTGGGGTTGCGGCGCTCATCTCGCTTTATTGGCCGAGGGAGCTGGCGTACAGCTTCCGGGTCATGTGGCCAGCCTGACTAAGCTGCCTCTGGCGAACCAGAGCAGAGCACGGAAATGTTGTTTACCTTCCCGTCAGAACGGTACCTATTTATCTACTTGCACTTTGATGTGCTTTCGAACTGCTAGGTTGACAGGAGCTGGGACCGAGCAACGGGAGCTCACCCCGTCGCTGGGATTCGAACAGCCGACCTCCTGATCAGCAAGTCCTAGGCTCTGTGGTTTAACCCACAGTGCCACCTGCGTCCCTAGTAAAGGGACTAGGGGATACTAGTAAAGTAAATTAGTAAATTAGTAAAGGGGATACTAAAATAGCAATATGCAAATTCTATTAGGCAAAAAGCATTTCCTACACTTCAGGGATCTGCCTGTTTATAATTATTTTTTAATTATTCTATTAATCATAGACCCCTTTTATGCCCAAACCTACATATCTCCACAAGTTCATTGTTTAACCCAGGGGTCAGCAAACCTTTTCAGCAGGGGGCTGGTCCACTGTCCCTCAGACCTTGTAGGGGGGCCTGACTATATTTCGGGGGGGAATGAACGAATTCCTATGCCCCACAAATAACCCGGAGATGCATTTTAAATAAAAGCACACATTCTACTTATGTAAAAACACACTGATTCCCGAACTGCCCACGGGCTGGATTTAGAAGGTGATTGGGCTGGATCTGGCCCCCAGGCCTTAGTTTGCCTACCCACGGTTTAACCCATTTCAAAAGGTCATCAATTTCTTCTCTACAATTCAATTGGAACTCTTAGAACATCCTGAGGGCCAGTTCTCGTTGTTGGTTCTTTTGAAGAGCAGTCAGTTCTTCTCCATAATGTTGGTGGCGGTGGGTGAGGGCTGCTCAGAAGCCCATGACTGGTGAAAGAGTATACTTCTGTTTCTCTCCATAATGTTTCTGTAGACTTACCCAACTCTACTTATCATCATGTACTTCCTCTCCATTATTGCTTGCAACTGCCATGCCTGCCTAAATATTCTGGAGAGATGAGGGGAGGAGAACTTGATGCAGTTGCCAATTTCCGTGGCAACATATCTAATGCCATGTTTAATTCTCCCCTTGTACTTGGGGACATTTGTTAGCATTACCCTAAATTGCATGCAATCAGATTGTAATCTTTGCCATCTTGTTCTTCCATTAACTCCTCTTTCATTCTCTCAGTTGCCTATACTCTGGAGTCTTTGGCAATTCCCTCTTCTCTATTTCCCTTCATTCTTCAACCTTGGTTGACCTCTACCATCTGCCTTCTCTCCCCCTAGTCCCATCCGCACGAGACTGTATAAAACAAGAATAAAGACTGCTCCGATTTAATTTTGCCATCCCCTGTTAGTAACAGCAGTAATCTACAGGCATTAAGGGGATACTGTCAAACAGGATGTATGCAGGATACTTCTTCATTGCTGATTACAATTAAGGGAATACATTCAAGCAGGATGCACAGACCCTTGTACTACTTGCTCTGGCATGATGCTTTGAGAATCAGAGTATAAGCCAGAGACATAGACATGTATTATTTTTTTTCCAACTGAAGGACAGAGACAGATAGGAGTTTGCAACAACCAAACCACAGTATATTGTGTTGAAATAATCTCCACTAAATCTAATGTCTACCAATAGATGTTTGAAATGAGGAAAATGAGAGTATCCCTAAACATTTTTAAAAGGGGGGGGGAGCACTGTTAAAAAGTAAATAACCTTTGGATGGCAAAGTTCAGTCAAAGGCAACTATGGGGTTGCGGCGCTCATCTCACTTTCAGACCAAGGGAGCAGGCGTTTGTCCACAGACAGCTTTCCAGGTCATGTGGCCAGCATGACAAAACCACTTCTGGTGCAACAGAACACTGTGATAGAAAGCAGAGCGCATGGAGACACAGTTTACCTTCCTGCCACAGTGGTACCTATTTATCTACTTGCACTGGCATGCTTTCAAACTTCTAGGTTGGCAGAAGTTGGGACAGAGCAATGGAAGCTCACCCCATCATGGGAATTTGAACTGCTGACCTTCTGATCATCAAGCCCAAGAGGCTCAGTGGTTTAGACCACAGCACTACCCACATCCCTAATGTTGGGCATACTCCAGTACAGACTGGGGTGGGAACACACTTTTAGCCCTATCCCTGAGATTGGATCCTCACATATTGTGGTTGTGCATGATTGGAACTCCTGCACAAGTAGCAAGGGGGTGGGGAGTGAAAAAAGTAGTTGGATGGAAACTGGAACAGAAGACACACCATGATGCAACATCCTGTAGGCTCACATTTGCAAGAGAGAGAATTCTAATTCTCAGGGCAGGTGGTATGCACTGAATAATTTTATTTTTATTTTGCTGCCTTGAGCACCATTTGGGAGAAAACTAATCAAATAAACAAACAGACAAACTAACAAGGACATTTTAATAATTTCTTAATGCCTAGAACTAGGATACCAATAGTGTCTCGTTTAAAGGAGGAACATATTTTCTAGTATGTGCAACTGAGGAGGGGAACAAATTCAAATGGAAATCTAGACACCTCAAAAGTGAATATTTCATTATTTTCATTATTTTACTATTACTCCAGTCTGTGTGAAGTAGGACGTGCTTGGTGGGTTGATTCATAGTAACTGGAGTTGACAAACTCAAAGAAATAAGAGTCAATATCAGTATTAAAAATGTTTCAAAACATGGTCAATCATTCAATCATTCACAATTTTACTCATAAGTAAGTCAGTTACCTGGCTTAGCCCCAGGTAAGTGAAAACAGAGAATTGCCAGCCAAGTCCCATTCTTCTTGTCTCTAATAAAATACTGAATATAACATTTGCATGCTGTGAAATATTCAGCTGTGGCTCTGCAGAAATCAAGGAATTTTAATGACTGAGTAGATGCATTCCAGATTACCAAGAACTCAGTCTGAATATATGACACTGCTTTTCCTTCCTGCAGTATCTTCTGCTCTGCTTGTCAAATAGCACATCGGACTATGGCAACATGACGAACCTTCCAGCACTGTACTCTGAATGAATTCAACACCTGCATTTGATAGATGAGCTAAAAGGACAGCAAAGCATTCTCACTTCATAATTATCTCTGAATTTGGATAGCTTATATATCCAAACAAAATGCTCAACCTTTCAATTCAATAGGACTTGATTCTGAGTAGATGTGGTTAGGATTGTTTACAAAGTAACTTCTAGACAATTGGTTTCCAACTAGTGGGCTATTCCAGCTAGAAGGTTTATAGAGTGGTGTTTTAGTAATTATTATTATTATTAGTAGTAGTAATAGTACCCCGCCTGTCTTATTAGGTTGCCCCAGCCACTCTGGATGGCTTCCAACAAATTAAAACACAGTAAGACTAAACAGGGTGCCCACCATGTGAAAAACCCTCCCACCAGATGTCAAGGAAATAAACAACTATCTGACTTTTAGAAGACATCTGAAGGCAGCCAAGTTTAGGGAAGCTTTTAATGTTTAAAATTTTATCATGTTTTTAATATTTTGTTGGGAGCCTCCCACAGTGGCTGGGGAAAGCCAGCCAGATGGGCAGGGTATAAATAAATTGCTATTGTTATTATAACTTTCCTATACAGACCTGCCTTCAGATGTTTTCTAAAGGTTGTATCTCCTTGACATCTGATGAGAGGGCATTCCACAGGTCGGGTGCCAGTACTGAGAAGGCCCTCTACCTGGTTCCCTGTAACCTCACTTTTCACATTGTGGGAACCTCCAGAAGGCCCTTGGAGCTAAATCTCCATGTCCAGGCTGAATGATGGGGGTGGAGACGCTCCATCAGGTATACAGGCCCAAGATCATTTTTTGATTTAAAGGACAGCACCAACACTTTGAATTGTGCTTGGAAACGTACTGGGAGCCAATGTAGGTCTTTCAGGACTGGTGTTATACGGTCCCAGTGGCCGCTCCCAGTCAGCAGTCTAGCTCCTACATTCTGGATTAGTTGTAGTTTTTGAGTCACCTTCAAAGGTAGCCCCATGTAGAGTGTGTTGCAGTAGTCTGAACATGGGAGATAAACAGGGCATATACCACTCTGGAGAGACAGTGTGCAGACAGGTAGGGTCTCAGCCAGTGTACCAAATGGAGCTTGTAGACAGCCACCTTGGACACAGAATTAATCTGTGCCTCCATAGACAGCTGTGAGTCCAAATGACTCCCAGGCTGCACACCTAGTCCTTCAGGGGCACAGTTACTCCATTCAGGACCAGGGACTCCCCCACATGCTGACCCCACATCTCCCAGAAACAGTAGGCTTGACAAAAGGGGGGGGGGGATATTCTGAAAAGTAAAGTCCAATCAAAACCATCCAACATATGTCATAATGCTTAGAAGGGATAATACATTATGCACCGTATTTCCAGCACTCCTTTTGCCACAATAATTATGTGTTTATGGAAATGGTAAGTCTAAGTGCATGATTTCTTCATTAGCCGACTGTTCTCCACTTCATTAGCAAATTGTCCCAATGAACTATGATCAAAACTGCATGACTAAATTGATTCCAGAACGGGGAAAGAAAATTGTTGCACCATTGCATCTGCTTATGAACGCTTTTGTCTTCCCATTATGCCAACAAAAGTTGAGCTAAATAAAAATGAAGGCAATAAACACAACAATATTGGTGGAATTGCCACATTAGTTACATTATGAGATTTCCCTCATTTTACAAGCTTTCAATATTTGTGAAATATAAAAATACAAACCACATGGTGATTTAGTAAGAAACGAAGTTAATTTACAAAGGAGCAGATTTCAGATTCAGAGCATGACATCTTGAAGACATTTTGCACTAGTTGTCTCTACTTAAGCTTTGCTAAATCCCAGACAAATGTAAATCAAAGATGATCCTTGATTGCTAGAACTGCAGCTCATTTGTGTGTTGTGCCCTCATTACCAAGAGAGGCTGAAATCAAATCAGTTACAATTAACATCGACAAAAATAACTGCAAGCCATCTTATTTGACACCCGCATTACTGAAAATTCTTTCAGCCTTTACAGAAGCCACATTACTCATCTATGTGCCCCATACTGATCTTATAATCCTCACACCAGAGCAAGGGCAACACCAGGGAGCACATGTTGGAAGCAAGCACAAGCTCATATAATACTAAGCTGTGTCTTATGTACCTCAATGTCTGTTAGAATGGTTGTCCTCTTCTACTAAGTGGAAGTTGGAATGCAGTCATGACTAGGAATGAGGGAGACAGTCAATTCAGTTGAATTCATTTAAAGGTGAATATACCTATCCATTCTTAAGGAAATCAGCCCGGAGTGCTCACTGGAAGGACAAATGGTGAAGCTGAGGCTCCAGTACTTTGGCCACCTCATGAGAAGAGAAGACTCCCTGGAAAAGACCCTGATGTTGGGAAAGGAGAAGAGGACGACAGAGGACGAGATGATTGGACAGTGTTCTCGAAGCTACTAGCATGAGTTTGACCAAACTGCGGGAGGCAGTGGAAGACAAGAGTGCCTGGTGTGCTCTGGTCCATGGGGTCAAGAAGAGTCAGACACAACTAAATGATTAAACAACAACAAGATACCTGATTCACATTTTCTCAAACAATATGTAAAATGAAACGTGTCCTTCAAATTTTTGAACTTCTCCATATTTGCAGTGTTTTTCTCCAGCTAAGCAGTATGTACAAAAATCCCTATGCTGAGATAAAGTGCACATAAAAATGCTTATATTAGTGAATGAAATGTACAGAAATGCATTATATTAAAGAAAATAGAAATATGAGGAAAAATATGCTTTTCAAAGATGTGTATGTTACACATAATTTCATACAAAACTGTGTGTATTATGAAAAATCCACATTGAAAATGCCTGTGGTTTTCATGAGGAATTTTTTAAAAAAATGGCAAACATGGAAATGTGGAAAATTGAAGAGGTAAAAATGAAAATCTCAGAGAACCAAAACTGATAGATCAACCTATCCCTAATCACAACTTCCCATGAATGGCTGATGAGTGGTGAATGGTAGAACATCACCAGCAACTCCCGGTGAATCAGGGGTATGCTGTGGACATAGTGTATCTTGAATTCAGTAAAGCTTTTTACAAAGTCCCTCATGATATCATTGGGCAGAAGCTGGTAAAATGTGGGCAGGACAAGGGTACTTTTAGGTGGATTTGTAGCTGGTTGGCTGACTTAATCCAAGGATTGCTCACTAATTGTTCTTCTTCACCCTGGGGGAAAAGTGACAAATGGCATACCACAAGGCTCTGTCTTGAGCCCATTGTTGTTCAAAGTCTTTATAAACAACTTGGATGAAGAAATTGAAGGGATGCTCATCAAATTTGCAGATAACATCAAGTTGGGAAGGGTAGCTAATGACACAAAATGAGGACTCATGATTCAAGATGACTTTAGCAGATTGGAGAACTGGGCCCAAAATAACAAAATGAATTTCAATAGAGACAAATGTCTCTTAGACAAATGCACTTAGGCAGGAAGGACCAACTGCACAAATATAAGGACAAACAGATGGCTCACAGCACATGTGAAAAGGATCTAGAGGTCTCTTTAGACCACAAGCTTTACACGAGTCAACAGTGTGATGCAGCAGCAAAAAAAGGTGAATGGTATTTGAGGCTATAGTTTCTGATCAAGGGAAATTATAGCAATGATCTGCCTTGGTCAGATGAGTACTGTGTTCAGTTCTTGGCACCACAATTTAAGGATATTGACAAGGTAGAATGCGTGCAGAGGAGGGTGGCAAAGGTGTGGAAACAATCCTTATGAGGAATTGGGTAGTTGGGTATGGATAAGAAGAGACTGAGATGTGATAGCTATTTTCAAATATCTAAAGGGCTGTCACAGGAAAGATGAGGCAAATATTCTCTCTGGAGGCTAGGACCCAAACCAATGGATTCAAGTTATAAGAAAGGAGATTCTGACTAAACATCAGTAATAACTTTCAGACACTAAGAGCTGTTCGACAGTGGAATACATTCCCTCAGAAGCTGGTGGACTCCAGTGAACCTTCACTGGAGGTTTCAAAGCAAAAGTTGGACGGCCAATAGTCATGGATGCTTTAGTTGAGTGTCTTGCATTGTAGGGGATTGGAATAGATGACTCTCAAGATCCGTTCCAACTCTACAATCCTACGATTCACCCATACATTGCAGTCCCAGGCGGACAACAAAAACTAGGCATTAGTGGTCTACTATATACGGTTGTGTCCTATGTTTTGCATGACAGGCCACAAATTGGGCAGCCTGGACTTTGAAAAGAATGTGGAACATTTTGGCTCAAGTAATAAAAAGATATGTACCAAGGGGAATCTTGCCATTACTTAAGAAAATGAGATATAAACACACACACACACACACACACACACACACCCCAATAAAAAAGTGTACCATCAGCCTCCAGCCTGGACAATTCTAAAGTGCAACTAAGTAATAAAAGAGGGGAAATGTCAATACCTCTTGCAGTCCAAGATACTATCTTTTTGGTATTTCCCTCTTCCATCACCCCCAAAGGCCTCCTACTTTTACTGAAATTCATCTTGATTTGAGCAGAGCATCTGGCCAGACACGATTTATCCTCCCCACCCTTGAACTGATTGATGGAGCTTTGCACAAAACGTTTCTATCCTTATTTTGGCATTTATGTGGAAATGAAACTCCTATTGGCAATGTAATAAAAGCTCACCATGTCTTTAGAGGACTATAGCAAGAACTGTCACAGTTTTATTTTGGAAGGAGGGGGGAGGTCTATATTTCTGTTATCCCTTTGAGGAACCTCTGATTTAGAGAGAGAGTGATGAACTCTTCCAGATTTCTAGCTTCACAGAAAAGCTGAAATGGCATCTAGGTAGACTCCTAATGGCAAATCCTCATATAGATTTCTTCGAAATAGCTTTGCCACTTAATCAAAAACTGAAGATGCCTTTCAGGCCTGATGATTGTTCTCACACATCCCCATTCCTCCTGCAACCCATCCCACACTCTGCCTCAGTGAATTCTGTGAAAAGGTAGGACACCAATAATAAATGAGATAGTAGCTCTCCCCCTCCCCCCTAAAGATACCTTTATATATCAGAAAACCAGCCCACGTTGTAATTATACAGAATTGTTCGAGGCCGGATTTTGTAATCCCTGAAATTATTATTTGCTTCAGAGCCCTTTGGTTGATACATGAATGCAGCCCTAGAAAGACAAAGGATGATTGCAGGCTGTGTGTCACTTTAAAAAGCAAATCCATTTGGAAGGGTCTTTGGTTCTTATCATCTGCAAAATTGCATTCCCCCCCCCCCCTTCTTTAAAAACCTGTCTTATATGCCAGCTAAGACAGAGTTCCTCTTCACCATGTGTGTACATGCCCATCTCCATGCAAGCACACCCTCAGTCATTATTAGGGACGGGAAAGAAAGTTGATTTCAGTTCACCTTTTAATGTGAAACAATCTGATTTGCTCTTTTGAAACAGTACACAAACTGAAATACAGTACCCTTGGGAATTCACCCCTCCCTGAATTTTGTGGTGCATTTCGCCAACTACATAGTGGGTACAGAAATGTGTACATTCATGGAAAGTACGTATAAAAATGCCTATATTTGTGAAAATCTTATTCAAACTATTTTTAATTAGGGAAAGCTGCTTGCAGAAATATGTATACTAGGAGCAATTGCACACACAGTGTGCATATTATTAGACATGCACACTAAAATGCTGGTGAAGTCTCATACATTTTTTTTAAAAAAGAAAATCACTAACTGATGTAGAAATGCAGAGATATGGACTTAAGATTTAAAATGAGTAACTGTGAGAAACCAAAATTGACAGATTCATCCATCCTGACTCGTCAATCATGCACATGACATCTCATCTGAAACAGGCACTCCATATGAATGTCTAACTGTGCGAACACCTGATTCAAGCACTTAGATGAAGGAGACAGGAGTAATTAGAATTGACAATCAAATATTAAGATGGAGCACTCACTTCCTGTATCTGATAATCTGTTTGATGGCAGAAGGATAAGGTACACATTCATTCTTCCACCACCACTGAAAAAAGTAATTTTACTTTTGCTAAAGTACAAACTTGAATTTAGCATCAAAAGTGGTCATTTGTTACTACCATCTTCGGCCAACTTTTGGGGAAGACTAGTCAAGGTAGGTTTTCCTATAAACGCAACCTGAATCACACTCCTCTTCCATCTCAGGGGCAACTGAAATATACTCAGTTTGGAAAGCACAAAAAAGCATTTGCCTATGTCTGCCCCACTTTTTACAGGTGCAGTGTTTGAACGTATCTTGTGCACTGATGCATAGTTGATTCTGGAGGCCATTGCTCTATATTCAAGGTGGTGTCCACATCATGCTGCAGGCAGGCACTGTGTGGATTTAGAGAGCCCTTTAAATTGTATGCTTGCCATATGGAGCACCAGCACATTTATGTGTTTCTCAGCATCCTCCACTTTAAGGCCATAATACTTAAATCAGCTTTCAAGCTTGTAATGTTATCAATCAGTCCAGATGCAATGAGGGAAATTAAATGTTGGAGATGTTCCAGTCTCGGGAAACCGTGCTCTACAAGAGGACCGAGGGTAGGGGAATCAGAAGGAAATCAGGACAAAGAGATGAAGATGACCTGTGTCAGGCTCACAGGGCCTGAGAACTATCACAGTGAACATGCACAGACATGCACATCAATAGCCCACCACAACTGCTTGATTCTTGATTCCTCCAAGGAATCACAAAATCAGGGAGAAGTCTAACATTGGGATGACCAATGTAGCAAGACCTTACTTGAGGCCCATCCTATTCTCCCTCTCCTCCCCTAGCTGAAATTAGATGGGAGAAAAGCTTTCCAATTAACCATTCTCTCCCCAGCTGGGACACACACACCTTGAATCACCAGCCCACTGCAGTAAGGCTCGGAATAAAACCTTTCCATTTCTGCAAAAAATGTGGTCCCCCCCAACCACCTTCAATCAAATTACTATCCTGGAGAATTGAAGGAAGCCTTTGCACCATAGCCCACAGGAAGCTTTCTTGAAGCCTGCATGTGGCATGGAAGTGATTTGAGACACACACACCCTTCAAAGCACCCCTCCACTACTTGGTGAGTTCAGTTAGACCACTTGTCAGGTTTATGGGTGGTCGAAGTCCCTGCTGAGGACGTCGGGACCATGGGCAAGATGGTGGGGTGGGAGCAGGAACGGGAGTCAGGAAGCCAGGAGTCAGGAAGCCAAGGGTCCGAGGATCAGGAATCAAGGAGTCAAGAAGCCAAGGGTCCAAGGATCCAGAAGCAAGGAGTCAAGAAGCCAAATGCAGTAAGGCAGGAAGCGTGTCGCTGTGGCAAAGAGCCAAATGGAAATGCTGACCTTATGTCCCTTCCCGGCTCTTGCCACCAGGTGCTGTGAGTTACCACTTGTGCAGCCGTGCCTTGCCTCTTCAGAACAAACTTAGGAAAGCCCCAGTCCTGCGAAGCCCTACCGGTCACAGGGCCTGGCTCCTGCACACACTCCTGACACCACTGTTCCTCAAGCTGGCGACCTCCAGATGTTGTGGAAAATGCTTGGGAAAAACCTTTCTGTTGGCTTCAAGAGAAGGTTTTTAAAAGCCTATTTGTTATCCTGGAGATTACAGCTGGGAGGGAACGTTAACTTTTGCCTCCTCCACCCCATTCTCCATGAAGATCACTCCCACCCCCCATTAGAGTTGAAATACACAGAACACGCTTCTTTTTTTTCAAGCCTAAATGCATGAAGGCATTTCATGCTCCAAGACATACGTGCTCCAAGGCCTCAAAAGGTTGGCTATGCCTGACCTAATAGGTCACTATACTTTTGTAGCATGTGCCCATGCGGGATGCTATGACCTGGCAGTCTCCCAAGACCTAGATAGAAATCTCATATCATCCAATGATTCTGAGATTGAAAGTCAATGAGGGGTGACTTGGATTAGCTGAGACCTATAAAGGTCACATTTGGAAGACAGAAGCAAAAAGCCAAAGGATGTGTTAGCCTACAGCTGCTTAGTAAGGGGAAAATGTGATAAGGCAACACCCCAAAGTCTTCAGCAACTCTCCAAAGGCTCCACTATAAGGAAGGTTTCCTATCCAATTCTGATCAGTGGGAGGAGATGGATATACATAGTGGTTTCAGAAATCATTGCAGAAGTGTTGTTTGTTTGATATCCCACTTTATCACTACCCTAAGGAGTCTCAAAGCGGCTAACAATCTCCTTTCTCTTCCTCCCCCACAACAAACACTCTGTGAGGTGAGTGGGGCTGAGAGACTTCAGAGAGAAGTGTGACTAGCCCAAGGTCACCCAGCAGCTGCATGTGGAGGAGCGGGGACGCGAACCCGGTTCACCAGATTACAAGACCACCACTCTTAACCACTACACCACACACAGGGACTTAGCAGAGAAGATGAATGCTATCACAATGTTTCACTGCATTTCCCCTAGTTTCTTATTATAGTATTTTCTTACTTTTTATGCATGTTGTGCAGAACAACAAATATCTACAGCGCCCGCTTCCCCCCCAGACATTTTGCAATCTTTCATCTGAATGCTCTTCTGTGACACTGCTCATGAAACACAAAAAGTAACCTTCAAATAAGTACTGATCTAGACAGCAGACACAATTGATTTTAGTTGTAAAATTAGAGAGAGAGAGAGAGAGAGAGAGAGAGAGAGAGAGAGAAGTGCTGTTTTCCTGCTAACCCATTATGTGGCACTATGAAAACAATTTCAGATTATTCCTTCTTGGAATACCCAAGTTGTTCAAGCTGAATGCATATTGAATAAAGTTATCTTTAGAAAAATCAGGTCTCAGTACAAAGTGACAAAGGTTTAGCTGATAAATAATGTAAATGAATTTCTTTAAGGACACAGGAAAGATTTACAAGAGGAAAGTGTTGAGGCTGGCATCCTTAGTGTCTTCTCCATCAGAGAAAAGTATTTAATTAATTTGGATTAAATCAGGCAAACCAGATGATTAATGGTATAAACTAATGCTGATTAAAGCCAAGTTAATGCAGGCCATTAGAAATACAGAACAAAGTTGTGCACTGAATAGATGCCAAACAAATAATGGAACGAGTCCCCGCTTTCAGGGCACCAAGATGGCTCATATATCTTATTTCTGTTTCCTTATTAATCTTATTCATTTGGAATAGAACATTAATGGTGCCAAGTCTATGTGCACATGTCACATTTTAAATTAATGCAAATACCAATGAACAGCTTCTACTGGAACAACAGTGAATATATATGAGTGTATATGTAAGCCTCCCCTTCATGGATCACTGCCTTGCCGTGGCGAAGGGGCTTGAATAACTCAGAGAAGCTACGAGCTATGCCGTGCAAGGCCACCCAAGATGGACAGGTCATGGTGGAGAGTTTTGACCAAACGTGATCCACCTGGAGCAGGAACCGGCAAGCCACTCCAGTATCCCTGCCAAGAAAATTCCATGGACAAAGACAACAGGCATATAAAAGTTATGACGCTGGAAGATGAGCCTCTCAGGTCGGAAGGTGTCCAACATGCTACTGAGGAAGAGTGGAGGACAAGTACAAGTAGATCCAGAGCTGATGAAGCGGCTGGGCCAAAGCCGAAAGGACGCTCAGTTGTGGATATGCCTGGAAGTGAAAGGAAAGTCCAATGCTGTAAAGAAAAATATTGCATAGGAACCTGGAATGTAAGAACCATGAACCTTGGTAAGCTGGATGTAGTCAAAAATGAGATGGCAAGAATAAATATTGACATCCTGGGCATCAGTGAGCTAAAATGGACGGGAATCGGCGAATTCAGTTCAGATAACCATCATATCTACTACTGTGGGCAAGAATCCTGTAAAAGAAATGGAGTGGCCCTCATAGTCAACAAAAGAGTGGCGAAAGCTGTACTGGGATGCAAACTCAAAAATGATAGAATGATCTCGATACGAATCCAAGGCAGACCTTTTAACATCACAGTAATCCAAGTTTATGCACCAACCACTGGTGCTGAAGAGACTGAAATTGACCAATTCTATGAAGACTTACAACACCTTATAGAAATGACACCAAAGAAGGATGTTCTTCTCATTATAGGGGATTGGAATGCTAAAGTAGGGAGTCAAGAGATAAAAGGAACAACTGGCAAGTTTGGCCTTGGAGTTCAAAATGAAGCAGGGCAAAAGCTAATAGAGTTCTGCCAAGAGAACAAGCTGGTCATCACAAACACTCTTTTCCAACAACACAAGAGACGACTCTACACATGGACATCACCAGATGGGCAGCATCGAAATCAGATTGATTATATTCTCTGCAGCCAAAGATAGAGAAGCTCTATACAGTCAGCAAAAACAAGACCTGGAGCTGACTGTGGTCCAGATCATCAGCTTCTTATAGCAAAATTGAAGCTTAAACTGAAGAAAGTAGGAAAAACCACTGGGCCGGTAAGATACAATCTAAGTCAAATCCCTTATGAATACACAGTGGAAGTGAGGAACAGGTTTAAGGATTTAGATTTGGTGGACAGAGTGCCTGAAGAACTATGGATGGAGGTTCGTAACATTATACAGGAGGCAGCAACTAAAACCATCCCAACAAAAAGGAAATGCAAGAAAGCAAAGTGGCTGTCCAACGAGGCCTTACAAATAGCGGGGGGGAGAAGGCAAGCAAAGTGCGAGGGAGATAGTGAAAGATATAGGAAATTGAATGCAGATTTCCAAAGAATAGCAAGGACAGACAAGAAGGCCTTCTTAAACGAGCAATGCAAAGAAATAGAGGAAAACAATAGAATGGAAAAAACCAGCGATCTGTTCAAGAAAATTGGAGATATGAAAGGAACATTTCGTACAAAGATTACCATAATAAAAGACAAAAGTGGAAAGGACCTAACAGAAGCAGAAGACATCAAGAAGAGGTGGCAAGAATACACAGAGGAAGTATACCAGAAAAAAATGGATGGCTCGTACACCCCAGGTAGTGTGGTTGCTGACCCTGAGCCAGACATCCTGGAGAGTGAAGTCAAATGGGCCTTAGAAAGCACTGCTAATAACAAGGCCAGTGGAAGTGAAGGTATTCCAGCTGAACTATTTAAAATTTTAAAAGATGATGCTGTTAAGGTGCTACACTCAATATGCCAGCAAGTTTGGAAAACTCAGCAGTGGCCAGAGGATTGGAGAAGATCAGTCTACATCCCAATTCCAAAGAAGGGCAGTGCCAAAGAATGCTCCAACTACCGCACAATTGCACTCATTTCACACGCTAGCAAGGTTATGCTTAAAATTATTCAAGGCAGGCTTAAGCAGTATGTGGATCGAGAACTCCCAGAAGTGCAAGCTGGATTTCGAAGGGGCAGAGGAACCAGAGACCAAATTGCAAACATGCGCTGGATTATGGAGAAAGCTAGAAAGTTCCAGAAAGACATCTACTTCTGCTTCATTGACTATGCAAAAGGCTTTGACTGTGTCGACCACAGCAAACTATGGCAAGTTCTTAAAGAAATGGGAGTGCCTGATCACCTCATCTGTCTCCTGAGAAATCTCTATGTGGGACAAGAAGCTACAGTTAGAACTGGATATGGAACAACTGATTGTTTCAAAATTGGGAAAGGAGTACGACAAGGCTGTATATTGTCCCCCTGCTTATTTAACTTATATGCAGAATTCTTCATGTGAAAGGCTGGGCTGGATGAATCCCAAGCTGGAATTAAGATCACCGGAAGAAATATCAACAACCTCAGATATGCAGATGACACAACCTTGATGGCAGAAAGTGAGGAGGAATTAAAGAACCTTTTAATGAGGGTGAAAGAGGAGAACGTAAATATGGTCTGAAGCTCAACATCAAAAAAACGAAGCTCATGGCCACTGGTCCCATCACCTCCTGGCAAATAGAAGGGGAAGAAATGGAGGTCGTGAGAGATTTTACTTTCTTGGGCTCCATGATCACTACAGATGGTGACAGCAGTCATGAAATTAAAAGACGCCTGCTCCTTGGGAGAACGGCAAGGGCAAACTTAGACAGCATCTTAAAAAGCAGAGACATCACCTTGCCAACAAAGGTCCGTATAGTTAAAGCCATGGTTTTCCCAGTAGTGATGTATGGAAGTGAGAGCTGGACCATAAAGAAGGCTGATCGCCAAAGAATTGATGCTTTTGAATTATGGTGCTGGAGGAGACTCTTGAGAGTCCCATGGACTGCAAGAAGATCAAACGTATCCATTCCGAAGGAAATCAGCCCTGAGTGCTCACTGGAAGGACAGATCGTGAAGCTGAGGCTCCAATACTTTGGCCACCTCATGACAAGAGAAGACTCCCTGGAAAAGACCCTGATGTTGGGAAAGATTGAGGACACAAGGAGAAGGGGGCGACAGAGGACGAGATGGTTGGACGGTGTTCTCGAAGCTACAAACATGAGTCTGACCAAACTGCGGGAGGCAGTGGAAGACAGGAGTGCCTGGCGTGCTCTGGTCCATGGGGTCACGAAAGGTCGGACACGACTAAATGACTAAACAACAACAACAAATATGTAAGCCTAATAGGTGGTGCTGCGGGTTAAACCACAGAGCCTAGGACTTGCCGATCAGAAGGTCGGCAGTTCGAATCCCCACAACGGGGTGAGCTCCCGTTGCTCGGTCCCTGCTCCTGCCAACCTAGCAGTTCAAAAGCACATCGAAGTGCAAGTAGATAAATAGGTACCGCTCCGGAGGGAAGGTAAACAGCATTTCTGTGCGCTGCTCTGGTTCGCCAGAAGCGGCTTAGTCATGTTGGCCACATGACCCAGAAGCTGTACGCCAGCTCCCTTGGCCAATAAAGCGAGATGATCGCTGCAACCCCAGAGTTGGTCACAACTGGACCGAATGGTCAGGGGTCCCTTTACCTTTTTTATATGCAAGCCTATCATTGTGCATCTCACATTGGAGAACTTGGGGAGGGAAGCAAAAGAGGAGGTAGATGGGCAGAAACACACAGAGGAAAACGGCAGTTTTAAACAACAGCAGAAATCTGACTAAAGCAAGAAGGGAGAGATACTGAGAGGAAAACTGAACTTTTAAACAGCAGCAGAAGTTTGAATAAAGAAGAAGGAAAACAGAAAAGGGAAAATTGGTGATTTTAAACAATAACAGAGGTTTCAGTAGAGTGAGCAGAGAGGAAATTTCAGTTTAAAACAAAGTTTGAGGAGGGAGTTGGGATGTGTTATACCCATCTCTGCTATTTCTCGGTTAAAACTGGTTTGCTTCTTTAAAAAAACTAATAATTTCTGTGTCCTCTACCCGTGCTTTACTCAAAATTCTACCATTGTTCTGAGTACAGTGAGAAAGAAAGGACTACTCAACCTGGTGCTTTTGAAGGTAGCCGTTGCTTTTGAAGGTAGCCGTCTCCACGAGATTGACAAAGGCGATACAGCACTTGGAATAACAAGGATGAGATCCTGGATGGCTGATAGATGGCTTAAATGCAGCCCTCACTAATAGATCGGGAAGCTGGCGAAATGCTGTGACAGGAGGCTTGTTGATAGCTTTAGCAAGCCATTCTGTGTTTGCTAACAATGGGTAGCTTTCTCTGATTGCCAGCATCTCCTAACCATCACCTGGCAATCAGAGAAAGCTACCCATTGTTAGCAAACTCACAACAGCTTTCTCAGCATCCATCCCCAAAGCTCTATAACTGCCACCTTGCAAACAGCGTCATTGTTATGACAACGGAAGAAGATGGAAGTGGAAACATTTTGCTAAGAATGTAGCATTTCTGTTTTACTAGACCCTGTAATTCTTAAAAAAAAATGTGCCACATCCCATATAGATTACCTTGTACATAATGTCAGCTTTGGCACATCGATGTTGCATTATGTTACAATAGGATGTAATATGAAGTGTGTACATTCCATTTCAAGCCCGTTTGTGTGCCTGCAATCAAGAAATGCCTGATTCAATGGACCACAGTATCTTAGATTTATACAGCAGACCTCGCCAACTGATGCTGAGCAAAATGTTGGACATCCACAACTCCAAGAAGAAGCCAAATAAGGTTTTTCCCGGCAGATCGGGACAAAGATATTGTGGTTCGAGGACCCGATCCTCGCTTTGTGGAATGAAGACACACAGACACAGAGTATAAGGTTAATGGGCAAGAAAAGGCCACAACTTTATTGATTACAGCAAGTGAGAAGGTATTGGCTTAGGCATTGGACCACGACAGATTGACTCCACCCACTCGGAGAGGGGTGAGCCCAAAGGAGGTTTATTCACCAGAAGGTGGAGCCTGTTGATGCTAATACAACTATAAGCTCACCCCTGATGTCACTGAGGGTCGTGCCATGGCCCCCCGCCACACAGGCATCGGACAGGATCCACGACCGCCGGATTCCTTTAACGGAATACCCAAATTTGAAAGGATAGGTGATGGCCACACCTAGCCATCACCTAGAAATACTTCCCATATTTCTGTACCTATTTTATTTATCAAACAGATCCCTTGTCTTCCAGGAGTATAAAGTTAGTTGCTGAAGGAGTTGTCTCCTATTTTCAAAACAACCTGGCTTTGTTGAACTTGATTTTACTTCTAACTTTGTATGGTACGTAATATTTTTATTGCATGCTGAAACAAGCTCATCATTCTTGAGATAAACTGTTAAGGCAAATTCCCCTTTTCAATAATTTGAAGTGTTCAAATTACCTTAAAAAAGAATAATAGTGCATCATTCGATATAACAAACCAGAAATGGTAGTTGAGGGAAGTCAACAGGGAGGGGGGAAATTGGAAAATGTATGCTTAGTAATGTTATTGGTTATTTGTATGAGAAAAGAAACTTAATAAAAATTATTTTAAAAAGAAAAGAAAAGAAAAATAACAATAATAGTGCAACTCTAGAACAAAGAAGCCCACTCAATATAAAGATGCCGACAAATTCACAACAAATATCAAACACCCACTCAACTGCAATGCTAATGGCTCAAGACCTTGTAAGCCTGAGTCACAGTCAGAGCAATTGAAAGTATAGGAAACCTATGTAATTTATTCTGGGGTAAATTATGCCAGTGTAGTTTATCCTTATTCCAAACTCCATTCAACAGCAGGGCTACTGCTAGCTGAGCCAACCTGAGCCTGGCAGACTGAAACCAATCCTGTAAAATAGGTTGACTTATATTACCCTTTTTGCCAATGTAACTTTTACCAGGTTCCTAGGAGAGGTGACCAAAGGTAAAGGTAAACGTAAAGGGACCCCTGCCAATTAAGTCCAGTCGCAAACGACTCTGGGGTTGCGGTGCTCATCTCACTTTAAAGGCCGAGGGAGCTGACGTTTGTCCGCTTCCACAGACAGTGTTTCTGAGTCATGTGGCCAGCAAGACTAAGCTGCTTCTGGCGAAACCAGAGCAGTGCATGGAAACACTGTTTACCTTCCCGTCAGAGTGGTACCTATTTATTTACTTGCACTGTGTGCTTTGGAACTGCTAGGTTGGCAGGAGCTGGGACAGAGCAACGGGAGCTTACCCCATCACTGGGATTCACTTGACCAAACTGAATGACAAATCTCTCTCTCCCCAGTCTACCTTCACTACTCCCCCTGAAAGCCCCTTTCCTAGGAATTATCCAGGACTTTTCCAGGAATTTCCCTGGATTTATGTCAGCATATCTCTGGATGAGCCAGGATGAGGTGCTTCAGGTAGTGCAGCAGTGGATATCCACCTATTCAAAACACAGTGAATCTTGAATTTAGATTGCTCACAATTTTCTTTTTCCTAACTTGAAACTGGGTCAAGGCAACACAGCTTGAATTGGCCTTTTTTGTTGAGACAACCATCATTTTGTGCAGGGTTTCTCAAACTTGAGTCTCCAGCTTTTTTTGGACTACAACTCCCATCATCCCTAGCTAGCAGAACGAGTGGTTAGGGATGATCGGAATTGTACTCCAAAAACAGCTAGAGACCAAAGTTTGGGAAACCCTGATCTAATGTGAACGGGATGGTGGTGAATAACAAGTAAGTCAAATATGTTAATGGTGGACAACACCAACTGGTGTTTCTGTTGTTCTAGATGGCATTGCACTTTCCAGGAGAGAAAAAGTTTATGAGTGTTTCTAGATCTGTTGATACTTTTGGATGTCCATCTGGTGTCTTTGCTAGATCAGGAGTGCTTTGATCAGCTTTGGCTTCCTTGCCAGATGAGACATAGGGGAAAGCATAGCTCAGTGGTAGAACATCTTCTTTGCATCTCTAAGTAGCTCTGGGAAATCTGTGTTTCTGAAGCCCTGGACAGCTGATGCTAGTCAGTGTGGACAATATTGAACTAGATGGACCAATGGTCTGACTTGATATAAGGTAGCTTCCTAGCAGGGCACCAAATATCTGCCCACTCTTATACATCCCTTGGTAAACTCCCAACTGAACTATTGTAATGCATTCTGTTGAATGCCCCCTTTGAAGATGGTCATGAAATTTCAACTGACTCAGAATGTGACAGCCCTATTCATCAACTAAAGAAATAAATACTGCCAGTCTCAGGACAATAGAGCAGAATTTGAGTATCTGCCAAAGGAGTAATTGGGCAGGCTTATTACTGGAACAGCTGACATGCTATCTGCTCTACAGAGCCAACACAAAGCAATCATTTCAGAAAGCATATTCTACAAGAGGTGCCATTTTCTATCCTTTGTCCAATCTCTATATGTTATTTTTAAGGATGTAAAGTCCAGTCTAAATAGGATGAGCATCATTTTGATGCTACAGTCGAAACCTGCACTGCTGATAGACTCCAAAGCTTCTATTCAGGAATAAAGTACCAAAAAACCCGTCAATTTTTCACTGTCAACAACCCACCCTGGACGTTAATAAACACATTTTTATATATTCATATTTCCTCCTGGCATTACTCTTGTTATCTTTCAAAAATAATCTGATACACTTTGGAGTTTCCTATAGTATATATGTATTCTAATTAAAACACAATTAAAAAGGTAATCTTCCATATCAAAAATATAGTGTTTGCCTGCCATCTATTGGCTCACTTCAACTGCTTACCTTTTTCCCTTTTCCTTTCAGTGGAATAAATTCTAACAAAATATAATTTTACTTGCTGTGCTTCTTGCATTTTTAAAAATTAATGTTCATTAGTTGTTGTTGTTTTTTTAATTTACAAAAGAAACCGACTTATTTTAAAAATGGTAAGCAGTGGATTTTTGTACATGCATTTTGAGTAAAATATGGCAGGCTTCTTATTCTTGCGATACCTTATCCAGGTTTCTTGTATGTGTTTTTCAGCTTTAAAAATATAATAGGTCAGACCTATTTTGTGATGACTTGGCACAAGTAGAGAGTCATCCCCAAGTATAAAGCACAGATACTAGACTTAACTGCACAGATCCCCTTTAGATGGCAGTCTGAATCATTGTTGCAAAACACACACACTATTGCTAAATTGCACATGAGCTTTCAGGATGGCTAATATACCAATTCAGCCAGTCTGCTTGCAAACCTTATAGTTGGTGAAAATGCTCATCTGTGGTTGCAAATGTACAATTTTCACTTTGTGAATGAAAATTCACAGATATCTGCAGCATCCCCAGTCACGGTGATAGAATCATAGTGATTTGTGGTGCCTGCACATATGTAAGTTTCAATCTGGTTTTGAATTGGATTAATGGCATCTGAAACACTCAGAGTCACAAGTAATGGTTCTTAAGAACAGAAGAAGAATCCTCTTAGATCAGACCATAGGCATGGAGAACCTGTGGCTCCAACTCTCATCTGCCCCAGCCAACATGGCCAATAGCTGCGGGTGATAGCAGTAGTAGTAGTAGTAGTAGTAGTAATTAATAAATTTATTATTTATACCCCACCCATCTGGCTGGGTTTTCCCCGACACTCTGGGTGGCTTCCAGCAAAATATTAAAATACAATGATTAATCAAGCTTCCCTAAACAGGGCTGCCTTCAGATGTCTTCTAAACATCAGATAGTTGTTTATTTATTTGACATCTGATGGGAGGGCATTCCACAGGGCAGGCACCACTACCGTGAAGGCCCTCTGCCTGGTTCCCTGTAACTTTGCTTCTCACAGTGAGGAAACCACCAGCAGGCCCTTAGCACTGGATCTCAGTGTTGTAGTTGTAGTTCAAGAACATCTGAAGGACTGCAATTCCCCATCCCTAATCCAGCATCTTTTTTTTTCATAATGGTCAACCAGATGCGTCTTGGAAAACATGTAAGTAGAAAATGAAAGAAACAGTCATCTCCTCCTATTGTTCACTGGGAAGTAGGAATTTACACCACCATCCTAGGCATGACTTTGTCCATGGAGTTTTCTTGGCAGGGATACTGGAGTGGCTTGCCGGTTCCTCCTCCAGGTGGAGCAATGACAAACCTAGACAGCATCTTAAAAAGTAGAGACATCACCTTGCCAACAAAGGTCCGTATAGTAAAAGCTATGGTTTTCCCAGTAGTGATGTATGGAAGTGAGAGCTGGACCATAAAGAAGGCTGATCGCCAAAGAATTGATGCTTTTGAATTATGGTGCTGGAGGAGACTCTTGAGAGTCCCATGGACTGCAAGAAGATCAAACCTCTCCATTCTTAAGGAAATCAGCCCTGAGTGCTCACTGGAAGGACAGATCCTGAAGCTGAGGCTCCAATACTTTGGCCACCTCATGAGAAGAGAAGACTCCCTGGAAAGGACCCTGATGTTGCGAAAGATGGAAGGCACAAGGAGAAGGGGACAACAGAGGATGAGATGGTTGGATGGTGTTCTCGAAGCTACCAGCATGAGTTTGACCAAACTGTGGGAGGCAATGGAGGACAGAAGTGCCTGGCGTGCTCTGGTCCATGGGGTCACGAAGTTTCAGACACGACTAAATGACTAAACAACAACAACCTAGGCATGTCTGCCCTATTGCATTCAATAAGGCTTACTCCCAGGTAAGTAGTGACAGGGCTACAACCTCAGAGAGATGCTGCCTTTGATCCTAGAGGTTTTCTAGACCCATAATGACTAGTAGTCACTGACAGTTATATGCTTCACAAATTTGCCTAAATTAGATGGCTTAAAAGCTGTATTTCTTACAAAACCTCAAAACCTTAAAATATATGTGCTTTATACGTCAAAAAAGAGAGAGGACAAAAAATAAACAACCCTTGCCACAGAAAGGTTTTTAGAATATTGGATTATTTTGATTGTTGTTAGCCGCCCTGAGCCCAGCTTTGGCTGGGGAGGGCGGGGTATAAATAAAATTTATTATTATTATTATTATTATTATTATTATTATTATTATTATTATTATTATTCAGATATAAATGCTCAATGCAAATATGTCTATGTATTAAACAATCCAAACACTGCCACATTTGGAAGGTGCCATTTGGGCATATGGTTGATATTTCTATTATAGTACTGGCTTTCTGCAATACCTTTGGCAAAACTCCCATTCATTTTAATGCAACCACAACCCAGTCATTAATTGGCATCCTGATAAAAAAAAAAGGATGTCTCGTTAACTGGGACACTTGGAAAGTAAGAGAATCAGTGCAATGCATTCAATTACTTTTAACAAGGGCTAAATGGCTCACCTAGTCTGCTTAAATGCTAAACTAGTGTTGTCCTATTCAAAGTAATTAATTGGAAAGCATTAGAGTTTGCCTGGATAAATTTCCAGGTTTCCGGTTTGCTTCATCTCCTTGTTCTTTCTGTGAAAGGGCTGCCAATCTGTACAGCAAATGAAATTGCTTCGGCGTGGCCTTTTTTGAAAAGAGTGGAAACATTGCAACGTGATCTGTGCTTCCCTATCATGCTCACATCCAAACAGTGCACCCTGTTGTAGAACACTGGGACATGAAAGTATGCAAGGACCAGAACATATGTTACAGTCCCCTCCATGGTGGGAGATCTGTAACCCAAGCGTATTATTTGAAAGTACTCGCTGCATGATTCCAAACCCCCTTTCCCTGCCTAAAAAAATATCATGCTTTAAGTCTCTACACTCCCACTCCATGTTCCTGATAGGTTCCTGATGGGGTGGCATAGACATTCACAGCATGATAAGAGTGAGTCATGCAGCAAATACTTTCGACAATGTAATGTGAGTGGCTCTCACTCACCATAGGGAGTATCTTCATTATGACTGCAACATATGTTTTAACTCTAAATGCACTCAAGAGTCTTACAGACTAAAATCGCATGCCACCTACATCTCAAGAGGGCTATCAGTCCATATTCCCTTAAGGCTGTTGATGAATAGATGACCTTCTATAGGAAATGTCACCAGGTAAGCCCAAAATTGCTTACAACTAGTTTTGATTGCGGGCTGACAAGGGAATTTTAACCTGCAGCCCCATCGACACCTACTAGGTAGCAAGTCCTATTGAACATGGCGAGTTTTCATTCTGGGTAGGCATATATAGGAATGCTCTATTCATCCTCTAGCATTTACCAATATATCCTCGCAAATGTCAGGTGTTGGCTTTTGAATCCAAACCTGAGTGACCTCATTTGGAAATACCCTCCTAGGACTATATATAAAGGAACAGCCAACCATCTGAAATTGCTGCAGATACACCGACCTATGATTAAGCCGTTAGGACGCCCTGGCATTGGAAAAGGGTGACTTACTTGATTTCTGTTCCTAGGAAAGAAGAACACACACTGGGGTGGCAGATTCCCCCCCCCCCCAGACAACCCCAACCTGGTGCCCTCTGGGTGTTTTGAATGACAATTTCCACTAGTCCCAACTAGCACAGTAGTGCTGGCTGTTGCTGACAGGAGTGGTAAACCAGAATATCTGAAAAGCACCAGGTTGGGGAAGATTGTTCCAAACCATTACTAGAATCTTAGAAAAACTACCCACCCCATCCATACTCAGAGACCCCTTCTGCTAGCTTAAAACACCCTCATCACTTAAAAAAACATAAGGCAATTGACACAATGGTGAAATCATCTGCATTATAAGAAGGGTTTTGCTTTTCTTGGTAGCAGCATGGAATGCCACCACCTCCTCTGTTCTGAGATGCTCTAGCAGTACCCAAACTCCCTTGTGCAGGGCTTTTTTCAGCCTGAACTCACTAGAATGGAATTCCAGCACCTTTCAGGTGGGCCCCAGAAGTGGGGGAGGGGGGGACAGACCTGACCAACTGCAGCAAATCTCTGTGCCTCTGGCTCACAAGGAGACCCTCCTAGGAGACCCTCTACAGGCTCTGGAGAGAGTCTCTGTGTAAGCCATAAGCATAGCAAAGATTGATAGATCCTCAATTTGCTGCAAAATGTGGAGAACTGATTAAAAATGTGGGGGGGGGGGGTTTGATAAATTGCAGAAACTGAAACTAACAGATGTTTCCATCCTTAGTCAAGATCAATACTCAATGCCCAATCCAGCAAATGATTATCCCTGTTTTGTGGTGTGGAAATCCTTGGATCATGAAATTGGCATTAGATGATCATGGGTGGTATTCAACAAAGACTAACTCACTGAAATTAACAAACACCACCAAGTTAAATCTATTCATTTGAATGTGTCTACTCTGAGTAAGTACTCGGTTCGAATCCCCGCAACGGGGTGAGCTCCCGTTGCTTGGTCCCTGCTCCTGCCCACCTAGCATATCGAAAGCACCTCAAAGTACAAGTAGATAAATAGGTACCGCTCTGGTGGGAAGGTAAACGGCGTTTCCGTGTGCTGCTCTGGTTTGCCAGAAGTGGCTTAGTCATGGTGGCCACATGACCCGGAAGCTGTATGCCAGCTCCCTCGGCCAATAAAGCGAGATGAGCGCCGCAACCCCAGAGTTGGTCACGACTGGACCTAATGGTCAGAGGTCACTTTACCTTTACTCTGAGTAAATCTTGGTTGACTACCATTCTTAGCGTGCATATGACTCAACATCAGTATCGTCTTTGTAGAGGTCTGAAACCAGTCTGGCATGAAGCCAGTCTGAGATCCCCATGGAACAACCTCCCTTCAGATGTCAAGGAGATAAAGAACTACACAACTTTTAGAAGACATCTGATGGCAGCCCTGTATCAGGAAGCTTTTAATGTTTGATTTTTCATTATGTTTTTAAATATGCTATAACCTGCCCAGAGTGGCTGGGGAGGCCCAGCCTGATGAGCGGGGTATAAATAATAAAATAATTATAATATAAAGGTAAATGTGAAAATGGCAATAGAATGGTGCTAAGAAATAGGGTTGTTGGTGTTTTGCTGCTGCTGCTTTTGAGTTTCTATTCATGGAGTTATTCTTGTTTCTATGCATGGAGTTATTCTTGTAACTGCTAGAGCTGCCAAATTGCATAGGAATTTCTCCCCTTAAGAAAATGATATTGCAGCCTGTTCCAATTCGCTAAAACATAAATGAAGGCGGAAAGAAATTATGAGTAAATTCTCATCAACCTGATACAGAAATGGCTCTGTCATTAAGAACGTTCTTAATGAGACCATGAGAGGGCTTGTCTGCTTTCTGAGTTGTATCTCTTGCTTCATAATGTTGGTAAATTTGCAGCAATGATGCCATAAGAATGCACCTTAGCATATTGCAGTGGGAATTATAGCTCTCAGTACTAGCCATGGAAGAAATGTTAGTTGCTTCAAGTGGAATCCCTGATCTGGACCTTGGGCAGAGTAGAAATGAATGCTCTCCACCACAAGAACAAAGTTTCAAAGCCTTATTGCAAACAATCTTGAAATTGTAACTATCTTAAAATAAAGGTAAATGGACCCCTGACCATTAGGTCCAGTCGTGACCGACTCTGGGGTTGCGGCACTCGTCTCGCTTTATTGGCCGAGGGAGCCGTCATGTGGCCAGCATGACTAAGCCGCTTCTGGCGAACCAGAGCAGTGCACGGAAATGCCGTTTACCTTCCTGTCGGAGTGGTACCTATTTATCTACTTGCACTTTGAGGTGCTTTCAAACTGCTAGGTTGGCAGGAGCAGGGACCAAGCAATGGGAGCTCATCCTGTCACGGGGATTCGAACCGCCAACCTTCTGATCGGCAAGTCCTAGGCTCTGTGGTTTAACCCACAGCACCACCCGCGTCCCTACCTTAAAATAGTTACAAAAATACAAAGTAACACATTGTTCTTAACACCAAGCAATGGGGTCCTGTCTTTCTTAACACAGTCGAGGAACATTTCTCTTTCTGCTCTTTCTGCAACTTGCCCATCATTTTGGAGCCTAGCTTCGGCTGCTACTGGCCCCACCACCTGACAAAGATGCTGTGTTCTCAGGTTCCATCCCCTCCTTTGAGAGACCTGCAGCTCAAATTCCCAGGAAGAGACACCAAGTAGCCTAAAGACTGAAACATCCAGTCAAACATCCAACTGGAAACTGAAACTAAACCAGAATTTGTCAGATTATCAGTGTTCTATTGAAGTCATCAGACAACTGTGGGGTATATGGATTGAATAAAATGGTTTTTTAAAAGGGGGGATTTTGGTAACTTCTGAATGTTTTTTGGGGGGGATTAAAGTTAAGTAACTGAATGCCTGGCCTTGTAATTTCAACTAATGAAGGTGCTGCATGGTCATCTGAAAAAAATAATACAGAAACAGAAAATATTAATAGAACACAAAATAATGTTGTTGGGTGCCAAATAAACTTCATTTACTATCGGAAAATTGACTCTCTTATAGGGCTTCGGCTTTCTGATAGGAATAATGCCAGATTTCAGATCAATCTTCCTCTAAAACTAATCCACATCACTTGTGAATGAGGATCTTCAAATGCTGTAAATAAATATTAATTCTGGAGGTGTTTGTTAATTAATATGGAGATAATTAATATAGGTTGATGGAGCTTGTGATTGGTTGCCATTGTGTCACATGATATGAAAGAAGCATGTGAAAATCCTCCAGTTTTTTAAACTGGTTAGTGTCAGTTTCATTTTTGCAAAGATTTGTTATTCAATTAAACAGAGTAAATGAAGATGAAATTAATGAGGCTGAATTGAATTTTTAAAATGAGCCAAAGTAAAGCAAGTCAAATTGTCTAATTAAACAACTCAGAACTGGAGTCAACATTCAAAGGGAATACAAATTTTGATTCACATTATTTGTGAAGGCAAAATAAAAGTTGCTTTATGATTTATGAATAGACTTCTGGAATGATCTGCATAATTTCTTAGCACTTGGTAACTGTGATACTATGTGGTTACTCCTGAGTAAATCTACCTGGCCCGCTCTCAGAGGGAATCTCATACTTTCATCTGATTGGAAGACTCTGCATGTTCTTTTGTTCTGCTGTGTGCCATTCTGTCCCGATGTATGCATTTTGTGCAAATTTGTGTGCATGTTTTACATGAAATACACACTCTCTAGTGCTTTCCAGCACATTTGCCAACAAAAAATGTGTGTATCCTGACTACAGGTTAAAGATCTGGCTGGTGCACTGCAACAGCAGGCCAAAAGAATTTCTTTTCCATCCCTGTCCTGGAAAACACCCACCCCGAAACAATAATTTAACCCTCAGTAGGCTTCAGACCATAGGGACGCGGGTGGCGCTGTGGGTTAAACCACAGAGCCTAGGACTTGCCGATCAGAAAGTTGGCAGTTCAAATCCCTGTGATGGGGTGAGCTCCCGTTGCTCAGTCCCTCCTCCTGCCAACCTAGCAGTTCGAAAGCACATCAAAGTGCAAGTAGATAAATAGGTACCACTCTGGCGGGAAGGTAAACGGCATTTCCGTGCACTGCTCTGGTTCACCAGATGCAGCTTGGTCATGCTGGCCACATGACCTGGAAGCTGTCTGCGGACAAACGGCGGCTCCCTCGGCCAATAAAGCGAGATGAATTATGGTGCTGGAGGAGACTCTTGAGAGTCCCATGGACTGCAAGAAGATCAAACGTATCCATTCTACAGGAACTCAGCCCTGAGTGCTCACTGGAAGGACAGATCCTGAAGCTGAGACTCCAATACTTTGGCCACCTCAAGAGAAGAAAAGACTCCCTGGAAAAGACCCTGATGTTGGGAAAGATGGAGGGCACAAGGAGAAGGGGTCAACAGAGGACAAGATGGTTGGATGGTGTTCTCGAAGCTACCAGCATGAGTTTGACTAAACTGTGGGAGACAGTGGAGGACAGAAATGCCTGGCGTGCTCTGGTCCATGGGGTCACAAAGAGTCAGACATGACTAAACGACTAAACAACAACAACAAGGGGGAAATGCCAATGGCTTTTCAGAAGGAAGGAGCAACAGGTGAGAGCAGTATCCAAGCTTTTATTTCTGATATTGTGTTGTTATCTGAAGCTCTGTCCTGCTTTGCTGTTGCTGTTGCATTGTGACTCTATTATTTTAGCTGTTACAGTTGGCTGCTTTTAATCATTAATGTTGCATTGTATTTTCTTACATTGTACATTGCCCCGTCCTCCTTAAGAGGAAGGATAGTTTATTCACAACATTATTAACAACTGTGGAATAATAACACAGTCCCTTAATTAAGTTTGCATTGGTCCTGGCTTAAAAAAAAAAAATCTGTTAGTACAAACAACATTCTGATTCACTGTTGTTGTTCTGTGTAAAAATGGATTTTATCAGCCTTCTGATTATTTGCAATTATTAAAAGCATTTGCATTCATAACCAATTATGACTTGGCAAACCACATCTGCAAAATTGCCACTTCTTCACAGCTGGTAAAGATATACTCTTGTTCCCCTTCTCTCTCTCTCTTGAAATTATTCATCAGTATGAACATCAAAACAAATTTATAGCAGGATTGTGGCTACCTCATTGTATCAACACCCAGCAAAGATAGGTGCCTATCTGGGGACCACTGATATTCAAATGGCTCACGAATATCAATTCCTGATGCAGTCCTGAGTCCAAGTGTCTCCCTTCTCTCTCGATGCACAGACCATCGTGAAAGCTAGACTTGAAAAGTGGGATGGTTTCTTTGGCCCCCATCACCCCAATGCATCCAGAGACCTGGCCCTTCCTACCTCAGGAAATCCAGGGACTGTGCTTACCTCAGTGTGCTTTCCTGGGAAGGAGAGCCATTGCCAATTGGTGGAGGTGATACTAAGCAGTAAGCAAAGTGGGGCAATGGTCTGATTCAGTTTAAGGCAGCTTCAGAAAGGCCTTGGCCCCAGGTACAGATTTTTTTTGGGGGGGGGGCATGTAGCAGGTGGCCCTACACACTGCAGCCCAGCCTGGCACTCCTCTTCCAGTGTCAGAGGAACCAGGGTGGGGCACACTGCAGATGTCTTTCCCAGGAACTTTTTATAAGCTTGACCTTTTCCTTTGCTTAGTATCCATGCTACTTTGATAGTTCATCAACAACGGATTGCCGATAAAATGTAACGCACGGTATAGCCATGAAGCTTCCAGCACCTCCCATCCAGCATCCCAATTCAACAGGGTTAAAGTAAAACCATCAACTGCAAAAGACTTCTCAATAGATAATCTTTGAAAATATTTCTAGGGGAGTGCTACTTGGATAACAGAAGGCCAAGCAGATGGCCACCGGCAGCTTTGGAGTTCCAGAAAAGAAAAGGGGGAAAAAGTTCTCATTGCCGATGACATTTCCCTGGATGTGAGGAGATATGTACCATGACAGATGAAGAACATAACAGCTAGTCAGCTCCATGATCAAGTAACTTGGAACTGGCTGACAGAAGTTGTCCGTGTGTTGAAATTAGAAAGGAAATTAGATGGGACCCACGTGATGGTTCAAAACCTTCCATTTTTGCTCTTTCTTTCTTTCTTTCTTTCTTTCTTATTGCTTTAACAGTGCTGCTACTTTCCGTTCTAAGAGCATAAGGTATGCACAAAGGGCTGCAGGATGGTATTATGAAAATTAATTGACATCCCATGAAGGATAACTGCACCTTCAATGCTGCAAAGCACCTTCAATGCTGCAAAGCTTCAATGCTGATCAGCTGCAAAGCATTCCAGTTTCAATCCTCAACATTTCCAGGTAGGGCTGAGAGAAATCCCTCTCTGATACCCTGTTTTTGCCTTCAGTTCTCACAGTGGTCAACCAGAAGCCCATAAGGAAGACATGAGACCAATGGTCTTCTAAATCACACTTTCAGTAGACAAATTAACACTATACCATTATGGATTAAAATTAATCTGGAGAGGTGTTTTATCAAATAACTTACTGTCAGTGTGAGAATTTGTTCCGCTTTCAAATTATACCAGGCAGGTTGCCCATGTTTGAAGGGCCCATGAAGATGAGCCTTCGTGCAATCCCTAATCCAAGCGTCTCATCTGCTGTCTCAATGCATGGAGGACCATCATGAAGGGTAAGCTGAAAAAAATGGAATATGGGCCATATTTATTCAATTCTGGAATGAGAAAATAAATGAAGGCATTCCACCAAATAACTTATTCACATCAATTTATTATATTTGATTGAATCAACTCTTATAAGAATCTTTCACAATATATTTTTCCTTATTAATTACTGATTATTGCATTGTGAAATTGAAAAATTTGCAATGCCCAAAAAATGCTACTTCCATACATTGGTGTAAGGATATTACTAACATGGAAGAATTGTGCTAAAAATATTCTGTGATTTCTGCACTCCCTTTCTTCAAAAGGATTCAGGTGGCATACATGCCCTGTCCCCCCCCCCCACAAAAAATAAATAAATTGGATTGGACAGCTGACTTTTTTAAAAAAAAAGGAATGTATTTTGCGCCATTGAATAAGGCTTAGTAAGGAAATAGGTGAGGAATTAGTTTGGAAATTGAAGACACTCTTCAGAGATCTGTTAGCGCCTTATGTCTGGGGAGACTTGGGTTGCATCCTGGAGGTCTGGTAAGCACACTTGGGGTGAACAGTGGGGCCTGGGTGTGCATGCTGGGTTTATACCAAAGGTTATACATGTTAGGATATTTCCGTTCCACCTTAAAAGGAAGCAGGATGTTTGTGTCACAGCCTGCGTATTTTCCTGTTTCACAGGATGTTTATGTCGTGTCTTTGCTTTCGTTTCTCTCTCTGCCGGAACTCTGAAGCAGGCAGTCATGTTTTCCTTTGTTCTGATCAACGCAGAAATAAACTTGTAAATAATGCTCTCCTGACTGCATCTTTCGCTGTGCATTATCTGCTGATAGAGTGTGCACGGCTCTGGAATGTGGGAAGCTATTTCTGGAGCTCGTGTAGCTAATTGCTGATACTGTGTGTCTACGGGAGATCAATGGACGTCCGGAGACAACGTGGAGTCATGATGGACTTTGTCTCCCTGGCAGTATCCCAACAATTCACACTGTGTTGATTGTCTTACCATTGCTAGAGAGTCCCAGTCTGAGGCTAGAACACATGTCCAGTGAAGCTGGAGAGATGCTTCCCCATCAGATTTAGCCGGAACTCTCACCATACTTCTTGAATTTGGTTAATTGGGTTGAAGCTGGTTTACACTTCCTCCAATTTATTATATTTTTAACAAATATAACCTTAATTCAAGTCCTGTCTCTGAGTCTTCTTTTCAGATGTGTGACAGCTCCTCTTTATGAAAAAGTTACAAACTTTGGTGCTTTTGGTAGGGGCATGAGGGAGATTAATAAAATTCAACATAACATGAAAGTTCCCTGTCCCTTCTCTCATAATATTGGGACCTGAGATTGTACAAAGAAGTTGAATTACATTCCAAAAGGAAGAGAATACATCTTAATCTGATATCCAATTTTGCTCATCTAGGAAAGTTGAGACTAAGACAAAGGAAGAACTTGGTGAAAATATATGGTTTGTAATTGAAGAATTTTCTTGAACCCATTTTTAATCCAAAAGGAGGGTAATGTTGGACAAGGCCACCACATGTGGTATAAAGTGCCTACCTCTTGATAGCCCCTCAACATATATTAGAAAATTCAGTATTCATTCTAGCAAGTTTGACAGGTGTAAAAAAATATAAAGCTTGTGATAAAATGACAAATGGGTTCCGCATCTGATCCTCACCACTGTCATGTGAGAGAGAATTAATCTTGAGACTAGAAACCAGCTGCCCAGTGCATGTTGAACACCCCATACTGGTTCACTGTTTGTGTCACACATTGATGTAAATTCATTCATTCTACCTTCTCCTTTCTGCCTGCCTGGAGTCCCATGCTTAAACAGTAACAGTACAATTTGAGTTCTATTCTGAATTTTCTGTCTTCCTGCCTAGGGTCAACATGGCTCATGGCCCTGGAGCTGAACAACCAGCTCTTTCTGTCATTAACATAACAGACAAGGAGCATTACTATGCACAGAAGATTCTGTTGCTTTCCTCTGAATCTGACCTTCTGTATAAAGTGTACTCTCCTAATTAATTAAAACTCATAAATTGTGGAAAGCAGGGAGCCATCTTGATCTTTAATTGCAGAAATTTGCCTATTTCATTGGAGCACATGAAAGAATAATTGCTAATTATAAGCACTTTCACATCTACAAACAATAATTAATTAAACTCTGCAATGCCTGTGAAGTATTACTATGATTATTTAACTTGTGTATATAGAAAAGTAAACTGCCTTCCAGATAAAAACAAATACCTATTACTAACTCATAAGAATTTATAAGTAGTTTTGGGAAAAGGGCAAATGTGTTCTAAGGCACAAGCAGAAATGGGAGGGAAAGTCCCTTGCTCCTTATACTGAGTGCAGTGAGGTTTTAAACTCAATTTATTATCAATCTGTCAGCTTTTCTCATTTGATTCTTTATTTGTTTGCAGCTACCAATGTGCCCATACATATGTTGTACATTGGTTCAGCCACCAGTATTGCTTTCCCTCAAATGCTTCAGGTAGACTGTCTCCTCATTTTGTTTTCTTTTAAAAATATTGTGTATGTGGAATTACAGATGCAGTAGTGGACAGCATGGTGCAGCAGATCTGCTTATCTGATTTCCTGTCAGCAGAGGCAAAGCGTGGGTGGGGTGGTCGTCCCGGGCACAGAATTATTTATTTTTTAAAAAATAACTTTTTAGTCAAAATTAAAACAAAACATATTATCCAGAAACATATCATCCTTATTTCCCCCCATTTTTCCTCCCTCCCCCACAGAACCCACCAACTCCCACCCCCTGACTTCCCTCAGTTCCAGTCTTTGATTTCTCTAAAAATGCTGTTTTCTGCATGTTACACAGTTGTATAAATCCTCAAACTATTTAGCTGATTATTATCAATAAAAAGTTTGTGGATGTTTATTCAAAACCAGCCAAGGAGTCCAGTTCGCTTTGTTGTGTCTTCAAATACTTTGTAAAGGGTTCCCATTCATCTTTAAAGTCACAGTTATGCTTGTCCCGTAGTTTGTATGTCAGTTTTGCCAGTTCTGCATAGTCCATCAATTTTTCTTGCCATGATTCTTATTTGGAGTTTCTGCAGTCTTCCATCCTTGTGCTACCAGAACTCTTGCGGCTGTTGTCGCATACATGAAGATGTTTTTCAGCTTTTTTGGCATGCATGGGCACAGAATTTTTAGGGGCGCCGAATTCAACCACCAGCCCATTTGCCTTTGGAAAAAGTTAGGCCCCCACTTAGGTCAGATAAGAGTTGATGGGACAGAAGCAGTCAGTCAGCCTTGGTGACCTTCCTCTGCCTTGCTGCTTGGCTGGGGCCCAACTTGTGGCAGCCTCTTCAAACCAAAGGGGCCCCACCCAATTTTTCGCCACTGCTGCCACCTCCTGAAAGGGCTGGGTGGGCTCCTCAAAGCCACTGAGCTGGTCAGTTCCATAAGTTTGACAGTTTGAGTGGAGAGGAAGAAGGGCATCGTCCACCACTGATTGACCTCAGCTTCATGGAAGGAAAAGGAATTTCTAAATTGTAAGAGCAATCACTACCTGACCAGCTCTTAATTATTTATTGGATTTGGTGGGTGGGCCATATGCCTATGTCTCCTACCCCCCCCCCCGGCCAAATCTGAGAGGTTGGTGCCTGTCAATCACTTGACATCACAATGGCATCAGGCGACACAGCACCTTCCAATCCTGACAACCAGCTGATTGGTGGGACTCATAAATGTTGCCCAAGCAACTGTAGCCCGTGCAACAATTCTGTCAAATTCATCTTTAAAAGTTTAATGTTTAAACATGCAAAGTGTTACTTGTCTCTTTTTGTGCCTGAAAAGAGGGCGAATATTTCTCTCCCAACGAAATTAACTTGAAAATTGAAACAGGCAAGTATAGGTGCAGTTCCAACTTAAAGATTTTCTGAGTTCTCTGCACATCCTATTCCTAAATATTTGATGCTACTTCTTGAAATACTTTTCCGAGTCCCAATATTATCAATAGAAAGATGAGGAATAAAACTTCAAAAGAAAATGAGGGCATATTTTAAAGTATTAATCACTGAGGAAGGATGGTCTGGTTTTTATCAACAGTTCAGGGGCCATTGAAGTACTAATTTCAGGTGTAGATATTCAAAATATTTCATATCCATCAGTTCACACTACATCACCTCTCCCAGAGTACTTGGTGTGTTGGATAATTGGAAATCTAGCTTTTTTGATATTTCCCCCAAAACTAGAGAAGATTAGCCCTTTCAATATCCAACTCTAAGAGCATATTAATGGATAATGAATGGTTCACCTAAGTCTGAATCAGTTTGTTGAGTGCTTTTTCATTTTTTGCAATCACCTTCAAAGTGCAACTATACTCCAGAGGTTAGAGTGATCATGTCTTTAGTTAGCTCCTAATGACACCTCTCCCTCTCTCTAAATAAAACCAAACCTCTCTTTGACAGACCCATCCTTGCTTTGATGATTCCCTTTTCACTGAGTGAAAAAGCTGCCTGGAGGCACCTTCACTTCAGTCTTTGATACAGCCCCTTTTAATTTTTCATGTTTATAGCATCTCATCTAGTTTTTAAAATATTTTTTTTAAGCAGGAAGCATTGTTTTCCTGCTTTCATCACCTCTTGCAGAACCAGATGGGGTATGGGTTTGATGTATCATTTCTTCTCCCCCCTCCCCCACCCTGCTGCCTCACTTCAGGCAAGTATGCCCAAAATTTGAACTTTCAAAAATTCAAGGCTCATACAGAAACTTTCCATCTTTCTGCAATGTGATTCCCCATTATGAGGTTTACAATGCGTTTTCCTGAATTTTTTTTTTATATGTCTAAATCCAGCCTCGGTTATTATTATTATTATTATTATTATTATTATTATTATTATTATCTTCTCTTTATGTTTGGCTAGCTGATTACTTCTTTGATGGTTGCTTGATTGCTTCACTTTGTGTTTATTTGTCCGTGTGTAATGGATGGTATATTTATGGGAAATCTTCCGTTGTCTTCTTGTTTTGATCTTAGTTTGCTGTAACCAAATGTATATGATCTGAGCTTTACTGTTCCTTTGCTTTGATATGGAAGATTCCCATAAACTATTATTAAAATGAAACTGTTCAATTAACAGTCAACTAATCCAAGTGATGTCTTCCTAAACAGCATTTCTGCTACCTACATGTTTGTGTGTTTACAAACTCTGGAAAGAAATGTTTCGTAAGTCCAGGTTCACGGAGACTTAGTGTCAGACATCCAACTCATTTGTGAACAAATGCTGCAGACGACTAACTTCCTGGAAAAAATCTGGCTTTAAGTTACCATATATTGCCACCAATGTTTAACAGTAGTATGGTGGCAGTGATAGCCTATTTCATATTTATCTGGTTGATGGTCTGATGAACCATGCTGGGCACATTTATTGCTGGTGGCTAATGGCATCAACCTTGACTATATTTTTGTTAGTCTTCACAGTAGCTGCTCTCTTTGAGAAGTTCCTTTGGAATTCAGTGAACAGTTCCCCATTTGATTTCACGAACAGTGGACTGTTTACCTGTTTTTCTTTCTGTGCACAACTTGCAAACATTTATTAGACCAAATGATCAGTTAACAGTGAATCGAGAAAGGATAGAGTATTTTTCAAAACTCACACTGACCATTTATAAGAAAAAATAATGTGTTTCCTTGTCACCATTGTCTTTAAAGTAAAATGTCCTGGGAATGTGCTATTCTGACAAATTTGAAAGGATGTCAAAGGATCTTTTGATTGAAAATCTGAAAGTGCTTGTACCTCTGCCCTTATTGTGCTAAGTAATTTGTCAGAGGGGAAAACGACAGCAAGTGGTGTTGGACATTAACCAGTCATCTTCTAATAAAAGGCGTCAGAAAGAACTGGCTATATGGAGCAATCAAAAAATCGAATTAGATGACATTAAAAATCTCTAACAGTTGTGCTGTACGACATTGAGCAATTGGTACATCAGGCATAAGGTCCGTATAGTTAAAGCTATGGTTTTCCCAGTAGTGATGTATGGAAGTGAGAACTGGACCATAAAGAAGGCTGATCGCCGAAGAATTGATGCTTTTGAATTATGGTGCTGGAGGAGACTCTTGAGAGTCCCATGGACTGCAAGAAGATCAAACCGATCCATTCTCAAGGAAATCAGCCCTGAGTGCTCACTGGAAGGGCAGATCGTGAAGCTGAGGCTCCAATACTTTGGCCACCTCATGAGAAGAGAAGACTCCCTGGAAAAGACCCTGATGCTGGGAAAGATGGAGGCCACAAGGAGAATGGGATGACAGAGGATGAGATGGTTGGATAGTGTTTTCGAAGCTACCAGCATGAGTTTGACCAAACTGAGGGGGGCAGTGGAAGACAGACGTGCCTGGCGTGCTCTGGTCCATGGGGTCAGGAAGTGTCGGACACGACTAAATGACTAAACAACAATAAACAACAATAGTGGGGCTGTTAGTGAAAGAAGGCTTAGCTGAGTTCCTAACTGAGGGCTTCATCCACCCCAATATAACACTCAACAAAACCACTTTCTATAAGCCAACATTATCTCCAATCTCTCAAACTAGCTTCCATTTTTCAGATGATGCTTGTTCATTGTACTATACCTAGTGGCTTATTGATTTGATAGGGAGCAAATGGTCTCTAAGTCTGCCCCTACCATGTTTTCTTTCTCTTTGATTTCTGACTGGAACATCTTCAGAATTCCTTATGTAGCTGAAGTTTTGCAACATCCTTAGACTGCTCACAAAGTACAGCAGCAACATTTATGATCTTGACAGGGACTATCCCAAGAAGTAACCAATGAAGACACAGATTTTGTTTTTAAAGCTCATTTGCATTGCCATTGATGTATGTTACCATCCTATAAGACAACTCGCAGAATGAATTAGGAGTCAATGGAGTGGGATTTTTCTTTACTTAACAGTAATTGGCCATATTAATTTCGGTTGCCAGACTTTAAAAGAAACCACTTAGAGAAGCCTAAGGTGAAAGTAACGATCTGCCCCAGCACTCCATCAAACTCTGGTCCTAGTTGCGACAAGCCTCACATTTCAACTCTTGCATACGCAGAGTTGATTTATAAAAGACATGGGAGAAAAGCTCCATGCCATATTTAAAAGAAGTCATCACATGTGCTTGCAGTTTGTATTGAAATGTGGAACAGCAGGGCAGGAGGAAATGGCTTGTGTGAACAAGCTGCTGCCTTCCTTATAAAAACTCTTGTTTCCACCTGCCATTCAGCCCAAAGACTGAGATCTTGCCTCACTGCGAGAAATGAGGTTTCAGAGAACCAGGCAGAGGGCCTTCTCAGTAGTGGCAGCCTCCCTGTGGAACGCCCTCCCATCAGATGTCAAAGCGATAAACAACTACCTGACATTTAGAAGACATCTGAAGGCAGCCCTGTTTAGGGAAGTTTTTAATGTTTAACAGACTATTGTATTTTAATATTTTGTTGGAAGCTGCCCAGAGTGTCTGGGGAAACCCAGCCAGATGGGTGGGGTATAAATAATGATGATGATGATCATTACCTATCATTAATCCCTCTCAGGATGCTTCCCATTGGCGGTCACAGGCTTAAGAGGCCAAATCCTCTTAATAAGTAGATAAGTAGCTATACAACCTTTAGAATACATCTGATGGCAGCCCTGCATAGGTGATTTTTTAAATTTTTAATTCTGTTGCTGCATATGCTGAAAGCCACCCAAAGCGGCTGGGGAAACCAATCAGATGGGTGGGGTACAATTATTATTAACACCAGTCCTGAAAGACCTTCATTGGCTCCCGGTATGTTTCTGAGCACAATTCAAAAGTGTTGGTGCTGAGCTTTAAAGCTCCAAACAGCCTCAGCCTAGTATACCTGAAGGAGCGTTTCCACCTCCATCATTCAGCCCGGAGACTGAGGTCCAGCACCAAGGGCCTTCTGGCAGTTCCCTCATTGTGAGAAGTGAAGTTACAGGGAACTGGGTAGAGGACCTTCTCAGTAATGCTGCCTGCCCTGTGGAACGCCATTCCATCAGATGTCAAGGAAATAAACAACTAGCTGACTTTTAGAAAACATCTGAAAGCAGCTCTGTTTAGGGAAGTTTTTAATGTTTGATGTTTTATCGTGTTATTAATATTCTGTTGGGAGCTGCCCAGAAAGACTGGGGAGGCCCGGCCAGACAGGCGGGGTATGAGTATTATTATTATTATTATTATTATTATTATTTCTACAAAATTGGCCAGTGCACATGGTAAGCATATTTGAATGCAATGAATCATGTTAAATGGAAAGTGCTTCCACAGGTAAAAGCTATACCTTACAGCCTTCTTCATGAGGTCTCGGCAGCCTACAGTCCAGTGCTGACTGGCATACAGAAAGTGATAAAGAAAATGTCTGGAAGTGGGATCCTGGGGTATATTACCTATTTGATTTCATTCATCCAAGATAAATATTTTAGGTGTAAAGCTAAACTATGTGGAGGCGAGTCAAAAACAAATGGATACAATCCAAATTTTAATTGCATTTGTCCCTAAACAAATAGTTGATGAGAATATTGGTTGAGCTAACAACAAGATACAAATTCCAAGTGTGAAATGTTGTTTCCATTTTTTAAAAATACTTCTTTACAAACTTTCTTTAAAAGCTCACAGCTTTTTAGGACAGGGGTAGGACCCTACGACCCTCTAGAAGCTATTGGACTCCAACTCCCATCAGCCCCAGCTTGCATAGTCAATAGTTAGGGATGATGGGAGGTCTAGCCCAGAAACATCTTGGCGGGGGCACACAGCATCCCCACAACAGCTTTAGTAAAGGTAAAGGGACCCCTGACCATTAGGTCCAGTCATGACCGACTGGGGTTGCGGCGCTCATCTTGCTTTATTGGCCGAGGGAGTTGGCGTACAGCTTCCGGGTCATGTGGCCAGCATGACTAAGCTGCTTCTGGCAAACCAGAGCAGCACAGGGAAATGCTGTTTACCTTCCTGCTGGAGCGGTACCTATTTATCTATTTGCACTTTGATGTGCTTTCGAACTGCTAGGTTGGCAGGAGCAGGGACCGAGCAACAGGAGCTCACCCCGTCACTGGGATTCGAACCGCCGACCTTCTGATCGGCAAGTCCTAGGCTCTGTGGTTTAACCCACAGCGCCACGTGCGTCCCTAACGCCAGCTTTAGTTTAAAGTAAATAAATAATAATAATTCAGCTACTGAGAAGCAATGTCTTTTCCAACAACAGCAGGAACTCCATTGACAACTTGGGCTAAAGTACTTAACTAAATCAATGCAAATCTTCTGATTTGAGCATGAGGGGGACCAATTTGGCATTGCTTGTTTTCTCAATCTCTTTGTGTTTGTGCAGAGGAGAGAACTTTCTTAAAAGAAACAAAGCTAAGCTGGCGGACTAAACCTTAACTTTAAGTTAACCGTACCCTCCAACACTTATCTGAGGAATACAGGGATGCCCTATTCCATAATAATAGTAATTTTATTATTTGTACCCTGCCCATTTGACTGAGTTGCCCCAACCACTCTGGGCAGCTTACAACATATAAAAATATATAATAAAACATTAAACTTTAAAAAACCCTTCCCTGTATAGGGCTGCCTTCAGATGTCTTTCTTTTAAAGGTTGTATAAGTTACTTATTGCTTGGCTTAGGGGTTGCATAACTCCATGCCCTCCAACTTTTCTCTGATGAAAATAGAGACATCCCAAGGAAAAGCAGGAGATTCTGGGGGTTTTTTAATAGTTTATTTATATGCTGATAAACAAACATAAAACAACACATAGACATACAATATATTACAAACAAAATAAAAATAATATATAAAAGTGAAAATAAAAATAGAAAAAAGAACAACAACAAAAGGAACATGTCTAAAAAAAAATGTATTAACCTAAATTTAACTCCATTTTCTTTGTTGACTTCCTTCGTCTTCTACGCGGGTCTAATATCAAAAAAGCGGGACATTCTGAGATCAAATCAGAAACCAGGATGGCTTCTGTAAATCCGGGACGGTCCCTGGAAAATAGGAACACTTGGAGGGTCTAAAGTGTTATTTAGATAATGCCAATACCTAATTATAACATTTCTTGCTCTTTCAAAGATGGTAGAAAAATGCCAGACTGCCTGAAAAGGAACTCAATAATAATATTTTATTATTTTTGTAAAGCCATCATAATTCACAAGCAATTGTAACTTTATTATATTGTCTTCTCACATTTATTTTCAAGTGTTGCTTTTCTCCACAGCAGAGCCAAGAAACAGAGGAAGGGGCATATGGGCTCAGCTATCAAGTATGCATTTGTTCAGCTACAAATAGATAAGTTATTCTAATTCAGTTACTTCCATGCTCTGTCATATTTTGTTCCAACACGTCCTTTATACATACTTTTTTTCTTTTAAAACAAGTAGAAATTACTGGAACAAATTTCAATCAATTAATTAATCTGAAATACTTCTAGCCTGCTGTTCATGAAATCCAATCCCAGAGTATAGTATCAAACATACCAAATCATGCGCCATATAATACAAAATATGATCTTCTTGTGTAAAAATAAAAATGATTGAATCCAAAGCTTTCTTAGTGGAAGTTCTTTCTAACTTTGGATGCAACCTATATGTTTAGATCAAGACAGCCATGTGTCTTTTAAATCAGTAATGGTAAAATCATAGAATTGTAGACTTTCAAGATACCCCAAGGGTAATAGCCGCCCAGAGTGGTGGGAAAGCCAATAATAATAATAATAATAATAATAATAATAATAATAATAATAAATATTTATACCCCGCCCATCTGGCTGGGTTTCCCCAGCCATTCTGGGCGGCTCCCAACAGAATATTAAAAACACGATAAAACATCAAACAGTAAAAACTTCCCTAAACAGGGTTGCCTTCAGATATCTTCTAAAACTCAGATAGTTTTTTATTTCCTTGATATCTGATGGGAGGGTGTTCCACAGGGTGGGCACCACTACAGAGAAGGCCCTCTGCCTGGTTTCCTGTAACCTCACTTTTCGCAGTGAGGGAACCACCAGAAGGCCCTTGGAGCTGGACCTCAATGTCCGGGCTGAATGATGGGGGAGGAAATGCTCCTTCTAGTCTAACTCCCCATAGGAATCACAGCTAAAGAATCTAAACCATTAAAGCCTAACATGTTAGTTCAGTTGGTTAGAGCATGGTGCTTCTAATGCCAAGGTTGCAGGCTACATCCCTGTACGGGACAGCTGCATGTACCTGCAATGCAAGGGGTTGGACTAGATGATCCTCAGGGTCCCTTCCAACTCTATGATTCTATTATTCTCCTTATCTTGTACCTCACTGTAGAACAAATCTCCTAGATCTATTTTTTGGGGGGAGGGGGGGTATGGGCACTTTGAAACCTTTCTTTAAATTTTAAGCCTGTGCGAATAATCTGAAAATGTTCAGAGTTTGCCTTACAAAGGGGAATTAGCTAAGCCCAAATTGTAATGCAAACACTCAACTCTCCCACACAGAAATCAATAGTACTTAAAAATATTGAACTTTCGGCTGACCACATCCATTATCCACCCCCCCTCCCAACACACAATGAAAGATTCCATTGGCTTAGATATGTTACCTTGCCACATACACACTAGTGGCCAAAACTGTGGAAACCTTTTGGGGAAAGTGTATTTCTGAGTTCTGACGGCTCATAACACCTGATTGGCTCTCTAAACACACATGCTCATTGGCTACATTTAAATGAAAGAAATGAATGTCAAACTAACATCAACCTAAGCAAGTTGTGTTTCCTTTTTCTAGTTATTTGGCTATAACCTTAGATAGAACATAGATAATTGAACAATCTTTGCTGCATTAAATTCTTCATTAAATTATCTTTCCATTGATGTATAATTTTATGGTATTACTAAAAAAAAGTGGTGTTATGGGCCATCAAACCTCAGGAATACACTTTTCCCAGAAGGTTTCCACAATGACCGCTCCCCAAATCAAATGGGGGGGGCGGCCTTTTGCGTGGTAGCATGCAGCCCCCCAATCCTATGTGGCTCCTGGCAGCACAGCCTGGATTCGCACACACACACCCCAGGCTGGACACCTGGAGCCTACCTCTGCCAGTTACCCAATCCCAGCTGAGGAGGCATTGCAAGGAGAGAGTTGGCCAGGTAAGGGGAGCGATCGCCCAGCCCACACAATAGTGGGCGGAACTTACCTGGGAGTTCTCAGTCGGCTCCAGAGCTTCTCCCACTCTCCCCTCCCTCAGTTAAGCCTTCTTTTGCAGGTTAACCTCTTTTTCACAGGTACGTGGGTGCTGCTACATTATGGTCGCCGTTGAAGGGCCGGAAAGGAATTTTCCTGCATTGGCAGGTTTTGCCGTCCCCGTAGCAAAAATGCCTCCTTCTCCTCCCCAGTGCACTACAGTGCATCAGGATGAAAGGCTCTTGAGGGTTTGGTGCTTGAATGGGAGAGTACTTTGAGGTGTGGGGCTCAATTTTCAAAAGATTCCCTTTCTTTTCCTTCTTTTTTACACTTTTTCCTCTCCCTCCCCCCTTTGATAAGATATTTAGATTAATATTTTAATTTGGGGAAAAATATATTTGATAATATTTTCTGTATTTTTCTTTATACTCTGATAAAATTTATTCAAAACAAAGTTAGCCTAGCTCCAGAAAATAAGCTAATTTCTGAGCTCACATGGCATGAGCCGGGGGAAAGTCACTCATCTGTTGTCTTATCTGATAATGGTGGGACGACGGCTAGTTGGAGCAGAGAATTTCAGACCTGTTCCTCCTCCAGTCCAAACAGAAAAGAATCGTGAGCACAATAAGGGTGATATCCTTCTGCCTTCAAATATCAGCTAATTGTTCTCCTGAATACTTTCACATTTCGAGGAATGTGGATCTTATAAAGTCTCGCGAGTGACAGCCTAACAAAAGCCAAAATTAGCTTGCACAAGATTACACTTAAAGCCTCAATCAATCTAATGAAATCCATAGAACAAATGTGGAGAATCGGAAAGACTAAAGGTCTTTTGAAGCTGATTTATTATATCCACTTGACCCAGTCTTTGCATTAATGTAACTTCTGTGATTTATAGTGTCTGTCTTGGATCCACAAAGGAAGGAGACGTGTGATTAGCATCTGTGACATTAAGAGAATTATCAAAAAGTACAAAGCCCAAGAAAGAGGCGGGGGAACTGTTGCCTTCAGAGGGGGGAAAAAGCTTTTAAATCTATTTTTAATTTAGCTTTATGTTCAAGATTAACTTCTATCAGCCTATTAGCTCTGTGGAATATTCCTCTGTTTGTGTGGGATTGCAGGCAATTTCATTTGAAAGGAATAACCTTAAAAAAGAAAAGAAAAAGTTTAACATAAACTGTGATCTTTAGTCACTGCAACAGGAATGAGGAACGTGTCACATGATGTTATTTGACTTCCCCTCGACTCCCATCATCCCTGATCATTGGTCATGATGACTGGATTGGAGAAAGTAACATCTCTGGAACAAGTGACTTCAGGACCATGATGGAAACAGACTTGTGGGCACCAATATAAAATTCATTTACTTCATTCCCATACATGTGGAAAGCGTGTTCTCCTTCAGGGAGAGCACGTGTTGCGGTGGGGTCTACTGAGCCACCCCTCTGTTACCAGGCAGGGTCTCTAAAGATGGCCTGGGGCAGTGATTGGTTCACTGGGTTGCTGGGGTAAAAGTTATGTTGCAATTTTGGTGGGAGGGGTAAAAGGTTTAAATACTCTGCACGCAGCCTTGTACTTTCTCTTTTGCTGCGTGCAACGGATCACCCGCCCACCCGCCCTAGAGTAAGGGGTTGTTGCGTTGACCTTGCTATGCCTGTCATGGGGTCGTCTGCCTTTGAGCAGGGGCCTGGTAGGAATTTTTCCACCTGGCAAATTGGCTGGCTGGGTGGTTTGTGCCTACTGCGTAGCAAATCGTCACAACTTGTAAGGTTGCGGTTAGGCATTGGTTATAAATCTGGTGGAGGAGGGGTTAGGATAGGCTGTGCCTGCCCCTCCATGGTTGCTGTGGAAAGGGAATTCCGTTAAAGGAATCCTGGGGCTTGCCATCTTTTCGTCCAATCCCTGGAATGGGACTAGGGCCGGCAAGCCTTCGGGGAGCAGGCGGGTGAGAGTTGAGGGTCTGTGTCTCAGCTCCAATTCCTCCCCGACTTGCTTTCCCCCGCACTGTCTTTCGGTGGTGCCCGGAAGTCAGTTCTGTCCCCAGGCGGGGGAAAGATAGTCTTAACCAATGCCTAAACAACCACTCACAGTTTGTATTTGAATAAAGTTGTGGCCAAAATCATGCCAAAAATCTTAAACAAAAATTACTTGTCTGTTGTGAGTTATTTGGGGGGTGGATTGGGGACCTCGACACACAAAACAGTAGCTTAAGGAGAATAGGAATTCCCAGTCATAATTCTGGGGAAGTTTTCAGATCTTTCAAGCCTTTCTTCTGGATAATGTTTGTGTTGATAAAGGCTCTTTTAGCTGAGATGGCATTGTGGGTGGAATAGAATATTCAGATGCTAAAGGAACTAAGCTGTTCACATTTGGGTTCTGTGAAGGAAGGGAAAGTTGTCATTGTGTCTGGGATGACACAGGGCCAGATAAATACTGTGAAGAGGACTTGGCCAAAACAACACACGAGACCTTGGGGTTCCCTATTGGTAGCGGGGAAATGAGGAAGGAAAATGCCTCAGGTCTGTTAGTGAGGAAATCAAATAGACATAGAACTATGAGATTTTGAGTCTAAATCAGAACAGAGGCATTCTGAACCATCATTACAGAACTGAGATCCAGAAATCCTATGTAGAAAATGAGGGCAAAAATGGAACAAAAATGTTCCAACAAATCCGCCCATTCTTTCACTGGAGACTTCTAGTCTTTTGGATATAATGAGACAATGATTAAGTTTGACTTCTGGAGAGTTAGTAGCCAATGGTGTTTCCTCAGTGGAAGTTGATGGTTACAAAATGCTTGCTTAAATAAGTATGATAGGTTTTGCTGTCTGGTGGCTACTAGTTACCACACACCTACTACTTAGGCAGAGGCTGGAGGAACAGTTTGGGCAGATAAAAATCATCCCATGAAGCACAGCCTGAATTATTGCAGGTGATACGTGGAACCTGTAAAAGGCTGCCTCTGGAATGTGCCACCAACTGGATAAGTAGAGCACATTAAACCATACCAAAATGGAAGGGAGGTGATTTAAATGGAGCTGCCTTTTCTTCTCAGTGGAAATGATGCACAGAGAGTCAGTTTCCCATGGACAAGAAGTTCTATCAGGGAGGAGATGCTCCACTGAGGGCCTACTTCCATCACTCTGGCCCCCTCCCACAGTAAGTGTGCAGGCTGTCTTGTGCCCATTTTGTAGGCTGAGCTCCCGATGGAGTTCAGGTGAACACTGATGAGACGAGGCTTTCACAGATAGTTGAAGAATTTTCTGTCTAGTCTGACTTTCCTTGACTACCGATATTTCTTTTTTTTTAATAAAGTTTTTTATTTATACAACAAGAAAAACAAACAAAAAACACAAATACCAAATTATACACAAATTACAAAAATAACCATAGACACATAATATTCTTAGCAAACAATAAAACATCTATTGGTCTTAACACTAAAGACCCAACCTCCTGTCTATTCCATACTTCAAATTCATATTACTTATTGCCAATACACATTTTTTTTATAATTAAACTTATTCTCATTAAATCTAATTTCTTATATCTACCTTACAACTATTACTGAAGTTCCTCGAATGCTGCAACAGAATTTAAACTACTATATTTATTTTTCAGATATTCTTTGAAAACCTGTTTTGATTTATTCTTTATTTTTTCTGATAAACCATCTAATTCAGCATATTCTGTCAGCTTTTGGATCCAATATTTCAAAGGAGGGTTGGTTTTGGTTGCTGTAGGAACCACATGTTTTATGATTATCCAGGTGTTTTCACTGTTGGATATATTTTTTTGCACGTTTAGTTATTTTTTACATATACAGTGAACCACTTTGAGATTTTATAAATGGGAAGTGGTATACATGTTTCAAGAGCAAATAAGACGGGTGGAAGGCGACAGCAGTAGTGGCTCACAGGATCAAAGTGAGCACCAGGAGATGAGTAGTGTTCATCTCAAATCCTGCTTGCAAGCATTCAAGCAGAGGGATTTCCTTAGGCTCTTTTTTTGCAAGGAATACGTTGAATAAAATCAAGGCAGCTCCCCACCTTGGCCCATTGAGTGACATTCACCACTGGCCCAGTGAATAACAAGAAGAACTGCAAAATACATTTACCGATTATATTTGCTCTTAGCATTCTAGTCTAGCAAAGCATTTGTGGAATTAAATTATAATGAGCTACTGAATAGATTCATCAAGAAGAGTCAATAAGGAGGGCCTAGATCTTGGATCTCTCCCATATATTTTACATCTATGTGGTAAATAATTAAGAGCTTTAAATGTAATATTTCTTTAATTGAGAACTATATTTTTTATTAAATGGTTTCTTAATTGGTTTATAAATATTCCATCAAATTGTTTTTCCCCAAATTGATCAGCCTAGTTCCAATGAATAAAATTTGCACCTGCCAACTAAATTCTAATTTGCTGCCTCGTTTAGAGATGGATGTGCCCGCCTTTCATGAAAAAAAAGAGTTTATCATTTCAGATTTAAAATATATGTCAATATTTTGGATGAAATAGACATATATAATTATTTTCCAAGGGCCACAGACGTCCTGAGGAAAAGCAGACTTCTTGGGCTAGTAAGACCAAGTCTCAATGTGCACTCATAGCATATAGCTGCCTGCTCCAACCTGATGCCCTCCAGGCATTTTCAATATAACTCTCATCAGCTTCAGCCAGCATGGCCAATGGTGGGAGATGACAGAAGTTTTGGAAGACATACACAGATTGACAATGGGTGGCTTTCAATGTAAATAGCAGCCTCTTTCCACCATTACAAACAGTTGCATGCATACACAATGAATAGCAGAAATATATCAAATATACCCTATACGGCCTAAGACCCTCATACCTATCGGACCGTCTCTCCTGGTATGTCCCACGAAGGAACTTACGATCTTCAAACAAAAACATCTTGGAGATCCCAGGCCACAGATAGGTTAGGCTGGCCTCAACCAGAGCCAGGGCTTTTTCGGCTGTGGCTCCGATCTGGTGGAACGCTCTGCCACAAGAGACTAGGGCCCTGTGGGACTTTCCGCAGGGCCTGTAAGACAGAGTTGTTCCACCAAGCCTTTGGCCAGGGCACAGCCTGACTCCCTCCTTTGGCAATCTTCACAGAAGTCTAGCCCAGTGGTTGCCATCAATTTGATTTGAATTAAATTTATAATTAAATGGTTTTAGAATGTTGTATTATTTTATTGTTGTTGGCCGCCCTGAGCCCGGCTTCGGCTGGGGAGGGTGGGATATAAATAAAAAAATATTATTATTATTATTATTATTATTATTATTATTATTATTTGAAGGTTCATGTGGTTGCTTGTAATGATGGTGGTGGCATTAATGCAAAGTAAAAAAAAAAAGGATCCAACACTTCCATTCCTGTTGGGCAACAAATGTCCACTTGTGAAACATAACTTCCAGTTACACTCCTCTGTCATGTAAATACATCCTCCCGGTGTATAACCTCAAAATCTGGAACACTTGGGGCAGGTGCATGGGACAAGGTGAGGAGGGGCTCACTTTCATTGTGTCAGTTCAAGCCAACCTTTATTGGGGGTAGGCGTTCGGTAAGGGGTGAAGATTAAATAATAGCACACATCCCATTCACAGGTGCATTACAAAACAATGCACTTGAGAAAGTAACATGGGTTACAGTGAGATAAATGATGCCAAATTGCAGGCACCATATGCAGGTCACAGAAGCAACTGTGCGGTCAAGAAGAAGCAACATATTAATTTGGAGGGGTTCTGCCCTGAGTCAGCAAAAGTATAAAATTTGACATGTGTTGTGAAATATCTGTTGCTCATTTATGCCAAAATAATTTGGCGGTGATTCTGTGATGTATGAAAACAGCATGTCAGTACACCAGAGAGAAAAAGGATTGTGAGAAAATGGGTTCCAGCGAGAGTGGGGAATTGCATTTTGTAAACAATTGTACTGGGCTTTCATTTTTGTTGTTTCAATCCTGTTGCCCCTTTCTTTTTTATATATAATTTTTATTACATTTTCTGTTTCACAATTTAGAATATTCATTTATACAACCTTAAAATATCAATGACTCCCCTTCTTCTCTTTCCATGGATTATTTTACATGGCATAAATCCCTGCATATTTTATATAAAATAAACCATTCAGTATTCCATTATTACTTCTATCAAAACTTATTTACACTGTTGAATTTATCTTAATTCTGCCAATGTTTTCAAGTGTACACAATTTCCCTCCATATATTCAATAAACATTTTCCAATCTTCTTTAAACAAATGCTCTTCTTGTTCTCTTATTCTATAAATTAGATCTGCAAGTTGCACATATTCCATCAATTTAAGCTGCCATTGTGTTTTGGTTGGGGCCTGTTGCTGTTTTCTAGGCAGTGTCATAGTGGGCTGCTGACCTGTGTAAGACACTGAGGTTGCCAGACTAGACAGTCTGCCTTTGGAGCCCAGGCAGTTCACAAGCAGAAGGAACTGCTGACCTGAACTCTGCAGCACTCTAGCGAGGCTGTACTGCAACTTGCAGCAGAGATCAGTGCTGGGCTCCTTTGCGAAGAAGGGTGAGATTGAAATATTGTTATAGTCTTCTGGGGGAAGTAGGCTATATGCCAAGATCCCTCTAATTCCTGGATCCAGCAGGTGTTAAAATTTAATCTAGGCTTCTAATTCTTGCAATAGCCAGGCTAGCCTCCAGGTGAGGTGATAGTCTGAGTGATGAGCCATTAAGGACAACAAACGAAGGGGCTCTGTGGGAGATGGCAGATGGGCAAATCCCTTAACTCGCAGGTAGTAAGAAGGGCAAATGCCAGAGTTGAGAGCTGAGAGTTTGTGACCTAGATGTAAAGCAGCAAGCTGGAGAGAGAGTGTTAGAGCAATGTTTGACCTCTGTTTGAAACCAAGGTTGTGGCTATGGGAAGCACAAGACCCTTTGGGGGTGTTGATGCTGTCAACATCAGGCTCAGGTTGTATATATGTGTAAATAAATGATACCACAGAAAAACACCAAAGTCTTCACTGTGCCTCATTTCCAAAAGGAAACATGAACCCTAGGTAAACAGCTGGAAGCCCTGGACTCTCACACTGGGGTGGCAAGCAACAGTAGTGTGTTATAGTACTATTTTCCCAGGAGGAGCCATCAGGGTTGCATGCGAAGGAGCATCTTGTTTCTCTCTGTGCAACAGCTATGCTGCTCACAGGCTAACTGGAGCTGTACTTAAAACCCTACAGATATGGTGGCTTGCCTTTAGGCTTTAAAATCTGCTTGCCAAATAAGAAATGTCACATTTCTAAGTGTGTCTTCTATTTTGAACAGAGTGTGATTTGCAAAACTTGGACGGGCAGTGCATTCATTGCATCTGAACTGCAGAAATGCAAGCTGTCTGTCAATTGGAATCGCTTGGTTCCCAATCTCTGGGGATTTCTCTCTCTCTCATTCTCTCTCTCTCTCTCTGTGTGGAACTTTAAACTTCTATTTCACTTTTTGAGAAGAAATTGTGAAAATTCACAAAGTTGTCCAGAGGAGAATCAGGAATCCCATAAACCACCCTGGGTAAACAAGAGGCCATCAGTATTGTAAATGAATTGCCGACTGTTTGACAAACAATCCTAAGTACTCAATTCAGCGCTAAATGAATCAGGCAAAATGGCTCCCCTGCCTGTTCCTTCCCTTCTATCTGCTCCATTTTAAGTCAATATAAGTTTTATGAATTGCTTCATTAAAAATAATAGGTGGCATTTGGGGGAGCCAAAGTTCATTTTAAAAGCTGAATGTTAGGTTTTGAAATTTATTGTGCACTCTCTCTCTCCTGCTTTAAGCCATCTGTCTTGCAATCTGCATCGGGAAGACTATAAATGAGGAAAAGAAATCATTCAGGAGGCATTGTCTGCTAGCTGCACATTTTTTGGGGGGAAATTTGTAAATAATCGAGTTTGACTGGCAACTTTCATCTGATATATTCGAACCAGCATATTCAAGTTTTCTAAAGTGGGTGCCATGTTGACTATCCCTGATATATATAGCCCCTTAGTCCCACTCCTGAACACATGCCTGGTAATACCTGGAAATTCTTGTGAACTGCATCAAAGTTTACAGAGTTGGAAACACAGCATCTGGTTGTGTGAATGTATCTTCCTCTGGTTAGGTCCTCACTAGCATATGACCCAGTTGATATGTTTATCAAGTCACTTTATTTGGTATATAGATGACCAACATCAAATGCAGTGTAGGGTTAAAAGCACAGTATGCATACACAAAATCTATGTCTTTTAAAATGAGGATATAACTGATATATGTGCATATGTCTCTAGCTGGATTTCAGGGAGAGGCTTTAAAATTGCTAAAGCCAAATACAGATGAGATAGTAGTGTGAGGACCAGAGTACAATACAGAGCACATCTAAAAAATAAGAAAGATGGCAACATAATTCAACAAAAGATCCAGTTAACATGGGTGTGAGACTGTGTGACCCACCATTGACAAATTGTCACTGGTGAGTAGGGGTCAATAATGCAAACTGTATTTGCGCCATGGATTGTGCAATACAAAGCAGATCCACTGAAATTAATGCACCATAATTGGTGATGTCATAATAATAATAATAATAATAATAATAATAATAATAATAATAATAATTTATTTATACCCCACCCATCTGGCTGAGTTTCCCCAGCCACTCTGGGAGGCTCCCAATCAAGTGTTAAAAACAGTACACTTAACTACACTGAGTCTGTTCCAAGCAAAACAAACATATAATATCACCCCTATACAGTTGTACCTTGGTTATCAAATGGCTTAGTTGCCAAACAAATCGGCTCCCGAATGCCACAAACCCGGAAGTAAGTGTTCCGGTTTGTGAACTCTTTTTGGAAGCCAAACTTCCAATTGGAAACTACTCCTTGGTTTTCAAATGGTTTCGGGAGTCAAACAGACTCACGGAACAGATTAAGTTCGAGAACCAAGGTACCACTAAACATAGGATTCATTAAAATCAAATTTCACACTGCCAATTTTACTAAAGAATTTCAGCTGAGCAGCTTCACATTGGAGTCTCCATTTCAAACTTCTTTGTTGGAATATAGTGACATATAAGTAGGTTTTGATAGGCTCAGGCCTAATAATGAGCTTCAGAGGGCTTGGTAACACTCTCCTCAAAGGAGAAACAAGCCTTAGAAAACCCTGAATTCTTATCAGGGTCAAATGACAAATTAGAACGGGAGAAGACTTTCCAGAAGAAAAAGCTCAGCACAGGAAAAATGAGGCAGTGTGGCAAAAACCACATCAAATGGTCTTATTGGCTTAGGTGTTCCTCCATATGCTGAATGGGCTTTTGCTCCCCATATTTCATTTCCTGCTTTTCACAGCAGTTCCCTAGCAAAACAACCAATCAATTATCAATTGTAATGGTAAAGAGCTGAAATAGGAATGAGGGGCAAAAGCAGGCTATTTTTTTCTAGAAAAAAGAGGTGCTGGAACATGAAGACCTCCCTTGTTCTCTTATATTGACAATGGAGCCCACCTGAGAGGTGTCAGAACTAAGTTTTTGTGCGTTCCAGCTGAAAAAAGCCCTGGGCAAAAGTCCATGTGGGTACTCTGCGGCTAGCTGTGAGTTGATCCACAAACACTGCAAAAGTTCTCCAATTTAATTATGTTGAGTACAGATACACAAACACTCCATTTTGTTTGTGGCAGACTCATGAGGAGAGGCTGCGTCACCTGACACCTATTCTCTCCTCTGTTCTCTAGACATGTTTGTCATCTTTGAAATTTGGGTTAATTAAGGTTGAGAAGTGTAAAAACGCCCTTTATCTGTCACATTAAGAACAGCTGGAATAAGCACCAGGTGCTTCACTGTCCCAGATGGCTTTTGTTTGGCAAAGAAACGCTTTTGATAGGCCTTATTGTTTGATTGAAGGACAGCTATGGGATTGTTTAGTTTTTATTTCCTGTTGGCACTTTTCGTGACTTTATTTCCTTCCCTAGGCATGTATGGGGGGAAATTCTCTGAAAAGAAAACGGTGCTTTCAATCCCTTAGTCTTGAAGTGATCTTACAGTTTCATTCTTTCTTTGCAATAATAAAGGTAAAGGGATCCCTGACCATTAGGTCCAGTCATGACCGACTCTGGGGTTGCAGTGCTCATCTCGCTTTATTGGCCGAGGGAGCCAGCGTACAGCTTCCGGGTCACGTGGCCAGCATGACTAAGCCGCTTCTGGTGAACCAGAGCAGCGCACGGAAATGCCGTTTACCTTCCTGCCAGAGTGGTACCTATTTATCTACTTGCACTTTGACATGCTTTCGAACTGCTAGGTTGGCAGGAGCATATAGCCGCTTGATTTGATTTCTACCCATCTGAATTCTTCCCTCTAGTCTTATTTTTATTGAAATTTTCCTATTTATCTATTTTTTCATAAGATATATTCTAGAAGCCTGTCACCAATGTTTTAACTGGTGAATTCCAATGCAGGTCCCTAGCTTAATGATAGGCACTGTGCTTTGCATGCACAAGGTCCCACATCCTGTCTCTGCTCTGCCTGAAACCCTGGACAACCTCTGGCAGTCAATGCAGAAAACATTAAGCAAGATCAGAGTCAATGATCAGATTCAGTATAAGGCAGCTTCCTATGTTCCTATGACACTTCCCTCACCCAGCTCCCTCACCACAGACCCTCCAAGTATACCTATTTTCCAGAAACAGTCTTGGATTTACAGAAGCCGTTCTAGTTTCTGTCCTGCTTTTCCCTAGGACCAAGGCCGTCTTACCCTTAGGTATTAAGGGTGCAGGGCACCCGGGCGCTGGGCTCTCAGGGGCGCCAGGCTGAGAGTCTGGGGCCTGAGAGTTCAATCCGTGGAAGAGCCCGCTTGTTGGTCAGAGCGCTGTGGTGGGCTCTTCTGCTGCGGGTGGTTCTGCACCACAAGTTTGGGGGCTACCGAGCCAGCGAGATGCTGAGGCGGCAGGCCAGCTCTGCCCTCCTGCGTGCCTGGGACTGGGCAACCTGGGGGAGGGGGCTGGGTGGATCTTTGAACCCCGGCACCGCATATGCTTAAGACAGCCCTGCTCAGGACGTCCCTATTTTCATCAGAGAAATGCTGGAGGGTATGGAGTTATGCGATCCCCCCAAGCCCAGGAGATAAATAATTATACCAACTTTTGAAGACATCTGAAGGCAGCCCTGTATAATGAAGCCCTCCCCCGTTCATGTTTATTGGTTAATTTTCTTTTAAACAACATACTTTGTTACTTTGACATACCCAATAATGATATCACCATTAACCAGGTATTTCCTGACTTTGTATAACCAATGACATTGTAAGCTACAACACAACTCTGTTTGTGCAGAGGTACCTGCTCAATTTTGAGCAATTCCCATTACACAGTCTAGGAAGCGGTGGGCTGGGGTGGGTGGGGAGCAAGAACATTAAACTTGCATATCCTTTGGATCCCACCCATTCAATATACAACATCAGAAAGGAAACAACCTAAGCTAAAGGGAAAACCAAATGTAAAAGTGTGGTCTTGATCTTCACGGGGATCAGAGATTTCCTAACCAAAGCTCACAAAAGAGAACAAACTGCCCTGTAAGGCAGCCATCGTCTTACCCCATTCGTCTAAATTGGACATATGTAAATTATTGCTTTTTATTGTTCAGCTTGCCTGTCAACTTAGATCACACCAGGTGTTTCTTCACCGAACAAGTCCTTTCATCATTTCTGTGCTTTGAAAGCCCATCAAAAGCCAGGAATAATTAAAAAACAAACAAACAAAAAAACCTCGCAAAGCAACGTCATACTGATTTATGATTCCTCAAACCTGTGGCTCCCGTTTAATTCCCAGTGACATATCTTATTGTCACAAACTGCTTGAAAATTGTGAAGAAAGAGGTAAACAAATTATATGTGCTGTTTTAGAAGAACAGACTAATCTCCCACACTAATTCCATTTCCCATTTGGGATAGCAAACAGTGATTTCTCATATAGGGAAATCTGCGCTGTAAGATGGAATATTATAATTACTATTTTTATGCATCCATTTAAGTACTGTAAAATGTCAAAAGCAATTTCCCCCTTTTCTATACTTGTCTTGCTCTTTGAAATCCCTGAACCTACAATTAAATGTACAAAAGAATAATAAAAGAGATACTGGAGGATTCCCTTACAGCAGGGATGGGAAATGTGGCCCTCCAGATGTTGGATGGACTTCAGCTCACATCAGTCCCCCTTAGTGCACCCAGTGGTCAAGGATGATGGCACTGTAGCCTAACAGCATCTGGAGACCCCAGGTTAACCACCCCTGTCTTGAAGAGTAAGTGCCTAGTTTGAGCATCCAAGTACAGTAATTGCTTATACTTATAAAAATGGGTGGCCATTTGCTTTTCAATGCAATGATTAAATTTCAGAGAAAATAACGTGCATTGTACCACTTATGCAAATGGAGGATTGCATGGGTGAATATCCCATCACAGTAATTTAAAAAATAAAGCTCTCTGTGCTTAGAAATCCAGGATAACATGTGGAGGTCTAAGTCAGAACTATTTCGGTGCCCTTTCAGTAGTGATTGTTGTTTTCCTTCAGTTGCTTCATATACTGCCCCCCGCAACACTTCTAGAACATTTTGTTGGCATTGATCTGTCTCATGAGACTATGCAGTGCACCTCCGGGGTTGAAGTCAAACCGCTGGGGAATCACAGCGCCTGCTGTGGCTGCAGAGACTGGTAACTCATAACTGCTGCCTCCCACATAGTTTTTGCTGCGCTAGCAGCACCAAAGTAACCTCTCCAGGGTGCAAGACTGGACAAGCGTGTATGGCGTTCCTGGGCTGCCCAGTCTACAAGACCCCCCTGTTGGCCTCACCAATGTGTTCCAATGGAAAGCAATGAAAGCCATTTGGCACCAACTTGGCTGCATGAGTTGCTGGAAAGAAGCCTTAGGGACTCCACTCCAGATTTGTTTAGGGTTTACTCCTCAGCCTTTTCTTCTCCTGAAGATGTCCCACAAGGCAGTGGGTATAGATTTTTACTCATGAATGACTATAGCCAAAAGGCAATGGAGGTTTAGGACCAGAGTTTTCCTTCTCCTAGATGTGCAGCCTAGGAGTCATTTTGGACTCACAACTGTCCATGGAGGCACAGGTTAATTCTGTGCAGCTGTCTACCAGTTCCATCTGGTACACAGGCTGAGACCCTACCTGCCCGTGGACTGTCTCACCAGAGTGGTGCATGCTCAGATTAACTCCCGCTTGGACTACTGCATTGCACTCTACATGGGGCTACCTTTGAAGGTGACCCGGAAACTACAAGGTCCAGTGCCAAGGGCCTTCTGGTAGTTCCCTCACTGAGAGAAGCAAAGTTACAGGGAACCAGGTAGAGGGCCTTCTTGGTAGTGGCACCCGCCCTGTGGAACACCCTCCCATCAAATGTCAAAGAAATAAACAAGTATCTGATGTTTAGAAGACATCTGAAGGCAGCCCTGTTTAGGGAAGTTTTTAATGTTTCATGTTGTTGCTTTTTAATTATTGTTATTGTTGTTCTGTTGGGAGCCACCCAGAGTGACTAGGGAAACCCAGCCAGATGGGTGGGGTATAAATAATAATAATAATAATAATAATAATAATAATAATAATAATAATAATTAAGGCTACCTTCCCAGGTTGATGAGCCCCATTTGCCCCTCATATAACAATATTCTTCTTTAATAATATTCACATTATACCTCAGTGACAAAAACAACAGAGCAGCACAAGACACAGCAGTTTTCGTAAGAAATTTTCTACATTATGTCACAAGAGGCAACTGTTTGTAAAATAAGTTCAGCAAAAAGGTAATGCTTGAACACTTAGGACATCTTACAGCCCTGTTCATATAAACAAATAGGTTGGTCAAAGGAGCTGTGATTTCCCCCTTACCCACAGGCAAACAGGCAAGGCAAAGCTAACACACATTTGCCCGTTTGAATTATACAATCTGATGAGCAGAGCTGAACATTTTTGCTGTTGTGAGAATGGTTGTGGTTGTGGTTTTCAAAACAGGCACATCACCTCTCTTCATCTCAGTTCTCATCAGCTCCAGGCATCCTGGTAAGGCCTCTCCTCTTCACGGAAGGGAGGTGTTGTGAGTGGGTACCACTTCCTGCACTCGCAGGGGGCATAACTCAGTCCCCTGCATCACTGAGTCCTATACGACTGGGTGAGGCATGGCTTAGCTGTATTTGAATGACCGTGGGCACATGGACTCTCCCTTCTTGTTGTGTGTCAAGGGGAGGTTGTGGCCATCACCTACCCCTCCCCGTGAAGGGTATTCCGTTAAAGGAATGGCTAGGGCCATGGCTCGACCCCCGGTGACTCTAGGGGAAAGCTTCCAGTTGATTTGCATCAACAAGCTCCCCCTACTGGTTGTTAACCCTTGTGTGACTCCCGGCAGAGCGGGAAGGAGTCAAATATAGTCTGTCCGATCCAATGCCTAAGCCAATACCACTCACATTCTGTAACCAATAAAGTTGTGGCCCTTTTTTAGCCCATTAACCTAAATACTTGTGTCCATGTGCATTATTTTATCTCCAAGCGGTGGCAGGGCCTCGACTCACAAATGATTGGGAATGACTGGAAAACATACGGAGATCACCAGGTCTGCAAAGGCTGGTGTGGATCAACTCTACTATTTATTTTTACACCAGACTGGATGAGAGTTCTTGAACATGAAGTACGTTGCATTACACAAACTCAATTTATGTTATAATGAAATTGCCACAATCTATTTGCAGCCTGCTCTGACAAAAACTCCAGAGTTCTTTATGTCCAGGTCTGCGTTCTGCGGCATTGCAGAGTGGGTGGGATGTCAGGAGAGACTCATTGAGGTGATCGCATAGGGGAGGAGTACGGTTGAGTTTGTGGTTCATAGCTTTAGTGTTAAGTTGCTTAATGGGCATTTTAAAGGAATCTTTAATTTAACAGATGACAGGATTGTTGCATTGCGGATGCAATATCAGATGGCTCATGGTAGCCTCTGTGCTTTTAGCGATCTCTCATGCAGAAACTTCAGAATGAATTACATAATCAATACCACTCTAGACTTGCATTCACTTGTAGATGAGAATATTAGGGATTTACTTTGTGTGCAGGTCTGGGTTGTTTATTGACTTGTTAGTTTTAAGTCTTTGTGGGAGGTCAGGGGCTTATGGATTAATCCATAATAACCAAAAACGAAGTGAGCACAGGGGCTTTTTTGAAGGATTATTTGCTTGTAGGAAACTCCAATAATCGAACGGTCATATTCAGACACATGAGCCTCATTCTGTACTGCAGAGTACACCAGCTTGCAGTACAAACTCTTTGATCACAAAAACCTTGATGACATCATAAGATTGATGTGAGTATTAGAGAATGTATTATACAGACAAATATAGCCTTATTCACTCAAAAGTAAGTATTGCCACATTTAATATGGAACCTAATATGGTATGCAATACACTGCCACATGGAGCAAGGCTAAAACATGTTGAGCAGCCTGACAATTGCAGACCTGTTGCAGACTAAACACAACTATGCCCTACATGTGAATAATACATGAAGAGGACTTCATTGAATCAGACAACTGAGAGTCAAATTATGTGGGTGCTCCTATAAGAAACCCTTCAACCTTTTGTCAGAATTTCTTATATTTTCTTGCGTTCCCTTGCATTTTATTATTTCTGTTGTTAACACTCCACCGCAGCCTGTCTTCACTTGCATGGGAAGTACCTAACCATCATAATAATCTATATTTCTCACCTTATATTCATTTTATGCAGCTGTCAAGTCTCAAGTGAACTTTAGTAATATGTATGGAATAAAAAGAAAGCTGTGCACAGCCTAACCCAACTGGTGCCTGATGCAGTTAAATATAACTTTTAACACTGAGTTCTGTCTGAAATATATGTGCATTTGATCTCCTCAAACACCTCTGATTTCTTTGCTGTGTTTTAAAAGAGTGAGGGACCCATAAGACAAAACTACAAAGGGAGGCATTCCCTGTTACATCAAAATCTACTTTACAGTATATATGAAAGTGAGGGGGGGGGGGGAGACAACTCTGACACCTCTATACTTCTATAGATTGATACTCCTATAAAAATGGAGCTTATTTCATTTCATAAAAGCATCTCTCCCCAACTTTTAACATCTCAGATAATCTTTACAAAGGTAAAAATGAGAGCTATACACCAGGGTTAATTGGGATTCTAGTGATGGACTTGTAATGACTTCTTCAAAAGGAAGAACATCATGCACTTGGCCTTAAGTAAAGGCAGTGACTTACATCTCGCTTCTGGTGTGCTTGGTGTATCTGTTCCAGTATTTGTTCCAGGGAAAGTGTGTCTGCCACTTAGAAGGCCAACACCAGACTTCAGGGGGGCCTTCACACAGTGCCACTGATGAGCCTCCATTCCTTCAGTACTCTTCCCATGGGCATCCGCTTGGCCACTGTATGGCTAGCATACTGGACAAGATCTTTGGTGTGGTCCAGCAGGACTCATTTCATGTTCCTATATTGGCCAAACAGATGGAATTATGGCCAGCATCTAAAATTGTGATTTTCGATACATTCTTAAAAATAAAAATATACATATAAATGCATTTTATATGTATATAATAGGACCCACGTACCTACGAGACCGCCTCTCCTGGTATGCCCCTCGGAGGACCTTAAGGTCCACAAATGACAACATTTTGGAGGTCCCAGGTTGCAAGGTGGTAAGATTGGCCTCAACTTGGACCAGGGCCTTTTCAGTACTGGCCCCGACTTGGTGGAACGCTCTGTCACAAGAGACTAGGGCCCTGTGGGACTTGACATCTTTCTGCAGGGCCTGCAAGACAGAGCTGTTCCACCTGGCCTTTGGTTTGGACTCAGTCTGACCCTTATGTTTCCCTCCCCTTTTGATTTTGATATATGGGCTACTTTTAAAATGAGGCTGCATTTTAAATTGCATTGTAACCTGTATTTTAAGTTTATTATTATTATGTTTTTACTGTAATTTTAATGGTGTTGACTGCCCTGAGCCCGGTTCTGGCCGGGGAGGGCGGGGTATAAATAAATTGTATTATTATTATTATTATTATTATTATTAGCTTTAATCAACCAACAATGACAGATATGCTTAGTATTAGACACAGATCTGAAAACTGTTTGCACCTTTGGCTAGATAGATGGGGTGACAGTTCAAAACACACACAGTTATATTGCAGTTCATAGACCCAAAATACACAGTTCAAAACAGGAACTATAAACACCATAGTAAACAAAAATATTTAATTTTGTGGTTTCAGAAATAGTGTTTTGGCTTAATCATGGCCATTCAGAAACAGAATAAAGTTGTATTTTTGGAGGATAACGTTCACAAAATAAACACCTTAGGCCCTCTAGTATAAAGTATCAATACATTTAGATCAGTGGTATACAACCTCAGGTCTGTCCATCACTTCAACTTTCCTCATAACATGCCTCTCACTGGGCTTGTTTCACACCCTTCTTGAGCAACTTTGCCTGGCTTGAATGAGTCCTTGAATTCTGATTGTGACATTTCCTTTTTTCTTTTTTCTTTTTTAAATAATATTTATTACTTTTCCAACAATTTAAGTACTACATAGAAGAAATAAAAATGGACAATACAATACAATACAAAAACACTACATAACACATTAAACTAACAAAACAAAACAAAAACAATTTAAAACACATCAAACCATTTCAATATCTTATCTTCCATTCACTTATTTCAACGACCTCCTCACACCTCCCTTTTTGTATTCCACTTCTATTAATTATTTCAGCAATTCCTTTCCATCTTCCTCTGTTTTCTATCCTATAGTTATCTTAAGACATTCTAACCTTATTTTTTCCTTTAACACTCTATTAATCTATTTATACTTAATTCCTTATAACATATATACTAAAGCCATATAACTTCATTCCAACTTTGTTCTAACATTCATTAATTTTACAGTATTTCTGTAGATAGTCTTTAAACCTTTTCCAGTCTTCTTCCACCGACTCTTCTCCCTGGTCTCGGATTCTGCCAGTCATTTCTGCCAGTTCCATATAGTTCTTTTCTGGATGAAGGAAGCAGCAGGGTTTGACTTTGTATAGAAACTAAGCTGATGCACATTCATTGCTCTGCCTGTGGTCCTTTGGGTGAAAAATGTTCCCTAGCCCTTTTTTAGCTATTCATTTAAAACCAAGTAATATGGCCAATCATTTTTTTAATAATAGAACATCACCATAACCATGCACTCTACGCTACCTGGGACTAGACTACACTGGATTCCTTGAAGTCTTTCATTAAATTCTGTCAAACATTTGTCAGCCAATTTCAAAATGCAAAATCTGAGTCAAGTGAGAAGGAAGAGGACTGGTGGACTCACATAAAGGCCTTGCCACCATGTTGCAAGAATGTTGAGCTGACTTCCAGACTGCATTCCTGAAACAAATAGGAGAGGTTGTTTTGGGTTTTTGCAACGTTTTTAAAGTACTTCCCCAGAATCATGTCTGAAGAGTGGCGCTTGTTTTTAGCACCCAGGGACATAGGCCTAGACATACACATAGAATCATAGAGTTGGAAGGGACTAGGAGGACCAGCCAACCCAAGCCCCTGCAATGCAGGAATATGCAGCTGTCCCTTACAAAGATCGAACCTGCAACCTTGGTGTTACCAGCACCATGCTCTAACCAGCTGAGCTATCCAATAAAAACCTTGCCGGATCAGATCCTGGGTTCATCTTACTTCTAGCAGTGACCAGTCAGATGGCTCTGGGATGCTCACAAGAAGGACTGAAAATGGTTCCTCAATCTACTAAATGGCATCAATTTCACATAAAAGGAGAGACAGAGAACATCTCCATGTGGTTTCTCCAATCCATGATAATTTTATAAACCTCTATGATGTGTCTCCTTAATCATTTTTTTCTAAACTCAAAAGCACCCAAACCCGGAAGGTTTAGTGTTTCCATTTAGAGAAGGTAGTCCAATCAAACCCTTTTATCGTGTTGATTGTCATTTTCATCATCTTTTCCTACTTTGTGATATCCTTTTTGACACAATCTTCCCAATACTGATGCACGTTAGATTTGGCTAAGAGCAAGACAATACTGATCATTTTATTGTCACACTCAGTTGTTATTGTCAATGAACGCTTCATGCCAGCCAATGCAGGCAAATACAGTAACATTGCCAGCATCACCACTGCCTTTGAATCTTTGATATTTTTAAGCCATGCTAACTACATGGAGAAGTATTTCATTCAATTATCTGAAAGACAAAATGTTCTACAAGTTTTAGTTTCACAGACACACCCCTATTTTTCCTTTTCCTTTTTTATTTCAATTTTAGGCCATGGGAAAAATAAACAGGAAAAGAGCCACTTTTCTGCCCAGTTCTTATTTCCTTATAACAAAGTTGCATCAAAAACAAAGTGCTCTAAAACAGAACTTGCAAAATAATGTAGTTGCCTGTTTTGTACTCCACAAGAGTGCAACTAATTTTGAAGCAGGAAGCTCTGGGAGAAATTCCATCTTCAAAAGCCATTTACTAGCAGGTATTATATTGCTGAGGTATTATATTGTCTGCAACAATTCCTGACATCAGGAGTTGGAGACTCGATTCACTGTATCAAATTAAGTAGTAACACATTTTGGTTTCCCACATGATAGCTGTGAAGATCAATTGACTGTCTGGCGCGGCAATTCTATGGACGTCTCTGCAGAAGTCCCATTGAGTTCAATTAACCTTACTCCCAGGTAAGTGTGTTTAGGATTGCAGCCTCAATGTGTGAAACCTCTCTGCTATCATGGATCACACTATTTTAATCATGTCTCAGGTTCCCTTCCCTCATTTGCCAGACACTATATGGCTGTAAGAGAACAGCACAAAGCAGATAACTGTTTCACACATCCATGCCACCAGTCGAAAGCAGCAATTATCACACAGAAATTTCTTGTCGCTTAAAATGAACTTATACTCCACCTCTATTATACAGAAGATAAAGCCGGGGCAGATAATACGTTACAGAGGTATTCAACGTATCTAATGTTGAATTCAAGGTTTTGGAGTTCAGTTTTCTATTTTGCATGGAATGCCTCCCAGATTGAGGAATTATGTACAACTTTATTATTTGTACCCTGCCTATCTGACTGGGTGCCTCAGCCGCTCTGGGCAGCTTCCAGCATATACAGAAACATAATAAAACACTAAACATTAAAAACTTACCTATACAAGTAAGAGGAACAAGACTGAACTTTCCTTGTCCATCACCTGATAAAGGTACGGTAATCCATCAGAACAATCAAGGCCAATTCCTCCCCTTTTTCTTTAAAGAAATGTTTTGTGTGTTGAGGTCCCCAGGGCCACCCCAATAACTCACACATCACACAGAATTTTTTGTTTAAGGTTTTTGGCATAATTTTGGCCACAACTTTATTGAAATACAAATTTGTGAGTGGTTGCTTAGGCATTGGTTGCAACTATCTGCCCCCACCATGGGGAACAGACTGACATTCCGCACGATGCGAAAGTCAGAATAGGGGAATACACTTGGGGGTTATGCGGAGCAGGGAACCTGCCCTCACCCCAAATGCAACCAGGAGCTCATTGCTATGGCCCGAGCCCCCTTGACAGAGTGGACAAGCAATAGTTAGCCCCCAATTCCTTTAACGGAATCCCTTGCAGCAGCAGCATTAGAGGGGCAGGCACTCAACCTACCAAGGGCAGGCACTCAACCACTTCCCCTCAACCAACCAAACCATAAACCAATGCCTAACCGCAACCTTACAAGTTGTGACGATTTGCTACGCAGTAGGCAAAAACCAAATGGCCCCAGCCAATCAGCCAGATGGACAAAATTCCTACCAGGCCCCTGCCCCAAGAGCAGACGACCCCATGACAGGCATAGCAAAGTCAAAGCAAACAACCCTAATTCTAGGGAGAGTGGGACGGGCAATCCGATGCACGGTCGAAAAGAGGAAGCCCTAGCCTCGTGCAAGGAGTTTTAGCATTTCTGGCTGTCAATCAACAAATGGCAACATTAACTTCTTCCCAACAACAAGGGAAGCCCCGATCGCATCAGTGGCCAATGAACAATTAGCCCGCCCCCAACTTTGGAGTGTCCTGGTGGCCCCCACCGCAACACGTGCTCTCCATGAAGGAGAACACGCTTTATTGGTTTTAAAAACAAAACAAGACAAGACAATACACAACGATCAACAAAAGGCAACCCAAAATTAACACTCCGTACACAAAATTGAGTTCATCCATCACTAATTCTAACATGACTTCTGATTCCCAATTGTGATTCCTAAGTTTCATTACAGCTGCACACTTGACTTTATCTCTCCTAAATTATTCTGTTATGTTAATTCTGTAGAAATTTCTTATTTCATGCAGAAATCAATCCAGGCCTACCAAAGAATTTATGTTGTTACAATGTTCCTTTAAGTGTTCTCTGTAAATATTCCACTCTCTATTAAATATTTGATCTGCATGGTCTTGGAGTCTTGCTAGTTAAGCATATTCCAACATTTTATTTTGCCAATCTAATTTTGAGGGAGTAGAATCTCCTTTCCATACCTTAGCAATTAAGAATTTTAAAGGCCATTTCAGCTCTCATTAGCTTCATATGTTCTCAGCTGCAAACCACCCCTGTCCTGCTGATGCATGGCTGGCTATTCAACAGATCCCTGATTTGGATATGTCACAGAAAGCATGGTTTGGCCTAACATTATGCTGCTGTATGAAATCCTTAAAAAGTACACCACCTTGTATTTTATATGAGCTATTTCCCTCAGGTAAACTGACACTACTTGAAGATGAAGAAAGAAAGGTGAAAAGAAAGTCTTGATATTCTTTTCAAATTAAATTCCATTTGCTCCCAAGTTCATAAGGTAAGCCAGCAGTGTAATTAACTGATTAATTATTGTTTTCTTTGTGGAACAAATCACCTCTGAGAATGAGTTTAATCAAAGAGGAAAACCCGTAACTTGACATTACCACCTCAGCTGAGTTCCAGAGGAGCACATAGTGATTTATTTTGATCTTGTCTCTTCAGTAATAATAATCTTGACATATTTTTAACATGCACCAGCATTTTGATGTGACAAAGTGCTCGGAAACAAAACAAAAAATAGCTAGTTAATCTGCAAGTACAGTACACACACACATTTCCCCCCGGACTTTCTTATATTTTACTTTGAGCAATATGATTATACTTTTGATTATCAGGCTTTCGGAGTAAACCACACATACAAAAAAAACCCACAATCCATTTTTTGTACATGTTAAACCGATGGAAGCTATCATGCTTCAGTGCACATACAGAAAACTACAATACCTCTTGAAGTACTTATCATAAAGTGTTTTCCCCACAGTCATAGGAAGCAGATTTTAATTAACCTTTACAATAACCTTGCCTTGTAGTTAATTAAAACAGTACAAATCATACTAGCTTATAATTTTTCATTTTAAAATTACAATGATCAAAACAGGGAAGATATTTAAGCCATTTTTGTAACTAAGTTCTTTCTTACAACTTAATAATGTGCAATGTACTTCGGAAAGGAGGGGCGGGAGGAACAAAATTCCAAAGCCTTGCGAGTCAATTTAAAAATCAGTACCATTCTGTATGAACTTTTATTATGGCATCGTTGCAGGGATTTCCATTTTTGACCATTGTCTATGAATGCTGGGATTGATAGGAGATGGGGTCCAACAATATCTGGGACATGGTCCAGATAATAGTCTGAAGGCTCATGGGAAAGTTGTTGGCAGCAGGAGGACAGTATAGATTTGGAACAGTGATTTGCAGAGGGGCATAGTTCAGAAGGCAGAAGCTGGGAAGTACTGGATAGGGAACGGGTAGCAGAAGAAACACTAGAAGATTCACAGTCTCTGGACAGCATTCAACCCCCATCCCCAAAGACAAGGAGAGCTCAGAGAGTGTTAGAGCAGAAAGCGCAGAGGGTACAAGCTCAGATTATAAGACTTGGGAGTGACATAGATTAACAGGGATGGAGGGGGTTCGCCTTAATTGGGAGCACCGCCATTCTAGGGAGATGCTTTCTTTTGTCTCTTGCTGTGTTTATTAAATAAACTAACTGGTAAAAATTTCATTTCATTTGATCTGCTTATTTACTGCAGGGGGGTGGGGAGTCAATTCCCCGAAGCCTGACAGTTATCCATCAAGCTCTGCTATGAGTTGTTTCTTTTTGCTTTCCAATGTATTTATTATCAAGAAAAAAAATTGATGTAGAGTGAGCAAAGTGTGGCCCAGAGAAAATAATTTGAGAACCACCATCTTAGTGACACAACAAAGGGCTCAGGTGGTCATTTTAAGGGCTTTTTATACCTACCCACAACATGGGTGGGTCGGATATGAACAGCCAGTGGTAGATGTTTTAGCAGAGGTGCATCATGCTCTCAGTCATCTATCCTATCTGCAGTTTAGCTGCTGCATTCTGCACCATCTGATACTTCCAGACCAGGCTCAAGGGCAGCCCTACATAGAGCACATGGCAGTAATCTAGCCTCAAGCTCACCAATGCATGGACTATGTTGCTTAACACACACTACAGAATAATCTGTAATATATAAATCACCAGGTATTGCATTACTCAGTTTTGTATTATGGAATAACCTTAACGGGCAACAAATTATTATGCTTTAACAGGAATAGCTACATTCAAGAAGGTGGGGTTTTTGTAGCAAGAGGTTACATTTTTATGTCAGCTTCCATTAAGGCATTAAGCACCTATCACATTCAGTAATAGGCTGCTTTAATACTAGATGAGCTATTGGTCTGCTCATCCCTGGAAATGACATGTTCTTACGACAGCAATACACCAAAAACTGGGATATATCATGCCCAACAGGGAGTCATTTGGCAGGGATCTGGATTCTATTAAACTGCATTTTACATGCTCACTAGATTATTGAACTGCCAGGATTTTCTCTACAGTACACAGCTAAAAAAGGATTAGAGGCCCCCTTCTCCCATCTAACAGCGAAGTGTAAAAATATTCAATGGTTCGTCACTGAACACTCAGAAAATTGACAGTGAAAAGAGAAATACTTGTAATTCAATGAAGAAACCAGTACCTTTATGGCAAACAAATCTACCCAATCTTGAGTGGTATCTCAGAATACCCCTCAGTCAATAATAGACTGTATGGAAACTGAATTGTAATAGGTAACACTGTTAACAAAGTATCACTGTTGGAAATGAGAACAGCCACTGAGCAATAGAAAATAAGAAATCTTGATCCACTGGATGCATCACCATTTTGTATAAAAAAAAGACATCAACTTATTTTTAAGGATTGTGATGATTAAATTTCTTGGCATCTCTGACATTTGCTGTTGTTTTCAATGATAACAGTCACAGGCATTGCCAACTTGCAAGCACCAGAATTTAGGGTAATATTTCAAAATGCTTTGATCCATGGACTTCGCCTCTCATAAGGACATTGGAGCCCCATTACGGAGCCCCATTACAACACATAATGAGAAATTATCTTCTTTTTTTATATCCTGGGGAGATTACTTTGCACATGCAATGGGAAGAGCATCCAGCTAGATCATGCCAAAGAATACAATGGCTATCACAATGAAGCAAGCAGATGTTTCATGAGTTAAGTTTTGTTGTTGTTGTTTAGTCCATTAGTCATGTCCGATTCTTTGTGACCCCATGGACCAGAGCACACCAGGCACTCCTGTCTTCCACTGTCTCCCACAGTTTGGTCAAACTCATGTAGTAGCTTCGAGAACACTGTCCAACCAGAATCAATTCATCCACTGTTTCCATGTCAAGGAGCACATTCTCTTAGGGGTAATCTATCAAGGTCTGAATGTTGACAGTGGATGAGGCTGGAGCTGAAAAGGATGGATCCAACCCCCACTTTCTCTCACGGACACCCTTCTGCCTCTTTCTTCCTCTGAGGCCTCCTCCTCCTCTCCCTCTCCTTCTCTCTCCCTACCTGAGAGACAGCAAGTGGAAGGACAGGTATCTTTTTCCAGTGGTCCAAACTTGTCAGTCGTAGGGCAGAGAAGGTTGGGCGAGGGCTACTTACCTGGCATCCCAATGCAGATGTCATTGTCCATAACCCAGAGGGAGAGGGGCGAAGGGTCTGGGAGTTCAGCATGGTGCAAGCACTGGGGTGGAGCCAATCCAGTGCTCCTGCCATGACTCTTACGTAACAATTATGTACCTTCTTCAGTAAGGCACTCTATGTAGTGGTTCCTATTTGCCTCATATGCTACTGAACAGAACAACGCTCAAAAGTTTCTGTAAACATAACAATTTTCACTTCTTCAACGATTCATTTCCTCACTGTCTTTTTTTCAGTAAAGACCCAAGTAAGTGAAAACTACTGTAAAAATACATTTAACAAAGGAGAATTGTAGGCCAAAACAACAACAACAACAACAACCCTTGTGCACTCCAAAACTAGCATAAGAGTGTACCATATAACATTCAGCCAATTTCATACAGCTTTTTATTTTTGAAAGAGAGGCATTGATATATTCTTCCTAAAATGCCCAAGGGTGTTAACTATCTTGCTACAAGATGGGGTGGTGCTCACTGTGTTTGATGGCTTTGATATGGAGTACACACAAACACGGAAGATACTGTTTCGCCAGGAACAATTATTCATGATATCAAGGTAGAGCCTCCATGTTCATAAGCAGCTTACCTCAGAATGACTGGTGCTGCAGACAATGCTTGGAAAACATAAATGGGAAAGCTGTTGTTTTCATATATTGCTGATGGGCTTTCCAATGCAGTAAACCTTTGGTCCAATCCAGTACGATCCTTCTTTATTTCTGATAGGAGGCCACAACTACAGTACTACCATCGTCAAAACTCGACTCTACTGGGGAAGAGGGACCTGTTTTCATACAGATGCTGTTTAACTTCAACTCTCATGAGCCCCAGCTAGAGTGGTCAAAGGTCAAGGATGATGGTCCAGCAACTTCTAGGTAGAAACAGGTTGCTAACCCAATCTCAAATAAGAGAAATGAAAAGCCGTCATATGACATTTCTTCTGCACCCATTGAATATGAGTGGATATCAGAAGTAAGAAAAGGAAAACCTCTGCACAGGTGAATAGAGGATGAGTCTGATTGTAAACTGATATGATTTCCAGCTCCTTTTATTCTCCACTTGTAGTGACAGTTTGTAGCATGCAAATACTAGAGTCTTCAAAAAAGCAATTGCAGTTTGACTTAGCTGAAGCGCCTCTCAATAAGCCTGAGATAATGTACATTGGAAAGAGCAATTTAGACTGCCAGCACTTACTGATGGATTCTGAATTAGGTGTAGCCTCTTCAAGGAAAAGAATTCTAAGTATTCTGGTCTGTGGCTGCGTTGCAATAAAGTTCTCAGTAAGCTGCAGTGACCTAAAAGAGGTATTATGATATTCTTACTGGTTTAGAAAAGGTAAGAAAAATCAGACAGAATGTGTTTGCATAACTTGCTAAGGTTCTAATAAGGATGTCTCCTTCTAAGAGTTTGTGCTCACAATAGGTTTTATGGCATTTATCCAGGGATAACTTACTTTTACACTGTAACTGTTGTAATGCTTCCACACTATGGGGAGTGCAGGGAGGCTGTTGCTATGGCCTAGAGCAGGAATAGAGTAGTTAAAACCCCTGTGGCCAAATGCAAGTCTCCAAACCTCACACTCTGGCCCATGGGACCCTCCTAACATCACTTCTGTCTTAAGCCAAACACCCTCTCCTCAGCCCACACCCTTTACTGAATATTTTTGCTTGGCTGGAACATTTTTTGGGATTTAATCATGCCTCTTGTTGGCTTGGTTGGAGGATGCACAGACATGTGCAAAAACTAGTCTACTGTACAAAGTAAAAAACACCCCACATCCTAAGCAGGGGATAGAGCAGACCTTGCCTGTCCCTTGGTGTGCCTGATTCAGTGTCTTCAGTGATCTACACAAGAGTAGGCAGTGAGCAGGGCTGCCAACTTGCCCCCACAATTGAGGGGACCTGGGGCTGCATGATGTCAGCATGTGGTGCGCACATCTCCACGACATGTGTGCATTATGTCAGCATGCCCTGTGGCTTGTGCGTGTGATGCAAGCACACCCAATGGGATATATGCACAGCTGCTGTGGAACTTTTGGGGGGCAGCCCTTTCATGAGAAATATTGGGGGCTGTGCCCTCCCTCTTGGGCTTGCTGATCAGAAGGTTGGCGGTTCGAATCCCCATGATGGAGTGAGCTCCTGTTGCTCTGTCCCAGCTTCTGCCAACCTAGCAGTTTAAAAGCACGCCAGTGCAAGTAGATAAATAGGTACTGCTGTGACGGGAAGGTAAACAGTCTTTCTGTGCACACTGATTTCCATCGTGGGGTCCCATTGAGCCAGAAGTGGTTTAGTCATGCTGGCCACATGACCCGGAAAGCAGTCTGTGGGCAAACGCTGGCTCTCTTGGTCTGAAAGCAACATGAACGCCGCAACCCCATAGTCATCCTTGACAGAACTTAACCATCCAGGGGTCCTTTACCTTGTTTACCTTTTTACCTTACCCTACTCAGCACCTATGGCTGTGAGAGAAGAGAATAAGAGGACTGGCAACCAGCGAAGGATTGAATTTATCTACCCCTCCATTGCCTATCACCCTTGGTGAGCCTTTAGCTACAGTTCTTTTTTCCGGGGGGGGGGGGGAGCATTTGAATGCATAGACTTCTACTACCATTGGTTGCATTGATCAATAGTTAACTTTGGTGAGAGGGGAAGAAAAATGATTCAGGCTTTTACTCCATTAAAAGCTGTGTTATTAATATTCAAACACACAGAGAGAGAGACCTTGCAATAATGTCACAGTTATTATAATAGATAGGACGAAGTGTCTCCTGGAACTATGTCAGAATGAGAATTCAAACACAATTTTTATAGAGAGGATATTTCCTGATCATGCATTCAAGCTTCAACAACCATGTTAGTAATCTACCTGTTTTTTCAGATTTTATCCCAGCATTCCTTATGTCCACATGGCCCTTCACCTCCCCCTCCAAAGAGCAGCAAATACCACTGTCATTGTTCATTGTCCTCCTACTTTTGCTGCTAAGCGGTTCTATCACCTAGCCATTCCCTCACCCCCAAAGCTGTCTGGTGCCAGTAGCCTCAAGACACTGTGAAGCTGGTTCTAGTATAACAGCACTCCCAAATGTTTTCTACATATCCTCTCTCAGAGCTGCCTCGATGCCACAGGCTTGGCACCTGTTCTCTAGCAATTCCAATCCAAATCTTACCTTTTGCCTCCCCCCCCCCCCACCAGAGCACAACCAGCTATAAGAGATATGATACCGCCAGGATTCCTTACGCTAGGCTTGAGGCTGTTGTCAGCTCATAAATATATGAATTAGCCAGATTATACAGCAGTGTATCTCAAGCAGGGTTGAGGAAGGCATCATTCTCCTAGCCTTGGATGGGCCTTACCTGTTATCAGCCTTAATAGTTATCTGTAATTTGTGTATGTAGTGCATCCTGAAAAGTGAAAGGGCTGATGTTATAATTATAAAAGTAAGAACATTTTATGATTGTGCTCCTGAGTTTTATTTACTTCATTTGATATATTCTTTGCTGCTCCCCTTTTAGGTAAAGGTAAAGGTACCCCTGCCCGTACGGGCCAGTCTTGACAGACTCTAGGGTTGTGCGCCCATCTCACTCAAGAGGCCGGGGGCCAGCGCTGTCCGGAGACACTTCCGGGTCATGTGGCCAGTGTGACATCGCTGCTCTGGCGAGCCAGAGCCGCACACGGAAACGCCGTTTACCTTCCCGCTAGTAAGCGGTCCCTATTTATCTACTTGCACCTGGAGGTGCTTTCGAACTGCTAGGTTGGCAGGTGCTGGGACCGAACAACGGGAGCGCACCCCGCCACGGGGATTCGAACCGCCGACCTTTCGATCGGCAAGCCCTAGGCCCTGAGGCTTTTACCCACAGCGCCACCCACGTCCCACGCTCCCCTTTTAAAGTTCTATAAAAGAGCAATATTTCATTTTATAGTTTGGTGAGAGAAGGAGATCTCAGTAATGGGGAGAAAGATTCTAGCTCACTCTTGGATCTACTCAAGATTACAATATGGCCAGCACAGGTGCATAATGGCCACTGCAGGTGCAGGGAGGGCCACAGCAATGGACACAGGAGACTGGTATTGGGTTGAATTAGGCTACAACTTTATTGATTATATGAAAGTGTAGGTTTGGCTAAAGTATTGGGCATGCATCCAGCATTAGACAGCCTGTCTGCTACCTGGTAGGAACCTGGTAGGGCCAACCTTGCGTTGGGGAGTTGCCCCCGACATAGATTGGGTGCCACAACCCCATAGGAGGCCACCATTGGGCAAGATATGTTGGCCCATTGTTTCCCCTGTGAACTCCTGGACAGAATCGCCCCTCCAGAACCTTCTCTAATGGGGTATCCCTGTGACTAAGGATCCAGCCCTGCAACCCAGCCAATCTGTTTGGATGTATAGGTAACGTTTCCCCTTTGCAGTAACACTCCAGAACAATCAGCGTGATATTTACAGTCTTTATTACATATACAGTCATACCACGGGTTACAAACGCTTCAGGTTGTGCATTTTCAGGTTACAGATGCACCGAAACCCGTAAGTACAGGAATGGGTTACTTCTGGGTTTCGGCGCTCGCACATGCGCAAAAGTGCTAAATCGCTCTTTGCACATGCGCAGAAGCGCTGAATTGCAACCTGCGCATGCGCAGATGCAGCACTGCAGGTTGCAAATGCTGTTGGTTGCCTCCCACACGGATCACATTTGCAACCCGAGTGTCCACTGTATACAAGAACAGCTACAGTTCAGAATTACCCGTCCAAACCCGTTGAGTCAGATTCGAGGAGTGGCTTCCTATGATTCCTGTGCCAACAAAGTAGGCGTAGGAATTCACTTCCCTCCTTGTCTGTGCTGATTTGAAAACCCCCTCCCTTCCTGAGTCTGAGCTTCCTTCCCTAGCCTGTGGGTGGTTGCAGGGCTCTCCAGCATACCAGAGCCCCTGCTCTCCTTGGCTATTCTCTGCCCTCTCTTCCTCTTCCTCTGGGCTCTCCAGCGCCTCTGAGCCCCTGTTCTCCCTGACTGCTCTCCACCCCTCGTTCTGCCTCCCGTGTCATCTCCCTGTCTTCCTCTTCTGTCCATTGCTCCTCAGAATTCTCCCTGACATTGGAGGAGAAAATTGCTCCCTGGCCCCAGATACAGTGACTGAGTAAACCATGGCAAGGTCTGTATACCCCTCGCCTGCTCAATGGACTGGATGGAAAATCCAGTGACAATCAGGCCATCCCCTTAAATAGACCAGGGTGGGCTGGGCACAGTTCCCAAGCTCCTGCCCTGGTTGGCCTTGTGGCAGGAGGTGGGGTGGCGCCTGGTGACCAACCCTTCCCACCGGTTGTGCCAGAAGATGGCAGCCTCCTTGGACCCACCGTGGCCGCAATAGGTGAGTGTTTTTTTTGTGTGTTTTTTTTTAAAAAAGCAATGTATTTTAAGAGCACCAGTTGTCATGTTTTCATACCTTAAGACATGGTGCCCTCCAAATAGTTTTGGTTTACAAATGCCATTATCCACGATCACTGACTCAAGTGGCTGAGGCTGATACTCCAAATATCTGCTTCAGAATGAGAACAGAAATTGTGTGGCGGCGCAGCAGCAGCAGGAGGCCCCATTAGCTAAAGTGGTGCTTCAGGTTAAGAACAGTTTCAGGTTAAGAACAGACCTCCAGAACGAATTAAGTTCTTAACCTGAGGTACCACTGTATGTATTTCTTCTCCCATGCAAGGATGCCTAGGATTGCAGCTTTAGTCATATCTCTGCTAGCAGTTTCCGCCTTTTCAAAATTATATTGGGGGTTTTTTTTGTTTTTTTATAATAATATTTATTGCTTTTTGAACAATTTAAACACTACAAAACAAAACAAAACAAAAAAGAACAATACAATACAAAGACACTACATAACACTAACACATTAAACTAACAAAACCAAACAAAAACAATTTAAAACACTCAAACAATTTCAATATCTTATTTCAAAATTATATTTGATTACCAGAATCCATATGTTTAAAAATAATCTATTTTTGTCTACCAAGCAGTGACTATCAATGGAAAACATCAGTTAAGTATCCATCAAGAACTTAAGTGAGTCAGCTCCTAGAATGCTCTGTCCTGATTTATTCTTGTCCACAATACTATCAAAACATACTAGGCCCCTTTATTTCCATTTACTGATAAAAAGAATCCATTTCTTCTTGGTTTCTTTCTAAACATCTATGAGGGCAACCAAGGTGATTCTTAACTTCTACCCATTTTTTCTGGAGATGAAATTCCCAGCAGAAACCACTTTATTAAACCAAATGATGTGACAAACTTGCTTCTGGTGTGTTCTGAAATACATTTTTGGAAGTATTTTTCTGTACCCAACTGTGATTTGGGGCTTGATTCAGAAACTGAATGGGCCAGCATTCACAGGTGCAAAGCAATACTTACGTAAATAATATTGCTGAACTCCTACCTGAACAACAACTGAAAAGGATGTTCAGAAAAGAAGCTTTGTTTTGGCATGGAGAAGGGTGGAGGGAGAGAGAGAATGATCGGAACAAAATAAGGCTGTAATCTTTAAGGTAATAAATTCCATTATTGCCCAATATAGCAGCTGAGGGTGGCATATGATGTCAGCAAGTCACAGGGAGGAAGCAAGCTGAGGTGGTTAAGTAAAACTGAAAGAATCAGCGTTTCCCCCAGAAACAACAGAAGCAAACATACAACATTAAATTGGAAGAGTAGTGTTTTAAAGTTGACATTTACCTTACCTGGCAGTTTTACTTGCCGGCAATAAAACCTCCACTCCAAAGGTATGACGCCTCTTTCACTTGCTGTGGAGCAACTAATTGCCTCAGCTTCTAAACTGCCTTTCAGAGCTGGCGGCATTAATGTGACTTTCTGTTTGCCTTTCCGTATTTCAGGAGCGCAAGGTGCTTTTAAAAGGCATTTTGGGGAAAGAGCAATAAGTGTTGCCATCATACCTCAAAGAAGACCTGGGGAAAGCAAATTGGGGGGAAGGTTCTATTTTATTGCATATAAATAGGGGAATTAACCAGATTAACCAAAACAAAACATAGTCTGGGCAGGGACATTCCCTAAGGGAAGAGGGACAAACTCCCCCAGTAGCCCCCACTTCAGGCCTGCATTAAGGAATTTAAGATATTAATGGGATTATGAGCATTTATTCATTTGATACGCATTTTATTCATCTATGCTGTCACTGGCTATTGGTTACTGCACCCTTTTCATTTCTTATGTATGCTACGATCTAATTTTCTGTGGCACATTTAGTTCGCTTGCTAAATTTCCTTTTACATGACCAATGAGAGTAGATTCTTCTTCCAGTGTTACTCCTTTTGCTCTTAACTATTTAAGGTTTTCATATATTATGGATAGGCTAGCCCACAAAATCCTGGTGTAGAGTACGGCTCTAAAATATCCCGAGAATGTTTCACCAAACATTGTGTATTTCTGGCATGAACAGAGGTGTTTTACTGTAAAATCCTAAAGTTAAATTGGATTGAGGGGGAATTAACAAATCAGAAGAGCAAAGAAATCGCTCATTTATTTCAAGGGAAAGAAACAGAAAGCTTTAAGAATTACTTGCTGCAGCATGACACCTTTTAAATGAAAGCTTTTCTGAAGCATGTTCTGCGCATTAAGATATCAATCAATGATTTTCATGTTCAGAAATGGAACTTTAATTAAAACTTCATGTACTCTGCTTTTATGTGCCCTTAACGTTATCCAGGATAAAGTGCCCCCCCTGGTCTGTTAAACAAAACCCCTGTGAAGTTACTACTTCTGTAACCTTTCTAAGCTGTTCAGGCACTCTTTTCGCAATGAGAGGTTTTACTGTGTGAGTTGTATTAAAATGAATGGGATAGTAGCGCCATTCATTTTAATGAGGTGAGCACAGAAGAACTTCCTGATGGATGGTAGTTTAAGAGAGGCTCTCATAAACTTCTCATTGTGATGAGGCAAGGCCAGCTCTGCCTGCTTTCACTGCTACCCACTGCAGCCATGCTTCCAACGGCTACTATGCATTGCTCAAATGCTTCCCCCACTGCTTGCATGTTCAGGGGGGGAAAGAGTTTGCCACATGTACAGATATACATGTACTCTGACCCAATCAGTGGTCTTCTTGTTCCACCCACATGCAGTGTACATAAAGAGCATGTTCCCATGGCTTCTGTGTGCATGGATGGTGGCAAAGCATTGAAACCATGCACATCAGCAGTGAGAGGTGTGCCTATGGCACATGGTGAGGACCAGCTTTGCTCACCCGTTGTTTCATTATGCACCCCAAAATTAACCTTTTAGCAAACAAATTTATACAAAGCCTCTCCTCCTCCCAGAGGGGAGGTGTTGTGGGCGGGACACAATTTCTGCATCACGCAGGGGGTGTTATGCTCCCTGCACCACTTTCCTGGCTGGCGCACCACGCTCACAGGTAAGCGCCCAACCAGGCGGCTTGGAGGGGGCGTGGTTTGCGGTTTAAGGTACCGCTGCGCCAGCAATTCCGCCTCACTTTTCACCTTCTCGTCGCGAGTCACCCACTCACCACTCCCTTAGGGCTTAGCTTTTCACTTGACCTTGCTATGGACCTTTGGTTGGTCGCCCAGGTTGCCCAGGGGGCCTGGTAGGAATTTTTCCAATCGGCATTAGGCCTTTTGGTTTTTTCGCCTACCTCATAGCAATCGTCACAACTTTCTTGGTATTTGGCGGTTAGGCATTGGAATGTGTTGTTGGTGTGTGGAAGGGCTAGGTGTGGCCATCGCCTACCCCTTCAAATTTGGGTATTCCGTTAAAGGAATCCGGCGGTCGTGGATCCTGTCCAATGCCTGTGTGGCGGGGGGCCATGGCACGACCCCCGGTGACATCAGGGGAGAGCTTATAGTTGTATTAGCATCAACAGGCTCCACCTTCGGGCGAATAAACCCCCTTTGGGCTCACCCCTCTCTGAGTGGGTGGAGTCAATCTGTCGTGGTCCAATGCCTAAGCCAATACCTTCTCACTTGCTGTAATCAATAAAGTTGTGGCCTTTTCTTGCCCATTAACCTTATACACTGTGTCCGTGTGCCTTCATTCCACAAAGCAGGGATCAGGTCCTCAAACCACAATACATGTTTGTGTAAATGTTTGGATTGGCACACTAGCAGATCTGCAGATGCCTATAACACCAAGTCCACAAAATGTAAATAAATAAATGTGAGGTACTGTATGTAAGCTTGCTCATTTCATGGTGAGTAAGTAAGGAGAGGCCAATGAAATAGTCAAACTAAATTTTCCTGGAAGGCAATTAATATTTCAGGATACGCATCCATAATGCAGAGAGCTAACAGAGAGCTTGTGTCAAACCATAAAGACATCAACACTGGCAAAAATAAAATAAAAAATATCAAGTTGTGTATGGCCTGGTTTTTCCTTTTTAAACAAAAGCTCATAAGAACTAAAATTGTGTACATGCATAAATTAAGAAGGACAAACATGGTTGGAAATACATTTTAATGTTTCCGTAATGAAGCTTTGTCGGAGTAGCTTAAATATTTACAGTTTATTCCCAGAAATAAATACATCAAGACAGCTTTCACAGCCTCATCTCATGACTTTTTATAGACAATGAAAAGGAGAGGGAACTAGACGGAACCTTGTGGAATTTCACAGAAAAGGATCATAAGGTTTTGCATGCTGAGGTCCCCCAGAACACCCCTACCCCAATAACTCACACATCACACATAATTTTTTGTTTAAGGTTTTTGGCATAATTTTGGCCACAACTTGATTGAACATACAAATTGTGAGTGGTTGCTTAGGCATTGGTTATGACTATCTGTCCTCCCCCTCCCCCCCCCCCCCGCCTTGGGGACAGAACAGACTCCCGGATTCCAGCGAAAGCCAGTGTGGGGAAACAAGATCAGGGATAACTGGAGCTGCTGCACAGACCCTCAGATTCTCCCCGCATGCTCCCCGGAGCTTACACGGCCCGCACCCGATTCCAGGGGTTTGGACAAAAGGATGGTAAGCCCCTGAATTCCTTTAATGGAATTCCCGTGCAGCAGCAGCATTGGAGGGGCAGGCCCAGCCAATCCATACCCCTCCTCCAACCAATTTAAACCAATGCCTAACCACCAACCTTACAAGTTGTGACAATTTGCTACGCAGTAGGCAAAAACCAAATGGCACACACTAATCAGCCAAATGGAAAAATTCCTAACAGGCCCCTGCACCAAGGCAGACGACCCCATGACAGGCATAGCAAGGTCAAAGCACAAGCCCAAAACAAGGGAGGGCGGGCGGGTGATCCGGTGCCCACAGCGAAAGAGAAAGCAGATCGCTGTGAGCATTGTTTAAATAACCTCTGTTCCCACCCCCAAATTGGCAACATCAATTTCACCCCAGCAACATGAACCACCAATCCTTGCCAAGCCCCTCTAACCTATCCTGCCTGGCAACTATGGGGTATCTTGCTTGGCCCCATTCGCAACATGCACTCTCTTTTAGTGAGAACATGCTTTATACAACCACCACCCAGCGTCTAACATCCCTTTTCAGAGCTAGGGGATTGAGAGGGTTGCAGTGGCACAAATGCTAGCATTTTGGGAAAATACTAATTATCCAGACAAAGTTCTGTCTGGTTTCTGACCTGGCTTTGGGACTGAGTCAGCACTGGTTGCCCTGATGGGTGAGTTTGATTAAGAATGAGACAAGAGGAATCTCAGCAGATTTTGATAGCATCAAGCACAATATCTTCATGGACTGGCTCGGCCAGTTGAGAATTGGGAGCACTGTTCTTATGGTTCTATTTTTACTTGCAGGATTGGTTTCAGAGTGATTCCACATGGTACTAGTTTGTCCCTTTGCTGTTTAGCATCTACATGAAACCATTGCTTGTGGTCATTTGGAGATCTATAGCAAAGTGTCGCCTGCGTGCTGAGGACACCCAAGTCTATTTTTCGGAAGCACCTGAATGTGGTTTGACGGTGCAAGCTCAGTGCCAATCTCTGGAGGCAGTGATGGGCTAAATGAAGACTGAGGTGGAATCTACAAATATATAAAAATCATTCTGAAAATGCTTTTTTTTAAAAAGTGTCTTTAAAAATACACTGAATTTTCCACAAGGCTTGCCATTGCCATCGAGTGTCACCTTGTATATTGCACTTAAAACAATCTTAAAATGTTTCATTTGCAGCTGTATAGCTGAGTTCTAATAAACTCATACAGACCCTACTGAGAGCTTGAAGGCCCTGTTCCTGCCTCTATCTACTGGCCCGAGGGTGGGACCAGACAGGCTATGTAAGGGCTGCTGCTGCTACCCAGCAGAGAATATTGCTTCTTCTTTTAAATTGGTTTTAAATTGTGTGTGTGTGTGTGTGTCTGTGTAACACACACACACACACATCTTTTAAAATTTGTTTTCAAGTGTTTCCCTGTTTTCAGCTGGGTTGATTGACATCCTATGGCCTTTCAGAATGTGTTGGGGGGTGTTATGGGGTTATTGCTGTTCTTATTTTGATTATGTATGTTGTGGTTTTATATTCTGATTTTATCCTGTAAACTGCCCTGAGACCTGTGAGTATAAGGCGGTACAGTGGTACCTTGGTTCTCAAACGTAATCCATTCCAGGAGTCCGTTTGATTCCCGAAAAACGTTCGGAACACTCACTTCTGGGTTGGGCATTCGGGAGCTGATTTGTTTGAGAGCCAAGCCGTTCAAGTACCAAGCTATATAAATAAAATAATAATAATATTAATATCAATAATAATAATGATGATGATGATGATGATGCAAACACCAAAGCTACTACACTACTACACTAGTTCAAAAGGAAATATATCTTCATGGTTAAGGAGAGAGGTGTGTTCTTCCACAAAGCTATTTCAGAGCTCCTCTACCTGAAATATGATCAAAGCAAATGCTGGGAACTGACAAGTGAATTAAAAATCTTACATATATTTATAATGGCTACTTTAACTAATCCATCACACCATGAATGACTTTCCCGCCCCCCCAGTTTGGTGTTTTTAATGTGCAAGGTTGTTAACTTGTGGGTATAGTAGTATGTTATTAAATTCCCTTGCCTAGGCAGAAACAGTATTCATACTGAACTGCATTAGGGTATACCTTTTGTCCTTCGTTCATTTTAATAATCGGCCATGATATGTGCAAAGCTTTTACTTCTCAACTTTGAAAATGTCAATGGCCCTGCAAAAATGACAGTATCATAAATCCATGCTAGTACTACCAGAAGGCCAAAAATGCAGAGAGCTAAGCTGAAGTCAGATTAAATGCTAACATTACTCTGAAAGTAGCAGTGAATACATTAATGGGCATTCACTAATCAGATCAGACAGCAGAATCCACTTTATTTTTTGTGCTTCACAGCCCTGACACCTGTATATAGGGTAGCACATTCTGCATTGTTTCAGTGCACCATGCCATCTGGCTAAGGATGTAGGAAGGCATCAATTTCTGCACTGTTCTATGCAGCACTGTTTCTGTTCCGCTGCAGTTCTGCTTCCAACAAAAAGTAGTCATTCATCTTGCTGTCAACTGTGGTTCCTGTAATTAATGACGAAATCAACGTTGTTTCATTTCATTTGTTTCAGTGCAAAGGAAACACAATGCTAATGTGAGGGGCAGCGTCAGTTACATGCCAATTGCGGAATGAAAACAGTAGCAGTGAATAATGAAAAATCCTTTGATTGTGTGGGGGTTTCTTACAATCAAGAAGTATATAAATTTTATGAAATAAAAAATTAAGTATTTTTATATGCTGGTTTTAATTTGTGTAAGCCACTTTGTGCAATATCAAAAGCAGGCTATAACTCTTGATATGAATACAGGTAAAATTCAACGTTCAAAGTATCATTTAATGAGAAGAAATAGATAACATGTAGCCTCGTGGCTTAATTGGCATCAAAGCATTTTTCAAAGAGCAGAAGCCTTGAACAAGGTGTTTTCTACAGTACCACATTACTTAACAGCTTTCAGGAACAGCAATTCAAATGACAGCACTATTAATTAATTCATCAACAGCTGCTTTGTGTTTGTGTCTTCCTCTTGGATAAAAACGTTTCAATGAAAAGAGTCACTCCCTTTCTCACCATGGAAATATTTATCTGTTTCCCAGGCAACAATGTGGTCAGTCATCACGTTGCCACAGCAACTTTGTTACAGTCTATACCTTACTGTTGGTTTGGGCATATTTCGCAATACAATTTATTATAGGGAGATTTCACTTTCCCGTATAATGCTGCTTGAGTGAACGATGAACTGAATAAATTTCAATATTGCCTACATTTTTGTGTGCACCATTTTCTAACATCCACTTTCTTTTTCTGCTGGAGAAATGCATTGTAAAATTTGGAGGAGCGCAGATTTCAAAGGATAGCTGTGTTTCAGTTCATGTATTGGTTCATGAAGCATGGATTGGATGGGTTTGCATTAAAATGTGAACTGAATTGATTTTCCTCCTATCCCTACAATGCACCCGGATATAATGCAAGAACAGCTTATGCATGTCTTTTTTCACACATCTGCTGTAATGTCCAAAGTAATATCCAAAATAATAACACCTGCATCTCTCCTATTGGTATTGTTATGGTAAAATCTGGGTGCGAGGCTGCTCTGCCACCCAGCTCGTCGGACTAAGTCCCTGCGGAGGAAAATGAGCTCAGCCGGAGACAGGAGCAAGCTGCAGAAGATCCCAGTTTATTGTGCAACAGGTTCAAGGCGAGATTGAACAGCGAGAAAGGGGTGACATGAACTTTTGAAACTTTCTCCATGTCCCAGAATACAGTGCAAAATACATCCCAGTTACATCATGAATACATTAAGAAGAGGTTGGGTTACACAGATTACATCATGAATACATTAAGAAGAGGTTGGGTTACACAGGATTAACATATGGAGGAGGGAGGGGGGAATATGCAGAGCTGGAGATATGCGCAGATAAGCACATCCTGAGTACCGGTGATGAGAAGACAATGGTTCATGTATGCATAGTCTGCCACCTGGCATTGCCCAGAGGAAAGGCTTGGCAGAGTGATTTGACAGGATTAGGGTCTTGACATCTTGCTTGAGGGATTATGGAGGACAGTGGAGGTGTCATGGAGTCCTAGAGAAATTGAGCAAATTGGCACGTTGATTTTCTATGAATTTTATAGATTTTAGTCCCTTTTGACATTGACAATTGGAAATAAATGGATATATTGTAGCGAAGAAGGAGGTGAAGAAGACATGCCCCCCCCCTTCCGTATCAGTATACATAGTATAGATGGAGATGTCAATCTCAGGCGTCAGTCTCTCTAAAATGGAAACAGGAAGTTTTCTACTAGAAGCACAATCCAAACTCCCTTCCTTAGCAGGGCTGGTCTGAGTGGCAGAGCCATTTCCACACCCACAGCTCTGCCACTCTCTCTTTTTTTAATAACATTTTTTGATTTTCCAATTATAAAAATAAAAACAACAACACAAAAACAAAACAAATACAGAACAAACTAACTTCCCTCTAGTCCCTTTCTTGGTTCCATCTTTATCAAGATGCTGCATGTCCATTGTGAAAATTATAACATGTTTAAATCACCTATTATCCATTCATAAAAATTACAAGTAATCTTAAAACCCTGCTGATGTATTAACCTGTGTCCAATGCTTCTGTATATATGCAATAAACATATTCCATTCTTCCTTGAATTCATTGTCGTCTCTTCCTCTTAGTTGCATTGTCAAGTTTGCCTTTTCAGCATATTCCATTAATTTAACTTGCCAATCTTCTTTAGTTGAGACACCTTCTTCTTTCCAATGTTGTGCTAGTAGTGTCCTTGCAGCTATAGTTGCATACATAAATAAATTCTTTTGCAATTTTGGTAGATCAACTCCTATAATACCTAATAGGAATGCTTCTGTTTTTTTTTAAACAAAGGTTAATTTAAACATCTTCATTTCATTATAAATAATTTCCCAATATTTCTTTATAATTTTACATTCCCACCACATATGAAAAAATGTCCCTTCTGTCATTTTACATTTCCAACACTTGCTTTCCTTAGATTTATGTATTTTTGCTAGGTTAACCAGAGTTAGATACCATTTACACATCATTTTCATATAATTTACAGCTCTGCCACTCTTGGTGGCCAGGGTGAAAGGTGGAATAGGGGTCCATTAGCTGACCCAACCCCAAGTTGGTGCAACAATCAGGCCATTCTGAAGGTCAGCGACAGTGGCTCATGATAGAGTTGCTTATCCTCTCCCTTGGCTCCTCCTCAGGGGCCTTCTGCTGTTGACCACCAGCTGGGATCCTGCTGGCAGCATACATGCATGATCATTCAGAAAGTGAAAGGGGGTGCATTGCACTGACAAACTGCAACTTGCACCACTCCATTGGCTGCAGCCAAGTAGGAGGCCAACTTAGCTTCTGCCCAACACAACCCCTCTCAATCTAAGAAGGGTTTCAATTGCATGTGCTCCAACATTCCCCAGATGAAAATAGGGACATTTGTCACTCCCCCCCCCCCCACAACCTGACCCTCCTCGAGCCCCTGAGAAAACCTATTTTTTATTTTATTTTATTTTTCTTTAGTAGATTTAGTAGATGGGCCTTTTCTGCAGTGGCTCCCAATTTGGGGAAAGCTCTCCCCGAGGAGGTTAACATGGCACCTTCATTTTACACCTTTAGGCACCAGGCAAAAATCTTCCTCCTTAACCAGGCCTTTGGCTGACTGACATCCAATGTTCTTTTAAAATTTGTTGGGGCAGGGTACGGGGTTAAACGGGTGTTTTTTGTTTTATTACATATTTTGTGTTTTTATATTGTGATTTTATGTTGTAACCGCGCTGAAAACTGCAGGTATAGGGCAGTACAGTGGTACCTCGGGTTACATACGCTTCAGGTTACATACACTTCAGGTTACAGACTTCGCTAACCCAGAAATAGTACCTCGGGTTAAGAACTTTGCTTCAGGATGAGAACAGAAATCGTGTTCCGACGGTGCAGCAGCAGTAGGAGGCCCCATTAGCTAAAGTGGTGCTTCAGGTTAAGAACAGTTTCAGGTTAAGAACGGACCTCTGGAACGAATTAAGTACGTAACCAGAGGTCCCACTGTATATGCATTTAATAAATAAAAAAATGTGATAATAATTTACAAAAAGAACAACACACAAACACAAAAAAATAGAAAGCGGCAAGATTAGATGCAGAGCCACAAAGGGTTGTTATTTTTTAATTAAAAAATCAAGACTCCTAGAGCTCCTCTCCGCTCCCTTTTCTTCCCGCCCAAGGAAGCCCTCTGCCCCCAGTGTTGGCACAGCATGTGGGGCTGGGCCTCAGGGGTGACAGCCTCTCCTCCTCCTGGCCTGCTCTCCAGCAGCCACTATGAACAAGGGAGGAGACAAGCAACAACAGCAATCGAGAAGCAACGGGATGTTCCCTTGCCACTGCCATTGCTTGGGACAAGTGCTGGTCCCCCCCCCCCCCCGCCCTGAGTTTAGTGGTGGCAGCACTGGCAGGGGAAATGGGGACATGCCAGGATCAAATCAGAAGTTGGGATGGCTTCGATAATTCCAGAACTGTTCCTGGAAAACTGGGACATTTGGAGGGTACGGGATTGCTCTGCTCATTACTTCTTCCTAACATCTTCAGTCTTGCATTGTACTTTCATTAAAAACTGTCAGCTTTTAATATCCTGTTTGATGCAAATGTCTCCCAGTCATCAATATTACCTTTGACATCCAGAAATCCTGATGTTTACATTTCCTGATCAGGCTTTCTATATCCCCTTTTCTCTAAGTATTTTCCTTTGCATCATCACAATATGGCAACCAGCTTATTTCGAATGCTGTTCCACAAGCACTGGGCACAGGCAGGAAATGTACATTTTACATTTGAAACTTTGACAGATTCGCACCAGTCACCCCCCATTTGCCTCCTCGCTAAAGCCTTTCAATGGCTGATATGATTTATTCATCCCAGAGTTCACCTGGAAGGCCTCCCAGTAACACTCTTTGAGTTGGCTCCACCATTAAAATTTTATACATCATTGTACAGCTGACAGATTGAACTCAGGCAAGTCATTGCCGCAGAAAAGGCTTTGAAGGGTTCAATGATACCTGGAAATAACCTATGAGGTATGAGAGAGTACAGGCCTAAGCTGTCCTCTTTTCCTTTCAGTTTCCTGAAAGAGATATACAGCCTATGTTCCCTTTGAAGTTTCATAGGGTACAAGTTCGTTAATTGAAAAGCAAGTTCTTAAGCTGTCACAATGTTCTTCACAATGCACATGGAGCAGTTTTAAGGATTTTTTTCCCTCTAAATAGTGGGCCTGCATTTTCTAGTGATACATGGTGGAAGGGGAGAGAGATTATAGTTGTGCGCTAAATCTAACACAACTATAATTTTGGGCAAACTGTGCTACCCGACATACTGCTGCCACATACGAAAATCAAGATATATAAACATTTCACACAAGACCAAGAATATGAGTGAACAAGCAGTTATCAGCTTTTCACTGTTTGACGACTGTCAAACTAACTCTTTTAGGGTTGTTGTTTTTTAATTACAATGAATATCAGTTTCTAATTGAACAACTTTTCTGTCTTCCTTTCTAGTTCAGAGCTGAACTCTTTTATTCCTGCGCTACTCGGAGGGGGGGGGGGGAGCATCTTTTGTCACAAGTGTCAAAACTGTTTGTGGAATTCACATGTGGTACAAAGATTGGAATGCAGAGGAGGAAAATCCAGCTAGCCAGAGCTGTAGGAAAACTTGGTTTAGTTCTATGTACCAAAATGAAATTCCTGTGCAAGGGACCAGATCATGGTTTTGCTAGTCTTTTGAAAAGTTGATATAACCCATTAAATTAGGCTGTGCACCATTTACAGAACAATCCTGACCTTTGATCCATGTTGATGGTGGCGGGTGGCGCTGTGGTTTAAACCAAAGAGCCTGGGGCTTGCTGATCAGAAGGTCGGCAGTTCGAATCTCCGTGACGGGGTGAGCTCCCATTGCTGGGTCCCTGCTCCTGCCAACCCAGCAGTTCGAAAGCATACCAGTGCAAGTAGATAAATAGGTACCGCTCTGGTGGGAAGGTAAATTGTGTTTCCGTGCACTGATCTGGTTCTCCAGAAGCGGCTTAGTCATGCTGGCCACATGACCCAGAAGCTGTACGCCGACTCCCTCGGTCAGTAAAGTGAGATGAGTGCTGCAACCCCAGAGTCATCCGTGACTGGACCTAATGGTCAGGGGTCCCTTTACCTTTACCTTTTACCTGACCTTTGATCCATGTTTATGGTGGTAGTTATTTTTTATTAATTTATTTATTAACATGTTTATTTGATAGCCAATGAACATTACCCGGACAGCATCCATGTGGCAAGACATGGATAAAATGACACTGAACCCTTCAGATTAACAGGCAAGTAACAAAAGTTACAGTTAAATCCCCAACCGCCAACTAATTCTCCAAAATAGCTTGAAGTGAAGAGGTCCTACTGTGGAAATCATTGATCTCACAACAAGACTGGTTCTCTGCATTTTTGGCAAAGGACCCCTGGGCGGTTAAGTCCAGTCAAATTTGATGGTGGGGTGCAGTACTCACCTCTGCTTTCAGACCGAAGAAGCCGGTGTTTGTCCACAGACAGCTTTCCAGGTCATGTGGCCAGCTTGACTAAGCCACTTCTTGTGCACCATGACGAATGCCAGAGCACACAGAAACACCATTTACTTTCCTGCCGCAGCGGTACCTATTTATCTACTTGCACTGGTATGCTTTCAAACTGCTAGGTTGGCAGAAGCTGGGACAGAGCAACAGGAGCTCACCCCATAGTGTGGATTCAAACTGCTGACCTTACGACTTGAAGCCCAAGAGGCTCAGTGGTTTAGACGACAGCACCACCTTCATCCCTTTGCGTTTTAGACTTCTGGTCAACATGGCACTGAGGTATTCAGCTGAGCTCCACAGGCCGTCTTTTTAATTGCTTTAATTGCTTGATTGGGCTCTGTCTGATAGTTTTTCTTTTATAGGGGACAAGGATATTTATGTGTCCTTTGGTCCCCAGGAGCTAACAACTCTCAGCAGCCCATTGCAAACCAGAGTTTCTAGGATTCTTTGAAGGAAGCTATTCTTGTTTAAAGTGGTATAATACTGTTTTGAATATAAAGTGCACATAAGTCCTTGGTTTTGCTTGGAGTAGATGATCCCAGTATATTTCCAAGCACAATTCAAAGGGTTGGTGCTGACCTTGAAAGCCCTAAACGGCCTCGGTCCTGTATACCTGAAGGAGCGTCTCCACCCCCATCGTTCAGCACTGAGGGCCTTCTGGCGGTTCCCTCATTGCGAGAAGTAAGGTTACAGGGAACCAGACAGAGGGCCTTCTCGGTAGTGGCGCCCACCCTATGGAACACCCTCCCTTCAGATGTGAAGGAAATAAGTAGCTATCCTATTTTTAAAAGACATCTGAAGGCAGCCCTGTTCAGGGAAGTTTTTACTATTTAACGCTGTATTGTTTTTAATACTTGATTAGGAGCCACCCAGAGTGGCTGGGGAAACTCAGCCAGATGGGCGGGATATAAATAATAAATGATGATGATGATGATGATGATTGAGATCAATGGGAGCTAAGTTAGTCACTGATTTGTACAGCTCAACTCTGTCTGGATCCAGCCCGCTGTGTGTTTTGCTTTACCTTCAAGAAGAATAACAACAGCAAAAATGTAATTATTTCTCCAAATATATGTTGTTTCCTTCCAGTTCTGAATGGACAAACCGCTGGTAGATAGCCAGCTTGGCAGTGGAGGCAGAGGTTGCATAAAAATACAGCTCTACTTTTTTATTGCAACTGCTTGGCTTTTGAGTTTTGAAAGCTTGAGAAGAGCAGGTCAGCTAGTGTAGGCCTTCTTCTCTCTCTAAGTGACACTTTCCCCAAAACTTGCTTAACTATCTATAAAAAAATTAAATATCTCAGAGGAGTCCTACATAAAATGGGCTAATGTTTAGTCTGAGCTTCTAGGCTAGCTGGAGACTGGTGGAAACGAAAACAATGCCAAAGATGTAAATTATTATTTTTTCCCTGCCAGCAATCAACTGCTGTTGCCTAAAGGTACAATGGCAGTAGCAGGGGTTGCCCAACTCATGCCAAATCTGTAAGGCTAGTGTTAATGTATCAAAGAGAAGCCAAGGACCATGGTCCAGGGAAAAGGAGTGCAGCCAAGAACGAGTGTTAATCAGAGAGAAGTAACAGTTAGGGAAAATCCAGAGGATTAATGAGAGATTGGAGTCTTGGGAGTTTTTCAATATAACTCAAAAGTATGCTTGAAGGAAAGGAAACACTGAGGTGTAGCTAGGCGTGGAAGAATCTGTCACGTTTGGTTCATTCATGTTCTTATTTTTCAACACTTGAATTCAATTCTCCACGTTTTGCAACAATTTGCATTTTAAAATTATTATTATTATTAGTAGTAGTAGTTGTTGTTGTTGTTGTGACCCCATGGACCAGAGCACACCAGGCACTCCTGTCTTCCACTGCCTCCCGCAGTTTGGTCAGACTCATGTTTGTAGCTTCGAAGACACTATCCAACCATCTCGTCCTCTGTCGTCCCCTTCTCCTTGTGCCCTCCATCTTTCCCAACATCAGGGTCTTTTCCAAGGAGCCTTCTCTTCTCATGAGGTGGCCAAAGTATTGGAGCCTCAGCTTCGCGATCTGTCCTTCCAAGTGAGCACTCAGGGCTGATTTCCTTCAGAATGGATACGTTTGATCTTCTTGCAGTCCATGGGACTCTCAAGAGTCTCCTCCAGCACCATAATTCAAAAGCATCAATTCTTCGGCGATCAGCCTTCTTTATGGTCCAGCTCTCACTTCCATACATCACTACTGGGAAAACCATAGCTTTTACTATACGGACCTTTTTTGGCAAGGTGATGTCTCTAGTAGTAGTAGTATTTATATTTGTATACTGGCCAATACCCACAGGTTTCAGGGTGGTTTACAGGATGAAATCACAATATAAAAACACAGATAATACATAATCAAAATAAAAACAGGAACAATTCAGTTAAAAAATCCTCATGAAAAATCATCCGCCTTGTATTATGGATTTCTCTTTATACGCAACTTTTTGTATTCAGTTTTGAATAACGTACCCATTTTTCTGAGCTATTTCCTCTAATAAAGTGGATTTTTTAAATGTTATTTCACTATTATATTCATCTTTATGCATGCTTCCTCCTAATGTATGCATTTTTGTAAATGTCTTTTGGTTCGAGAGCTGCATCACAAAATTCAGATATTTAAAAATTTCAAAGGATAGCTGTGTTTTAGTTCACATATTGATTCAGAAAGTCCAAATTGGATAAATTTGGCTTTAAAAGCAGACTGAATCTAATTTCTCCTCCATCCCTAGGTACAGACTTAGGCTTTAGATGAGATAGGAATTGGTGTCTAATAAAAGGTGTTGGGGCAAAGAGGTTCTATAACAACAGGGAAAAGGGACACCAGGTCACATGAGAAGCAGGCTGAGGGTGGTCCTCCAACCCCCACCAGTTCAAACCAGTATGGTCAGTCATCAGGGATGATGGGAGCTATGGTCCAACAGCATATGGAGGATCACAGGTTCCTTTGGCAAGTGTGTGAAAACTTTCACCAATGAAATGATGTATCATTGGTATTTAACATCTACAAAATTAGCAAAGATGTATGGAACCGCTTCAAACATTTGTTGGAAGTGTAAGGAGAAGAAAGGCACAGTCTGCCACATGTGGTGGACATGCAAGACAACGAAAGCATTCTCAGAAATGATATGTAATGAGTTGAAAAAAATGTTTAAAATAATGTTTTTGAAAAAACAGAGGCTTTGTTCACTAGGCATTTTAGGTGCAGAGATACCAAAGGAGCAGAAACAATTATTTACTCATGTGACAACAGTAGCGCAGATACTACTGGCCCAGAGATGGAAGGAAGATAAAGTCCCAGCCAGAGACGAATGGCTGATGAAGATCATGGACTACGCCGAAATGGTGAAAATGACCGGGAAAATCAGAAACCAAGAAGAGAGGAACTTTAATAAGGAATGGGAAAAAATTGCAATGTACTTAAGAGAAAGCGTGTTCTCCAATAAATGAGAGCACGTGTTGCAGTGTGGGCCACTGGGCCAGGCCTCTTGTTGCCAGGCTGGTTAATAGTTATTGCCTGGCATTTGTGATTGGATAACCGGGTTGCTGGGGCAAATTGTATGTTGCAAATTGGGTGGGTGGGACCATAGTCTTTAAATATTGGTGCACTCTGGTTTCTCTTTCTCTTTGCAGAGTGCATCGGATCACCCGCCCGCCCGCCCTCTTTTCCAGTTGACCTTGCTTTGCCTGTCATGGGGTCGTCTGCCTTGGCGCAGGGGCCTAGTAGGAATTTTGCCATTTGGTGATTGGCTGTGCCATTTGGTTTTTGCCTAATACTCAGCAATTCATCACAACTTGTAAGGTTGCGGTTAGGCATTGGTTATAATATGCTGGTGATGGAGGGGTCAGGATAGGCTGTGCCTGCCCCTCCTATTGCGCTGAAGGGAATTCCGTTAAAGGAATCCTGGGGCTTGCCACGATTTCGTCCAATCCCTGTCATGGGACCAGGGCCGCCCAATCCCTGTCATGGGAATCCCTGTTATGGGACTAGGGCCGGCAAGCTTTCGGGAAGCTGCTGGGGTGAGTGGCGTGGGTCCGACGCTTAGCTCAAATGATCCCCAAGTTTGACTTTCCCTTCTACTGGCTACCGATCGGACCTTGGGATGTCAGTTCTGTCCCAGGCGGGGGTACAGATAGTCATAACCAATGTCTAAACAACCACTCACTGATTTTGTATTTTAATAAAGTTGTGGCCAAAATAGTGGCCAAAAACCAAAACTAAATTACGTGTTATGTGTGAAGTTATTTGAGGGGTGGCCTACACACGCAACACTGTAAACAACTAAAAACTTTGGCAGGATTTGAGTAAGGCTTGTAAAGCACTAAAAACTAAGGTGAAAACCTTTTTCATGTGATGCTGTTGAAAAAGATTGCAAATGGAAACCATGGAAGGGTGGAGGCGAGCCTAAGGATTCATGGAATCCTAAATGCTGATGATTATGTCTAATGTTGGAATTTAAATGTCCAGTGTAAAACTGAATAAAAAAAAATTGTACAAAAAAGAAAGAAAACCTGAGCTAATGTGTAGGCAGGTGATGTTTAGGAAATGATCCTTGTTTTAAGAGCAAGAATGCTACAAATCTCCCTCCATTCATCTGAAACGTCAGCTGGCATACCAGTTTTTGCAAGAACAGAATGGCTCTTTCATGCAACTTCAAACCTAGAATGTGTTATTATATTCACTTTGAACTGAACTTTTGCTGGCAGGTGGGTGGGAATGACAGCAATAACATTTGCCCAAACCAGAAATATATATATATATATATATATAGAGAGAGAGAGAGAGAGAGATACCACACACATACACACCAAATAAGGTTGGCTCATATAAATATGTCCATCACTGTGTGTTAGTATTCCCAGAAGCTCTTGTCGTTTAATTATACATTTTCTTATGGTTTCTTGATTTTGCAAACACTGACAAGGCTGTTTCTTTATGAAGCGTATTTTAATTAATAGCTGGTTCATGTATGGCTCCCAGCTTCCTACTGGACCACAAATAGCAGATCAATGACACTTGATTGCATGGAAAATGACAATGTATCTCAAGCTTTTATTTTTCTTAAGAATCTTTAAAAGCTTATAATTAGTTCTCTATTTTGGTATGATATATTGCATGCATTAGGAAGAATAGTTTAAAATAAGCACTGTACTACTGTATCTAATTACGGTATCTTCACACAATAGTGTTATCAATTCTCTTAAATTGTACAATAAATGAAAGTATGTCCAATATATTGGCTGCTTGATCCTATATATATGTGCTTCTGAGCTGTAGCAGGAGTGGAGACTGCTTTTCCAGTCCAAGGGTTAGGTTTGGCGGTTATTTTAATTTGGGTATAACTGTAAACTGTTTATTATTGTTGTTTTCATTGCTATTATTCCTATTACTGGTTTCTATTGATTTACTGGTTTCTTTGATGCCTGTACAGTGGTACCATGGTTCGAACAAATTGACTCCTGAATGCCGCAAACCCAGAAGTAAGTGTTTCAGTTTGCGAACATTTTCCAGAAGCTGGACATCTGACATGGCTTCCGTTTGAGTGTAAGAAGCTCCTGCAGCCAATTGGAAGCCATGCCTTGGTTTTTGAATGGTTTCAGGAGTTGAACGGACTCCTGGGACAGATTAAATTCGAGAACCAAGGTACCACTGCATAGGATAGTCTGTTTCTTAATGTTTGATGTTTTGTTGTGGTTTTATATATGCTGTAAGCTGCCCAGGGTGACTGGGGAAACCCAGCCAGATGGGCAGGATGATATTATTATTATTATTATTATTATTATTATTATTATTATTATTATTACCAAATTCATTTATGAGCAGCCTCTGCTCTGGCTAGAGGAAAAAGTAGATGGAGCAACATATGTGATTTTTATCTTTGTACAGTAGGCTACATTCCAGCTGCACAAAACTCTGAGGTTTCTACATACTTCCTCACTTCCTACACACGTGGAAGTATTATGTGCATTTTCCACACATATGGCTCTATCACAATTTTTAAGTTGAAGGGAATGCATTATTGCCTATCCTACTCCACTATGCCTATGAAGACTCCATTTGGGTAACAGAGCCATTAACCGCTCTTTATGAACTACTGTCGAATATAATCTTCACTACTGATATGGTTTTTATGAAGGTTATCTTCATGGAAAAGTACTTTTCTAAAGCTCTAAAAATGAAATAAAACTGGAGGAGCCTGGGGATATCAGCAGTAAGAAAGACTAGCCCTTTTCTAGCTTTTAAGATCCGGAAGAACCCTAGTCAAATACAAGAAATACACTCCTCCAATCATTTCAACATTTTGATATGGCTAAAAAATAATAGGTAAAGCCACTCCCTTAATCAAAAGCTGTAGAAAAAACTATGATAGGTGTATTTTCCATCCAAAAAAAGGGGGGGTATGTTTTATTTCCTCCTCCTCCTTTTATTTATACCCTGTCCATCAGACTGGGTTTGCCCAGCCACTCTGGTTGGCTTCCAACAAAATATTGAAAATATAATAAAACATCAAACATTAAAAACTTCCCTATACAGGGCTGCCTTCAGATATCTTCTAAAAGTCAGTTTGTTGTTTATTTCCTTGACATCTGCCGGGAGGGCATTCCACATGGCAGGTACCGAGAAGGCCCTCTGCCTGGTTCCCTGTAACTTCGCTTCTCGCAATGAGGAAACCACCAGAAGGTCCTCAGAGCTGACCTCAGTGTCTGGGCTGAATGATGGGAGGGAGACACTCCTTCAGGTATACTGGGCCGAGGCTGTTTAGGGCTTTAAAGGTCACCAACACTTTGAATTGTGCTCAGAAAAGTAGGTCTTTCAGGACCAGTTATGTGGTCTCAGTGGTCACTCCCAGTCACCAGTCTAGTTGCCACATTCTGGATTAGTTGTAGTTCCCGGGTCACCTTCAAAAGTAGCCCCACATAGAATGCATTGCAGTAGTCAAAGTGGGACATAGCCAGAGCATGCACCACTCTTGTGAGACAGTCTGCGGGCAGGTAGGGTCTCAGCCTACATACCAGATGCAGCTGGTAGACAGCTGCCCTGGGCACAGAATTGACCTGTGCCTCCATGGACAGCTGTGAGTCCCAAATGACTCCCAGGCTTCACACCTGGTCCTTCAGGGGCACAGTTACCCCATTCAGGACCAGTGAGTCCTGCACACCCACCCACCCCCTGTCCCCCCCAAAACAGTACTTCTGTCTTGTCAGGATTCAACCTCAAGCCGTTAGTCACCATCCATCCTCCAACCACCTCCAGACACTCACATAGGATCTTCACTGCCCTCATTGGTTCTGATTTAAAGCAGAGGTAGAGCTGGGTATCATCCGCATATTGATGGACACCCAGCCCAAACACCCTGATGATCTCTCCCAGAGGCTTCATGTAGATGTTAGAAAGCATGGGGGAGAGGACAGAACCCCGAGGCACCCCACAAGTGAGAGCCCAGGGGTCTGAACACTCATCCGCTCCCAGCCACTCAAGATAAGTTTATTATCTGGTTTCTCCTATCATTCTTTTTTTTAAAAAAAAAAAAAAACAACAACCTTACTTCATCCAGCTAGTCAACAGTAAACTAAAACAAAAAGGACTACAGCACATTCTTATTAGATCTACATTTATTGGATGCAATGGTGCTTTGCAATGTCATGGAAGAATATTAGGTGTATGGGAAAAAAAAGACTGAAAAATGACTTTATGTCACATAATGCAGTGTTTCTTCCCTAAGGTGACATTTAAGGATTAAAATACTACAGAGCTTGCAAAGTACATTCTACCAAATGGATGCTTCAAAGATATTCCTGGGCTCTAAAAAGCCTCGTTTTATGAGAGGGTTTAGGGATGCCTTTTAATAAGAAGCCTCACCAATATACAATATCCAGAATTATTTTACAAAACAGTCTCGCCATCAGCACCATAATGACATAAATGGTGCAGCAGTCAAAAGAAATATCAATACAATACAACTCAATCGTAAAAGCATTTACAAGGGAGGAAGCACCATTGAAGACAGTGAGCCCTCCTTCTAATTAAGCATTTGTAGGATTGTTCTTGGAGAAGGAACTGGCAAACCACTCCAGTATTTTGCCAAGAAAACTCCATGGACATAAAAAAGGAGAAACTTTGAGAAGAAAGTGAGAATTTCCAAGGCATGCCCTGGTTCATGGGGTCACGGAGAGTTGACTAAGATGACGAAGAAGAAGAAGAAGAAGAAGAAGAAGAAGAAGAAGAAGAAGAAGAAGAAGAAGAAGAAGGATTGTTCTGGTTATTGGTATATGACCAATATAAGTAGTACCATGCCCCCTGTATAGCTGTGTGCTTTGCTTTGATCAGCAATATAACTGTTCCAGTCAGCTAAGCCCCACATCAACTTTATTTAAGTTTCAGGAGATACAGTAATCCAGGAGTTACTTATGTGGTGTCCTCCTGATGTCATTGGAGTAAAAAAGGTAAAAAGGTAAAAGGTAAAGGACCCCTGGATGGTTAAGTCTAGTCAAAAGCAACTATGGTGCTGTGGCGCTCATCTCGCTTTTAGGCCGAGGGAGCATGACTAAGCTGCTTCTGACTCAACGACACACCATGATGGAAACCAAAGTGCACAGAAATACTGTTTACCTTCCTGCTGCAGTGGTACCTATTTATCTACTTACACTGGTGTGCTTTCAAACTGCTAGGCTGGCAGGAGCTAGGATAGAGCAGTGGGAGCTCACCCCATCATGGGGATTCGAACCGCCAACCTTCTGATCGGCAAGCCCAAGAGGCTCAGTGGTTTAGAACACAGCTCCACCCCTGATCAATGCAACCAATGGTAGTAGAAGTCTATGCATTCCAATGCTTCCTCCCCCCCCCCCCCGGAAAAAAGAACTGTATCTAAAGGCTCACCAGTGGTGATAAAAAAATGGGGGTGGGGTGCTATTTCCATTTGCCCTCCCTGTTATGCTATTAAAATATTGTGTTAGCTGCTTTATTATTTTTAAAAAGTAAGAAGGCAGATGAGATAAAGTTAAAGGAAATAAGACATCTAAAGGCTTAAAATACAACTTTGGCTGTTATCCTCTGTTTGCTTACCTAAAAGTAAGACACATTGAAGGCAGTGGACCTCTGAGTATTCATGCATATGATTGCATTGGCAGATTAAAAACTACATAGAGGTGAACTGTGCAATCTGCTTATTTAGGGCAAAATCAAAAACCAAAATCATTTTAAAAACCCACAAGTTCCTTTTCATACAGGACAAAAGGCATTTGTACGTCTTGTTTACGAGACAATTGTGCTATAAATGTGTTTGTGTGTGGTCCTTTAATAACAGCAAATATATATTGTTGAACAAAACCCAGGCAATGGAGGGAGAACAAAATTGAACACACTTACTTTGACACCGCTATTTTCAAGTGCTATTTCAAGTTCAGCAATCAAAGTCCAGTCTTAAGCTTCAGAGCTTTAACTTTGAGGCAGTGTTAATTTGAGAGAGCTCTGTCCGCTGAGGTTCTGCTTCAGAAAGAGTTACAGAACACGTACCGTCATTTCTTTATAATTAGTGCTCACTGGCATGTTGTGTTCTTCTTAGGCTGTTATTTCCCTTTCTTCAGAGAGCTGCCTTTCTTTTTCTCTGCGTGTCTTGATTGAGAGGATACAGAGTCTCTTAAAAGTTCATTTGAGTCCCAATCATACTATTAATGATACCTCAGGGATAGTATGTCCTTTCTTCAGGCTATACTGTGCAAGGTTATTCTTGTTAGCAGTGACTGCTGGCAATGAAAACTGAGAACACACTAAGTTCAAAATGGATTCTGTCTTTCAAGCTCTTCCTATAATGACTCCATGTTATCCCCTACTTTTAAACTTTAATCAGCTTCATCAGATTTAGATAAAACCCAGTTTCCTCCCCAATAACTTTTTCTAAAATATGTCAAATTAAACTTGATGACTCACACACAAAGTGACATAAAGCCATCTTTCTCCACCATATTGATCTGCTCCTACTTCATGCTAAGCAGCCCATCTCTGCCCAAAACAGCAGTGGAATTTCTCTATCGTCTTGGAGCGTGCTGACAATTTGCATTGTTCTTCTGATGGCAAAAACTGATGAAATGTTTTTAAAAGTTGCAGTAGGTTCTCCATCCCTTCAATCTATGTGAATTCAGCAACTCGGGTTTGCAATTGACACAGCAGACAAACACACCACCAGCAAATCAATTAGCTGCTCAGTTGCAGAAGGGATAAGAAACCTGCTGTTAGACTCCAACTCCCATCAACCCAGTCAGATGGGCGGGGTACAAATAAATCATCATCATCATCATCATCATCCAGCTTGGTCAACCCTCAGGGATTATAGGAGTTGTGGCCCAACAGCATCAAGAGGACCACAGATTCCCCATCTCTGAGCTGAGGAGTCCCAATTGGATACGGCCATAGACAGTGCTGTTCCATTCCTAATACCGTATTGCCCCAAATATAAGCCACACCCGCAAATAAGCCACACCTTAAAAATTTGGTGGCTTAGGGGAGGCTTGGGAGTCGCAGACGGGATGGGTGCTATTGCCCCGCGGTCCTGGGCTGCTCTCTGGGGTGGGGTGGAGCTGCGCCGCTTTGCTTGCAGTGTAAGGTCATGAATATAAGCCACACTTTAACTTTTCACAATTGGAAATTGGGGAAAAACTTGCGGCTTATATTTCGGCCAACACGGTACTGTTTCAAGGCTACATTCTTCTAGGAACCAGAAGCATCGCTATACTTTCAATGTATTTGTAACGCTTTGTGAATCTCTGTCCTGGGTACAGAGATGAAGGAGGACACTTGAGACTCCGGCTAATGAGCTGTCCAAATTAGCTACTGCTGATTGTTCCTCAGCACTGTAGATCGAATGGTACATCGCGATGAAATGTGGTGAGGATGCTACCACTATCCACAGTGGCGGACCTTGGGGTCTAAAATTTCACTGGTGCCCTGTGTGACCCCAAAATTCAGTGACCTTCCGCCTCTCACACCCCATTCTAAATAATAGGTGTACAGAATTTTTTAATTGGTTTAAATATGTGGTATTTTATAAAGGTTTTCTCCTGTGTTCTGTTTGCATTATGTTCAGGTATGACATTTTCTTCACCACTTTTTCTATCTTGATATAGTGAGGAATTGTATTATTTTTCCATTCCTAATACTGTACCATGTTCCTGCTCAGAAACTGCTCTCTTCCTTGTCTTTCTTTCCCAGCGTGAAGTGTATCCATTTATCACTGCCTATTGCCTCTTCTTTCAGCTTCCAGAAAAGTGGAAGACCTCCTGACCACCATTTCTGCTGTGGCCATAAGATGTTGTATTTTCTAAGGGCAACAGTAATAGCTAAAGACCAAAGACCTTATCCTGCAAAGCTGTTTCACCCCAAAAATCTACAGTAGCTTGTTCCACTCCATCCTATTCCTGGCAGGTAGGAGGCAATGATCCACTGCTGTTCTGCCACTGTGCATAAACCATTTTTGCCCTTAGGTTTAGCTGCAGCCACCAGGTTTGTGCCAACTTCCCTGGAATGGTAGTGGTACAAACTGGATATCACATAATGTGATAAGTGTATAATTCTCCTCCCATCATTTCCATTTGAAGCATTTCGGTACTGCTGCACTTAGATGGAATGTACTAGGGTGGCTGTTTCCATCTCTGCACTTGTTTTCACAGGGTCAGGAATAAGAGATTGACTACAACCTTATCGCAAAGTGTGCGTCCCAAAGCCTTTTATTGAGTTAATGCAAAATTGGCCCTTCACTGGAATGACACTACCATGTTGCAGTCAGTCGTGGAAATTGGTAAACCGGCTTTATGAAATCTGCTAGTTCTGTATGCTTCACCTGCTCTTCATAAAGCCTGAGAGAAAGCAGTGCATGTTTCCGAGGTGGGGTGGGAAGAGAGTGGGGGATAGTTGAGAGAAATTTGGAAAGAAAGCAGATATGGATAAGTACTAAAATGACGCTGCTTCAGTTTGCTACTGATAAAGGACAAATGGGAGAGCTGTGGCCCTCCAGATCTTGACCATTGACGCTTCCCTTTGATCATGCTGGTCGATGAGAGTTGGGCGCTGTGGGTTAAACCACAAAGCCTAGGACTTGCCGATCAGAAGGTCGGCGGTTTGAATCCCCGCTACGGGGTGAGCTCCCGTTGCTCAGTCCCTGCTCCTGCCAACCTAGCAGTCCAAAAGCACGTCAAAGTGCAAGTAGATAAATAGGTACCACTCTGGCAGAAAGGTAAACACTGTTTCCTTGCGTTGATCTGGTTCGCCGGAAGTGGCTTAGTCATGTTGCCCACATGACCCAGAAGCTGTACGCCGGCTCCCTTGGCCAATAAAGTGAGATGAGTGCCACAACCCCAGAGTCGGTCACGACTGGACCTAATGGTCAGGGGTCCCTTTACCTTTACCTTTATTAGGAGGGCCACAGCTTCCCTACTCCTTCAACAAGTGTTGGTGTCTGTTAACCTCTCTCTTACATCATGGATGTTAGCTCATATTATGGATGTACGATTTGTATTGTTTTATTGGCACTGTTTTGATGCAGGTTTGTCATGGCCTTTGGCTAGAACACTCTCTCTCTCTCTCTCTCTCTCTCTCTATATATATATATATAAAGGTAAAGGACCCCTGGACGGTTAAGTCCACTCAAAGGCAACTATGGGTTTGCGGCGCTCATCTCGCTTTTAGGCCAAGGGAGCTGGTGTTTGTCCACAGTCATTTTTCCGGGTCATGTGGCCAGCATGAGTAAACTGCTTCTGGCGCAACGGGACACCATTATGGAAACCAGAGTGCACGGAAATGCCGTTTACCTTCCTGCCGCAGTGGTACCTATTTATCTACTTACACTGGTGTGCTTTCAAACTGCTAGGTTGGCAGGAGAAAAAGTTAATATATTCTAAGGGAGTCCATTGAGCTTGATCTACCTGAAAGTGCCACATGTAATATATGACCCAGAAAGTAATGAAAAGTTACACCTATTTGTCCCTGCATCTACTTCCTGTCTTTTTCAGAGTCAAAACAGAAAATATATATTTTACCTCTATGTGAAACAGATGCCAAGCCATGAAATAGACGAGGGCAAAACCAATGTTGTGGAATGTTTGGTAAACAGATTGATAATATCCTCTCCTTACTTAAAGTATATTTTAGCTCACTAATAGGGCACAGTAGTTTTAAATAAAGTTCTGTCAGATCTGATGAGGTGTGACAAAAGTACTGGCTCACTCAGGGAGAAATCGAAGCCCATGATCTGCCGGATGAGTGCAGTTTGGAATAGGAGGATATTTGCTTGAGTCGAGAAATGGGGGCTAGATAGGTTGGGGGAGATGTATTTATTTTAAAGTCCACTCAGTTTGCTAAGGTGATTTAGCAATCTAGAGTAAGTTACAATGGCAAAAAGGATGTTGCAAGTCGAAATTTATTTTAAAGGCTTAAATGGTTTCAGACCACCTTTTAATACATGATCTTTTTGGACTCGGCCAGAGAGACTCCTATTCCAAATTCAACCCAGCCCAGTAGGTCTTGGGTTCGGATTGCTCTCTTAGTTTGTAAGTTGCTCCAAGAGCTTTGACTGAAAAGCAGCTAATAAAAAATGTTTTTTTGGGGGGAGAAAATATATATATGTAGAATTGCACACACATCACTTTTACAGTGGTACCTTGGGTTACATATGCTTCAGGTTACATACGCTTCAGGTTACAAACTCCGCTAACCCAGAAATAGTGCTTCAGGTTAAGAACTTTGCTTCAGGATGAGAACAGAAATTGTGCTCCGGTGGCGCAGCGGCAGCAGGAGGCCCCATTAGCTAAAGTGGTGCTTCAGGTTAAGAACAGTTTCAGGTTAAGTACAGACCTCCGGAACGAATTAAGTACTTAACCTGAGTTACCACTGTAATTTGTATGCCACTTGGATTCAATTATATATCTTGATGTTTCATGCAGTTTATGAATTTCCTAAATAAAATCAATACTAATAAACAACAACAACAACAACAATAATAATTGTATTCCACCCGTCTGACTGAGTTGCCCCAGCCATTCTGGGTGGATTCCAACAGATAATTTGCAGTGTCTATTGTGTTTACTTCCAAGCTAAACCACAAGGTATGCCACCACTGATTCAATTTTACAAACAGGTAAGAGAGGCAGAAATATAGTTACTTTCCCAAGGTACCACAATAAATGTGGGGCAGAAATGTTTGTTTAACAGAGGGCTCCACTCTGTCCAATCCTCCACTAACTGGACCAGAGCAGTTGAATATTGAGGTTGAAATTAGGTATTATATACAGGTCTAGGGATGAAAACAGCTGCATCTGAGCTTTTTATTCCCCATTCCCAACCATCACATCCTAATGTGGTATGTTTCTCTGTGGAGAAGGGCGGAGAAAATGCAAACAAAAGATGATGTCACAGTATGGTGATTGTTCTTAAATATTACTGGATGGGGAAAGAGAATGCAATATGGTGAAACAATCTCTAATTTTATCACAAAATGCAATATGTCAACAGAAACAGATTGGTTGTGATGGATTTTTAAAATCATAATAAAAAACAAACAGTTTAAATACAATTCTTTGTATATGATTGATTATTCATTCATATCATTACACCTGTTGTGTTGCAGATTTCTTCCCCACTGATGCTCTTGAAAGAGCAATCACGGTGGCACCGTGTAACAGAATCTTCAAACACCCGGATCATTAGAAGCACTATGTGAAAAATATAATCATGTAAATCTTCTCAAGACATGGTTCTATGCATGCAGCTTCATTACTTGCCCTTTTTGACAATTTGCATTAGTTGTTTCACAGCTGACTGCTATCACAGTGTCTTAAAAATCCCATCTGCTCTCATGAGATGGTGATCGGAACATATTAGAGAAGTGAACATATATAGATATATGCATTTATCGGCAAATGAGAGTCCATTAAGTTTTGAGAAGACACACTGATTTCAAATGAAGTGGCCTGGAATGCATTTGTTGCTGGAAAACCAAACTTGAGGAGCCTCTGAATACCACTGCAAGGAATGGACTTGGTCCTCAGCAACAAGGAGGAACTGGTCAATGAAGTGGAGGTAATGGGAACCTTGGGAGAAATGATGGTCCTCTTTGGTTTTACGATGCAGAGGCAATGGAAAGCTGAGTATAGTCAGACATGCGTTGTGGACTTTAAGAAGGCTGATTTCCAAAAGCTTAAGGAACTACTGAGTGAAGATCCTGTAGTCAGAAATACTCAAGGAGAAGAGAGTCCAAGGTGGATGGGAGTTTCTTAAAGGTGAAATATTGAAGGCACAATTGCAGACAATTCCAACAAGAAAGAAAAGCGAGATGAATGTAAAGAAACAGGTGTTGTTGCAAAAGGAGCTGATTTTTAAGAAGGGCATTATAAGAAATGAAAGAAAAGGGACGGGAGGCTAATGCTGCATCAACAGAAGTATAGTGTCCAGATCAAAGAAGGTAATAGTACCACTCTATTCTGCCTCGGTGGGACCACACCTGGAATACTATCCAAAATTCTAAGCTCCGCAATTTACAGAGGAGGGCACCTGAGATGATAAAGGGTCTGGAAACCAAGCCTTATGAGGAACGGTTGAAGGAGTTGGGTATGTTTGGCCTGGAAAAAAGGAGAATGAGAGGAGATATGAAAGCCATCTGTAGATATTGAAAGGGCTGTTGCATGGAGGACTGAGCAAGCTTGTTTTCTCCTGTTCTGGAGGGTAGGACATGAAGCAATGGCTTCACGTTGCAAGAAAATCATCAGGAAGAGCTGTTTGACAGTGGAACAAACTCCCTTGGAAGGTGGTGTACTGTCCTTCCTTGGATATTTTTATACAGAGGTTGGATGGCCATCTGTCATGGATGCTTTAGCTGAGATTCCTGCATTGTAGGGGGTTAGGCTAGATGACCCTTCCAACCATAAAATTCTACAATACTATGAAAGGGATGCTCTGCTGTGGCATCTTTGATCAATTTATGGCAACATTAACATTTTGAATGATCGTTACTGGATTTCCTTTCTGATACTGTTCTGATGGAAGGCATCATTAACATTTTGAATGAAACTTACACACAGAACCATCCAAACTATAGTTTTCTCTATTCCAAACTCTGTTCAGGAGCAATTTGACTTACAACAACACCCTTTTTGCTGGCTAAGTCCTGCTAGATCATGTGTCTGAGCCGAAAGGGGTTTAGAATACAGTAGGTGTAAGTTTCTCCTTGTTTTGCCCTACATCCACAATGTCCTTTTGGAATTTATATCAGCTTAGGTTCTCCCAAACTTATGCAGGAATAATCTCCAGCTCAGCCCAAGATCCACCAGATCAAAGTTCTCTCATCCTGGCTGGTCTCGGGATTGGATTGTGCTGTTAAATCATGCTCCCCTTCCTTCACCGTTTAAAACTTAAACCTTTTTTCTCAGCAACCTCTTAAACAAGCTGTTTGTTGCAAGCCATTTGCACACTTAGAACATTTCTTTGCTACAGCAAACCAGACAACATTCATCAATTTGTCAGGGTGAGTCAGAATAACACTGCAGCATCTGTCTGCAGGGCGTTAGTGCTGGACTGAAGTTGAATCATTGTAGCAGCTCCACCTCTTTATGGAGCCCTATGTTTGGCTTCTTGTCCAAAGGACACTGGAGAGAGCAAGAAGGAAGAAAACCTGAAACGTAACTTGCTGATCTCATCTCCTTTTTCTGCACTGTGCTGCTGCTCGCCCATCTCTCTGCCCCCACCCTCTTCTTTCTCTCCCTCTCCCTTCTTTTCTGTGGCTTGACAAGCTCTAAGCCACATTTCCTGCCTGCTTAAAAGCTTTCCCGAGCAGATTGAGAAAAGCGACGGCACTTAGTGTTTACTTCTATAGTAGGATTTTATGTAGCTGTAATCTCAGGTTCTTGCTCCCCCAAGGTCAGGCACAATCATCATAGATTCTGGATCATAAACCATACCTGGATGAAAGTAAATAATCCTTATGCATTAGAGGACTAACAAAACCAGCAACAGACAAGGCATATTTTAGATACCATATATCACTGCACTAAACATATTTATTGGCATGGGAAAAGAGGGGTTATTGGGGCAGAAACTGTAACATATTCGGATTTCCTTCGGAAGGGGTATTATACTGGCTAACCATGAAGGGGAAAATTGGTGATATGAAAGGAAACCATTTCAGCACTCAAGCCTGCAGTTTATTTACAAGGAATTAAAATGGCAGCAGGTAAGAATATTCACCATATAGAGCTTGCAATGCAAAAACAACAAGAAGAAAAAGATTCAATACAAAGAGATTTCCAGCTGCATCAGAATACAAGTTTTGATGGCGTCTCAAAACAAGACACTTCCTAATTTGATCTCTAACATATAGACTTGTTAAATATATTTTGTGCATATATCACCTACGCAGTCAGTGATCCATCATCAATATTCCTGTGTGAAATATCTGGATGATTTGATTAGATTTTAAAGAAGAAAGCAGGCACTTTATTATGACGACTACAACCTCCTGAATTCCTTGGTGGAAGAAATATGGAAACCTTGTTATTATTTACTGTTGTCATATTACTGAAAGACACACAAAAAAATATCAATTTTTATTTAAGGATCAGGAACAATCTGAACAATAAATAAATTGATTTTCTGTTGGTGATACGGACATGATACAAGCCGTGTGTGTTTTCATTACGGCTCCAGCAGAGCAACATCAAACACATTCGGTTCCTTATGTCATTTATTTTTACCTGTGTAATTGAATAATCTATATATGATGTAACAATGAAATGGGATTTTATTCTGCATTGTTAAAGCAGTATGTTAATAACTGTTATGGTTTATGGCCAAACATATAATTATAATAATACTAGGGGGGGGAGATAGCATTTGGATCTGCTCCTGAGGAATAAAACATGCATAACTGTTATTAACCCCCCCACCAAAAAAGAACCCCAACAATCACCTGGAGTTCATGTTCACTCTCTTTGAAACCTTCCAGGTGGGCAGAATTCTCTTTTCCCCTTGAAGTAAAGCCCTGGGACAAATATACTTACTTCACTTCACCAAACATTTATTAGGCATTACAAATATAGGTCATCATAAAACACCCATATATAAAATTTCAAAATATATACAAATAAACAGCCATGTAAAATACGTAATAACGAGGATTTTCATTGGAGTTTCTTCCCGCTAAATAGTAGGTTGGGAGAAAAATAATGGGAAAAAAGATTGCAATATAAGCACAAAAAATCCTAACATAAATGCCATTTGGAGTGGCACAGGGCAAAATGCAGACTTTAACTGAGATCTGCTTGACCACTAGATCAACCAAATGGCAATTCTGCCACTAGAGGAGGAGGGGATTTGGACATTTCCCATATTTGGAAATTCTGGTTTTCATGCATCAGAGTCATGAAATGCAGATGAATTTCATACTAACCCAAATGTCCATGCCTATTATTATTATTAGGACATGGGTGGTGCTGTGGTCTAAACCACAGAGCCTAGGGCTTGCCGATCGGAAGGTCAGCGGTTCTAATCCCCATGACGGGGTGAACTCCCATTGCTCAGTCCCTGCTCCTGCCAACCTAGCAGTTCGAAAGCATGTCAAAGTGTAAGTAGATAAATAGGTACCTCTCCGGCGGGAAGGTAAACAGCGTTTCCATGCGCTACTCTGGTTTTGCCAGAAGCGGTTTAGCCATGCTGGCCACATGACCCAGAAAAACTGTCTGCGGACAAACGTCGGCTCCCTCAGCCTATAAAGCGAGATGAGCGCCGCAACCCCAGAGTTGTTTGTGACTGGACTTAACTGTCAGGGGTCCTTTACTTTTCCTTATTATTACTAAAAGTGTGCATGCACATGAAAGCTCATACCAATAACAAACTTAGTTTGTCTCTAAGGTGCTACTAGAAGGAATTTTTATTTTATTTTATTACTACTGCTCCAGTTTGGGTCAGTGCTCTCTCCTAACATTTTGTAAAGTGACGGTATCAGAAAACGTAGCCTCGCAGAATGGCCATTAACCCAGCAGAAGTTTGGAAGAAGACACTAATCTGGAGTGTTGAACCCTTTCTCTGCTTGTTGATGACATTCCCTTCTGGGGGAAAGGGGCAAGGGGTGGGCAGGGCTGGAGACAAAATGGGGGGAGCACTGGATCCAAATGTTACCTTTGAACACAGGAAAGCTCACCCGGCCCAGACATGGAAAGGATTGAGAGATTGATAGCTCTTTCTTGATTCTGTGGATGGTGGTTCTTAACTGTTGGATCATGGCTGTTCTTAACTGTTGGAGTGATTTGTCTGGTTAATTCCGATAACAAGCAAGACTCTGGCATGCTAACTAGTTATGCGACCCCCAATGTGGGTTTTTTTGTGGGGGCTATCTGGCCAACTCTCTTCTGGCAACACCTCCCCAGCTAGGATTCAGTAACTGGCAGAGGTAGGCGGCTACCTCCAGGTGTCCAGCGGGGGGGGGGGGGAATCCAGGTTGTACTGCTGGGAGCCACATGGGATTGGGGGAGGGCTGCGCGTGACTGTGCAAAAGGCACCCCCAATTTGAGGTGGGGAGTGGTCATTGTATTTTGTAGTTTTATATCTTGATTTTATTCTGTGAACCACTCTGAGACCCCTAGATACAGGGCGGTATAAAAATAAAATAAAATAAAATAAAATAAAATAAAATAAAATAAAATAAAATAAAATAAAATAAAATAAAATAAAATAAAATAAAATAATAAAATAAAATAAAATAAAATAAAATAAAATAAAATAAAATAAAAAAAATAAAAAAAATAAAAAAAATAAAATAAAATAAAATAAAATAAAATAAAGTTGAAAGGGACCACAAGGATCATCTAGTCCAACTCCCTGCAGTGAAGGGATATTTTGCCCAATGTGGGGCTCGAACCCACAACCCTGAGATTAAGACTCTCACGCCTTACTGAGCTATCGCTCAGTAGGCTAGTTTCTGTGCACATTCACACAATTCCATGCAATCATCCATCCAGGCAAGCGAGAGGCATTATCAGAGTTCCAGGACACATTCCAGCTAGGCAAAGACACTCAAAGATGCTGACCACTTCCATTGCAAGGATCCTTCAGAAGGGAGTTGCTGCCAGGAACATTATGTGCAGGTGTATTTTGATGCATTGAATGGAATGAAAGTTTATGAGTCATGGCAGTGGAGAAAACAGCTGTACAAATTCAACAAGGCTCTGTTTGTTTGTTTGTTTGTTTGTTTGTTTGTTTTGTTGCTATTTTGTTAATGTTGCTAATATTGTTTCATAGATACAAATGCTGTCGTCCTTTGTGACTCCTATAATATGATCTTTGGTGTACCTGTGATGTTTAGCTTATTTTTTAGTTCTTTTGTTAAGAGTGTTACATAGATGGTAATTGTTTGATTTCTGATTGTTTACTGGTGATTTATTCTATACGATTTATGCTGTATTCATGATGTTCCATTATGTTATTTCTATATTTTGTTTGTAAGCCACTTTGAGATTTATTTGAATAAAAAGTGTCACAGAAATAGATTCAATCAATCAATCCAAGATGGTGGGAAGCTGAACCACAAGGGAGTGAGACTGGAAAGGTGTCATGGCCAGGGGAGAGTTTTGAGGCTCAGGTCAAGATGCTTGGAGGACTTCATTTGACCCCCAGGCCTCAGTTCCCCAGCCCTGCACACAACGAACACTGTGCTACTGACAAAAGGGATAAGTCCAAAGCCTTTAACCCACTTAAAGAAGAAATATACTTCACAGGGTGAAATCATATGCCTCTTCTTTTACTGCAAGGTTTGTTATATGAGATTAGCCTTTGCCACTCATATAACAAACCCTTTAGACCTGCATGCTTTTGTGATAGAAGGATGAGCAGTACAAGCTCTCAAATTATAAATACAATTTGACAGCATGTGCTGCTCACCCTTGAATCACAAAAGCGGCCAGGACTTGTATTTGTGCTTTCAAAGAGCATTGCATTCATGGCCATAGAGCAGTAGGCTCTGAGGAGGCTGTAAAGAAACCGCCAAACTCTAGGCTGAGAAAGAAAAGAGAGCCGGGGGGGGGGGGGGGAGACGACCTTACAGGATTCTATATAACTATTAATCTTTACTGTATTAGAGAAAAGCTACCCAATTACCTATTTCCCTCTGCAATGTAGCAAGAGGGCTACTCATATTGGTTGCCCTCTTTGACTTATCCCTTTCTCTTCACTTCTCTCAGACCCTCCAAGTGTTGCTATTTTCCAGGGACGGTTCCAGATTTACAGAAGCCATTTCTGATGCCTTTCCTTAAAAAGGTAAAGGTGCCCCTGACCGTTAGGTCCAGTCGCGGACGACTCTGGGGTTGTGGCGCTCCTCTTGCTCTATAGGCCGAGGGAGCATGCCGGGTCATGTGGCCAGCATGACTAAGCCACTTTGGACCATAGTCCATATTTTCATTAAGCCAAGGAGTTAAGTAACTATACAAACATTAGAAGACATCTGAGGGCAGCGCTGCATAGGGAAGTTCTTTTTGTTTTGTTTTGTTTTTTAAAAAAAGTTTAATATTTTATTATTTTTATATATGTTGAAAGCTGCCCAGTGGCTGTGGAAACCCAGTCAAATGTGAGGGGTATAAATAATAAAACAACAACAACAGCAACAACAATAATATTGACTAAAGGTAAAGGGACTCCTGACCATTAGGTCCAGTTGTGGCCGACTCTGGGGTTGCGGCGCTCATCTCGCTTTATTGGCCGAGGGAGCCGGCGTACAGCTTCCGGGTCATGTGGCCAGCATGACTAAGCCGCTTCTGGCAAACTAGAGCAGCGCACGGAAACGCCGTTTACCTTCCCGCTGGAGCGGTACCTATTTATCTACTTGCACTTTGATGTGCTTTCAAACTGCTAGGTTGGCAGGAGCAGGGACCGGGCAACAGGAGCTCACCCCGTCGCTGGGATTCGAACTGCCGACCTTCTGATCGGCAAGTCCTAGGCTCTGTGGTTTAACTCACAGCGCCACCCGTGTCCCTAATATTGACTAGGATGTCCCTATTTTCATCGGAGAAATGTTGGAGTTTGTGTTCACTTCCATTCCCCAAAAAATCTTTCGCATGGCTCTGTTGCATGTAGGCCATTCTCCCTGGGACCTGCATAACTGTACCAAGTTGCCAGTATGAAATGCCAAACCAAAATAACAACGCTGTGACCCTGTGCTCTGAACCTCTTACCCTTTCAGTGCATTTGCACCTGTGAAATGATCTTTCTTGCCTGAATCTCTGATTTCTCTAGAGGAAAAAAATGGATGCAACCCATAAGCAGCTCTCACTTTTTGAGTTATGGAACCGGTTTTTAACTTAATTTTATGGATTTATTCAAGCAACTTATATACCACTTAACTATGACAATATCTGGTTTGCAAAGATACAGTACAAAAACACCACAACCAGTTAAAACTATAAAATCAAACTTCAGTTAAAATGTTTGCTGGAATAAAAAAATAATACTTCAGTTTGGTGCCAGAAAGTCAGTAGAGAAGGGCTTGCCTGACCTCAACTGGAAAGAGTTCTACAAAATTCATAACGTTTATGACAACTAAAAACTTAATAAAAAGGACACTTGAAGAAGTGGTTCTGCCATCCACAAAACAAATCTTTAATTAACTGGATCTCCTTGTTTTACCAAATCAATTTGCCTGCAGAGTTGAGAGCTATTTGCAACTCTGGATTTTATATGGATAGGGAACACAGGTACCTTGAAATGTGCCTACTGAGTTGCCTGGCAGTTGGGATTTAATAAATCTGGTGCATATTTAATATGAGATCATACATCACAAACAGGTGCAATATTTAAAAACATGCCTGTAGCATTTGCTGAACAGAAAGTTGCACGTCAAAGGCAAGGTGATGGAGTACTCATAAAAAAGGGCAAATCTCTTGCAGTTTTTTCTTCCTCTGGCGCTGCAGGGATTGTTTAACAGACACTGATGTTGAATAACATCTTGTCAAGGCAACATTGTGTGACATGAATATTTTAAAAGAACACATACCTATCAAGACAAAAGTATTCCCATGTCGACTTTGAATAGCCACTTGACCCACTTACTGGCAAAAAAAAGAAGAAGTAATGAGAATTGCATCTATTGCCACTGTTCATAGACGAATTCGGCTGCATGTGTGTGGGAGTTGATTTAATTATTGCAATTTCCCCATGGAAATGGGATAAATACCAGAGAAAAAGAACGGCGGGACTGAATTCCCTTTTGTTGATTCCTTTTGTCTCTGTTTATCGCAAGCAGGCAATTTTGTTTTTATTGCCACTCAAGAAATCATTTTGCATAATTTACTCGATGTAAAGTCCAGGACCTGTCGGAGAAGGAAGGTGGGGGCAACTGGGTCGGTGAGTGATAAAAAAGAGTACTGTTTCTACAGTGCTTGGATAATAGCCATGGAATGCTTGGGTGAAGTAGCCACAAAGTTGGGCTTCTAAGTCTCTCTCTCTCTCTCTCTCTCTCTCTCTCTCTCTCTCTCTCTCTCTGAAATGAAAAATATCTCCGTCATGCTGTCTCTCATAATGAAGATCCATTGGGGTTTAGCCATCTCCACTGAATGAATGAGAGAATCTTTATTCCTGGTGTTCATACTTGAGCATTGAGAAAGCACTGCAACATTTTTATATCTGATAAAGGATGTGGGGCCCTTGTAGTTGGTGAGAGAACAGAGTTCTTATATACAATGGTACCTTGGTTCTCAAACTTAATCCGTTCCGGAAGTCCGTTCCAAAACCAAAGCGTTCCAAAACCAAGGTGCGCTTTCCCATAGAAAGTAATGCAAAATGGATTGGTCCATTCCAGATTTTTTAAAACAACTCCCAAAACTGCAATTTAACATGAATTTTACTATCTAATGAGACTACTGATCCATAAAATGAAAGCAATAAATGATGTACTGCGGTCACACAATCAATCGATCAATCAGTAGCTGAACTGGGTTCCACACAGTCACAAAAAGAAAACAAAAAAGGTGCAAAAACAAAAATGCAAGATAAATAGCAAAAACAGACAAACCTCAGTGTAACACTCAAAACGGAAGTGTGGCACTCAAAACGGAGCACATTTGGCTTCCAAAAAAATTTCACAAACCGGAACATTTCTGGGTTTGCAGTGTTTCGGTTCCAAGTTGTTTGAATACCAAGGCGTTTGAGAACCAAGGTACCATTGTGTATATATTCACTGTCCCCTATATAATGATGCAAGAAAAAGATTCTTAGTACCTATAATGACAAGGTCCACTGGCCAGAACCCCTCTGACATGATTTTATATCTCCTCGCAGACACAGATAAGTATGTGACCTGGCGTGTAGCACTCTTTGCAACTGCTGCTAGGAAAATTAGAGCAAATTATATAGCTATCAACTGTAAAGGAGATGAATTTATTCGACCCTATCTATCTACATCAGGCTATGATCTATCTTTGTCACCAAACTCTGAGTATAAATTGCACACTTTATTAATTGACATTGTTTTTTGATATATTAGTGGCCATGTGATGATTTTAGCTTATGAATTTTATTGTTTAATGTATTGATCTGTATATTGGGTTACTTTTATAGCTCTGTTTTATGTACGTAATGTTTTGATAATATAAATGTTTTAAGTCTTTTGTATCAATCCAGTATATTTTCTTTTAATTGTTGAATGATTCTGTGTACATTGTGGCAGCCTTTGGCTATGTGCAATAAAACTGACTGACTGACACTGTGTATATATGTGTGTGTGTGTGTGTGTGTGTGTGTGTGTACACACACTTTTTTGATTGATTGATTGATTGATTTGATTGATTGTATTTCCAAGCTGCTTTTCATTCAAATGAATCTCAAAGCAGCTTACAACCAGTAAATAACCAAAACATATTAAAAAGTACTAAAGGTAAAGGTAAAGGTAAAGGTACCCCGACCATTAGGTCCAGTCGTGACCGACTCTGGGGTTGCGGCACTCATCTCGCTTTATTGGCCGAGGGAACCAGTGTACAGCTTCCGGGTCATGTGGCCAGCATGACTAAGCCGCTTCTGGTGAACCAGAGCAGCGCACGGAAACACCGTTTACCTTCCCGCTGGAGCGGTACCTATTTATCTACTTGCACTTTGATGTACTTTTGAAGTGCTAGGTTGGCAGGAGCAGGGACCGAGCAACGGGAGCTCACCCCGTCGCGGGGATTTGAACCGCTGACCTTCTGATCAGCAAGTCCTAGGCTCTGTGGTTTAACCCACGTAATAAACGTGCTATCACATAAACGTAATAGCACATCGCAAATACAGTGTACATCATATAAAATAATTAACAAATTATCAATAAAACAGTTGCAATCTATAAAAAAACTTAATAAAACAGCAACAAAAAATAAGCTAAACCTCACAATTATGGCAAGTCATGTGATTAAGAAATCAATGCAGCATTTAGAATCTATAAAACAATATTAAAAACATAGAAATATCAATACATAAATATGTAAAGAAGACATGTGTCCCATGATATTTTAGACTAAGTGGATATCATGTGTTTTAACCATTGTGCATTCACTAACATGAGAATATGTCCATGTTTCTGTGGGGATTTTGGCTGTTGCTCACATTCTGGAAGACAAAATGTTGTGAATTTCAAAATCCACTATACAATCCTACCAGGTGGCGAAGGCAGGTGTAGAAGCAGACAAGCTGCAAAACCCAAAGCCCTTCCATATTCCCATCCTCAATTGATTACAATGGGAAGAAAAGTCCCAGAGCTGGCGCATACCTTCTTCCCCCAACCTATTCTGTGCTGGATCCAATAAAAAACTGTATTTCATCATTTTATATCTCTCGCCACTAGCTGAGCAGCTCATAACCTTTTGGTCTTTAGAAATGGCATTGCTTTGTTAAAAAAGGCAGGGAGGGGGGGAAAGAAATGCAGAATATTTTAGAAAGTGTATACCCAAACACTTCCAATTCACATTTAAAATTGCCATAGAATAAGTATAATAATGCATCAATGCTTTACAAATGTATGGAAGATGGAGAGGACAAAAACATCTTAAGTGCAGAAATGGAAAAATATAGAACACTCCAGTAGTAGTTTTTTCTAAATGCACTTGCTGCAGTAATGTATTTCATTTTACACAATAACTTGAAGCTGTGCTATGGTTTATGGGTGAAAAGGATTGCTTGGCAGCACCTAAAATATTCAGGTTTTCAACTAGAGAAGATAACAAACTGGGTGTTTCAGTAGATAAAACAGTTGTGTCGCTTAGAAAAACAGTAGCCTAGGCTTGTTCCCTTTCATGGCAAGGTGTGCTTGTGAGATTCTAAATTCCACTTAATACGTAACAAGTAGTTTAGCTTAGGGAAGTGCTGTCTCCTGTCTGAAAACCCCATAATGCTGAAAGAGGAGAAAAGTAACCCTCGAGCTAAATAACATAAGAATTCAGCAAAATACGACTTATTCCCTGTAGAACTCTGGCAAAAATAAAAAAGTGCTGAAGAGACCTTTCACACAGAGGTGACCAAATCATTGTTGCTTTTGTTGTTGCTTAAAGTTTTCATAAACAGGCAACCAGTAAGTCCAAAAAATAGTAATACAGAGGTGACTAAAGGGACTATACATTCCACATCTTAGAAAGATTGTGTATCTTGGCTTAATGTTAAAAGACAGATTATCTGTTCTTCCATATATTTATCACTGAGAACCCCATTCAGATCCATGTTTCTATGTCAAGAGTTATTTTCTACCTGAGCGGCCTATTTTCCTATAACTTATTATTCCTTCTGGTAATTCTGTGAAATTTTTAAGGGGCTATTCCTGTGGCAGATCCATACATTTCAACTGATGAAAATAGGGACATCCTATTCCAGGCATCCCCAAACTCAGCGCTCCAGATGTTTTGGGACTACAGCTCCCATCATCCCTACCTAACAGGACCAGTGGTCAGGGATGATGGGAATTGTAGTCCCAAAACATTTGGAGGGCTGTGTTTGGGGATGCCTGTCCTATATCATGACATGAATGCTAATTCTAAAAGTTGTATAGAATCTCCTGGGTTCAGGGGTCTCATACCACCATACCCTCCAACATTTCTCTAATGAAAATAGGAACATCCTAAGGAAAAGGCGGAAATTCTAGGATCAATCAGAAAGCAGGATGGCTAATGTAAATCCAGGACTGTCCCTGGAAAATAGGGACACTGGGAAGGTCTGTCTCAGATTTGCCAGCATTGTTGTTGTTTAGTCGTTTAGTCGTGTCTGACCCTTCGTGACCCCATGGACCAGAGCATGCCAGGCACTCCTGTCTTCCACTGCCTCAAGCAGTTTGATCAAACTCATGTTAGTAGCTTTGAGAACACTGTCCAACCATCTCATCCTCTGTCGTCCCCTACTCCTTGTGCCCTCCATCTTTCCCAACATCAGGGTCTTTTCCAGGGAGTCTTCTCTTCTCATAAGGTGGCCAAAGTCTTGGAGTCTCAGCTTCAGGACCTGTCCTTCCTGTGAGCACTCTGGGCTGATTTCCTTAAGAATGGATAGGTTTGATCTTCTTGCAGTCCATGGGACTCTCAAGAGTCTGCTCCAGCACCATAATTCAAAAGCATCAATTCTTTGGCGATCAGCCTTCTTTATGGTCCAGCTCTCATACATACTCCATACATACTACTGGGAAAACCATGGCTTTAACTATACGGACCTTTGTTGGTAAGGTGATGTTTCTGCCTTTTAAGATGCTACCTGGACAGTTAAGTCCAGTCAAAGGCGACTATGGGGTTGTGGCGCTGATCTTGCTTTCAGGTCGAGGGAGCTGGCGTTTGTTCACAGACAACTTTCCGGGTCATGTGGCCAGCAGGACTAAACAGCAACTGGTGCACGCAGGACCGTGACAAGTGCCAGAGCACATGGAAATGCCATTTACCTTCCCGCCGCAGCAGTAACTATTTATCTACTTGCACTGGTATGCTTTCGAACTGCTGGGTTGGCAGGAGCTGGGACAGAGCAACAGGAGCTCACCCCGTCGTGTGGATTCAAACTGCCAACTTCTGATCAGCAAGCCCAAGAAGCTCAGTGGTTTAGACCACAGCACTACCCGCATCCCTAAACACCATTCCTAAACCATTACTGTCATAAACACCATTCCAACCATATTACGAGTACATCCTGGAAAGCAAGAATGGAATTGAAATAACTTCCAGTTATAAATGCTTAGAATCAAAGTGGAGGCAGTTTAATTTTTTTTTTTAAAGGCACAACAGGAAATGAAATTCATAATTGGTAAAAGTTTGCACTTGGAAGATACCCTTCTCTTTGATGATGCTAAATTGTATGTTATATGGAAATACTTAGTGAATTGCCACTGAATGTTGTCCGGAACAGAATTATACATCATTTGCCCAGAGCAAAATTATAAATTATTTATGGAATAAATATTAAATAATTCAAGATGAAATGGGAAGTTTTTTTCATAATGAAATGTCTCGAGAATTTTTAGGAAAGCTTGTGAAATTCCCCAGGATTTCCATTTTTTTGACAGTTTCATGCTGGGGGATTGTGAGCGGGGAAGGATGACCACCACACATACACACAATGGGGAATATTCAGAGAAAATGTGAAGAGTTATATGCCTGGAAAACAATCCAAGGCTATTTTGAACCAGGCACTATATCAGGAGTTAATAGAAAACCCATAGGCATCTGGTTGTTCACTGTGAGAACAAGATGCTGAATTAAATGGGAGCCAGTAGGCTCTTTTATGATTTTGCATGGCTCCTTCTCCTGAATTTAGGACAAACTGAGAGAAAAGATGCAGAAGAATAACTTGAAATGAGATGGTAGTAGAAGGAAGTAGAGTAGTTACTGTACATTTGGTACACAGGCTGAGACCCTACCTGCCTGCAGACTGTCTCACCAGAGTGGGGCATGCTCTGGTTATCTCCCGCTTGGACTACTGCAATGCGCTCTACATGGGGCTACCTTTGAAGGTGACCCGGAAACTACAACTAATCCAGAACGCGGCAGCTAGACTGGTGACTGGGAGCGGCCGCCAAGACCATATAACACCGGTCTTGAAAGACTTACATTGGCTTACATTTCTGAGCACAATTCAAAGTGTTGGTGCTGACCTTTAAAGCCCTAAACAGCCTCGGTCCAGTATACCTGAAGGAGCGTCTCCACCCCCATCGTTCTACCCGGACACTGAGGTCCAGCACCGAGGGCCTTCTGGCAGTTCCCTCACTGTGAGAAGCCAAGTTACAAGGAACCAGGCAGAGGGCCTTCTCAGTAGTGGCACCCTCCCTGTGGAACGCCCTCCCACCAGATGTCAAAGAGAACAACAACTACCAGACGTTTAGAAGACATCTGAAGGCAGCCCTGTTTAGGGAAGCTTTTAATGTTTGATGTATTACAGTATTTTAATATTTTTCTGGAAGCTGCTCAGAGTAGCTGGGGAAGCCCAGCCAGATGGGCGGGGTATAAATAATAAAGTATTAGTATTAGTATTAGTATTAGTATTAGTAGGGATGCGGGTGGCGCTGTGGGTAAAAGCCTCAGCGCCTAGGGCTTGCCGATCGAAAGGTCGGCGGTTCGAATCCCCGCAGTGGGGTGCGCTCCCGTTGTTAGGTCCCAGCGCCTGCCAACCTAGCAGTTCGAAAGCACTCCCGGGTGCAAGTAGATAAATAGGGACCGCTTACTAGCGGGAAGGTAAATGGCGTTCCGTGTGCTGCGCTGGCAATGTCACGCTGGCCACATGACCCGGAAGTGTCTCCGGACAGCGCTGGCCCCGGCCTCTTGAGTGAGATGGGCGCACAACCCTAGAGTCTGTCAAGACTGGCCCGTATGGGCAGGGGTACCTTTACCTTTTATTAGTATTAGTATTATAGTTAAGATGGGAGGTCTCTCACCAGCCCAAATGAGAGGGGCTCTGTATAAGCCAAACTATTCCCCCACCCCCAAAAAATTGTATACTGAGCCAATCTATCAGAAAAAATCTCTCCCTGTATTTCATCTCTGGTGTACCACCAGCAAATCAGGGGGGAAAACCTTGCTGGGCTTTGGGAGTTGTAGATTCTTCCGCAGTTGCTATGGCCGCTGCAGGTAAACTACAACTCACACAGACTTTCCCTACTTTCCCTCTTCTCTAACCATGGTTGGGGCACTGCTACTGCCATTGCTACTACAGTGGTACCTTGGGTTACAGACACTACAGGTTACAGATGCTTCAGGTTACAGACTCCGCTAACCCAGAAATAGCACCTTGGGTCAAGAACTTTGCTTCAGAATGAGAGCAGAAATCGTGCAGCGGCAGCAGGAGGCCCCATTAGCTAAAGTGGTGCTTCAGGTTAAGAAGAGAAGAAGAAGAAGAGTTTGGATTTGATATCCCGCCTTTCACTCCCTTTAAGGAGTCTCAAAGCGGCTAACATTCTCCTTTCCCTTCCTCCCCCACAACAAACACTCTGTGAGGTGAGTGGGGCTGAGAGACTTCAGAGAAGTGTGACTGGCCCAAGGTCACCCAGCAGCTGCATGTGGAGGAGCGGAGACACGAACCCGGTTCCCCAGATTACGAGACTACCACTCTTACCCACTACACCACACTGGCTCTCAGAACAGTTTCAGGTTAAGAACAGACCTCCAGAACGAATTAAGTTCTTAACCCAAGGTACCACTGTACTGCCATAGTGTCTAGTAAGTATAATTGGAATGGAAAAACCTTCGGGGAATTGTAAAGCTAACAAGGCACATGGGTGCGTGGGTGGGCTTCCTGCGTAAGCCAGAAGCTCTTCTGTAGACTTGAGCTGAACAAGAATTCTGGGTTTCATAAAGCTCGCCACTTGTTTTTCTGCCCTTGATATTTCATGGTAATTAAATCAATGTCTGCGCTGCTGGGAAAGCGAACGAGAGAGTGATGCAGGGTAAATCATTTTGAAGTGTATACTTTGGCATTACATCAGTGTTATCAAGTGGGGAATCATTTATCACGTTAAGTGTGCCTTTATTGACCTGTGTGCACGTATCTGGGACCACCAGGCAAATGAGGGCTCTAGGAGCTGTGACGCGGGTAAAAGATACATGCATAGCTCAGTCAGTAGAGCAGAAGACTCTTGATCTCAATGTCATGGGTTTGAGCCCCATGTGGGGTCAAAGATTCCTTGTGGTCCCTTCCAACTCTACAATTCGATAGACACTTCCAACATGAATGTGTGGAAACCACTGGGGTATACATAGCAGTAGAAATTGTTGCGTACTGTATAGAGTTGTCCTTACATCCAAATTCAGGCCATAAAAATATATACTGGGGATGATTGGCGGGGGCCGGGAATGTAATTCCTATATGTAATTCCTATATTCACCTACCACATTATCAACAGATAATGGTTTTGAACTACCTGATATTTTGCCAACTGCTATTCCTGGGTACCCCTTCATGGATCACTGCCTTGTCGTAGTGAAGGCACTTGAATAACTCCAAGAAATCATGAGCTATGCCGTGCAGGGCCACCCAAGATGGACAGGTCATAGCTGAGAGTTTAGACTAAATGGGATTCACCTGAGAAGGGACCACTCCAGTATTTTGCCAAGAAAACTCCATGGACATAAAAAAGGAGAAGCTTTGAGAAGAGAGTGAGAGTTTCCAAGGCATGCTCTGATTCATGGGGTCACGGAGAGTCGAACACGACAAAGACAACTAAACAACAAACAATGGGTAAGACTGTTGGTTGGAATACAGGTGAAATATCCACTGGGTAGTTCATGTTGAGCTGTGAAATATTAGACACTCTGTTGTGTTCAGTGGCTCCAAGAATCTGTCACTTACTTCTTCCTTGGACTCTTGTATATTGGCATTTTACAAGAATCCAAACTAAAATTCAGTTAGTCAGCAAAATTGACCTTTTAAAATAACTGCTTGATGCTTTTATTATCCTTGACTGTCAATTTTTTTTTAAGAGACAGAAAACCAACAGGCTTGGGTCCTGTCCCTCCCCCCCCCCCCCGGTATCATTTTTCAGGTATATACTCAAGTTACATAATGTTCTTACATTTCCACTTGTAACTTATTTGTTTTAGTGTTCAGAGACATGTAACCTAGTAGGGGGGGAAAGAACTCCAATTTGAACTGTGAAAATCTTCATTTCTCCTGGGAATTTTATTTTTAGAATTTAGTTCTCCCTCCATCTGCCTTTGAGCAATTTTCTGTGCTTCAAGCATGAGCAAGCAATATTAATCCAATTTCTAGCTTCTCTGAGGCACATTAACTTTGGGCTGTATGCACCTCAGCTCTCCTTTTAAAGCACTCTAGGTCTATTTAACTGTTTCATTGTCCCTCTCCCCCCCCCCCTTCAGTTGTGGCTACTGAAAGAAAGCTTTACACAAAGGGTGTAGGTGGGAGAAGAGATTTTGAAGTTAATTCTATGCTCTGATGAATCCTTACTTTAAAAAAGTTTTGTCTATCACTGACAATAGAACTCACGGGCTCTACCCACATCACTTCTGTGAAATGCATGGTTCGGGAAAGTCTGTGGGTGAAAAGAGGTCACCATAAGCCAACTTGCCCGTGGCTTACATATAGCAATAAGCTTTCTGTCTGTATTGTATTACCAGGCACTGAAGAACATCTTACCTTTGCTACCATGGATTTCTGACCAGGCACAGTAAGACATGCCTGTTTATTATGATGCTCTCATTGTGTTTCAAGTGCTGAGTTTTCTTATCTGTGTTCATATAACATTAACCAGAATGCTTATGTATCCTGTACTTTGTTATAGAATACTACTGTCTGAAGTGTTCTTTGCGTGTCGAGGTCCCCAGGTCACCCCCTAAATAAATCACAATTCACACAGGATTTTTGTTTAAGGTTTTTGGCATAATTTTGGCCATAACTTTATTAAATACATAACGTGAGTGGCTGCTTAGGCATTGGTTATGACTATCTGTCCCCGCCCTGGGACAGAACTGACTTCTGGAAACCTGTGGAAGTCAGTAAGAGAAAACATTTGGGGGAAAGAATGGGGCTAGGCACCACACCCTCCCCCCTCCCCACATGCTCCCAGGGACTTGTGTGGCCCAAGCCCCTTGCCAGGGATTCGGACAAAAGCATGGTGAGCCCCTGGATTCCTTTAATGGAATTCCCTTGCAGCAGCAGCATTGGAGGGGCAGGCACAGCCAACCCCTACGCCTTCACCAACCAAGTTTTAATCAATGGCTAACCACAACCTTGCAAGTTGTGACGATTTGCTACGCAGTAGGCAAAAACCAAATGGCACCAGCCAACCTGCCAAATGGACATAATTCCTCCCAGGCCCCTGCCCCAAAAGCAGACGACCCTATGACAGGCATAGCAATGTCAAACGCAACAGCCTTAAATTAGGGAGGGTGGGCAGGCGATCCGATGCATGCAGCAAAAGACACTGAAAAAAGCTGCGTGCCAAGAATATATACTGTATTTTTCGTCCCATAGGACGCTCCGTCCCATAGGACGCACCTAGTTTTTTTGGGGGGAAACCAGATCGGGGAAACCAAACGAGGTCGGGAACAGTGGTATGGCGGCGCTGCGCCTCCCCGCTATCCCCATGCTGCGGATGTCTGCCCGGCGCGAGGAGCGCTCTGCTTCAGGGCGCGTTTCGTGCCGGGCGGCAGGCTGCTATCCGCAGCGTAGGGAGACCTATGAGAAGTCTCGCAAGGCTCCTCACACTGCGGATGTCTGCCCGGCACGAGGGGCGCTCTGCTTCAGGGCGCCCCGCGCGCCGGGCGGCAGGCTGCTATCCGCAGCGTAGGGAGCCCTGCGGGAACTCCCGTGGGCTCCCCAGGCTTGCTGATAGCTTTCTGAAGCCTGGAGAGCGAGAGGGGTCGGTGCGCACCGACCCCTCTCGCTCTCCAAGCTTCAGCGAAAGCCTGTATTCGCCCCATAGGACGCACACAGATTTCCCCTTCATTTTTGGAGGGGAAACAGTGCGTCCTATAGGGCGAAAAATACAGTAACCTTTGGGCCAACCCACTAAATGGCAACTTCAAAATCTCCCCAACAACCCAAATTGGCCCAATCACAGTCATGGCCATCCAAACAGTCCTGCCCAGCAACCAAGAGGGGGTGTCCTGCTTGACCCCACCGCAACACGTGCTCTCCATGAAGGAGAACACACTTTCTCAAATCAGCTTCTCAAACACACCCTAAGCCAGTGGACATAACACTGGGGAAGCTACAGCTTTGGAAAACTAAATGCTCAATGCATAAGGGGCTTGCTGCATTGGGAATTATGTGTGTAAAAGATAGATTGGTTTTAAAACTCAGAAGTTACATCAGAATTACTGGTTAGCTTTATTTATGCCGTTATTTGTTTATAGGATTGGTATCCCGCTGTTCGATAGGAATGCCCTTGAGGAAGTTGTACATGTTAATCAGCATTTACTCATCCGTGAGCATGAAGGAGAATCAAAAGCAGTTAATCTTCATCTTTGGAATGAGTTGTGGTTTTCTGTGAAATTTCTACTTCTATGCATGAATTTAATTTAGTGCAATTTTTAATCTTAGAAAATCAATACCTTAACATATCAAAATGTTTTTTTGCTGGCCTTCTTTATCTTTATATAAACATTAGTCATCTGTTTGTCCAACTGAATTCTGCCAGACTAGAATCCCTAGATAGAGGGCCACCTCACAAGAAATAATAAAGCAATTCCTTTGATTGGGACACTGACTCCAACTTTGTCATCATTTTGGCACCAAAGATATTTGTGTTTTCTGGGGAATATGAGCAGACTGGAAGTTTTCATTCTGACTTTCTGTATTTTATTGATGTCATAAACCACTTTGGGACTTTTTGTTGTGGGAAATGATTCATAAATTCAGTAAACCTAAATCATTTGTAGCACCCTGTTCAATATATCAATTTAATTCCCCAAACAAATAACAATTAAGCAACAGGCAGAATGACAGTGCCATCCTGCACAAGTCTACTCAGAAGTAAGCTACACTGACTTTCATTGAGTTTACAAGCTGGTAAATGCATATGAGTTTGACCAAACTGCGGGAGGCAATGGAAGACAGAGATGCCTGGCGTGCTTTGGTCCATGGGGTCACAAAGAATCGGACACTACTAAATGACTAAACGACAACAACAAATGCATATAGGATGCAAATGTGTATAGCCTAGGGAGACACTAAGTTCACTCAGCAAACTACGTGATGAGGATCGGATTTAAACCCAGGTCTCCCCAATCCTAAAGTTTTCCCCCTTTAATTAATGTGAAATGAGATCCATAGGGATAGCCAGCTGAAGGTGCTTGTCTCAGTTTTGATCTGCCACCCAGACCAACTTTATCTGCCTCCCCACGTCCCTCATTTATCACATTTTAAACAAGGTATAGTAAAACATCTTCCTTGCCATTTCCCTAGCAAGTAAAAGAAGCAGTAATACTTCTATTGTGTGTCTTTCATAGGGATATTATTGTAACACAGTCTCGGGGCACTTGAAACATTACAGATCTTATATCTAAAAGGGATTGTTTCATGAAACAATTTGCACCCACCCCAGTCAATGACCTCATATCACCCAAGCACAGGTGAAAACACAGTTAACTGTCTCTTACCAAGTCAGGCCAAATTTGTCCATCTAGTTGAGTAGTGTCAGATCAACATAGACTTGCAGTATTTTGCCATGGTTTCATGTCTTTCCCAGTCCTACTGGGATTCACCAGGAATTGAACCTGGGAAAATTTCCATGAAAAGCATGTGTTCAACCAATGAGATAGTTTCAGGAATGTTCCTGCCCCAAGTGAAAGCGAGGGCTCCGAGGACCAAGGAGGGGGGCAGGCAGAAAGAGACGGAGGCTTGCTTTCTTCATAGGCAGAGAGTGAAGTGAGCCCCTTCTCCCCTGGAATGCAGGTCATAAATTCTCAGGACGACTTAAGGCAGGCAGAGGAGCCAAAAATTCCAGACATGCTCTCTGGGGAGGAGACGCAAGCTTGGACAGTCTGTTCCTGAATCTCATTGCTCTCAGAGATTGGGCAGAGTTCAGGCTTGGCGTCAAGCCTACAAGAGGAGGAGGAGCCGATGACGTATTTCCTGTTGGAAAAGAGACCACCTGCCAGTGGGCTCAGCTGACCCATCAAGTGATTATGATTGAACTATGTGCTCGAACTGAGTAAATATCAGTAAATCTGAATGTTATAAAACCACCAGCCTGCTGTCTCTTGGTGTGAGGGTTGAGATCGTAAGTCCTGACAGCTACGACCCTTCTCAACTTGGCAATGCCAGCTTTATTAAAGGACTTGACTATTTATGAGGGGAGCAAGCAGACCTTACAAGTGTCCCAATTTCCTAGGGACAGTCTTGGAATTACAGAATCCATCCCGGTTTCTGATTTGATCCCAGATTGTCCCACTTGCCCTTTTTGAAGAATGTCAGTATTTTCATCGGAGAAATGTTGGAGGAGATGCAATAGGATTTCCTCATTTGCAACTGAGAAATGTTGGAAGGGATGAAATCGAATGTCCCTCTTTTCACTGGAGAAATGTTGGCAGGGATGATCAGGTTTAGGAGAATACAGATGCCGACTTCCGGTGGAGCGCGATCTCGTCGCAAGCGGGGATTTTTCCGGGAGGGAAATCCCAGGCTATTTTGGAGGGATAGGGGGGTTACAGGGCGCGGAAACCCCCGAAAAACACCTCTGGTGGGAGTCCAGAAGGTCAGGTTCCCGGCGGTACCAGAAGCGGTTCGCCCGGCCGTCAGGTAGCTTCGTAAGAAGTGAAGAGAACGGCGGAGCGGACCAGCGGGTCGAGGGACGCCATTAACTACCTCCAAATAGCGAAGCCCCGAGCTTGCCGTGGAAGCGCTTCGCTCTCAAAATTACTGAAAACCCGGCACCAATACGAATGTGAACAATAAGGAGCAAGGAATAAATAAGGAAGTCCCGGGGAGTAAAAGTTAATATTCTCCGAGTTCAGCTGGCAGCCGGAATCGAAGAGGACGCAGCGTTACGGGCAGAGCGGCAACAAAGGAAAGTGAGTCACCCTGGCGGTCGCTGTTCCTTTTCCCCCATAAGTCATTTGGAAACTTTTAAAACTTTTAAGCAATTGGAAAATAAGGGGGGAACAGAAGATAAATATTAATTAAAAAAGAGGCTTTCTGTTTAACCGAGGGGGGCTAATATTTTCTGCAAAGGGGTGCTTCCGCGACTCTATTTTCTGAAGGGAACAACAGACTGTGGAACGGAAGAGAAGCCCCCGCCGCCATTATTATTTACTAAGCATTTTCTACAACATATTTAAACGGCTAAAGTTAACAATATCTACGGACTGGGAAGTTGGGACTATTAAGCAACAGATTAGGTCTTTAATAGACCTCTTTTTCTTTTTGGGAATAAGTTAAATTAACTACTAAATTTAGAAAATTGACCTGCTTTAACAACTGCGTCACTTCATTGTACTACACCCTCTGGTGGCGAACAAAGAAATAACAACTTGTTTTCATTTCCCTTTTCTTTCTTTTTTGGATTTTTTGCCACAATTGGCATTTTCTAGACTCTTTGGAAAACTCTGACACCTAGTGGCTCTATATGGAAGTGCCTTGTAGTACCGATTGATTAATTCGATTTGACTTTTTCTGTCTTTTATTAAAATTGCTGATTTGACTTTAATCGGACCCCCGGAACTTGAAGGATTTACAAATTTATTTTGGCCCCAAAAGTGGATTAGCCTGAATAGAGGCAAGAAGAGGAAGCCTTAATCAAAATGGATTAGCCTGAGTGGAGGCAAGAAGATAATTTATTTTAATTTATAATCTGCTATATTTAAAAAGGATTAGCCTGATTGGAGGCAAGAAGAAAATGGACAATTGATGAATTATTGATGAACTAAAATTTAGAAAACTTTAAGATCTGTTTTATAATTATCGGATTCAAATTTAATGTGCTGAAATATTTATTGTTATTTTGGGATATAATCTGAGACAATGTCAAATCCGGGGAAGAAGGGGGTGGAGGGGACTCCATCGGACAGAAAGGGGTCTAAACAGGAAACAGAGTTTAAGACAGAGATTTTAAAAATGTTTGCGGACATTAAACAAAGTCAGAATAATTTGGAAACAAAATTAGAAAACGTAGATAATAAAATTGGAAATGTGGATAAAAAAATAGATGAAACAGTAAAGGAATTGAAAGGACAACTGAAAGAGGTGGTGAAAAGGACGCAATCATTGGAGGAAGGAATGAAGAAGACAAAGATGGAAATGAAGGATGTTAGAAAGGAAGAAGAGAAAATTAAAATGGAAATGAGAGAATTAAGTAAAGCACAAGAAGACATGAAAGACCTAATTGCTATGAATGAATTAAGACAGAGAGAAGTGAATTTAAGATTGAGATCGGTACCTGAAACACAGGGAGAGAATATAAAAGATAAACTGATTTCAGAGCTGGCACAGTGGTTAGAGATTCCAGAGGAAGAAATGGCAAAAACGGTGCAAAATGCATTCAGAATGAGAGTAAAATCAACAAAAGCAAGAAGATTTGTAGGAGATTGTTTAATCACATTTAAAGACAGAGATATGAGGAACACAATTCTGCAAAAGAACAGAGAAAAAAGACTGAACATAAATGGGAACTACATAATTATATTCAAAGATGTCCCGATTAGACTACTCAAACGAAGAGATATCTATAAATCATTGGTTCAGACACTGAAAAAGAACAAGATCGATTTCAGATGGGAATTCCCAGAAGGGATAACATTTGCATATAAAGGTAAAAGACACAGACTGACAAGTGCAGAAGAGATGGGAAAATTCCTGAGAAAATATAAAGAGCTGAAACCAGAGAAAGAAGAGGATAAAGGAGTGGATGAAGGAGCAACAGGCGATTCAGAAGAGGAGGAAGAAGGAGAAAAGGAGAAGAAGACAGATGAAGAAGAGGAGGAAGAGGAAGAGGAAGCCAAATTGTAAAATCAATAAAAAATTATTAAAATTAAAAATTTGGAAGACATGGCGCTGAAAATATGGAATTGGAACATCAACGGAATGAACGAAAAAAAAAAGAGGAACAGAATTGAACAATTTTTGAAGAAGAAACATTTAGATATAATTTGCTTACAAGAAACACACGTGGCAAGAAGACAGAAAAAGATATTGATTAATAAAAGATTGGGAAATGAATTTATATCTTCAGACAAACAAAAGAAAAGAGGAGTGGTCATCTACATCAATAACAAAATTGAAGCCCAACAAATATTTAAGGATGAAGACGGAAGGATAATTGCGGTTAGAATCAAATGGCAAGGAGAAAATTTAATCATAGTCGGGATCTATGCACCTAATGGTAACAAGACTGAGTTCTATAAAATTCTGGAAGAAAAACTATTTGAATATATGGATCAAAAAATAATAATAATGGGAGACATGAATGGAGTGGTTTCACTAGAAATGGATAGACATAGAGAAGGAGTAAGCAAAGAGGGGAAACTACCAAAATCTTTTTTCTCGATGATTAAAAATTTGAATTTGATAGACATTTGGAGACTTAGACACCCACTAGACAAGCAATTCACTTATTATTCGGAACCGAACCAGTCGATGTCCAGAATCGATCAAATTTGGATCTCAACAGAACTTACCCCAAGAACCCAACAAATTGAAATTCAACCGAAGGTGATTTCCGACCACAGTCCAATAAAATTTGAATTGAAAGGCTATGAAGAAAGATCTTTCAGATGGAGGATGAATGATTATTTACTGGACGACCAAGAAGTAATAGAAAAAGCACAGAAGAAATTGACGGAATATTTTGTGGACAATTGTAATAAAGGGACAAAAATAAATGTCGTCTGGGACGCAAGTAAGGCAGTAATGAGAGGATTTTTCATTCAACAGAACTCAATCAAGAACAAAAACAAAGAAAAGAAGAAAAAAGAAATTTTGAAGCAAATAATGGATAACGAACAGAAATTAATTAGACACCCGAACAACATAAAGGCAAGAGAAAATATTAAAATACTACAAAGCCAATTTGCAATGATAATAAACAAAGAGGTGGAATGGAATATTAAAAGACTGAGACAAAATAACTTTGAACATGCGAATAAATCCGGCAAATGGTTGGCATGGCAAATTAAAAAAAGGAAAGAACAAAGTACAATAAATAAAATTACGGTAGAAGGAGAAGAGACAGCCAATCCGAAAGAGATTAGAAAGGGATTTTTGGATTATTATAGAGGATTGTACAAGAAGAAAGAAAAAAATAATTTGAGAAAAATTGAGAGATATTTAAAAGATAAAAAGGTGCAGAAGATCCCGACTGAGAAAAAACAGTGGTTAAATACCCCAATAGAAGAAGAGGAAATAAAGGAAGCTATAAAAGATTTGAAAAGGGGGAAAGCTCCTGGGCCAGATGGATTCACCGCAGGATATTACAAAGAAATGAAATCTATTATACTATCGCCGTTGAGGGAAGTTATGAATAATATATTAAAAGAAAGAGACATCCCGGAAACCTGGAAAGAAGCATTTATTACATTTTTACCAAAACCGGACTCAGACTTAACCCAAGTTAAAAATTACAGACCGATATCATTGTTGAACACAGACTATAAGATATTTGCAGGGATACTTGCGAAAAGACTGAAAAGAATATTACGAGATTATATACACAAAGATCAAGCTGGTTTCCTTCCAGGCAGACAGATGAAAGATAATATAAGAAATGTAATCAATTTAATGGAATATCTGTCTGTCAGGATTGATAAGCAAGCAATGATGATGTTTGTGGATGCAGAGAAAGCTTTTGATAATATAACTTGGGATTTTATGTTGAAAAACTTGGAATATATGGAAATAGGTGAAGATTTTTTCAATGGAATAAAGGCAATTTACACAGAACAAAGAGCTAAGCTTATAATAAATAATGTCATTACAGAAGAATTGAAAATCTCTAAAGGAACAAGACAAGGATGCCCACTTTCGCCATTATTATTTATAACGGTGTTGGAAGTTCTTTTGAACTCGATAAGACAAAATGGAAACATAAAAGGGGTAACGATTGGGCAAAATGAATATAAAATCAAAGCATTTGCAGATGACCTGGTGGTTACAATAGAAGAGCCAGCAACTACGGCCAAGGAGGTGGTAGAGGAGATGGACAAGTTTGGAGAAGTGGCAGGGTTCAAATTAAATAAGAAAAAAACCAAAATGATCGTAAAGAATATGGACCAAAGTGAAATTGAAATAATGCAACAACAATTGGAGATAGAGGCGGTCAAAAAAGTGAAATATTTGGGAATATGGCTAACTCCGAAAAATATCGACTTATTCCAAAATAACTATGTACCAGTGTGGAATGCAATCAAGAAGGACCTGGAAGTGTGGGGAAGAATGAAATTCTCATTATGGGGAAGAATCTCCGTAATTAAAATGAACGTGTTGCCAAGAATGTTATTTTTGTTCCAGACGATTCCCATAATTAAGGGGATTAGTCTATTTAAAGAATGGCAAAGAATGATTTCAAGATATATATGGCAGGGCAAAAAGCCTAGAATACAATATAAACTTCTAACAGATACAAGACAAAGAGGAGGCTTTGCCCTGCCGGATCTGAAACTATATTATGAGGCATCATGTCTTTGCTGGTTGAAAGAATGGATAAAATTAGAGAATAAGGAACTGTTAGATCTAGAAGGATACGATAATAGATTTGGTTGGCATGCGTATATGTGGAAGGATAAGAAAAAAGTACATAAAGGATTTGGAGACCACATCTTCCGAGGCCCATTAATAGAAGTCTGGGATAGGTATAAAAACCTATTAGAACCTAAAACACCACACTGGTTATCACCATTAGAGGTTATGAGCGTTAAAAGAACTAATATGAGAGGCGATTGGGCGACATATAGCCAATTGCTAGTGAAAGAAGGAGGAAAATGGAAGATGAAACCATATGAACAAGTCAAAAAATATGTTTATGATTGGTTGCATTATTATCAGGTAAATGAAATGTTTAGGAAAGATGTAAGAGAAGGGGGTTATATAGATAAAGACTCGACATTTCAGTCCGAAATAGTCAACAAAGAGGTAAAAACCCTCTCAAAAATGTATAATTTGCTGTTAGAATGGAATTTGAAAGATGAAGAGGTAAAGTCGGTTATGATTCACTGGGCCAGAGACTTTGGCTATAATATACAATTGGTAGAGTGGGAAAAATTATGGAAAGAGAATTTAAAATTCACTGCATGTATGTCATTGAAAGAGAATGTGATGAAAATGTTTTACAGGTGGTACATAACACCGGTAAAACTGGCAAAAATGTATAAAACCTGTAATAAGTGTTGGAAATGCAAAGAAAATGTGGGTTCCTTCTACCATATGTGGTGGGAATGTAAGAGAGTGAAAGAATTCTGGGAACTGATATATAATGAATTGAAGAAGATTTTGAAGTACACTTTTATAAAGAAACCAGAGATCTTTCTGCTCGGTATTTTAGGAAAAGAAATTAAGAGAAAGGACAGTAAATTTGTTCAATATGCAGTGACTGCAGCAAGAATGCTACTGGCGCAGAAGTGGAAACAACAAGAAATACCGACACTCGAAGAATGGAGGTTTAAGTTGCTAGACTATGCTGAATTGGATAAGATGACTGGAAAGATTAGGTACATAAGAGACCAAAGGTTTACAGAAAACTGGGGGAAATTTGTTAAATATCTGGAGAGCCTAAGTGATGGACAAATAACGCTAGAAGGTTTTAAATGAGCACTGTGAATATTTGAGAGACATTGTCTAATGGAAGGTGAAGGACAAATATATCTAATGGCAATGGGTAAAAAAAGAAATGCGAAAACTTAATTACGGCTACGAAAGATTTGCGGAAAAGCTGAAGGAAGTCTAAATTAAGAATTAAGAGATTGAAACATGAAATGTGAAATATATTTTATTTGTTTGTTATATTTTGTTGTAAATTAATAAAAATTATTTATAAAAAAAAAAAAAAAAGGAGAATACAGATGCCTGGATAACACGGAAGATGGCCATCCCAGATTTTCATGATAGCCCATGAGAAATTGGATGTATGATCTTAAATGGCAGGAAATGTAATTACAGGACAATATACCTGTAAAAACATTGTAGAATATTGATGTGGTATCTTAGGAGAATGTGAAATGATGCCTGTTTGCAAGCACAGCCCCTTGAGAAGGAGATTAATGTGTAAATGGTATTTGAATTTCTGAAAGCCATTCATTCGTTGTCATGACTTGAAAATCTCTCAAGTTCTCCTTTTGTCTTATGAAGTAAATAGGACATCCATAACAAAGCTGGCAGCCTTTTATTTTGTTTTGACAGAACGGTTACATCATTAACTTCACCAAGAAGCTTTTATAGCCTCTAAATCTGAAACTGAGTTGTTACTTCACAGCCTCTGGCTACATTAGACACATTTTCGCACTTTACCACTTCCTTCATTAAGAGCAGAATCCTATTTCAAAGCATCTTTTAATGTGTGCTCATTACAAAGCTCTTGCCATTGCACAAACTAAAGTTAAATTTACTCAAGGACTGCCATTATGAGCCCCTGTTCTCCTATTCTTCGGGACAATTCCTACTTCCTCCTCACAACCTACTTCTACAAGAAGCTCTCATCCTGTCCATTGGCTTAAGCCATAGAAAATCAAATTGACACAGAGGTCATCCAATGTGGTGTAATGGTATGAGTGTTGGACTGGGTCCTTGGAGACCTGGGTTCAAATCCCAGCTTGTCCATGAAGCTCACCGGATTTTCCCTTGGGGCCATCACTGCCTCTCAGCCTAACCTATCTCACAGGGTTTTTGTGAGGATAAAATGATGGGGGGAGAATCATGTTGGTGTACTTATAAATAATAATAATAAAAAAATAAAGTTATGAGCCTTGATTCTCTCTGTTCTGTTCCATCACTATCCTTTCAGATTTCTCTCACACATTATTATCATCATGTGAGGGGAAGGGGGAGGGTGTCCCCCATGCCCCATCCCATCTGTGTGACTGTCACTGTTCTTGCAGCACCCCAAATGTTGGGAGTGAACTTATGCAGAAGGGATCCCTTTTACCAATGTGGGTTCCCTGCACAATTTTGAACATTGATATCCAGGGCTCTAAATTGTGAGATGACCTTACATACTGTACACAAAGCACGTTCCCCACTGCAGAAGTGCACCCTTGTTGTTCCTCTCATGCAATGGTAATCACATCTGGGAATGAATATCTGAGTAGTGCTTCTTTTCTAGTCAGAAACTCCAAACTAGTCCTATCATGTGGTAGAGAGTGTCACCTGCCTTAGCTTTAATATAATTTGGTTTATTTATTGGAGTTATTTATAGATGGTCCTTCGTCCAGTTAAGATTACAATAAGAATAAAAGAGTGAAAATACTAGCCATGGAACGTAGATGAAATTGAGAGCTTACAAATCCACATGCCAGTGCACCGAAGAATTGGAAAAATATAGATGGAACCTCAAAACATTCATTTCTCACAGAGGTCTGGATAAATAGGTCTGTCTCAGGTTGGTGATGAAAACTCAGAAATAAGACTGATTGGTGCACCCAAAAGGAGCTGATTGGCGCACCCAAAAGGAGCAATTTCTGCAAGCAGGGCACCAACACAGAGAACGCCCTATCCTGAGTCACTACACAGTGGTGATGCCCATTGAGAGGTGCTTCATAACATATTTCCCTGCAGATTAGAAGATTGATTGTTACTAATTGTTATTAGACATTGATGTTTACTACTGGGACATGTGCCATTTGGATTTTCTGCCTCAGGCACCAAAATGCTTTGGGCCAGGCCTTCTTAAAAGCTATTTGGAGAAGAGATCAGAAGAGACTGGTGGTACAATTTATCAGAGCCAGTGGTGTCCAAACTGTGTCAAGTTGTTGACGTTTTTTAGGATTGAAGTTGTTGAGCTTTTTTATGATTTTACCTCAGAGTTGTTGAGCTTTGTTTAAAGTTGAAGTTGTTGAGGTGTTTTTTTAAAGATTTTACCCCAGGAAATAAACTGCCACAGGGGCTGGATTAAACCGACCAGAGGACCAAATTAGGCCCCCGAAACGGACTTCGGGCATGCCTGCATCAGACCGTGAATATGAATGAGAACAATTTCAATTTAGCAACGACTCTTGTTCTTATGTAGCGTGATGACCTAACATCCTTTTTTCCATTGTTCAAGCTAAAGAAGTCGATGTGGTCACAATAGTGGCCTTGTTAATGAAAAATTCTTAATCCTTCAATATCATCCTCTTTTGACAGACAGATTATATATAACTCAGATCAGATTTACAAGAAGCAGAAACCTGGCATTTAAACAAGCGTTTAAAAGACCGCATTCATATCTAGAGAGCCACAAAGCTCCCAGTATGATTATGATGAAGGAAAAGTGGGGAGAGGGATATCTACCTAGTTAAGCTCTAGCATAAAACTGGGACAAAGGGTTAAAAGTCATGTGCGGCTGATGCTTAGGATGAGGATCTAAGTAACAAGAGTGTTTTAACAATAAATGGCTCTTCCCAGGGAACTCTGGGAATTGGGGCTTAGTGAGGGGAACAGGGGTCACTTAACAACTCTCAAGACCCTTAAGAAACTTAAATTCCCAAGATTTTGAGGAGGAAGCCATGACTGTTAAAGTGGTATAAGAGTGCTTTAAATGTATGGTGTGGGTGTGGCCTCACAGAAGGCAGATTCATCAGAAATCCCAACAGTTTTGTTAGATTTGGGAATTTTTTTGCATTCTGGTTAACTATCTCCTTTCAATTTCTACCCATTGCTTCTAGTCCTGCCATCTGGAACAACATAGTGATTTCAACTAAGTTTACTCCAAGTAGTTCCATTGAAATTAATGGACCTAACTTAGTCATGTTCATTCATTTTAGTGGGTATGCTTTGTGTAAAACTCCACTGAATACCACCCACAGAGTCAGCTCCATTTTCTGCATGACTGCTCTTTAGCTATCTGAAGATATTGCTGAAACATCACATTACAGTCATTTGTTTCTCAGTGGTGCCTGGGACACATTAGTTTGTTACGGAGGCAAAAAGCAATGAGAATAAATATTTGGCTTGCTGCGCAAGCAAATGTTTGGGTGTTTTAGAGCATGTTTGGGGAACCTCCAGATGTCGTTGGACGGAAGCTGCCATCGTTCCTTGACCATCTACCATGATGGCTGGGGCTGAGGCAGGCATGTTGTTGTTGTTGTTTAGTCGTTCAGTCGTGTCCGACTCTTTGTGACCCCATGGACCAGAGCACGCCAGGCACTCCTGTCTTCCACTGCCACCCGCAGTTTGGTCAGATTCATGTTTGTAGCTTCGAGAACACTGTCTAACCATCTTGTCCTCTGTCGTCCCCTTCTCCTTGTGCCCTCCATCTTTCCCAACATCAGGGTCTTTTCCAGGGAGTCTTCTCTTCTCATGAGGTGGCCAAAGTATTGGAGCCTCAGCTTCACGATCTGTCCTTCCAGTGAGCACTCAGGGCTGATTTCCTTAAGAATGGATGCGTTTGATCTTCTTGCAATCCATGGGACTCTCAAGAGTCTCCTCCAGCACCATAATTCAAAAGCGTCAATTCTTCGGCGATCAGCCTTCTTTATGGTCCAGCTCTCACTTCCATACATCACTACTGGGAAAACCATAGCTTTTACTATACGGACCTTGAGGCAGGCATACCCTCCAACATTTATCCGATGGAAATAGGGACGTCCTATTCCACCATCATTATTATTCTACTATTTATACCCCACCCATCTGACTGGGTTGCTCCTACCACTCAGGACAGCTTCCAACATATATAAAAACATAATAACATATTAAATATTTTTTTTATATAAAAAACCCACTTCCTTATACAGGGCTGCCTTCAGATGTCTCTGGGGTTAAATAACTCCACATACCCTCTGACATTTCTCTGATGAAAATAGGGACATCCTAAGGACAAATGATGCATTCTGGGATCAGAAACTGGGGTGGCCTCTGTAAATCCAGGACTAACCCTGGAAAATAGGGGCACTTGGAAGGTCTGGATGAAGGTTGGATTCCAACAGCAACTGAAGAGCCACAGGTGTTTCCATCCGTGTTTTAGAGCACAGATATTTGCTTCTAGCCATGGGACACACATTAGATTTCTTGTTATTTCCCCTTTCCTGGCATGGAGTGGCCTGACACACTGGTGAGGCGATTGTGTGTTGGCCTTTGGCAGGCATGAACCAGCCACATGCTTTTATCAATCTATGCCCAAGAGAGCTCATGCATTCAATCTTCAGATTCTGACTATCACGAAGTCTAAAGGAAGCATCAAAGCAAACTGTGTTGCTACCATTAAATAACGAAAAAAGATGCCATTTCCTGTAAAGAAAACCTCTCTTTTTTTTGTTTCATTTCAGGATGTATGCTTGTTTAGTGAAGGCTGTGCTACAAACAGAAAGGCAAATAAATAAATAACTCCATATAGTCTATTATCCCTTCTGTGACTGTAGCAGTTTGCTTGGCTGGAAGGAAACAAGTGATAATGACCTCTCTATTGAATGCCTTCCACTGTGAAGGCCTACTTTGGAGAGATTTGTTATTGGCTCTTTTTGGTTGAGCACAGCCAAACAACTGAATTTTCTCTGGAAGTGGGCGAGAAGAGCAGAAAAGGCAGTGTAATCAACACCGTGTCTTGTTGTAGTATTGGCAAATGATAATAGTTCATTATTAGGTCCAGCAACAGTGTTTGCAGAGAATACAGATTTATAAAATCCTATCAGACCATGGCTCCAAATATATGCATGGCTACTCCCTATCTTCTACCATGTTCTCCAAATAACCCATAATTACTAGGAATAGTATTTATTTTCTGGTAACTTCCTCATTTCTTATTTTGCCCCCATTTTGAGGAGATGTTTGGGTGCTTTTCAATAACTTTGCTAGATAATGTTATTCTACTGAGTATGTTCTACTGATAATGTTCTTCTATTCGTGATGAGAGAAAGTTAATGGTCTCAGTTTGGAATAAGCTGAGTCTTTCCAAACGTTTTGGGGAAAGTTTGAGCACATGGGCAGGGGAGATCTAAAACCTCTGGCTCTTTTAGCTCATTTACAACTTATAATGACTACAGCCATCAAGTTATGAGCATGTCAGTGTGAAGCAGCCCACAGTGACTTTGAAAAGGTGGCATTTCCATACATCCTGATACGTTTGGGCGGGGTAGGGAGAGAGAGACCATACATTTTCATTGCATAACCTGTTCATATATGACATCTTGGAAACTAGCAACAAGGTCTCTATTCAAAAAAGAAGATTTAAATCATGGAGTTATTTGTTTCATATGATTCGAGAGTTGGAAGGGTACCCAGAAGTCATCTGGTCTCAATGCAAGATATGAAATGTAGCATGGAACCATGACATCTTTGACAGGTTGATGCTTCCGTTTAAATACCTCCAGGGAAGAAAAGCAAGATAACTCCCTCTGAGTGAAAACAAGGAGAAGAAATGATAAGAATTATTTCAGTTGTTAAATAAGAATGAGCTGTTTGAGTGTGTGAAAGGCTCCATTATGATGCACCATCCATAGAGGAGTTCTGACCCTCTACTGCCTTAGATCCTTTAGTCCCCAGTCAAAAACTCAACAATGGTGACCAACTTCCCCCAAAATGACTGTTTTCCAATGTTACTGATTGTCCTATACAATGCACATCCACAGAGGAGCAGAAGGTTATGGTGAGGAGCAACAGACCTGCCCAGAACTTTGACAAGATGTGAGTCACAATATTGATTATGAATTATGGGGAAAGTTGTGGGAAATAAATATGAATTTTACAGCTTGTTATGCAATAAAAGAAAATATGATGCAAATGGCCCACAGATGGTATTTCACACCCACCAGATTGGTGAAAATGTCTAAAAAAGAAAAAGGTATGTGTTGGAAGTGTAATGAAATTGAGGGATCTTTTATTCACATGTGGTGGTCCTGTAAAATAATTAAGGAATATTGGGAAACTATATGTAATGAATTAAACAAAATACTTAAAAAAAACTTTTCCAAGAACACCTGAGATTTTCCTCTTGGGGATGGTAACAACAGAGATCCCCAAAAAAGCAAGAGTTTATGACTGTACGCCACTGCCGCAGCTAGAACCTTATTGGAACAAAGGTGGAAAACAAGTATACTACCCACTAAGGAAGAATGGCAGTGTAAAATGTTTGAATATACTGAACTGGCTACTTTGACAAACAGGATAAGAGAAAATGAAGATAAGGAATGCAAGGAGGAATGGACAATGTTTACTGAATATTTTAAGAACCAGTATAGACAAATGCATAGCTTAGCAGATCTCGAGTAAATCCAACAGAGTTGAAATAGGTAGAGTAGTTAATAGATAACTAATTAGATGATTAAAAAGATGTGCATTACGCATAGTAGTAGAAAAGCAAAGTAATGAAGAAAAGTGTGGAAGGGAAGTCATATGGCATATGGATACAGTGGTACCTTGGGTTACATACGCTTCAGGTTACAGACTCTGTTAACCCAGAAATAGTGCTTCAGGTTAAGAACTTTGCATCAGGCTGAGAACAGAAATCGTGCTCCAGCGGCGCGGCAGCAGCAGGAGGCCCATTAGCTAAAGTGGTGCTTCAGGTTAAGAACAGTTTCAGGTTAAGTATGGACCTCCGGAACGAATTAAGTACTTAACCCGAGGTACCACTGTATATGCTGTATTTGGTACAGTTGTACAGTGGGACAGGGGAAGGGGAAGGAAGGGGAGGGGGGTTTAATATGGTCTCTGTTCCTGTTTTTGAAAATGCAAATACAAATTTTACAAAAAAGTTCTGCCCAGAACTTTGTGTGAACTAACTGTGCACTCTAGAACAAACCCCTATCCCAACAATGCAGGGGTTCTTCAACAAAGGAAGTTACATGGGAAGGACTGCAAAGCAGGAACTTTGAAAAATTCTAATATATAGTCTCCGACATCTAACCAACACTCTCTCTAGTCAGGAAGGATTTTAAATTGTGTCCCTTCTTTCATTCAGTCTGCCTTCCAAGTATAATATCTGTTTTTGCATTATAGGAAACAGGCTGTGGTTTACATACATCTCCCCTAGCTCCTCTGGGTAACAGAAGTCATTCAACACTAGAATGCCAGGGAAGAAAAATATTGTATTTGCACAAACAGTGATAAACAGTATTTGCCAACAAATACTATTCATGAGTGGGAATGGATGTGTTTTCGCTTACTATTCTGAACATTTTTTTAAAAAAATACTATTCTCTCTGTTTTCCTTTTAGGCTGCAATTGAACTTGGTTAGGTATGCAAACCCTTCACCATGCAACCAGTGGAGACCTTTGTCCATTCATAATGAGCTCCATCCTTCTCCCTTATGAGTTCAGCCCTGGGACTAAGGAGGAGGAAACTGAAAGCCAATACCATCTCCCAGGACCAGCTGTAAGTAAGAAGGTAGGAAGGTGGGAGCTGGCTGAAATTGATGCGGCAGTGCACCATTAGCCCTAATGGATGAGCCTCCACTATATGCAACAACATGCAGTAGTGCCTTGGTTCTCAAATGCCTTGGTACTCAAACAACTTGGAACCCAAACAATGCAAACTCTTAAGTAAATGTTCCAGTTTGCAAAGCTTTTTCGGAAGATGAACGTGCTGTTTTGAGTGTTACGCTTCCAATTTGGCTGCCAAACTTCCGTTCTAAGTGCCACACTTCCGTTTTGAGTGTTACGCTGAGGTCTGTCTGTCTTTGCTATTTATTTTGCGTTTTTTTGTGCCTTTTTTTGTTTTGTTTTTGTGACTGTGTGGAACCCAATCCAGCTACTGATTGGTTGATTGTTTGACTGCAGTACATTGTTTATTGCTTTCATTTTATGGATCAGTGGTCTCGTTAGATAATAAAATTCATGTTAAATTGCTGTTTTAGGGTTTGTTTTTAAAAGTCTGGAATGGATTAATCCATTTTGCATTACTTTCTATGGGAAAGCACGCCTTGGCTTTGGAACGCTTTGGTTTTGGAATGGACTTCCGGATTAAGTTTGAGAACCAAGGTACCACTGTAGTTTGCAAGGAAGTGTGTGTGTGTAGAACTGCAGCCCTGCCTAAACCATTCTTGTGCTTCCCTTCTGTTTTGGACTTGGCTAAGGTAGATATGGATCATACTGCTACAAAACCATAAACCACCCTGGGTAAATCTGAGCCACTCACCTTCTCACAGCCTAACTTAACTCACAGGGTTGCTTTAATGAGATGAGATGATGCATGGCACCATGAGCAACTTGGATGAAGTGCGTGTGTGTCCCAATTGTTACAATTTTGTAGAGCACGGGTTTGGAACCTGTGGTCCTCCACACATTATTTGACTATCTTTTCCCTGACCACTGGTCATGTAGACTGCAGCTGATGGAAACTGGAGTGAGCCTTAAAATATTTAGGACCTCCTCCATGTCCAGTTGCAGAGTCTGAAGACATTACTCATCTCATGTTAACCATATAGATGTACATGCATACTTTATTGTATCTTAGGAGTACTACTGCTGCCATATGCATACAGATATCCACGCTCCACCCTCTCCCAAAAAGTTCATGCATTTGCTTAACCATTCTACCGTAATTCATTCTGGAATATCTGTCATGAACCAATCATAGACTATGACAGTGAAGTAACATGTGCACTGTATGCAATGAAATGAAATAGCAACTAGAGTATGTGAGTGCAGCAAAGTTATTTTATCATTTTTATTTTGTTTTATTAACATGTCAGGGGCAATACATCAGGGGGTTTATATGATTTCTTACTGAGTGCCACATAAAATGAAGCTCTGTTGCCGCGTAGGCAACTGCCTCGAAACACCTTTTTGACTTCCAGAAACCCTTTGCAGCTTCACAGTGATTTAATAAAGAAAAATGGTCCCATTCTGTTGTGGATGACTATGTACTTAAGTGGATTTTGTCATAGGGCTTCTGTCGGCAAAGGAAAGCCACTATAGTTTCTTCTGATGCATTTTCTTTAAACGGAACAGGAACTTGTTCATTAATTTTAATGGGTCTATTCTGAGTCAAAATTTGTTGAATACCATCCATTGTAACCAACTGTGAATTGTGAATAGATCCACTGAATTTAATGAACATGGCTACCTTAGGTTCACTAACTTCAATGGGTAGTTGAGAGCCAGTGTGGCTGAGAGCCAGTGTGGTGTAGTGGTTAAGAGCGGTAGTCACGTAATCTGGGTAACTGGGTTCGCGTCTCCGCTCCTCCACATGCAGCTGCTGGGTGACCTTGGGCCAGTCACACTTCTTTGAAGTCTCTCAGCCCCACTCACCTCACAGAGTGTTTGTTGTGGGGGAGGAAGGGAAAGGAGAATGTTAGCCACTTTGAGGCTCCTTAAAGGGAGTCTTCTTCTTCTTAGTTGATAGATCTATATTCACATACATAATTTCAAATCTAACATTTCATATAATCCCAAAAGAATGAATATTGAGTTTCAGTGTCATGATACTGACCTTTTACCCAAATAAAACAATATTACCAAAATGATGTTACACAGACCTAGTAAGTTTAGTGATGGCACCTAAATTTGTAGTAATTATCTGGTTCAGTTTGCGAATTTGCAAATGTTCTGCTGTATGACGAATCAAGCACCATTTCCCCTAGAAATTCTCTAAATTTGAATGCTAAATTAAATTTTGTGTAGGTGTTGTCAACATTCACCAGACCCAAATCAGTGGCTGGGCAAGATTTTTTTTTTTTTTTTAATGTTAACTCCTTACTCTTAATGAAATTCTAGTTGATTGTTATGAGACTACTTGAACAGACCACCCAGTCAAGCAGCCATTTGTTTGGCTTGGTTGTTCCTTGCAAATATGTTATGTGATTATTGTCACCCATCTAGATCTAGAAACCCTTCTTCTTGGGGATGTTTGGTTGTTGCAGCTTTTTAAAGTATAGGGCTTGAATTTCCACCATAGAAATTCATGGTGGATCAACCATCCAATATGGTGATAATGTACACACTGTTCACAAAACAAAACTACTCTCCCCAAGGGTCAATGTAATACTATGTGTGAGTATTACTCTTTATCCAGCTCTATGATGGGTAATACTTCAGCTCAACAGCCCAAAAATTGAGAGTAGGATCGTAGCTTGAGTAATTACAAATAATTTCATCATTTTGTTAATGACCTTTATAAAATAATTGCCTTTAGACATGCAATTAGGATGAATTCAAAAAGTAAATCAAGCACATTTATCTGGTGGATATCCTCCTATTCCCTTAGTTCTAGACATGACATTGTTCTTAGTGCCACGGAAAAAGATTTTTTTTGCTCCTTGTGTATCACCGCGTGCTTAAAAACTCTGTATCAGGACTTCCCCTTTACAAATGCAATCAATCATTTATCCCCGGAGAACTGATAACATACCCTCCATTTACTTAGAATTAAATGCACAAGGTTCATCCTATGCTAATGTGAATTTCGGCTCAAGAGAAGGCACATAAAAAGAAATCCTGCCTCCATTTGTTCTCACAGCTGAAGTTATGAGAGTGTTGAATTATTCAAAGTCATTAAAGTTCTAAATCTATGACAAACTCTATAAACCTTACAAAATTGACTTAAAGTTTGGCTTTCACTTCATCTCTCATTTCTCCCACCTGCTTGTTGATTAGAACGGGAGGCTGCCAATTTTAGCAAAGTGTAAAGGATCAAATTGTCTGCATACATCTTTGGCTGTTGTGGTAGGCAATCACAAGCTGACAATTCCCAGAACAGTGCACAAGGGCACACATATCTGAAACCTCATCGGCTGCAGAAATCTGCTTTGCTTAATCAACATTCGCTGGCAAATCAGCAGTTGTAATGGGTGGAAGAGACAGATATCGGGTTCAGATGTAATGCTGAAAGATGGTTTAGCACTCTGTGATTGAGTTTGTTTTTTTCTTCCATTCTGCTCCGCCACAATCAGAAGGAGACCATAAACAACAAACTGTGATTAGCTTTAAAATGGTACTGGATTCTCCTTTTCTCCTGTTCATGGCAACACAATACAAGGGTGGAGCATATGAGCCTGAAAATTGTGGTTTTACTGCTGAACTAACAATGATGTGGCACATTCTTCCTCAGTGTTTTTGGACTTCAACTTCCATTAGCCCCTGTGCTCCAAAATCTGCAAGGCCCCAAACTGGGTACCCTTGGCTTAACTTTTAGGGGGAAACATGCATATACACTGGTGGCCTTCCAGAAATAGAGTTTTGCAGGAGTAATAGGGAATTTCTTCCTGCTCTACTACAATGTTGCACTATTTTAGTGTTGTTAGCCGCCCTGAGCCCGGCTTCGGCTGGGGAGGGCGGGATATAAATAAAATTTATTATTTATTATTATTATTATTACAATCTCCTTTGAGTTACAGTCCTGACATTGGTCCAGTCCAACCACAAGTCTCATATGAAAATATAAATTAATTGTAGATCATTGAAATGATGGAATTAAAAAATTGGGGGAGGGGAATGATTGAAACTGACTAATGGATATCAATGGTAAATTGAAGTGCAGCATTTTGTGCATCAGTCTACTATCAATGTGTCTGTCTTTGTAGGTGAATACCTACAATCCCGGTCTAGAGAGAAATGAAGTCTATCAGCTCCAACTCATCTCAGACAGATAATAAGAAGATATCTGTGCTGAGACTCAAGGGACTATATAGATAGGTATCTTCCTTACCACAGGCATTGCAGGGGATGTTCCTATTAAACTGGGGAAATCAAAAAGAGCTAGCCTGAGACAGAATTATCAAGGAGAATTCTGCAGGTAAATGGAAAAGCACCAATTTCAAAGAACCTCAACAGATTCACAAGTTTGATTCACACACAAGCTATAGAGAAACCTGCCCTTTAAACAGATTTCCATTAAACAAAGTCAAATTTGCTGAACTTCTCAGAATGGTGGTATATTAATATTATAATGCCGAGCCTTGTGCCACGGGCTGTGTTTCAGAAGGAAGGCAAAAGACAAATAAGTTTACTACAGGATAGTCTTGCAGTATTAATTTTGGCGGGAATGATAACTATGAAATAAACATGACTGATGGGAACAGTTTTATATTCATCAAGTTCCAATGTAAATTCATGTTATATTTATAGGAGTTCTATGAAACAATTGAAATAGTTTCCAGAGCAGCAGCTGGTTTCCAGCAAAAGAAAAAAATAAGAATGCAGTCTTGCAACAACTTAAAAACTGACAATCTCGCTGTGGCATAAGCCAGGCATGTCCAACTTTCAAGAGACTGAGATCTACTCCCACTATAAAAAAACTGGCAGCAAACCACCAAAGTTGAATTTTTTTTAGGGAGCCAAAGTTCATGAGCTTTTGGGGAGGGGGGCAAGTTCTACCATGGACACAATGATCTACCAGTAAATTGTGATCTGACTGTTGGACATCCCTGGCATAAGCTATTTGTGGCTATAGTGCATCTGATGAAATGCACTGCAGCTCATGAAAACCTATGTCATAATGCATTTTTAAGGTGCCACAACAAAGTCTTTGTTTGGTCTGAATAGTTTGCTATTGTGGGTGACTGCTGCTACACCCACTGCAGCAGCTTCTTCTGTGACACAATTCAGGGTTGCCTCTTGTTCCTTGGTTTTTTAACATCAACAAACACTAGCAGAGGTTTCAGGGGTGAGGGTAGAACTTTATTTTTATCAGATCCAGGAGCAGCTGCTCAATCCCTGAACTTTTTGCCTTTATGCCTTGTTTGCGGGCTTCCTAGAAAAAAAAATGGCTATCAATCTGGGTATCTGTGGCCACAAGCAGAATGCCAGTCAGGTACTCGATCTGATCCAAAATAGCCCTTGTGGTTTTATCCTTACAACCAGTGTCCACATACACTTATCAGTATTAGAAAGAAGGTACAAGTTCCATTTGGGACATGTAAAATGGAGGGAAGGGGAACTGTGAACACCTGTGCTTCGTGTCCCTGGTCCCCCTTACCTTCAGATTTCTAGAGTTGCTGCTTGTGTGCATTTTTATACTGAGAAGATCTGCTCCTTGTTTCCACATTTTTTCCAGATTTAGTGAGCTGGATCCACCTTTTCTGGAACTAAAACTACAGTGGTGCCTCGCAAGACGAAATTAATTCGTTCCACGAGTTTTTTCGTTGTGCGAGTTTTTTCGTCTTACGAAGCACCACTGCATTTAAACACTGACAACGGTGGGGAGGGGCGGGGAGAAACAGGACAGCTGCCGCAGCCAGTACCTCAAACTCACCCGCGCATTGTGGCCACCGTGCGACGCGGCTGCTGGAGGGCGGCGGGGCTCAGGAGCGCGACTCCAGGGAGAGAGAGGCACTGGCGGCAACGGCTCTCTGAGGGGAGCGCGCGAGGGGGGTGGGCAGCGGCGCGAGGCACTAACCGTCAGCCGGAAGGTGGGAGGGAGCCGGAGGAGCGGGGAAGCGAGCGTGCGTGCAGTGACCGTCGCCATGACACGAGAGGCAGGGCCGTTTCGTCTAGCGAAGCAAGCCCTTAGGAAAATCCGTCTTGCGAAGCACCTCAGAAAACGAAAAACCCTTTCGTCTTGCGAGTTTTTCGTCTTCCAAGGCATTCGTCTTGCGGGGTACCACTGTAATTACCACCATCTGGGTTCCAGATGAATGCTATCTGATGTGCAACCCATTTCTCCAAAAGATTGACCTGCTCAATTTTTCCAAATTAGGTAAGGCAAGAATGGGATCCTGCACTTTTCCAGATGTTGTTGGACTCCAACTTCCATCAGCACAAACCAGCATAGGAGATGGGAGTTGTATCAGCTGAGAAACATGTTGAGGGCCATATGCTCCCCATCCATGGGACAAGGGAATGAGAAGGGAGCTTAGGGCAAACAGGCAGTTTCTCCTAAAAAGAAGTTACTATGGATATGGAGGACTAACATTGATTTTGTCACTATGTGGCTATGATGCTTTCTTCTCTGAGCAGCAAGCACATAGCCTTTTGAAGATCTGGTTAATGAATCAGTCTTCCAATCTTTAATATCCCTCAGAGGCAGAGAGGAAGGGGGGATAAAAGTAATTACTGAAAGGAACTTTTATTTTTTGCATCTTAATAATGGAGTTTAAATGTCCAGTAATTCCAATGTCACAGCACTCTGTCATATTTCTCAAGTGTGCAAGATAGTCTAGGCTGCTGTGTATTATGGTATTTCCATCCATCCAACATAGTCAATCTTTATATTTGAGAGAGAGAGAGAGAGAGAGAGAGAGAGAGAGAGAGAAATGTCAACCCACAGGAAGCAACCTCTGATCTGGAAGAGAGAGAAATGGTAAATGACCCAGAAACAAGCCTTAGAGAATGCCTGAAAAACAAGTGGAATAATGTAAATGTTTTGCTGTTGTTTTACCACAGAAACTAAGGGCTCAGCCACACTTCTGTTTGTCCCACCGCTTTCTCCCAGAAAAGACTGTGGTTTGGTCCTGAACTAGAGTAAACAGCCATTGGGTTTTCCACGGACTGCCATTTGCTCCGATTTATTACCAAAGAGTGGTTTTTTCTGAGGGAAAGTTGCAGGGCAAAGACAAAATCACTCAGACCTGTGCTATCTAGGCACGAGACAGGTGCCAATGTGGACAAGCCCAAAGCACACATTTTAAAAACAATAACAATTAAGGAATAAACTAATTACACCACAATTAACTAAGACAGTTTGGTACAAAAAATAATAATAGCAGCATATAAGATAAAATAACCAAACAACACAGTGAAGGAATTTGACCTCGCTTGCATGGACTGATGCATATTATATGGGAAAGCATACTTTTCTGGATTTCGTGTTAGTGGGCTGTTTGTGTGAGCTGTTTTGTATTATATGAGAATGCAGATCTTTCCTGTCTGCTGTGTTCTGATTTGTCCACTGGAAATTACAGAGATAGCTTGAAACCCTCACAAATGCTCTGAAGCTCGAATATCAAAGCGGTGCAATAGCCCTAGTAGAAGAAATTAATTTCTTCCTATGGCCCACTGGGAAGTGCATATAGTTGACAAGGGCAGCCTACGATAACTTGTAGCCATCCTGGAGGGTTTTTTGTTCAAGGCGGAACTCAACGTGATAAGGGAGAAGGAAAGGAAAAGGCTGCTACTCAAGAGAAGATTCTTCTGGGTGCCTGCTGCATTTAGAGACTGTTTAGTCCAGCGAAAGTGGGTTTTAAACTACACTATTTTGGTCCAGAAGGAATATAGCCGTACCTTTGAAGCTGAATGGAATCCATTCCGGAAGTTTGTTCGACTTCCAAAACGTTCAAAAACCAAAGTGCGGCTTCTGATTGGCTGCAGGAAGCTCCCACAGCCACTTGGAAGCCGCCCAAGCCCCGTTGGATGTTTCACGTCCACAAATAGTTTGCAAACCAGAATGGTCACTTCTGGGTTTGGGGCATTCAGGAGACAAAACATTCGAGACAAACCTGTCTGAAAACCAAGGTACGACTGTATTCTGGGTAGGTTGTGAGTCTTTTTGTAATTTATGCATTGCATATTTGTTTTTGAAAAGAACCTCATTCTCTCTCCCCCCCCCCCCCACATTAGCAAACTTTTTACTTGTTTCATAAGGCTGCTGTGGTCTCTTCTTATTTTAACACCCTCACACACCTGGAAGCCAGTAATCTGCATGACTTTAGGAAGAATTCTGGAGGCTGATTGATAAGGCCAGTTCAACCCTTGTCATCATCATCATCATCATCATCATCATTGTTATGTACCGAGTTGAATAGGATTCAAAATGCAGCAGTCTGATTCGTCCTAGAACAATGCAGCAGTATGATTGGTCTGCAGGAGCCACCCAATCCAGCTCCAGATGGAAGTGAATCCACAACCTGATTGGCCTACAGGAGAATTCCGGAATTAGCCAATCAGGTGCAGCCCATTGTGTAAATAATGTATATAAAGCAGATACTTTGAGGGGATTTTCTTTTCCTCCTCACCACTATGTGCTGAATAAAGAGCATGAAATCCACTCTCGACTCTGAGTATATTTCACTTATCATCATAATCTTTATATGCTGCCCATCTGACTGGGTTGCCTCAGCCACTCTGGGTGGCTCACAACAGAATATTAAAAACACAATAAAACTTCAAACTTTAAAAACTTCCCTGAACAGGGCTGCCTTCAGATGTCTTCTAAAAGTCAGATTATCTCCTTGACATCTGCTGGCACAGGGCAGGCGTGACTACAGAGAATGCCCTCTTACTTTAAAGGAACTGAGCAGAATAGTACATTCTATGTGAGCCAGGAACACTCTCTGCTCAGATAGAATAGGTCCCAGGGGGTCTAGGAGGTGGCTGTTACAAAATAAAATTGTATAAATTTGTATAAGGTAAAACAATGTTGGGACGTGGGTGGCGCTGTAGGTTAAACCACAGAGCCTAGGACTTGACGAACGGAAGGTGGGTGGTTCGAATCCCCGTGATAGGGTGAGCTCCTGTTGTTTGGTCCCTGCTCCTAGCAGTTCGAAAGCACGTCAAAGTGCAAGTAGATAAATAGGTACTGCTCTGACGGGAAGATAAACGGTGTTTCCGTGTGCTGCTCTGGTTTGCCAGAAGCGGCCTAGTCATGCTGGCCACATGACCCGGAAGCTGTATGCCGGCTCCCTCAGCCAATAAAGCGAGATGAGCGCTGCAACCCCAGAGTCGGCCACGACTGGGCCTAATGGTCAGGCATACCTTTACCTTTACCTTAAAACAATGCTATTGATGGATTTTTCTCTCCCGGTATTCCTCCCTTGGATCTCATCCACAGATATGGGTTCCCCTGTGCAAAGCTAATAGGGGTTTCTTAACAATTATAGCAGGAAGCAAAGTAATTTCTGTGGATCACAAATTATTATGTACAGACTTTTAATGCCGTACATTGCTTTTAATGCCAATTATGCAAGTTGCTTTGTGAGACTTTTGTCCTAAAAGGCAAGGGTTTTTTTTTGGGGGGGGGGGGGTTGTAAAAAATAATAATAAAAAATATAATATAATATAATATAATATAATATAATATAATATAATATAATATAATATAATATAATATAATATAATATAATATAATATAGCTGCAAGCAGATTGCTGCCTTATCTTGCATACATCTGCTATATATAAAATATTCCATAATGGGCTTGAGAAAATTTTACAGCTGTTGCTTGGTAAATTGAAAACTAGTTTGGATAAGACTAGAAATGGTATATTAAGGAACCAGGCAAGCTCAAGCAGACACAAAGGCCAGAAGCTTTAATTGACCCTTTTATCCACAACATGGATCACTCGCGCTGGTGGAGAGTTGATTAGACATTGTTTTGCACTGAAAGTTTAACAGATATTAATGGAGCTGCCTCCCCTAGAGGACTGGAATGATTGCTTTCTACTCCCCAACCTTTCCCAGACATTGGGGGAGGAGAGAAAATGCTTTTAACTTTCCTCCCAAAGCACGTTACTTTAACTTATGGCACTAACTCTTCAACCCTAACACCTCCTACTACTGCCTCTCCCTGTACCTCTATCTACCTCCTTTGCTTTCCGTTATTTCCCCTCCTCTCTGTTCAGTTTCTCTCCAGTGTTATCTATTTGCTACCAAAAAGAACCTAATTACACTCTTGACCCAAATTTCTCTCCTGCCTTTTCCCTCGTACCTTCCTTGTGTACATTGCAGGCTACTGCCACAGTGAATTATGATTTTCCCATCGTAATTTATTCAGCTTTCCGATGCTTTACTTAAAGCATGTCTCAAATCTGGTGGGAGCCTGAGATGCTCCAATTATTGCCCCCGTTTCTAGTATATGTCTCACCACGGTGCTTGAGGACTGACATCCTGACTCTCTGCTCCCTCTCCAACCCAGGCATTTCCCAGCACAAAATATTCAATTCATTTGCCACCATAGCTAGAATCCCTGGATAAAAACAGCCCTACATTTTAAGAAGTTATTCTTTCATTTTTTTCCAAATGATGTAACAGTTTTAGAATCCCCAAAGTCAAATATAACAAATATAAACAAAATAAATGTCTCCATCCTCCTCTCTAGGGTTCTGATTGCCAGCTGTTCTCCAATATATAGATCTAAATAACTTATTTCAATCAAACTTGGCATTCGTACCAATGTTTCTTGTAAAGCACAGGCAGGGAAAACAGGTTTTCCTCTGAAAGCTGGACCACCTTTATCTAATCTGATCTGAGGACAGAACTAGATAGAGATAGTAGAGAAATATGATCTAGTTCATATCTAGAGATGAACCGGCCTAATCTTCACTTTCCAAAACAATATGAGAAATGAAACGCAGCATTCCTTCAAAATTCACACTACTCTGAATTTTGCAATGTGGTTCACAGCTAAGTAACGCACACACAATGCATATGCTGCGGTAAACTATGCCTAATAATTCACATATTTGTTAAAATAACACACAAAATGCATTCTTTTGAAGAAAAATTGCTTTGCACAATTAAAAGTATTGTTGCTGACCTTTAAAGCCCTAAAAGGTCTCGGTCCAGGATACCTGAAGGAGCATCTCCATCTCCATCATTCTGCCCAGACACTGAGGTCCAGCGCCAACAGCCTTCTGGTGGTTCCCTCACTGCGAGAAGCCAAGTTACAGGGAGCTAGGCAGAGGGCCTTCTCGGTAGTGGCACCCTCCCTGTGGAACGCCCTCCCAGCAGATGTCAAAGAGAAAAACAACTATCAGACTTTTAGAATACATCTTGAAGACATCTGAAGGCAGTCCTGTTTAGGGAAGCTTTTAATGTTTAATAGATTATTGTATTTTAAATTCTGTTGGAAGCTGTCCAGAGTGGCTGGGGAAACCCAGCCAGATGGGCAGGGTATAAATAATAAATTGTTGTTGTTGTTGCAAAATTGCATACGAAATTATGAGAAACTCACAGATGGATTTTCATGAGGATTTCCCTAACCCATTACAAACTGATGTAGAAATGGGGGGTGGAGATAAACTGAGAGAAAGCAAAATTGACAGATTCACCCATTCTTAAGCACAGGAGGCAGGTAGCTACCACCAAAATCACAGCTCGCTGTCCTCCTCACCCCATTGATAGAATCTAAAAACACACTGTGAGCTGTGATTGTAGCTAGCCCTCCTCGGATGTCATTGCTGATAATTCGCTGATCATTCAATGAATGTGGATGGGGGTGGGAATGCTCTTCTCCAATCCATACATATTCGTTGACTGCTTCTGCAGGAGATCTGTGCTATAGCGTGGTGAAGTGGTAGCACATTTTTAAAAAAAAAATATAGAAACAGTCTTGCTAGGGAGGCATCTTGCCATAGGAGAGTTTGTTTGAGGAACTGTCCCTTCACAGAGCAACAATTGTGTGTTCATTGGTGGGATGACATTTAAAAGCAAAGCAGATTAAAGCAGATACCATGTATACAGTGCAGAGTATCACGCCATGAGAGAGTTGTTCAGAGTTGAGCAACTGCCCCTCTAGCATCACAGAAGGCAGAACCGGCAAGAACCGCAGCATAGGTAGTTCCAGGTTTCACTATACATTACAGCATCCCAAGTTTTTGAGTTTAGCTCTAGACTTCACTTGGAACTTCACTTACTGCACTACAACCCTCTCAATTGCCTGTCTTCAAAGTTTCCAAGCAACAATGGGCCCAGAACTCAATGGAACTCAATTCTGGCACTTCTCAGCTGGGTTCAAGCACCTCTCAAGTGGGCACCATTGCCATTCTAAGAGTACGAGGGAGGTGTTCATGATGAATTACGGCACCTCTTTTCCTAGAAAAATAGCACTGCCCTAGATCCACGTAGTCATACTCTTTCTGCAAGCTTTAATCAGTCAAGAGGAACAAAGGTTCAAAGAATACATGACTGGGAGATGAAAGATGAAGAGGTAAAATCAGTCATGATTAAATGGGCACAAGATGTAGGTCATAACATTATGATGGAAGATTGGGAAACATTATGGAAAACTGATCTAAAATTTACTGACTGTTCCCTGTTGAAGGAGAATTATATGAAGATGATGTACAGATGATATATGACACCAGTAAAGTTAGGGGAAATGTACAAAACTAGTTCAAATATATGTTGGAAATGTAAGTAAAAGGAGGGGACATTTTATCATATGTGGTGGGATTGTAATGTAATTTAAAAAATTTGGAAAATGATACACAATGAATTGAAGAAAATGTTCCATCTAACATTTCTTTAAAAACCTGAAGCATTTTTGTTAGGGATTGTAGGGAAAGACCTGCCAAAAAAGCTGAAAAATATCTTCATATATGCGACAACGGACACGAGAGTCCTCATAGCACAAGGATGGAAGACTGAAGAAATTCCAACTAAAGAATCATGGCAAAAAAACCTGATGGACTATGCAGAACTGGCAAAATTAACACATAAGCTACGTAACATGGATAACTGTGACTTTAAAGATGAATGGGAACCCTTTACAAAGTATTCGAAGAGGCAACAAAGTGAATTGGACTCCTTGGCAGGTTTTGAATAAACATTCACAAACTTTTTATTGATAATAATCAGTTAAATAATTTAAGGATTTATACAACCTTGTAACATGCAGAGAACAGTAGAACAGTATTCACAAAGAAACCAAAGACTGGAACTGAGGGAAGTCGGCGGGGTGGGGGTGGGTGGGTTTTGTTTGTGGGAGGGGGGGAGGAAGGAAAATGGGGGGGGGTAATTAAGGGTGACCTGTTTTTGGATAATATGTTTCGTTTAAATCTTTAAACGATTTGTGGGAGGGTGGGGGGAGGGAGGGAGGAAAATGGGGGGAAATTAAGGATGACATGCTTTTGGAAAATATGTTTTGTTTAAATCTTTAATAAAAATTATACAAAAAATAAAAATAAAGAATACATGACTGTTTGCCTCTTTGCAAAGTGGACAAGGTGCTTCTAGGTCAACAGAATAAAAGGGAGAAGGGAAGCTGGATTATGGATTGCCCTTAAAGGGCTAGTGCATACCTTCATTCATTTTGCCTAAATCAACATACAGGAGAAATAGTTATATAGTCACCGAGAGAAGAAAACGATTAGCATGTTTATCATTTCACACTCTCTTAGTATGCATTAAAGATTGCACTTGAAAATAAATAAAATAAGTCTGTTCTTTTTGACGTACTATAGGGAAAGAATTTCAGATTCAAAGCTTTCCCATTTGTTTTGCCTGACATAAATTATATATCTTTTCCAGCTCAAAGATCCAGTAAATATGGCAAAAAAAAAAGTTTCAAAAGTATAGATATTGAATTTTTGATGAATCCATTGAGATTTATTTCTTCTTCTTCTTTTTTGGCTTATTGATAGTTTCTTTTTGCAGCAGCAGCTATTCCTAGATTAAGAATTCATCTTGGCCTACTTAATTAGAGATATCCTATTTTTATCTAGTTAGTCCTAGTTTTCTCATTGGTATTGCATCAAGAAGCCTACATAAATATTTTTTATATGTCAACATTAACCTACTTTCTAGTACCTTTATTTCCCCAACACATTCAAAATTATTAGTAAATGTTGATTGCTGTGTTGGCATGGCAGCTTGGTTACAGAAGGATGCTATTCTAAATATTTTTCATGCTTGCTAATTTTGCATTCATCTAACACCTGGGTCATGAACGAATGCCTCCTTCCACATGACACAGCACAGAAATTATAGTCATGGCAGATGACCTTTTTACATCTCATCCCAAGAATATCTGATAGGGCTTTTTCAGTTGTCGCATCCACTTAGCAGAACATCATACCCTGGGAGATCAACATTGCCTCCCTAGCTTCCTTCTTGTGAGAATCACCTAAAGAAGAAGAAGAAGAAGAAGAAGAAGAGTTCGGATTTGATATCCCACTTTATCACTACCCGAAGGAGTCTCAAAGCGGCTAACATTCTCCTTTCCCTTCCTCCCCCACAACAAACACTCTGTGAGGTGAGTGGGGCTGAGAGACTTCAAAGAAGTGTGACTGGCCCAAGGTCACCCAGAAGCTGCATGTGGAGGAGCGGGGAAGCGAACCTGGTTCACCAGATTACAAGTCTACCACTCTTAACCACTGCACCACACTGGCTCTCAGTGTGGCATCACCTGTTAAAAATGGGGCTGCAAGTTTGCAGCACTGACTCCATCCTTGAGGCTTTGTGGCTCCTTGACCCCAGCCCCAACATCCACATGTAAATTGTGGACATCCATAGGGAAAAACCTATGTGCATGGTTAGAGTTTCTATGCAGGTTGGAAGTTTGCACCGCCAGGGTTCAGACTTGCATGAAAGGTTACTGCAAAGGCTTTCCCCTAAAAACATTCAGTTCCAATGGATGGACATTAGCAATGGGGCTAAGAAGCTGTGCAAACCTCAGGGGCAGGGGGGGTGGGGCTTCAGATGCCTTATCTACATGTGATGCCCTTTCATGTGATCCACAAATGTTTGGTCTGTGATGCTATTTTTATTTTATTTTGACTAGGGACGTGCGTGATTCTGTGGTCTAAACCACTGAGCCTCTTGGGCTTGCCGATCAGAAGGTTGGTGGTTCGAATCCCTGTGAGCTCCTGTTGCTCTGCCCCAGCTCCTTCCAACCTAGCAGTTCAAAAGCATACCAGTGCAAGTAGATAAATAGGTACTGCTGCAGCAGGAAGGTAAACAGCATTTCCGTGTGCTCTGGTTTCCGTCACAGTGTACCGTTGTGCCAGAAGTGGTTTAGTCATGCTGGCCACATGAACCGGAAAGTAGACTGCGGACAACCAGCGGCTCCCTTTGCCTGAAAGCAAGATGAGCACCGCAATTCCATAGTCGCCTTTGACTGGACTTAACCGTCCAGGAGTCCTTTACCTTGTTTACCTGTGCTATTTCATATTTATATGGATAATAAATTGTAATTTGGTGGTATTGCCTTACTTCAGTGGGGCTTGTTAAAAACTTTGCTGTTTTCTAAAAGCTACTTTACTATATATTGTGCTATTTCAGTTCCCTATATGGTTCAGTATCCACGAGGGTCCTTTTTAAAAGAGGTGCCTTTTATGTGGGGGAATTTTAAGTATATAAAGCATTAATCTGCTCTCTGTCATAATATTTGAAAGCCTTGGAATTATTAATGATCTTGTTACCAGACAGTTAGTATGTTCATGCATAATGCCTGTTTAATAGGAAGTGTATGTCTGGGATCAAAAAAGGTCCAATTCATTTTAGGTAGTGATGAAGATAAAAATTGTTAATGCATTATTATAAGAGCCTGAGAAAATTAAGGGGGCCTTAGAGGCAATAGGAACTCTATATGCAGTGCTGTTCGGGCTTCAGTTAAGTATTGTAAAAAATGATGAGTTGTCAGCATAAGTTCTCAACATTGAACTGACATGTGGTGCCTCAATCCTTTTTTACAGGGTTGGCGATATTCCTAAATCAATTACAAAAGTAGCAGTGATGTGCTGAATCCCATCACTGTTCATGGCTATATGTTTTGCCCCAGGAAAATGGATTGGCTAAGCCAACCCACATGATTCTGCAATGTGTTACACCTTGAAGGATGGAAACTGCTGCCATTTTCAAATTGTCCTGTACTCCTGACATCAGTTTTGGAGCTGAACAAATCTCTTCTTTTGGTTCTGGCTGAATTAATTATCACGAGCCAAGAAAGCCTTTATGAGTATCAATTTAAAATGGAGATAAAATTTATTGATCCTAGTTCATGAGTTTCCTTACTGTATTTCAAAAATGCTACAATGCGGATGTGTTCCTTATCATTCCACTGAGCAGCTGTAAACAGCTGAGAAGACATTATTTACAGCAGAAAAGGACCAAGTGAGAGAAAGAGCTTTCTATCTGCTATCCAACTCCCCCGAGATAATCTTTTTCTGCTGATCTCAGTGCATGCTTAGCTTACCATGTCACTGTCCCTTCCGTCTGCAGGTTTTTTCGTGTTTGAAAACATTCCGTAACATCACAGTAGCTCTACCAATGACAAGGGGAGAATTCTTTTTTTAAGAAACTGGCTAAATTATCAGGCGGTTTATCTGCATGTAACATTAATGCTGCTACAGATCCGTAGAGTTCAATAATTTACAACATTCAGATGGGAATGTTCTCACCCTGAGATGATAATTTAAGCTGAACTTGTGTCCCAGAGCAGGATAGCAAACATAGCAAACACAGCTCAAAGCAAGTGCAAATCAGCTAACTGATTGTTGTAATCATGTCACAAGTTTTTAAAGAAGGCACTCCTCTATTTGTTGTGATATCACGCCCTTTCTAAAGATTGTTATCTGAACTGCATAGGCATGATGACATGTGAACAACTGTGACTGTCTGCCACGTTCAGTTATTATCTTCTTATCGTGCTGGTAATGTTCAATCGCTTCAGATTATTGCTTCATTAACAGCCCAGTGATACAAGAAATATTGGTGTCGTACCTTTAAAGACTCATGTACAACAGAGTCAAAGGGGGAAATGCTGAGCACTTATTGCAAAGAATAAAAAAAGAGCAACTTGGGGTATCTACCTTAGAATGCATATTGCTGCCAGCTTAGAGATACAGCACCGAGCTTGGCATTCACATTTGCTGATCAGGTGCTCAGTTAGTGTGTAACCCAGTCAACTGATAGGACACAGAAAGGAAGACAAACCGTTGTCTTTGCCACAAACAAGTGTTTGACGCTTCATGAATGCAAACAGTAATGGAATTCCCCTGCAGAACGTCCTTGCTCAACACAAGGAACTGAATAGAGGTGTCAGGGGTGGGGATTGAAAGTGTGCCCCTGGCCCCCACCCACAGCTCTAGCCAAGAATTCCAGCCAAATGCATATCCTGGAAATATAGCTGCTTAGTGTAGACGAACTGGTGGGAGTCCAAAGAATTTATGAAGAATAAACTAAAGCTATTTTTTTAAAAAAAATGGGGGGGGGGTGAATCACAGGAAGATCTAAAGAGAGCATCTAATAGGGAATTGCATGCCAAGGCCCCCATGACTCCCAGTTTCCCAATGGACAATAAAGACACAGACACAATTATTTTGGTTTGTGGGTTCAAATAGGCCACAACTTTATTGGTTACATAGGTGAGCCATTTGGCTTAGGCATTGGGTGAGGCCAGGCTGTATCACAACTCCAGCCCATCTGTTGGGAGTCCAGCTATAGGTAAATCACCACAAGGGGGAGCTCAAATAGGGGCAACCAAGGAGTCCCCATAGGGATTGTGACATGGCCCTAGCCCACATCCAGGCTTTGGACAGAATCCACCCCACTCCCCAGATCCCTTTAACAGGATACCCTTACTAAGGAGGGGCAGGCGAAGGGCACAACCTCCCCACCCTACAAACAAAAGCTTACCCAATGCCTAACCTCACAAAGTTGTGATGATTGCTTCCAGGTAGGTGAAAGCCCAACGGCTCGTGCCAATTTGCCAAGTGGAAAAATTCCTACCTGGCCCCAACAATATGGTGGCTGACAACTGTCCACAGCTAGGTCATATTACGATAATATTACTAATACTACTAATAACATCTGCCTCTGTTGGTTTCCGACATTTATATGTAAGACAGTATAAGTTACAGATATTAGTAAACTTACTTGCTTACCAGAGAAACATTTTTCAGTTCCTCCCGGCCTCCACTGCATCCCCATGACCTCTACCTTTTTCTTTGCTTCCATCCTTTCCCTTTCCCCCCACCCAACCCATCTTTCCTTCTTTCTATTCTTTCTTGTTGACCTTGGTTGCATCTACACAACAGTTTATTCAATTTTCACGACATTTCCCAGTTAATTTCACCATATAGTGAAGCTTTCGTACAATGCAAAAGCCACTTCTGAAACTTGGAATGTAACACAGGTTTAGCACCCATTTCCACATTATTTGCAAATAGATTTTTTTCTAGAAGCAAATAAGTTGCACTAAATTCACTATATAGTTGTACCTTAGAAGTCGAAGGGAATCCGTTCTGGAAGTCTATTCGACTTCCAAAACAGTTGGAAACCAAAGCGTGGCTTCTGATTGGTTCAGGAAGCTCCTGTTCGGCTTCCAAAAATTGTTCAGAAACCAGAACACTCACTTCCGTTTTTCGATCATTCAGGAGCTGAAACGGATGAGTTCCAAGGCGTTGGGCAACCAAGGTTGTGAAAATGGAATAAACTGCTGCATGAATACAGTATTTTAATTCATGTTTTAAGCCAACGGTCTTGTTAGAAACCTCTCTTCTTCTTTTTTAAGAAATCCTTAAAAAAAAATATGTAAGTCTTTAAGATGGAGATAGGATTGGGGGAGGATTTGAGGGTCAGTATGAAAAGAAAGAAGAAGGGGGTAAATTGGGATAAGTATTGCTTTTGCTTAGCTGAGTTATTAGAACTAGCAGAATTACCAGGGTGAGCTCCCATTGCTCAGTCCCTGCTCCTGCCAACCTAGCAGTTCGAAAGCACGTCAAAGTGCAAGTAGATAAATAGGTACCGCTCTGGCGGGAAGGTAAACAGCGTTTCTGTGTGCTGCTCTGGTTCGCCAGAAGTGGCTTAGTCATGCTGGCCACAAGACCCGGAAGCTGTACGCCGGCTCCCTCGGCCAGTAAAGTGAGATGAGCGCCGCAACCCCAGATTCAGTCACGACTGGACCTAATGGTCAGGGGTCCCTTTACCTTTTTAGCTACCGGGAACAAGTGGTACAAAAGAGAACTGCTAAAAAACGACCTTATTTTTCTGATTTTTTGCCAAGCACACCAAGGATCTAGGTCTCTCATTTGACCCTCACAGGTAGTAAAATTATAGTCTTTTTAAAAAATCAAAAATCACCCACTGATAAAGAGTTAAATTGTGAAATACAAAACATAAAGGAAAATAATATGGTGGTGTTTAACTAACTCAGAGTAGACCCATTGAAATTCATGGACCTAACTTCATCAAGTTCATTAATTTCAATGGGTCTGCTATCAGCAAAGCTTAGTTGGATACCATGCTCCGAAGTTCACAAATATAGTGCTATATTATATTATGTCTTATCAAAAGTTTTAGCTGCTGCTGTTATTTCTGTAGATGCTAAAATAGTAACCCCCCCCCCAATAGCCTGGTTCAAGTGCAATTACCAGAAAGGACTACATAAATAAATATAGGAATGTATGGGTTGTGTGAGTTGTATGTATGAGTTATAAAAGTATTTTTCTATCTAGGAGCTATAATGGAAATGGCTTGTTTTTGCAGCTCTGAAGCATTTCTGATATAATTGTTTTGCTGTAGAGCATGAATTATTCTGCATAGAAGAGCACAGGTATTTTGCACACTATTTAGAACTGAAAATCCACCCTCCCAGGAACAATCTATGCACAGAAATTTAGATTGCTGCTGGCTTAGCTTTGAGAATCTTTCCCTGAAAATCTGCTTTATTTTGCATACCGACAAACGTGCTACTAGCCGATTCTTCGGTGGATTTCGTTCCAGAAAAGATACCGTGGAGGAAAACGGACACCGGAAAATACTCCATGCAAAACACCTTCAAATGCGTAAACATTAATTGCCATGGGAATGCATTTGCGACACAGAAACATTAGATAAGCCTTGATAAAGTATCTTGATAACACAGAATATCCTAAACAGCATTGGGTCTTTTAATTCTGATCATGATCCATTTGAGATGGACTCTATGGCAACCGGAAAGGGGTTATTTCACATCAGTGTAGACCGGTTTGCGGTGAAACAAATTGCTTCTTCCTAGGCAAAGTGGCGCAGTAACCAAGCAAATGTCAGATGCAAAGAGAAAAGCTTAATCATGGTAATGAGAAAATTGCACAGGGAAACCTAATTGGCACACACCTGCAACAGCAGGAATCTAGTGTGAATTGCAGCCTGCAATTCTTAGTCGCTGATAGCTCTTGTAAGCCGCTTTGTTAAGGAAAGAAGGCTTGGCTTAACAACAAAGCGTGTTCTCCAATAAATGAGAGCACGTGTTGCGGTGTGGGCCACCGGGCCAGGCCTCTTGTTGCCAGGCTGGTTAATAGTTATTGCCTGGCATTTGTGATTGGATAACCGGGTTGCTGGGGCAAATTGTATGTTGCAAATTGGGTGGGTGGGACCATAGTCTTTAAATATTGGTGCACTCTGGTTTCTCTTTCTCTTTGCAGAGTGCATCGGATCACCCACCCACCTGCCCTCTTTTCCGGTTGACCTTGCTTTGCCTGTCATGGGGTTGTCTGCCTTGGCGCAGGGGCCTAGTAGGAATTTTGCCATTTGGTGATTGGCTGTGCCATTTGGTTTTTGCCTACTACTCAGCAATTCGTCACAACTTGTAAGGTTGCGGTTAGGCATTGGTTATAATATGCTGGTGGTGGAGGGGTCAGGACAGGCTATGCCTGCCCCTTCTATTGCACTGAAGGGAATTCCGTTAAAGGAATCCTGGGGCTTGCCATGATTTTGTCCAATCCCTGTCATGGGACCAGGGCTGGCCAATCCCTGTCATGGGAATCCTTGTCAAAGGACCGGGCCGGCAAGCTTTCGGGGAGCTGCTGGGGAGAGTGGCGTGGGTCCGACGCTTAGCTAAAATGACCCCCCAGTTTGACTTTCTCTTCTACTGGCTACCGATCAGACCTCGGGATGTCAGTTCTGTCCCAGGCAGGGGGACAGATAGTCATAACCAATGTCTAAACAACCACTCACTGATTTTGTATTTTAATAAATTTGTGGCCAAAATAGTGCCCAAAAACCAAAACTAAATTACGTGTTATGTGTGAAGTTATTTGAGGGGTGGCCTGGGGCAACAACAACACGCGCAACAACAACAACAATAATAATAATACCTTATTGTTTATACCCCGCCCATCTAGCCGGGTTTCCCCAGTCACTCTGGGTGGCTTCCAACAAAATATTAAAAATGCAATAAAACATCAAACTTCCCCAAACAGGACTGCTTTCAGATGTCTTCTAAAAGTCAGATAGTTGTTTATTCCTTTGACATCTGATGGGAGGGCGTTCCACAGGGCAGGATATAAATATGTAAAGAATAATTAATAAAATTTTTTTTAAAAAAAAACTTAGGAAGGAGGAGTGGGTCCATAGCTGTCAACTTTTCCCTTTTCTTGTGAGGAATCCTATTTGGAATAAGGGAATTTTCATTAAAAACAGGGAAACGTTGACAGCTATGAGTGGGTCAAATATGCATGTACTGTACATTGCTTGATCTTGGAAGAAAACTCAGATGCAGTCCACAGCATTCCCCCTTCCTTCCAGACCACCAGGCTCCTTTCCGCCATGTAACCTCAATAATATGCCAATTTCCTACTATACAGGCCAATATTATATCTTTCAGAAGCCGGAATGAAAAGCCAAGCATTCAGTGGGCTCGTGAAGCTATAGAATATTGTCACCAGCCTAACCTCTAGATGCATCACCTCCTAAGTAAACAGATCCAAGGAATGTGTGATCAGTCAAGAGGCAAAAGCAAGGAGAAGAGGTGATGGAGAGGAAGGCGGACGAGGGGTAGGCAGACCTTCTCCTACATATTTTTTTTTTAAAAAAAAAATTAAAATTTTCCAACATACATTTATAGTATCCAATCTAAATTTATCACATATTTTCTCTTTTAGACTTCCTTCAACCTCTCTGACAATCATCCATTATTCAAATTTTTAAATACGCATTTCCTAATTTTATATTGCATTTTATAAACCTCCACACACTTAGTTTTCATCAATACAATAGTCCTCTATCATTTACAGAACTTCTTGAAATCCCACTAGCATTATTTGCTCATCACATACACATTTCAGATAGTCTGAAAATTTTCCCCAGTCTTCAATGAACTTTTGATCTCGTATATATCTGATCTTTCCTGTTAGTTTGTCCAGTTCAGCATACTCCATCAGTTTCATTCTCCATTCTTGGAGCGTCGGCAGTTGTTCCTGTTTCCATTTTTGGGCCAATAATATTCTCACTGCTGTTACTGCATATTGGAAAAGTTTACAGTCCATTCTATTTATTTCATTTCCTACTATTCCTAGAAGAAAAGCCTCTGGTTTCTTAACAAATGTATATTTCAACATCTTTTTCATCTCATTATATATCATTTCCCAGAAGCCCTTCACCTACTTACAATCCCACCACATATGATAAAATGTTCCTTCTTTTTCTTTACATTTCCAACATATTCCCCTACATATTTAGTCTTCCCCCTTCAGGGAAAACCAATAAGAAAGACCCACCCCCGCAAAAAATCCCTGCCACCCTTAAGCGCCCCTTCTTCCTCCCCTCTTTCATCCTGTCCCTTTTAACACAATTCATTTTATTCATTCTTCCATCATTTTGCAGGTGATTGAAATGGGGGGGGGGCACCATTCACCATTCACCACTTTCACCACCATTCACCATTTTCACCATTCACTTTCACCATTCACCACTTTCACCACCACTCACCACTTTCACCATTCACTTTCTTTAGCTAGACTGCGGAGAGAATAATTGGGTGCACTCTTCCCACGTTGGATCAAATCTATGCTTCCAGGTGCCATAAGCAAGCTGCAGAGATAGTTCAGGATAGTGCGCACCCAGGAAATGATCTCTTTCAGCTTCTGCCTTCTGGAAGAAGGTACAGGGTTATTAACACTAGGACTAGCCGCCTGAGAAACAGTTTCTATCCAAATGCGATTTTGGTTTTAAACGCAGTGTAAGGTAGTCTCTATGTGAGTATATTGTATTCAATTATGGGCATAGCTGTCAACTTTTCCCTTTTCTTGCGAGGAATCCTATTCAGAATAAGGGAATTTCCCTTGGAAAAAAAGGGAAACGTTGACAGCTATGATTATGGGGTATCAGAGTTTTTAGGGGCTAACCAGGCTGGGATAGTTGGGATAGCAGGCTTGTTGGTTTTTGAATATCTGATGTAGATTTTTCAATTTGGTTGTTCTGTATGGGACAATGACAATAAAGATTATCGTATCGCAAATAGCATGCCACAGTGAAGACTGGACCTGCTTCTCCTTCTCCCCCTTTACCCAGCCCATCTCCCAAATCTCCCCACCCTGTCATCAAATCTGAATCTCTTTCTTCTTTCCTCCTTTCCCGAAAAGGTCATTATCCCATCTCCCCTACCACTTCCATAGGCTTAAAGGTGCCACAATGCAGACTGGAGCCGACAGCAGCAGTGGCGGGTGAGACTTCAGTGGCTTGCAGGATGGGGGAGAGGGGGCAGCTGGGTGGGCAGGTTTAGGAAGAAGGATTGGTTCCCATTGCTAGGGTCCCATCTGCTAATGTGAAAAGTAATGAAGAGGTGGTCGTAGCACATCTGAGGATGTACAGAGTGCCCATATGCATATTTTCACCCTCCCTGCTCTTCCTCCAGCCAGAAACACCTTGCGGTTCCTCAGATAAAAATGTCCCAATTTTCATCTGAGGAATCATAATAATAATAATATATTATTTGTACCCCACCCATCTGGCTGAGTTTCCCCAGCCACTCTGGGCGGCTTCCAACAAAGATTAAAAAACATTAAAATGTCACACATTCAAAACTTCCCTGAACAGGGCTGCCTTCAGATGTCTTCTAAATGTCAGATGGTTGTTTATCTCTTTGACATCTGATGGGAGGGCGTTCCACAGAGCGGGCGCCACTACCAAGAAGGCCCTCTGCCTGGTTCCCTGTAGCTTTGCTTCTCACAGTGAGGGAACCGCCAGAAGGCCCTCAGTGCTGGACCTCAGCGTCTGGGCAGAATGATGGGGGTGGAGATGCTCCTTCAGGTACGTTGGAGGGTTTGTGCCTGGCCATGACCCTTTCCCCAGGAGAAAAAAATACATAATTCCCCTTGCTCAGTGTTACTTACTGAGTCAAAATTTGACAGCATTTGAAGTGGCACTGGGTGAAATGAAATTCTCATTCACAGAAAGAAGTCGTCTCTTGATGTTGCACTCCTCAGATGAAGCCTAGGCATGCACGAATCAGCCCTAAGTTACAAAATCAATACATTTCCACATTTCCAAGGATTTTTCAAGACTGCCTTGCTTCCTCTGAATGAAGCCAATGCAAAAAGAGGTCTTGCTTTCTAAGTGTTTGTGCTGGCATCAAACACTGACCTCAAACAGATGAAGTGGAATTAAACTGACAGTTTGCTGTTCTGAGACTATCCAACACATCTAGCATTCCTATTCACAGAGCTGCTTTTCCAGAAGTGACATGGTCTGAACTGAATAGTTTGGGTTTGACTCATCTTTTACCTCTGCCCCACCATATAAGCCTATGGAATCAGAGAAAGCTGTCAAGGTTTGGACGGACTCTATTCTCACATAGATTGGATTCAAGACAAATACAGTGGTGCCTCGCAAGACGAAATTAATCTGTTCCGTGAGTCTCTTCGTCTAGCGGCTTTTTCGGCTTGCGAAGCAACCCTATTAGCGGATTAGCGCTATTAGCGGTTTAGCGGCTATTAGCGGCTAATAAAGGCTTAAGGGATTAGCGGATTAGCTGCTAAAAGGCTATTAGCAGCTTAGCGCCTTAGAAAAAGGGGGTGGGGAGCAAAAAAACCCCCTCAAGAATCGCAAGACATTTTCGTTTTGCGAAGCAAGCCCATAGAGAAATTCGTCCCGCGAAGCGCATTGAAAAATGGAAAACCCTTTCGTCTAGCGGGTTTTCCGTTTTTCGAGGCATTCGTCTTGCGGGGCACCACTGTAGATACATTACTAGGTCTTCTATCATAGCAAAAAATTTAACAATTAAAATATGCAAAAAATGCATCAGACACTGAATCAGAAAAAGGGGGGTGCCTCATATATATGAATGATAAAATGGTCAAAACATATTAGCAAAGGGAAATATGTCAAAACTGTATAAATGACAATAAAGAGTTGGTGGCAGTTTTATGTGACCATCTATACCTTAGAAGTCCTACAAGAATATGGGCCTGGTCTTTATGATTATAGTGGTACCTCGGGTTAAGAACTTAATTCGTTCTGGAGGTCCGTTCTTAACCTGAAACTGTTCTTAACCTGAGGTACCACTTTAGCTAATGGGTCTCCTGCTGCTGCTGCACTGCCACCACACAATTTCTGTTCTCATCCTGAAGCAAAGTTTCAAGGTACTATTTCTGGGTTAGCGGCATCTATAACCTGAAGCATCTATAACCTGAAGTGTCTGTAACCTGAGGTACCACTGTATTTTTTTTAAAAAAAATGCTCTGACCTGCTCTCAGATTGGCTTATAAATTTAAATATAGATAAGCAGACACTGGGGTGCCAACTTGAATAAAATATTGGGAGAGCAGTTAAGCCCCGACATAATTGATCACACAATGTAGCACCCCCCCCATCTGAATGGCAATGCCCATCTTCATTTTTTCAGAGGGGGGCCTCAAATATTTTAGGGGGGGGCGAAGGGACCTTGGTCCTTAGGACTTGGCTCCTATGACAGACATATTTATAGTTCCCATTGTTTCCAATTTTTAAAAAAGAATTGATACATTTTAAATTGAACCCTTGTATAAATAAGTAAAGGTAAAGGGACCCCTGACCATTAGGTCCAGTCGTGACTGACTCTGGGGTTGCGGCACTCATCTCGCTTTATTGGCTGAGGGAGCCGGCGTACAGCTTCCGGGTCATGTGGCCAGCATGACTAAGCCGCTTCTGGAGAACCAGAGCAGCGCACGGAAACACCGTTTACCTTCCCGCCGGAGCGGTACCTATTTATCTACTTGCACTTTGACATCCTTTCAAACTGCTAGGTTGGCAGGAGCAGGGACCGAGCAACGGGAGCTCACCCCGTTGCGGGGATTCGAACCGCCGACCTTCTGATCAGCAAGCCCTAGGCTCTGTGGTTTAACCCACAGTGCTACCCGTGTCCCATAAATAAGTAGAATATTTAAATAGACTGGTACTTTATTGATAAGTATCCCAAAAAAACATTATATGTGAACCATTTTTCTTTAAAAATGTGAGAACTCACCTGCTGGATCAGTGTATACACTAGTGGCCAAAATTGTGGGAACCTTTTGGAAAAGGTGTATTTCCGAGGTTTGATGGCTCATAAGACCACTTCTTTCTTTCTTTTTAGTAATACCCTAAAATTATATATCAATGGAAAAGTGCAATTTAGCCTAGCATCCTGTTCTCAACAGTGGCCAGACAAAAGCTTTCTAAGCTTACATGAATGAAAGGATTGTCCTCCGTTGCATGTCGACAGCAATTGGTATTCAGAGGTATCTTACTTAATTTAATGTATTTGTTTAATTAATTCATCACTTGAAATCAAACACGCCTCTAAGCAGCTTCCACCAAAACAAAGAAAATATAAAACAAAAAGATCTAACCTTCTTTCTACTAGTGGCTACACATTTGGTGATGGTGCATTTTTGGAAATTCCAGCTTGAACTAGGTATGGTTCAGCAATATAATAATAATAATAATAATAATAATAATAATAATAATAATAATAATTTATTTATATCCCACACTCCCCAGCTGAAGCCGGGCTCAGAGCTTATGATCTTAATGCTACGTGGGGTTTTTTTTTGTGGAGTCTGTATTAAATTTGATTTAATGCAAAAAATAAAAAGTGTAAACATATGCCATCTAAAACACAATACGGTTTTAGAAAAGGCAAAAACGTAGCAGCAGACAAAGTATAAATAAATGGAATGCCAGGGAGAAGATTTATAATGAACTGAAAAAAATGTTGAAATATACATTTATTAAGAAACCAAAGGCCTTTCATCTTGGAATAACAAGTTTGGAATTGCCCAAGAAAGACGTTAAATTATTTTTGTATGCCACAACAGCTGCCTGAATATTACTTGCTAAAAATTGGAAAATACAAGAACTACCAAAAGTGGAAAATTGGCAGATGAAGATGATGGACTTTTCAGAGCTAGCTGACCTAACTGGGAGAATCCGCGACCAGAAAGAAGAGGAGTTTCAAGAGGACTGGAAGAAATTTAAGGACTGTTTGAATAAATATTGTAATATTGACTATGGAAAGAAACAGATAGGCCTAGGATTAAACTAAATTATAATTAAATAAATGGGATTTAGAATGTTAAGAAAAGTGAAAAAGATGGACTATAATTGGAAATTGTTTTACTTTAATAATGATATTGGAAAGCTGTTACTTTTAATTACAAGAAAACTCAGAAGGGAGGGATTTGAGGAAGTCAACCAAGATGTTTAAAAGGTTGGATTTGTGATGAATTAAGTTTGTTGTTATTGTTTATCTGTTTATCTGTTTATTGTTCCTTTTTTCTCTTTTTCTGTTTTTGTGTATCATTTTGCTTTGTGGTTTGTGTTATCATTGTGGAAAATCTAATAAAAAATGTATTTTAAAAACCAAAACAAATGGAATTCCAAACAGGCCAATTAAACCATATCCTCATTTTGTTCAGCCAGTTAACTGGTCTCGTTGCCCTTTTACATTCATATTGGACTGGGCTTTTGCAACGTGGTTGTCTATAAGGAAAATGATCTTGCCCCAAGGTAAGAGAGTTGGAGCTCAAGTGATTCTTTGGTGGCATGATGCCCCTTAGAAACAGAAGTGCAATCCATTAGCATCATTAACATCTCAACATTAACGGGATTGGGAGGGGGAAACACAGTGCAGAGGTCTACACAGATTGGCTTGCAGTACTGTACACTTCATATGTTTATTTGGTAGTTAATAGACTTTCTGCTAAGGAAGCAGACGTGCTTAGGGTGACTCATGAGGAAGTGCCGACTGCTTCTGACTGCCATATCCCATATTTTCTATTAGTGATTATCAATTCAGAGCTGTAATTGTGGGGGAGAAGAGCAGGAAGAAATATTTGCCACATACAGATTAAAGGCACAGCCATCCCTGTTCACTTATAAAGCAAGGGAGAGCCCTGCTGGAAAAGTCCTATAAGTGCAGTCAGTTTTGGAGAGTTCAAGACAATGATTTACACTCAGCAGAGATAGCCGTGAGACACAGAGCTTAGACTAGGTAGGGGGTTACCGTATTTTTCGCTCTATAAGACGCACCAGACCACAAGACGCACCTAGTTTTTGGAGGAGGAAAACAGGAAAAAAATATATTCTGAATCTCAGAAGCCAGAACAGCAAGAGGGAACGCTGCGCAGTGAAAGCAGCAATCCCTCTTGCTGTTCTGGCTTCTGGGATAGCTGCGCAGCCTGCATTTGCTCCATAAGACGCACACACATTTCCCCTTACTTTTTAGGAAGGAAAAAGTGAATCTTATAGAGCAAAAAATACGGTACGTCACTTGAATTTTTAGGGTTATTCAGATAGCCTTGGAACAGACTGCATCAAAACAGACTGCTCTTCAAAAGAAAACAAGGGGCATCAATAAAAGAGCAAGCCAGAAGAAGTACCATTAAAAACTTCACGCTCTCTGATAAGAGCGCAGGAGTGTTCCTATAGTTAAGAAGAGTAGCAAATAATAATTAAAAAATAATAATTTTTTAAACTGTCATAATCTGCCTCAACATCTATAGCTTATATAAATGGCTAACTTGGATTTGGCATGTATGGATTTGGCCTGATGGAAATGTGAAATTTCAAACTGATCCAATAAAAACTGCCACAGTTACAGCAAGTGAAAAAACTGAGAAAATTGTCAATTTCCAGTTCTGTTGAAAATTGCCCATGTTCCTTATTCAGGCTTGTTTGTACAGCCTGTACTTCTATTAGTTTGATGAAGTTCTCACCAACCCTTTTTGTGCAAACTTATTGCACTTTGAAATGGCATTGCAAAATCTGGAGAAAGTGAAAGTTGTGTTTGATTTCTGTTCTTATCCTGAAGCAAAGTTCTTAACCCGAGGTACTATTTCTGGGTTAGCGGAGTCTGTAACCTGAAGTGTCTGTAACCTGAAGCGTCTGTAACCCAAGGTACCACTGAGGATTCAAGAGGATTCTGGAAGCTTCTCCGTGTGAAGGAAGCAAGCAGAAGGTTCATGATGTTTGGGTTATTCCTTCAGAGAAGCTGAATACAGCTGGCTTAAACTGGTTCTGTTATCTCTTTATGTCAAGGCCATGCTGACTATAAAAGTAAGGCCAGAAGGAGCCTGGGTTTCATTTTCTCTTTCTATCTCTTTTCCTTCTGGTGTGGTGTTCTGTACGTAGTATGCTTAGTGCTAGGTTTAGACTTATTATATGTTATTGTAGGTTTAAGTTAAGTCTGCTGCAACTGGATTTCTTATTGCCTCTGCTAATTATGTTGGGATACTGCCAGGGAGAGAAAGTCCATCATGACTCCACGTCGTCTCCGGACGTCCATCAATCTCCTGTAGACACGCAATATCAGCAATTAGCAACACGAGCTCCAGAAATAGCTTCCCACATTCCAGAGCCGTGCACGCTCTATCAGCAGATAACGCACAGCGAAAGATGCGCCCAGGAGAGCATTATTTACAAGTTTATTTCTGCGTTGATCAGAACAAAGAAAACATGACTGCCTGCTTCAGTGTTCCGGCAGAGACAGAGACGAAAACAAAGACACAACATAAACTTCCTGTCAACAGGAAATACGCAGACTCTGTGACTCACAAAGCCTGCTCCCTTTTAAGGTGGAACGGAAATATCCTAACAAATTATACATTGAAATCTACTCTGGATCACTATTGAGTAGAATTTCATGACAACCTTAAGGGTCATCCTACACAGTATGGAACAAGCTTATCTGTGGGAGCATTATTAGTGGTCTCCCATGGACCAGAAGCATGACATGCAAAACATGTCAGGGCATTGCAGGGGGTTGGACTAGATGACCATTGTGGTCTCTTCCAACTCTACAATTTGATGATTCTAATTAGGAATCATTCCTTCAGTGTACTGGGCCGAAATCTATGGAACTAACCTTCCATTAGAAATACGAGAGGAACTGCCCCTGCTAAGTTTAAGATGTGAGGTTTATTTCAGGAGGTGTTTTCACTAGGAATGTTGTTCTGCTGTTTCTACTTTCCAAAGTTTTAATAAAGGTTTTAAATTTTGTATAAAGTCAATCCGTTCCGGAAACCAAGGCCTAGCTTCTGACTGGTTGCAAGAGCTTGCGTGTCGAGGTCCCCAGGGCCACCCCAATAATTCACACATCACACAGAATTTTTTGTTTAAGATTTTTGGCATAATTTTGGCTGCAACTTTATTAAAATACAAATTTGTGAGTGGTTGCTTAGGCATTGGTTGCGACTATCTGCCCCCACCATGGGGGACAGACTGACATTCCGCAAGATGCAAAAGTCACAATAGGGGAATACACTTGGGGGTAGTGACGGAGCAGGGAACCTGCCCTCATCCCTCCCCAAATGCAACCAGGAGCTCATTGCTATGGCCCGAGCCCCCTTGACAGAGTGGACAAGCAATAGTTAGCCCCCAATTCCTTTAACGGAATCCCTTGCAGCAGCAGCATTAGAGGGGCAGGCACAGCCAATCCATGCCCCTCAACCAACCAAACCATAAACCAATGCCTAACCACAACCTTACAAGTTGTGACGATTTGCTACGCAGTAGGCAAAAACCAAATGGCCCCAGCCAATCAGCCAGATGGACAAAATTCCTACCGGGCCCCTGCCCCAAAGCAGACAACCCCATGACAGGCATAGCAAGGTCAAAGTGAACAACCCTAAATATAGGGAGGGGGGTGGGCAATCCGATGCATGGGCGAAAAGAGGAAGCTCTAGCCTCATGCAAGGAGTTGTAGCATTTCTGGCTGTCAATCAACAAATGGCAACATTAACTTCTTCCCAACAACAAAGGAAGCCCCAATCGCATCAGTGGCCAATGCTCAATTAGCCCGCCCCCAACTTTGAAGTGTCCTGGTGGCCCCCACCGCAACACGTGCTCTCCATGAAGGAGAACACGCTTTCCTGCATTCAAGCAGAAGTTGTGTCGGATGTTCGGCTTCTGAAAAACATTCAAAAAATGGAGTATTTACTTCCGGGTTTTCAGCGTTCGGGAGCTGAAACATTCCAAAATGGAGCCGGTCAGGATCCAAGTTTTGACTGTACTATGTTTATATTCTTCTGTAACCACTTGGAGACATACAGTGAAAAGTGACATAGAAGGTCCCTTAACTAAATAAAATAACATTATCACAGATTTACGAAATGCCTATAAAAGACTGTATCCCAAATCTTGAAATCTGCAATGGTAGCATCCAACTCCAAATAGTCCATTCATTCAGATTTGAATGGGGTTGTGCATTTATGAAAGCCTTTCAAATGCAGGTGCATAATACATTTAGGAGTGTGATCCCGGTGTCATTCAAAGACTTGTTTTGAACTCAAACAAACACTGAGCACGAATGGATTGCAAAACGGGATTATGTTCTATTCAGAAGACCTTTCCTGCTGCATCTTTGTTATGTACACAATATGCAAGGTAATGGTTCTGGGTACTTGAGGAATAACACCATTGAGAATGTATTTAGCATTGTGATATTTGAAGGTCAAAGGCAAGATTTAAAGTATCAGAATCAAGATAAACATTTGGAGAACATGTTTTTTGTGTGGTTGGAATAAGCAGTAATAGGTGATATGGTAAAGCAGGACAGCATACTTCCAAAATTAAACTGAGCATCTTTCCTGATTAATTTTCATCAAACTTTTAAAAGTGAATCTATTCTTTTTAGAGGGGTTTCCCCCCTCAGATATTCTCTACATGGCCCTTGAATACCCACAAACCCTCCAAGTATCCCTATTTTCCAGGGACAGTTCCAGATTTACAGTATCTGTTTTGATCTCATAATGTCCTGCTTTTCCTTAGGATGTCCCTATTTTCATTGGCAAAATGTTGGTGGTTATGGGGTTATCCAACCCTGAGCCATCTGAAGGCAGCCCTGTATGGCGAAATTTATTAATGTTTAATGTTTTACTATGCTTTCATATTCGTTGGAATCTGCCCAGAGTGGGTGGGGCAACCCAGGCAGATGGACAGGCTATTATTAACCCCCCATATTCACCGGAGAAATGTTGGAGGGCATGCATCAATCACTGTCCCATCTGCCTCCTTCCTGTGCCATAAAGTTGGTTAGAGGGTTTTTCCTCCCAAGGCTCCTCCACAAAGGATGTGTTTGAGCGGCTTCCCACTTAACCCACACTTTCTAGGCATCGGTCTGAGCAGTTCTCCCTGCTCCTTTCCCAGGGAAAACCCACTCTTTAGTGCTAAATTTGAACAAACATCCATTTGGAGTGCTGTTTGCTCTGACTGAGCCCCAAAGAGAGGGGAAAGAAGCAGGAAAAGAGGAAGTGTGGCTAAGCCCCTAGTGGACGGGGAGCAGAGCAACCACCATTTTGCGGTGTAAACAGAAGTAATCAGAGCTGTACCAAATTGTCCAGTCTAGATCAGACTCCCGCCACCAGTTAATTAGATCTTGTTGGGGTGATACTGATTTAGATTAGCAGGAAGGACTTCCAAGGTCAATGGGTGTGGCTTTCTGATAGGGTTGAGCCCTACCAATTCTTTTTCTCTCTCTCTATTTAAAAAAATTAACCCCAAACTGCTTTCTGATGGATAAAATGGCCTACTATAAGCAATATAATAACAATTGCAGAAGGGAACAGTAGTCCAATGAAACCATAAACAAAGGCAATGAAGAACAAAAAGCAAATTAGAATTTATGACCTGAAAGCTATAAACTTTGGAAATGAGCTGCCTTCAGGTGAAAAGCAATAAATAATGAGTATATGCATCTCCGTGGAAGTCACCATCACATTATAAATTAATACTAACATCATAATGGCCCAAGACAAAATTAGTCTTGAATCTATAAAAGCAGATGCATAATACAAAGGAGTAATAAAAAGAAGACAGAAAGTGTGTTTAAAATTAGAAGGGCATATGGCCTTTGTTTTGTGAGGCAATTTCCATGGTGTTAAAGAGAGATGTTTTAGTATATAATCTGAACATATTGTCGGGTTGTCAAAAAATACCTAGTCAGCTTCTTTCTTTTTTCTTGTTCAATTTCACACAACCCAGCTGAATTGTATTTTTGCACATCACAATTCCTTCTTGCATCTACACAGAAGTTTTTCATATTCTCAGTTCAGCACTGCAACACTAAAAAAAAATAAAAATTCATGTAGTAAAACAGGGAAAGTTTTCCCAACATTTTCCCTAACTCACACCTAAAATCTTTTTCTTTTATGAGGCACAAAATATATCCATCTCATATTCACGGAATGAAGCTGATGTGATCTCCAGAGTCTGAAAAGAATGTCAGGCATTGTACGGTCTGTGGTGGTCAGAGATGCTCTTGACGAACATGCATATCCTTCTAAACTGTCGCTGAATTATGATGCCTGAGGAGCAAACAGCAAGCATTCTCTTCTATTTTACCTTTCCCTGTTTCATCCCCATGTCATGAGGTGAACAGAGGTGTTTGCTTAAAAGCAGCCACAGCACCCATGCACTTGGTTTTCTCTTAGGTCAGGGATGGGGAAGCCTGTGGGCCTCTGGAGATTCCTGGATCTTAACCAGCCAGCGTGGTGAAGGCTGTTGTCATTCAACAACATCTGGAGGGCCACAGGTCTCTGTATTTTATATTATATATTGCACTTATAGACCACTTTTTCTCCAAGGATCTCAAAGTGGCATATACATGATTCTGTGAGGTAGACTAGGCTGAGAGGTGGTGCCTGGCTCAGTGAGCTTCGTGGTCAAGTGGAGATTTGAACCCGGGTCTCCCAAGTCCTAGTCCAACACTCTAACCACTACACCACACTGGCAGGAGTATGTGGTACACCCAGTGCTTTTTTTCTGGGGGGACGCAGGGGGACGCATACCCCTAAACATTTTGAGAAACTAAAGGGAGAAAAAACTTTTTTTAAAATATGTTTTTTAGTTTCTTCTCTAGCACAGTGAATCGTCAGTTCCGTTGCTACCCCTGATAGCGGCTCATTTATTTCCTGTCACGGTGTTTGCTGGGTACACCACATTAAGCAGTGAAGAGAATTTTACAGTCACATGGCTTCCTAAGATCAGTTGCTGCAATATAGTAAAAATAAGCCTCACCATTTTGGCAGAAAATTCAGAAGACTGGTTTACCAAACAGTTATATGCACCCCAATGTAAACTGTGTTTAGCCTGTATTCATCTCTTTTAACCCTCTATGAAATGGTAATTTTGTGTGTGAGAGAGGGAGAGGGAGAGTGTTGTGGAGATTGTTTGTTGCCCCAGAACATACAGTTCTCTGACTACCTTACAATTAATAAGAAAAAAGGAGGGAAAGACAATTGAAATTGGACAAACTGGAACGTGTCCAAAGGAGGGCAACCAAAATGGTCAAAGGCCTGGAAACAATGCCTTATGAGGAACGGCTAAGGGAGCTGGGCATGTTTAGCCTGGAGAAGAGGAGGTTGAGGGGTGATATGTTAGCCATGTTCAAATATATAAAAGGATGTCACATAGAGGAGGGAGAAAGGTTGTTTTCTGCTGCTACAGAGAAGCGGACACGGAGCAATGGATCCAAACTACAAGAAAGAAGTTTCCACCTAAACATTAGGAAGAACTTCCTGACAGTAAGAGCTGTTCGACAGTGGATATTGCTGCCAGGGAGTGTGGTGGAGTCTCCTTCTTTGGAGGTCTTTAAGCAGAGGCTTGACAACCATATGTCAGGAGTGCTCTGATGGTGTTTCCTTCTTGGCAGGGGGTTGGACTTGATGGCCCTTGTGGTCCCTTCCAACTCTATGATTCTATGATTCTATGATTCTATGAAATAGAAAGGATACACATGAACCAAAGCGGTGACGACATGAATACAACAAAACACATTGCACCCCAAAATCAGATTTGAAAACAAACAAAGAAAGAGCTATACCAGCTAATTGTCATAAAAGGTCTTCGTCTACAGAAAAGTATTTACCTGGTGTCCGGAAGAAAACAAAGAGAGTGTTTGGTGAGCCTCTCTAGAAAGACTATTCTATAACTAGGGTGTGACGCTACTGAAAATGCCCTCACACTGGTGGTTACTGGTCTAACCTCATTGGGTGAGGACACCTGGAGAATGGCCTCCGAAGAGGATCTTAAGGCTCAGATAGGTATATGTGGAAGAAGACGGCCTCAAACCATTTGGGACAGCAACACTTTAAATTGGGCATGTAAAAGGATTGGAAGCCAGTACAGCTGAGAAAACACAGGTGTAATATGGTCAACCCCAGAATAAGGTAATATTTTTGAGACTCCGTTATGGACCAGCTACAGTTCCCTGAGCATTTTTAAAGACAGCCTCATGTACAGCACATTGCAGTAATCTAAACAGGAAGTTTATTGGGAATATTGAGAACAATACATTCCTAAAAGGTAAAGCTAAAGGTACCCCTGCCCATACGGGCCAGTCTTGACAGACTCTAGGGTTGTGTGCTCATCTCACTCTAGAGGCCGGGAGCCAGCGCTGTCCGCAGACACTTCCGGGTCACGTGGCCAGCGTGACGAAGCTGCTCCGGCGAACCGGCACCAGAGCAGCACACGGAAACACCGTTTACCTTCCCGCTATAAAGCGGTACCTATTTATCTACTTGCACTTAAGGGTGCTTTCGAACTGCTAGGTGGGCAGGAACTGGGACCGAACGACGGGAGCTCACCTTGCTGCGGGGATTCGAACCGCCGACCATGCGATCGGCAAGTCCTAGGCACTGAGGTTTTACCCACAGCGCCACCCGCGTCCCTAATACATTCCTACAGACGAACAAAAAAAAATCATGCTTAGTGCAGTGGTACCTCGGGTTAAGTACTTAATTCGTTCCAGAGGTCTGTACTTAACCTGAAACTGTTCTTAACCTGAAGCACCACTTTAGCTAATGGGGCGTCCCGTCGTTCGGTCCCAGCTGCCACGCCGCTGGAACACGATTTCTGTTCTCAACTTGAAGCAAAGTTCTTAACCTGAAGCACTATTTCTGGGTTAGCAGAGTCTGTAACCTGAAGCGTATGTAACCTGAAGTGTATGTAACCCGAGGTACCACTGTACTTGGTGCTAAAATGTACTAAAAAGTCAATTTAAAAGTCAAAGACTGATTATACAATAGTATAACATATAGTCTTCTCCTGAAAATTGCCTATACCTGTGAAATACTTCATTGGATTAAAAAGTTAGTTACCTAGAAACCATTTCGCGTAGAGGGTGTATCAAAGCTGATAATAATTTATCGTTGCATACCCATATATTTTGTAAAGCTGTCAGCAAAGTCTCGTAGAGACTGTTTTCTTCTTCCTCTTTTCCTTTGTTTGCTTCCCTTTGCAATGAAACTAAAGAAGTGTATACTCTGAGATGAGAAGAAAAAAAGTTGAGGCATATAAAAGAGGTCGTGCATGCAGAAAAGCTATTAAAAATACCAATATTTCATGACTAACGACTAAAGGTAGCGGTAAACTTGTCAAGAGGGAAGCAAATGGCATGACCCCAAATAAAATTTCTGAAACGAATGAAGAGGCCCTAACACCATCCATTGTTCATACTGATTAAGAAAACTAGGTAGAACAAACAGCTTTGATGTACTTAACCTTGAGCTGCAAACAATTAAACAGGGCTCTTGTTTTTTGTGGTGTTGTTTTTTTTACAACTCCCGCAGTTGCTCTATTGTACTGAGAATTATGTAGCATATTATCTTAGGATAGAATTAATGGTGTCTAGTTTTATTCATACTTCATCAGCATATAATGGTGAGATAGCAACCACCCTCCCTGTTTCTTAGCCCATAATTATATGCTCTCAGGAGCATCTGAACCAACTCAGATGACCTGGGCAGACGAAGGGCTGGTTACCACGTGAGCTTGAGATCCACTAAAATCTATCTAGATATAGTAGCTACAAGCTCTCATTTGCTACAGCTGGCCTGAGAAGCTTTCTGCCCTCTGGGCAATATAGTTGCCCTTACTGCTCCCCTTTCTGATCCTGCGCAACAGCACTTGGCTTCTTTGGGGAGGAGTAATGGAGGTCATTGTAAGTAAGTTGGCAGGCAAGTGAGGGATGCCGGAGGGCTTACTGACTGCCCTACTTCCCCTAATGGACTTAAGTACCGTATTTTTCTCTCTATAGGACGCACCCGAGCAAAGGACGCACCTAGTTTTTAGAGGAGGAAAACAAGTAAAAAATATTTTGAATCAAATCAGTGTTGGGGCTGAAGGGGGAAGCCCAGGGTTTCCCCATAAAGCCCCGGCATCCCCAAGCTAGAACAGTGAAACGTTGCACAGCACTCCGTCTCTCTGTTCTGGCTTCGGGGACAGCCTTTCAAGCCTCTGCAGGGCAGCGGAGTGCTTTGCGCAGCTAACCCCGAAGCCTTTGGAGCGCAGCACGAGGTACCGCTGCGCTCCAAAGGCTTCAGATGGCTATCCCTGAAGCCTGGAGAGTGAGAGGGGTCGGTGCGCACCAACCCATCTCGCTCTCCAGGCTTCAGCGAAAGCAACGCGTAGCCTCCAGAGCGCGGAGGGAGCGCTCCCTCTGTGCTTTGGAGGCTTTGCGTTGCTTTCGATGAAGCCAAGGAGCCTGCATTCGCTCCATAGGATGCACAAACATTTCCCCTTCATTTTTGAAGTTTTTGAATGTTAAAGTCTGGGCATTCGTTTAATTTCCAAAGAATGGTGTCAGATAGATAGAAAGATGATTTCACTGCGATTTCACTACCCTTACTTCAGCAACTTGCCCCAACTGAATGGATGAGTGAGTTAATCACATGCTGCTACCTGAAGACACCATGCAATGTTAAGGACGATTGCTTCTGAGGTTGCCATTTTCATGCAAGGAGAGCATTCTTATAATGGTTGAGGAGGAAGGAGTATAGCTCAGTGGTAGAACATCAGCTTTGAATGCATCAAGTTCCCGGTTCAGTCTCTGGCATTTCCAAGTAGATTGGTGAACATCACCTTTCTGAAACCCTGGAGAGAAGACTTCCATCTTTACTGGTTTTTTAAACTCGGAAGGAATCTCAATTCACAATGGTTCAGACCTGACAATTCTCAAGGCCATGCTATTCAAAACCGAATCATCAAAATTCAATAGCTAGTACCACTTCCTACGTAAGTCAGAGAGCAAAATGGCTCTTCTGTAATGGAGAAGTGGTATAACTGAGTTTCACAAGCACTCAACACATTCACCAGCAAGGTTATTTCCATACACCAACCTTCCTCCCTGGTGCCTTTAGGACTATACTGTTAATGTATAAAGGTTTGTGCATTAGGAGAAAAGAAGGACAAAAAAGGGTTAAGTTAGGTGTGTTGGTTAATTTTGGGTCTGTTTGTCTTGCACCTGCAACTTGTTAAACACCTGTGAACCGCCTTGAGATCTGTGGGTATAGGGCGGTATATAAATTTAAATAATAACAACAAGAAGAAGCAGAAGAAGTATGTGAGAATGAGTCAGCAAGCACAGACCACCCAAGCGTCCCTATTTTCCAGGGGGATCCCTGATTTAGAGAAGCCATCCCAGTTTCTGATTTGATCCTGGAATGCCCCAATGTTCCTTAGGATGCCCCTATTTTCATTGGAGAAATATTGGAGGGTATGGAATTATTTGACTCCCGTGCTGTCTGAAGGCAATCCTGTATAAGGGCAGGGTTTGTTTGTTTTTTAAATAATGTTTAATGTTTTATTGTGTTTTTATAAGAAAGATGTGTGGGGTATTAAAATATACTCAGAGTCGAGAGTGGATTTCATGCTCTTTATTCAGCTCATAGTGGTGAGGAGGAATGAAAGTTTCTCCAAAGTATCTGCTCTATATACATTATTTACACAATGGGCTGCACGTGATTGGCTAATTCTGGAATTCTCCTGTAGGCCAATCAGGTTGTGGATTCACTTCCATCTGGAGCTGGATTGGGTGGCTCCTGCAGACCAATCATACTGCTGCATTGTTCTAGGACCAATCAGACTGCTGCATTCTGAATCCTATTGTACTAGGACCAATGAGACCGCTGCATTTTGGATCCTCTTCAACTCAGTACATAACAAGTATAAATAGTAAAATTATCATTATGGAATGGGACATCCCTATTTTCATCGTAGGAATGTTGGAGAGTATGCAAGCATGTGGGTGTGACTCCGCATAATATAAAGTTGTGTTTGAACCAAGTTTGCTCTTGGCCTGAGCCTAGCCTGTATTCGAATGTTGCAGGGATTGTCACTGCAATCATAAACCTCCTAATCCCTGAATCGTCCACCAAAAACCATTTTGTGTGGCCACCCTCCAAATAACTCACAACGCACACTTAATTTTTGTTTAAGGTTTTTGGCATAATTTTGGCCACAACTTTATTTAAATACAAAACCATGAGTGGTTGTTTAGGCATTGGTTAAGACTATCTGTCCCCCCGCCTGGGGACAGAACTGACTTCCGGGCACCACCGAAAGACAGTGCGGGGGAAAGCAAGTCGGGGAGGCATTGAAGCTGAGTCACAGACCCTCAACTCTCACCCGCCTGCTCCCCGAAGGCTTGCTGGCCCTAGTCCCATTCCAGGGATTGGACGAAAAGATGGCAAGCCCCAGGATTCCTTTAACAGAATTCCCTTTCCGCAGCAACCATGGAGGGGCAGGCCCAGCCTTTCCTAACCCCTCCTCCACCAATTTATAACCAATGCCTAACCGCAACCTTACAAGTTGTGACAATTTGCTACGCAGTAGGCAAAAACCAAATGGCCCAGCCAATCAGCCAGATGGACAAAATTCCTACCAGGCCCCTGCCCCAACGGCAGACGACCCCATGACAGGCATAGCAAGGTCAATGCAACAACCCCTTACTCAAGGGCGGGTGGGCGGGTGATCCGTTGCATGCAGCAAAGAGAAAGCTGCAGGCTGCGTGCAGAGTATTTAAACATTTTACCCCTCCCACCAAAATTGCAACATAACTTTTACCCCAGCAACCCAGTGAACCAATCACTGCCCCAGGCCATCTTTAGAGACCCTGCCTGGTAACAGAGGGGTGGCTCAGCAGACCCCACCGCAACACGTGCTCTCCCTGAAGGAGAACACGCTTTGTCCTCATTTTGCTTCATTTGAGGTGGTTATCCAAAATGCCCACGTTCCAGTTCAGCCAGGCCATGGGAATCAAACAAAAGGAGACCGGTTCTAGTGTCTGGTAAGGTAAAAAATAGTAGTTGCTTGACTATGGTGTATGGCTTTTTAGCTTGTGATTCTTTCTCCTGTTAGGAAAGTGATGGCCTTGAATCTGATGCAAAAAAAGGCTCCTGCGCTAGTTGTACCATCTACCATTATTTGCAGAAATCCTCCTATATCTACCATGCGTGCTAAAGTTATAAAGGCCTTTCATTCGCAAAGCATGCAGCTTGATTTAACACCATTATTATTTCTTGTATTTATGGGCCGTGAAAAGCAACATCGCACAGTCTCTTTACTGAATGCATAATGCAGGCAACAGCCAATTGTTGTGTTGTATTCAGTGAATATAAAGAGGTTTGTTGTGCAGCTTTTTAAAATCCTACATTGTTTACCAGCTTAGATGTCTTTGATGTGAATGCTTTGTGTGTCTTCTTATGGATCGAGTCAGATTGCTAAATCAACATGTCAAAATAAGGGAGGCTTCGAATGGAACATAATGTTATAGTCAATAAGGGCTGCCATCAAAAGTGTCAGTCCAATGTATTTGGAAAAGGTCTTTTTCAACCATTCATTGGATGAGTGCGGATTAAAAAAAAAAAAGATAATTGGGCAAAATAAATTTATCCCAAAATTGGGGGGCTGTGCCCTGCTTGTGTTTCTTAAAGCTATGAGGTGGCTGAGAGTTTTCTAAGTTTTCCCCTCTTACGTTTTAATAGAAGACCTGTGCTGCTTACATTGGCATGAGGCTCTTTCCGCAGCTTCTGGCAGCTGTACTTCCTTGTATGCCTTGGGAATGTCCTTAATGCCATGTCATGTTGCATCATTCCCAAGGGCTTCCAATGTCACATTGTTCCCAAGGCCAACAGGAAACAGCACAAGACTCTCCTCATCTTCCTTCTGGCCACACTTCCTGGTATGCCTTGGGAGTGACACAATACGATATGACACAATGTAGATTTTCCTGTCCACAACCATGGTTGTCTGGCCGGGAAACCAGGAAAGGGTAGACACTATAAGGCATATCTTTGTATTTCTTATAAATGCATCAAAACCTTTTCAGACTAATGTTGAGGGTGCATCTTCATAACTTGAGACTTATACAAGCTTTGGTTCCCACTTGCTTTACTAATAAACTTTAATATTCATGACATGGCATCTTTTGTCGTGATGTCTGTCCCTCTCCTGACTGAAGGACCTATTCTGCTGTTAGAATGGAACAAACTTTATCATCATCAGCATAAACTTTATTGCACTAGCCGACGGCCATGGCATCATTTACAAAGGAAACAGAAAGAAAGACAACAATAACCAACAGAATATTAAAAACCAAGAAAACTTCAAAAATTAAAAAAGTCACTAAACAAAGCTTCCTTCAGATGTCTTCTAAAAGTTAGATAGCTGTTTATTTCTTTGACATCTGATGGGAGGGAGTTCCACAGAGCGGGCACCACTACTGAGAAGGCCCTCTGTCTGCTTTCCTTCATTATTTAAAAACACACACAAAAATGCACTGTACTTCATTCTTCTACTACTAACTCTAGTACTGGGATAGATAAAGCCTATGTCTACATCTACCATCCAGATGTGGACTTTCTGCTCTTTTTTGAGACCCATTTTGGAGTCTGTGTAAGGTTCTGACACTAAGCTGTGGGGAAATCCAAAATTGCTGCTAGGCCCCATCACATTTCAAAGGTCATTGGACAAGCATCATGATTTAGAAGGCTTCCAAAAATCAACACTTTTCTCAACCAGGGTGGACCTCTCATAGGAACATAGGAAGCTGCCTTGGTATGAATCAAACCCTTCCTCAATACTGCCTACATTGACCAGCATCAGCTGTCCTGGATTTCACATAGTGGACATTCCCAACCCTAGCTGGAGGTAAGGTAAAGGTGAAGGGACCCCTGACCATTAGGTCCAGTCGCGGATGACTCTGGGGTTGTGGCGCTCGCTTTTTTGGCCGAGGGAGCCGGCGTACAGCTTCTGGGTCATGTGGCCAGCATGACTAAGCCGCTTCTGGCGAACCAGACCAGCGCACGGAAACGCCGTTTACCTTCCCACCAGAGTGGTACCTATTTATCTACTTGCACTTTGACGTGCTTTCAAACTGCTAGGTTGGCAGGAGCAGGGACTGAGGAACGGGAGCTCACCCCGTTGCGGGGATTCGAACCGCCAACCTTCTGATCGGCAAGTCCTAGGCTCTGTGGTTTAACCCACAGCGCCACCCGCGTCCCTGGAGGTATCTGGGAATAAATCTGAGCTAACTTCCTTCAGCACCTGCAACATATCTTCCTCGTGTTATTGACCAGAGGCAGTGAAAGCAATGCAGATGAGGATCTCATGCTTCAGTAAGACTACAATGTTCCTAGTTCCTAGGAAATTAAGATTCAGTGTATGTAATAACACAAAATGGCACCAGGATGGATGCTTTCCAGGCTAGTGATGTCATCAGGAACATAATTAGGTCTGAAAGCCCAACTGATCTAATGGTACAGTAGCTTAGTTGGTAGATTCAATGTGGGACAGATGCTGCTGAGCTATTCTCCCACCTGAGATTTGTGGGATAATCAACCTTATGTAACCAGCATGCTTAACTCTAATTAATATATGAAAGGGGCTAAGACCATGGAATGGGCTGCCCTGCCAGGCTTAGTTAGGTCAAACCCTCTTACTTTGGGAGGGTTATCAAGCCTTTGTTCTTCCCATGTGAAGAACACCATGTGAACCTTAACAGTAAGAAGGTTTAAGCTAGATGTTCAAAGCTTAGACTGTGTGGCTTAAGCAAACAATCTTTGTGTTTCTATACAAATAATTTAGAACAAGTGCTGGAAGAGAGCTATTGTTTGGGGGAATTGAGACCTGAAATGAAATGGGCAGCAGAAGGACTGGTGGTATCACCACTAGTCTCATCTTGAATGAAATCAGACTGAATTTAATGCTGAATAACTTGTTCCAATGCTGTCAAGAACTTATTCCAGTGTCCTCAAAGGGACTTGTTCAAGGCTAATTTTAGCTGGACTGGAACCACTGTGTATTTGGCTCTTTCATAGCAAAGATATTTATTTGGATATACGGAGGCACAACCATTGCACTTATGAATGAGACAATAAGACAGATTCACTTCTAGGCTAGAGGTAAGTGAATCAGGAAAGAACATGCTGTTTCATGGAGAGAGAAACATGGTTGCTTTTTTCGAGTATAAACTCAAACTGAAGCATAGTTACTCAGATGCAAGTCATATTGGTTTCAATAGAAGTACTTCAAAGTCAGTGGCGACAGGGTCAGCTACATTGACTTTGAAATTCCTTGCTTCCTTTCCCCCCTTCTATCTTATTTTCATCTTTCTTTCTTTTTAAAAACCAATCGACAGTGACATCACATGTGTTGGAGCAAGCCAACCTGACCTAACAGATCTGAATTCTAAAGCAAGGTTATTAATTCAGCTACCATGAAGGTGATACCTTTCTGTCTTCATTTATGAATGTACTTTTGCCAAGGATAATAAAAAATATTAAATCAGATGCCAGAGACTTTCTTTCTTGTTCTACTTATTTTCTCCGTTCAACAGAACAAATATAAATGGGCAGATTGATTTTGCGATGACATTAATAGAAATGGAAGTAGTAATTGAACTTTCATACTAAACTTTTTTGGAATGTGGTGCTTGTTTATAAGAAGCTGATCCAACAGAAGAACTAAATTAAACTTCTGTAGGGTGGCTGATATTGGACCATGAAACTTGGTGTCTGGTAGACTTTGCCCCAGGCATACAGGTAAGGGGAAATACAGATTTTATATATGACAAAGGAGTTAGTGGGGAAACAGTCCAAGAACACCTCTCTTCCCTTTCTTACCTGTGTGGAGTTCCATATAGGAGGGCCATTGCTCCCTACTATTAAGGGGAAGATTGTTAAAGCATTAGCATTAAGACAAATCACAGTATTCATTTCTGGGAAAAGGGGTGAAGGAGATGGCTTGTATGAGGTATTCCATGATTGGTTCTTCAGTCATATAATCGAAGCCAAATTTAGGAGTTTCTGACAATCTAAGCCACAGCTGAGATGAATGAATTTTTCCAGATAGAAGGGGGTGTGCCTCAGGACAGAGAGTTATAGATTATCATTGTTGTTGTCATTGTATATTTCTCAGTTTGCCTTTAGGAGCTCCCATTGATCTGCTTTTCTTTATTTTCTTTTAAAAAAACACTGTAATAGATCATGGACTTTATAGTGACACACACTCAGAGAGAGAGTCAACAAGGTCAAAATATTGGAAATTGAGATGAAAAGAGGATTGGGATACACAAAGCATTGTACAAGATAAAAAAATATATGAAACAAGTATTTCCCTATTGTAATGCATAGAATGTTTCATGTTTGTCAGGACCAAACAGGGTTTGATAGCTGTAGAAGACAGAGAGAGAGAGAGATGTGTGTGGAAAATGGATGCTTCCAGAATTAAGATTCTCATGATGAACAATAATCTGAAGGATCATGAATCTGCAAGTTTCTTGTCTGCATCTCCAGCTGCTTTGGTGCTTGTGTTCAATGAACACGGTGGCAAAAGGAATATGGAATATTGGCTAGCCACTAAGCAATAACTGCTCAGGATTAATATACTATGGAAGAATCTCATCCCATTCTAGGAGTAATAGAGACAGAATGGAGGTCTTTCTAGGCAATCAGTCTAGCCATTTCATTTGGTGGTAACTTCATGAAGGTTGCTACATGAGGCAGAAACCCACAAAATATACCAGTCATTATTCATATGGCAATGCGATGAAATGATCTCAATGAATTTTAAGCAATGACAAATATTTATTTGGGGTGGGGAGTGCCTCAGTAACATTCACTAGTATGGGGCATTATTGCAGTCAAACCAACAATTTATGCTTTGTCAGATGGGCAGAGGAAGGAGCTGAGGCTCACAGAGCTTTCCTGTAAAATTTGCTCTGTGTGATCACTTCCTTTGTTTGCCTTGGCAGGAAGGCGTAACACTATATCCTTCCTTCCTATCTGGGCATCTTTCTTCATCATGATTCCAAGCTGACCACACATGTATGCTTGAGTTCTGCAGCTCAGGCACCATTTTGAACTTACATTTTGTACTTTTGTAACTTAGATAGTAGTTCTAAACCTGCCTTCATTTTGCTACTGTGATAGCCGCTTCAATACCTAGATTGTGTAAGTAAATACTACTTTTATTTCTTCACCAAACAATGTATGTCTGTGATTGTTATTTTTAAGGGGGAGATAAGGGGCAATACCTTGACTATTGTTTCTAGAAGGTTACATCAAACTTGTCTTAGCTTCCAGGTTTAAACTACAAATGATGGTACTCTGCTGATCTCGCTAATGTGAGCAAGGAAAAATAATAAGTAAACAATATATCATCTTTTGGTATCTAAATCCATTCCTACAACTAGTTGGCTGCAATTCACTATACCTGGACAGGTGTGATAAAGGACGCGATCCTGTCAACAGTTCAATTGTCTTCAGTATATGAATAGCTCATAGCACAAGAGGGAATATACTCGGTCCAGTATCACCAGATCACCCAATTGACTCTTTGCCTCCTTAACACGAAGGAAACAAGTGAAGCAGTTCTCATATACAGCCAGTTTCCATACACTTAGTGTGGCTACAGACTTTCAGCCTAACCCTCATTTCTCATGAATGTGGATCAACTTGCAGCAGCCTTCCATGAGCAATGAGTAATGGCAGAGAGAAGGATGTCTGATATTCTACAACTACATTGGAAGGTAAAGATAAAGAGGGCTATGAGGAAATTGCAAAAGAGAGGCAGACCCTTTATTGTCAGAAGGCAAAGGTAGACCCTTGATTGAACTTATTTCAGAATGATGGAGCTTTGGTCTGCTCAGCAGGAATCAAGCACAATAGTACAAACAAAATGCAACCAAAGCCAACTGAATATGGCCATGTGTTGAAAAGAAGCATTATGACTAGGGATGGGTGAATTAGAAAGAATTATTTCTTTTCTCACCCATAACTCTATTCTATTCCATTTCTGAATTAATCTGCATCTTTTTAAAAAAAAATATCTGCAAGGCAATTCATAAGTACACATTTTTAATTTATTTACAAATTTTTAAATGCTATTTTTTTATAATCTTAACATTGAATAAGGCAGTACTGCTCTGATGATTGGGTAGGATTTGTAACTAGCTCCAGCTAATCAACTGTCCACAGCCGATTTCTGCTGTCGGCTTCTTCAGGGGGTTCCAGAGGTACATGTGAGATCAATGTAGTGAGATCCCTCTGAAGAAGCCCACATCAGAAATTGGGTGTGGACAGTTGATTAGCTGGAGCCCCACCTCTCTATAAAGAGATTCTTGACCCACAGTCATGAAGTTGATGGAGAGCCAAGTTTCAGTCGGTGTGTTACTCGGAGAGAGCACATCAGGTCAGTACGTACTGGCATTAGCAATGACTGAATTCCTCAAGCATCTCTAATTATGAAGAATGGGGCTGCAAAGGTCACATTCAATCAGGATCCAGAAGGATCATATAGATTCATTAAGTCTGTGACCCTGAGTCTGTGACCTTGAGGCTCCACCAATAGTTGAGTCACTGATATTTATTATTTATTATTATGTACTACTCTTGCGTAAATTGGAAATGCAGGCAAATACTACATGGCAAAAGGAAGCTGGGATGTCTGTTTTAAAGTTTTGCAGGAATAAACTGAGATGTGTAGCGAGAGCTAGTGTATTTAACTGATGTCTTCTTCAAGTGTACATGCTTTAGTGGGCAAGGACTGCAGGGCCTCACATTTAGCTCTGCCCAATCTTTGCACATCTTATGCCAACTTAGAAAAATAGGAAGTGCCTTATATTGAGATAGATCGTTGTTCCATCTGGCTCAGGACTGGCAACACTATTTGTTAGGAGGTTTCCAGACATGGGATATTTCCAGTCCTACCTGGAGTTGCTGGGAAACTCTCTGCATGCAAAACAGATGCTCTGCTACTGAGCTAAGGCCCTCCGCTTCCTTCTCCCTGAAGATTAAGAACTCTGATTTTCCAGATTCTTAATTGCATGCTGAGTCTATATGAGTAGAAAAGGCTCCTCCTTGCATTAAAACAATAGAATTCTAAAGTTGGAAGGATCCTGAGGATCATCTAGTCCATGGGTAGGCAAACTAAGGCCCGGGGGCTGGATCTGGCCCAATAGCCTTCTGAATCCGGCCCACGAACGGTATGGGAATCAGCGTGTTTTTGCATGAGTAGGATGTGTGTTTTTATTTTAAATGCATCTCTGGGTTATTTGTGGGTCATAAGAATTTGTTCATATATTTTTTTTCTTCAAAATATAGTCCGGCCCCCCACAAGGTCTGAGGGACAGTGGACCGGCCCCCTGCTGAAAAAGTTTGCTGACCCCTGATCTAGTCCAACCCCATGCAATGCAGGAATATGCAGCTGCCCCATACAGGAATCAAACCTGCAACCTTGGTGTTATCAGCACTACTCTCTGGCAAACTGATACATGGGGAAGCCAGAAGGAGCAATGCAGCTGGTTCCTTCTACCCTTTTCAACTATGATGACCTGGGCAGGTCATTGGTTCTCAATATAAGGCATTTCACAAGATTGTTGTGAAGATAAAATTGGGATAAATTCATGCTCACTGGACAGCTTTCACAGTAGAGGGCTTCAGTAGTGCTGGGGCATTTTATACTTTATTGCTACCACCGGGAAGCAGAATTAAAAAGGTGGTTCTAACAATATTGTATAACTTTCATCCATTCTTAAGGAAATCAGCCCTGAGTGCTCACTGGAAGGACAGATCATGAAGCTGAGGCTCCAATACTTTGGCTACCTCATAAGAAGAGAAGACTCACTGGAAAAGACCCTGTTGTTGGGAAAGATGGAGGGCACAAGGAGAAGGGGACGACAGAGGACGAGATGGTTAGACAGTGTTCTCGAAGCTACAAACATGAATCTGACCAAACTGCGGGTGGCAGTGGAAGACAGGAGTGCCTGGCGTGCTCTGGTCCATGGGGTCACGAAGAGTCGGACACGACTGAACGACTAAACAACAACAACAACATAACTTTCATCATATGCAGAAGACACACCTCTTTGCCCTGGCTGTGAGACCAGGTATATATTTATTTGCACGCACACACACACACACACAGAGAGAGAGAGGGGGGGGGGACCACCCCATTCTTCTGATTGTAAGTTTTTTCAAGTGCTTTTAATGTTATATTGTTGATACCTATCCTGGAACCTTGTGGTGAAGGATGGCTAAGAAATCCCATAAAATAACAACTAAAACCACAGTGATTATGATGATAGTGTAATTAACATGAAACCATTAGAATAACACGTGCAGAGATACAATCTAGCCCTCACTTTGCTGATGGTGCTGCATGGTGACTGAGCTGCCTTTCATGGAAGTGAAAGTTTCCAAACTGCCAACGGACAGATTATGCAGCATATTTTGTGCAGAGTTTAGATTCCCCACAAGGTTGAGATTTGGGTTCCTTTTAAACGCCGGACCACTTCAAGCAACAGGAGTTGGCAGAAAGCCATGAACAGTAGCAGCTTTTGGATTTCAATATCATTTCAAATGCACATCAGCTGCCAAGGTTAAATCTGTAATTAAGTGATAATCCCATAGCAGCACGGGGAGTAGAGAAGACATAGCACTACCCACATTCACAGTGACGAAGGTGGGAATCTGTCTTTCTAAGTTGTGTAATGTTTCAAAGGGCATCACAGATCTATTACGGAACTTAACTAACTGGATAAGAACAGTACTTGAAGAGATAGATAGATATAGATATACCGCACCAGCCAAATGTCTCCATTCTCTCCATAATTGAAATACAAGTCAAGGTAAACATGTAGAAAGAAAAGAACTTTTTTTTTTTTTTTTTAAGGAGAGCTGTCAACTTTTCCCTCATCTGGGAATACTCACGTACCACTTCCTAGCAGAAAATACCTGTAAGTGGCTTACAATATAAGCCGCTCTTAGCAAATGCTGCAGATGCACCTCTTTATCTTCGACACCTGGGATGTGCGTTTTCAGGACACGCCCTATTCCTGTGACTGTACAGCCAAGAGAGTGGTGTGCATCTGGGCACCCCCTTAAAAAGGCCAGGGGTGTGATGGGTTCAGCCCCCAAGCCCCTGTCTCTTTTGACTTTGAGGGTCTTGCCTTCCCATACCTGAGAGGCCATTGCAGCCAGAGCTGGGTGGTATCAGGTATCCATCCCCTTCCCCAGCCGTGCCAGAAGATGGCTGCCTCAATGGACCCACCGTGGCCACACCATGTGGCAAATGTCACCCACCCGGAGCCCCAGGTGAGTGGTTATTTCAGGACACACCCTTTCATGTAACTGTAATCTGTTACAGTGGTACCTCGGGTTACAGATGTTTCAGGTTACAGACGCCGCTAACCCAGAAATAGTACCTCGGGTTAAGAACTTTGCTTCAGGATGAGAACAGAAATTGTGGTGGCGGCAGCGTGGCAGCAGCAGAGGGCGGCCCCATTGGCTAAAGTGGTACCTCAGGTTAAGAACAGTTTCAGGTGAAGAACGGACCTCCAGAATGAATTAAGTTCTTAACCCGAGGAATCACAGTATAACTGTTTCTGATACTGAATTTTTAACTCTAACATGCCCTGGAACCTGCTGTTGAAGGATGGGTGATAAATTTTGTAATCATCATTCTCCCCCCCCCCCCTTTTGCTTTCCCTTTCTTCCCTCTTTGCCTCAGGCAGCAAACTATTTTGGTCTGGCCCTGGTCCAGAGTCTGGTGGAGTGGACAGCTATTTAATCCCTGAGTTTGTCTCCTGAAGTCCTGGCAATGACTCTCTGTCTCTGTCTCCCCTGCCACTCACCTGATCATTATTTTGAATGCCTTGGGAAGGCTTTTTAGACCACAGTGCCACCCACATCCTCTTGGGAAAGCTTTTTAAAGGCTTTTATGCAGTCTCTGTGAGTATTCAGGATGAAGAAGAAGAAGAAGAAGAAGAAGAAGAAGAAGAAGGAGAAGAAGATTTGGGGTCATGCAAGCAGGAACTCTGGGAGTCATGGGGTGGTTGTTGTTCAGTCGTTTAGTCGTGTCTGACTCTTCGTGACCCCATGGACCAGAGCATACCAGGCACTTCTGTCTTCCACTGCCTCCCGCAGTTTGGTCAAACTCATGCTGGTAGCCTGGAGAACACTATCCAACCATCTCGTCCTCTGTCGTTCCCTTCTCCTTGTGCCCTCCATCTTTCCCAACATCAGGGTCTTTTCCAGGTAGTCTTCTCTTCTCATGAGGTGGCCAAAGTATTATGGGGTGGACTCACTCTTTATTTAGTCTTCAAAGATGCTCATAATAGCTGACTCAATTTCAAATCAATCCAAGAGATGTTCTCTCATCATTGCAATATGTGGTGTTTTGCTATCCCATAGCTTTTGATAAGAGCCAGGTGTGTTCTGACTGCAGATGATCATTCAATATTACAACCAAAAGAAATCATGAGTATTGGGAATTTTTAGCAGTATCCTATGTTCTGAGGTCAGATTTCAATGTCTTTTCCTATTTTGTTCCAGCGTCTTTGAGGCATCTTTTCATTTTAGTCTAGGCATGTTGCCTCACAGCTTGAGTACTTGATTTGCAAGCTCCCTTCTGATGATTTATATCTATAGAGAAAGGAAGCCAAATGCAATCAGCAATTGAAATAAACAACCCTCCAGCTAGCAAACTGTTTGTCCCTCCGACGGCGAGTTCTGCATAGGTTGCAAAAACCCACAAAAGCAAAACACATTCTGACCTTTGATGAAAAATTGCAGGACATTTGCAACCCCCCTAAAAGTAGCCTCTGCAGCTATAAAGCATTCAAAGGTATTGTGAAGTGTGAATAGAAGAAGCATGATGGATATACATGCACATATATATTTCCCCAAAGCATAGATTGGGGACTTTATTATTTCTGACCATTGGGCATGCTGGCTGGGACTGATGGGAATTGAAGGCCAGCAACATCTGGAGGGTCGCAGAACTTTCCTCCCCCCCCCCCATAAAATCCTGTTTCAGACTTATCTAAAATGTCTGCCTGAGCAGAAAGGAATTTAAACATTTGGGGTGCATCCATGCCACAGACTTCAAATCACTTCTGCTGTTTGGGGATATACACCTTTAAAGCGCATTCAAGGCACACATGCCTTGAACTTCCTGACAGTAAGAGCTGTTCGACAGTGGAATTTGCTGGTGGAGTCTTCTTCTTTGGAGGTCTTTAAGCAGAGGCTTGACAACCATATGTCAGGAGTGCTCTGATGGTGTTTCCTGCTTGGCAGGGGGTTGGACTCGATGGCCCTTGTGGTCTCTTCCAACTCTATGATTCTATGCCAAAAAGAATCCTGGGAACTGTAGTTCATTGATAGTGCCAGGAATTATAGCTCCGTGAGGGGATAAATTACAGTTCTCAGGATTCTTCTAGGGGATGCACCTTAAATGTATGGTGTATACATAGTCTTGGCTTACAATAAGCTTTTTGTAGGTTTCTTGAAGCAATTCTGTTTTTTCTATGAAGAGACCTCTACCACCTTTACAAGATTACAATAGCAATGCTTAATTGTGTGGTGTGGGAACTCTTGTGATTTGCAAGCCTCGTGTCTTATTGTCTTCCTCAAAATTCCTTCAATACTTTGCCTGGGTATGAACCTCCAAATTTACCTCAGTGTTTCCTGTAGTAAAAAATCAGGTGGGGATCTCTCGTCTATGGGACATGGCACTTGTAAACAGGCACTTGGGGAAAGCAAGAAGGATTTTCAATAAAATTCACAAAAATTCTGAGGGGAGTTCGTTCAGCAGAGTCAAAGACCTCACCCTGTTCCTCCTCCTACATGTCCTACCTTGGACACAGAGGTAGCACAGCACTCTGTATTTATTCATTTGAAATATGTAGGTGCCACCTTTCAGTGGAATTTTCATGCTGGTTTACAATAGAAGAAAAACCATGTTGAGTCATTTAAAAGCCTGGGAGAATAAATATCCCTTTGCCTGGTGCAAAAGGAATAATAGTGTTGGCATCAGATGGGCCTCACTTGGGAGTAAACACCACAAACAATGAAAAGGTTCTCTTTCTGATGACCACCCAGCTTACCTCTCATGGCTGAAGGACCTGGAGGAGGACCTCATTGCACAGACAGGTTGGGATTGGATCAGGTACTTCTTCAGATATCCTCAGCCTTGTGGCTTTGAAGGTAAGCACCAGTGTAGCTGGGTACTGCCAGACTTGTGCCCAACACTAGCTGCCCCCTTGCACCCCAGCTTGCCTCAAGCTCCTCAAGACATGAACAACTGCCCCAACACTCTCACTCCATGGAGAGCTGACAGCTGAAGCTAGAACAGAAAGGAGTGACTGGGGTCAGCCAAAGTGGGTTGAAACATAAATACTCAAGTAAGCATGCTCAGTATATTTCATGGAGAGCAGAAGATGGAGATGGCTGGGCATGGGATGGAGACACAGCCTTAACAGTCACCCAGAGGGAAAGAAGCCAACAATTCCAGAGGCTGAGGGTGCAAAGATGTGTGTTTCTGGGGATTAGAAACAGTAACAGGGCATGGATGCCTCCTACATATTTCTTCTATCACTGAATATTTCCGATGCATGGATGTTCCAGAGAACCGTTGGGCTGCACCTAATAGGATGGAATTGCTTAACCTAACCTAACCTGGCTGGTATGGAAGACCACTGAGGAGAATCCCAAGCAACCTGTTTTCTTTGCTTTTTCCAAGAAACAACAAGATATAATTGTCATAATTCATCTGCTTGCTTGTACAAAGTCAATTTGTTCTGTAACATGTTTGCACTTTGAATATTTTGAAAGTTCAATAAATTCTATATTCCTCTATTTTCTTTTTATATTCTTTTTACATAACAACTTCACAATTGACATGGATTGTTCTTGGGTCCCCCCCCCCAATTGTTAGCTACATACCACTAAAATGATTATTTCTGTTTTTGTTTATGTTTTCCTTGTGCCATTAAAGGATTTCCCTCAAGATTCAGAGGTGGTCAACCCCTCTCCTGATTTTTGTACATTTAGGAGAGGGAGGAAGGAAGAAAAGGAGGAAGGAAGGAAGGACTCAAGGACTCTTACAATTTTCTGATATTTTGTACTTTGGCAGCCACCTGGAAAGAAGCTGTTGTCCATAGCTCTCATTAATACACCATCTGACTATAAGATATGTCAGCAATGCACATGGTGGTGGGAGGAAGGCTGTAACTGGCACAGAGGTGCTTGTACACTTTCCAGATTAGCTGTGAAAGCATGTCCATGTAGGGAACGCAAGAATTTGTAAGCCAAAGGTGAGACGTTGGGCTGTGACTTAGAATCATAGAGTCGGCACCACTCTCCTGAGGGCGTGTGTAGGTGGATGTGAAATGTCAAGTTGATCAGTGACCCAGCACAGAAATAAACCCAGACTTTTTATAATATTGTGAACACAAGAGGAGACGAAGATGGAAGAGGAATTAATAGCAGCTGGAGCAGGGAGAATGAATAAACAAACCAAGCCAAGACTCTACATGTGCACTGGTAACCTATATATAGTTTCTCACTCTTTATTGCTGGGACATTTTTTGCATACACAAAGCTTTGTTTCTTTTCTTTTTTAAGAGACCCACCTCAAAAAATAAATAAATCCTAAGATCAAATATGTGTGCATCAGTATTGAGGAAGCTTTTCAGACTGAAGCTTTCATACTTTCATGGACATCCTTCCAAGGGGAATATGCAAAAGTGAGCAGAGCAACAGATGTACCTTTCATTGTTGTAACAATGCATTCCCACCACAAAAAATCAGTAGTACATAGACCTACAGCCCACTCACATTTTCTGATCCTCTGTCCAGGCAAACAAGAAGCAATATCACAGCTCAATAAATACATTTTTAATGTAATTTGAAAGACTGGAGAGCTCATCCATTACAGCAGACCCTCCAAGTGTCCCTCTTTTTCAGGGACGGTCCCAGATTTACGGAAGCCATTCCAGTTTCTGATTTGATCCCCAAATGTCCTGCTTTTCCTTGGGACATCCCTATTTTAATTGGAGATGTGTTGGAGGGTATGGAGTTATGCCACCCCCAAGCCAAGGAGGTAAGTAAGCTTTGGAAGACGTCTGAAAGCAGCTCTGTATAGGGAAGTTTTAAAATGTTTAATGTTTTATTTTGGTTTTATATCTGTTGGAAGCTGTGCAGAGTGCCTGGGGCAACCCAGTCAGATGAGTGAGGTATAAATGTTGTTGTTGTTGTTGCAGTTGCATAGGATGTCTGTATTTTCATCAGAGAAATGTTGGAGGGTGTTACAGTGTTTTTCGTTTATTTTCCTCAAACATATTAATGCAGAACTATTTGCTTCCCTCAAAGAAAACTTGAAGTAAAATGTCAATCACGGGGATGTGTAAGCATTAGGGAGATGTGGTCTACACCAGATGTTTGAGGTAGAATCTGAAATGTGCCATGTGAGAAAACAGCTGGTACAGAATACCCAAAGGGCACTGTGGAGGCAGCTGTTTCAGGCAGAAAAGAAGATTGCATTTATTTGTCTCCTTTGGCATCTTTCTGACATGAGTAGGAAATGTAGGTTGCTCAAGCCAACTTGTTTCCAATTCCCATAAACAGAGGAAGGATGCAAAAGGTAGCATTGAGCCCTCAAGGTCTCAATTTCCAAATATTGCTTTTGGAAGTCAGAGCTGTAGTCAGGTTTTTTTCCCCAGCAAGAACTCAGTTCCAACACCTCTGAGGTCGATGTCATTGACATTCTAAGAGAACAAGGGTGAGTTCCAACACTCTTCTTCTAGAAAAATAGCACTGGCTGTAGTTATAGAGTTCTAAGTTTAGTTAATATCTTCACTCTATTGTCTCTTTCCAGCTGAGCATCACTAACTGTGAGATGTCAGTATGCTTCTGTCCTATTTACAGGGCCAAACTAGACATTAGACTAAACATGTGGTGAGAATATACTTATTTTGAAAGGTGCATCAGGTCATTGGGGTTCAATAGATATTATTGTAATTGAATATAAATATTGACCAAACTGCGGGAGGCAGTGGAAGACAGGAGTGCCTGGTGTGCTCTGGTCCATGGGGTCATGAAGAGTCGGACACAACTAAACAACTAAACAACAACAAATAAAATATAAATATAACCAAGATAGGTTATTTTTTATTAAGTACAATTTCAAATGCATTTGAATGCAACTTACTTAATTTTAGCCATTTAGAATACAGTGGTACCTCAGTTTCTAAATGCCTCCATTGTCATATGTTTCAGTTCTCGAACGCTGAAGACCTGGAAGTAAATGCTTCTGTTTCTGAACATTTTTCAGAATCTGAACGTGCGATGCGGCTTCCGCTGAGTGCAAGTAGCTCTTGCAACCAATGGGAAGCCACACCTCAGTTTTCAAACGTTTTTGGAAGCCAAATGGGCTTCCGGAATGGATTCCGTTCAAGGTACCACTGTAATAGGTATTTCTAAACCACAACTCATATATGACAGTGTGGAATAAAATCATTAATATCATAAAATAAAAAACAAAAACCCAACTCTTAATCAAATTAATTCACCGAAACAGAAGAAATGAGTTGCAGCCTAGAAAGGTTGGAATTTTGCTCAAGTCTGCTCACAAATAAGTGTCATAATCACAAGTTTATGTTACGTGCTTTCCATCAGCCAAATATTCAACAGCTGTGCAAAAGAACCCTCCATGCAGATTTATGTCACTGCATAGAACTTCTCTGACTTTTGCATGGCTGGAATGTAAAGTGAAAGTTACAGCCATTACTCCACCCACTTTTATCTCTGGTCACACCCACCCAGGGCATGTGGTCCCCCAGAATGCTGTCCAGGAGGGAATACAACTGCCAGAATGAATCCCACCTCCTGATTTGCAAACATACAAGTAGAACATAGGAGGAGACAAACAGCACAGGACTCCCAGGAGGCAGCAGACGTACTGCCTGTAGCATCCAGTGTGGTGGGCGGAAGCATCCTCCCAACACCAGCATCAATTCAGTTTACCGCTTATGGATGAAAATTATGGTTAGAAAAGCGACTTCGATTGGTATGCCATCTTCTCTCCTGTAACATCTGGGCTATAATACCGCCCTTGAATCTCTGAGGCAAAGGCTCTGGGACATATCACATAGTGATCTCCGATCTCAATCTCATGTCATCTGTGGCCCATTTGCAGTAGGAATTCACTGTGGGTTTGAGTTTCAGACACCTGCATATCTTAGAAATTGGTCTGTACCAACATATCGGCGTCTTTTCACCAAAACCAGATTAAATGTATTCCCATCAGAATTGTTAAATGCAGTGGCGTAGCGTGGGGGGTGCAGGGGGGGCCGGCCGCACCGGGCGCAACATCTGGGGGTTAGGGTTAGGGGGCGCAAATCCATGAGTTAGGGGGTCAAATTACTTGCCTTGCCCCGGGTGCTGACAACCCACGCTACGCCACTGGTTAAATGGCAGGCTGAGAGGTATCTCTTATCAAAATAGGATCTGTGTGGGCTCTCAGGATGTCGACTGCATGAGGCATGTTTTATTGCATTGCGGACAATGTGATCAAGCTCGGGAACTATTGATTAAACCACTATTGGCAAATCAGCCGGGTCAATCTGAAGCCTACTATATCAAATATCTTCTGGACGACAAGTCCAATGATATCACAGTGGTCGTGGCAAAGTTTCTTTCAGTAGTCATACGAATCAAAGATCAACATGCCCATGACTAAACAAATATCACTTTGGTCTCCCTTCCCTGGGGTGTAGTCTGTAGGAATCTGTATTTTATTCTGAAGCCATATTATGGGTCGTTGGACCGCAATAAAGATTATTATTATTAACTCAGCTTACCTGGATGAGATAGGGGAAGGATGGGGCTGCTTGGACATAGCATCAAGACACACAGATTGGCTCTTCCAGTGCATTTGTGCAGTGACAAATTCACCACCATGCTGTCCCATCTCCGTCCAGGTAAGCACTGTGATGCCAGAGTTGGGAGGGGGTTCGTGCATCTACCTTTCCACACTGGTGGAGGCTGGCAGAGTGTCAGGGACTGGACTGAGGAGGAATGGTGGGGACCGCTCCCCCTCTTCCTGCACCTTCCTGAGAAGAGGAGGACAGTATAGATTAAGAACAGTGGTTTGCAGAAGGTCATAGTTCAGATGCTGCAGAGGGGAGAAGCTGGGAAATATTGGGAGAGGAGCAGGAAGAAGAAGCACTAGGGTAGACACAGCTGACAGACTCATTGTCTTTAGAAAACATTCCTGACTGTGAGAATGTTTAATAATAATAATAATAATAATAATAATAATAATAAATTATTTATACCCCACCTATCTGGCCGGGCCTCCCCAGCCACTCTGGGTGGCTTCCAACAAAATATTAAATGCAGTAATGCATCAAACATTAAAAGCTTCCCTAAACAGGGCTGCCTTTAGGATTCTAGGAAATGATATATTGAATAAATATTATCCTTCCTTCACTCATGCTAGAAAGTGATGTAGCAGAGCAGATTCCCTTCAATCTAGCTGGAAGCTAGTTTGCAGATTCGTTTGAATCTCTTAGTTAAGATTATTTCCTGGTGTCCCCTTTAATCCCTCTTAAAAGAATAAAAACACAAGAGTCTTTCTGAGTAAAGTAACAAAAAGTTCACATATTTCAGTTCACGATTTGATCCCTCAAAGGTAGACTTTACTTGGTAATTACAGAAAGAAACTGTGACTTCATCTCATAAGGAGTCTGAACTCATGTTCTGCTGGCTGAGAGCCAGCGGACAGCAAAATTACATTAAGGTAACAAAATGGCTGCAAGAGAGCAGCATGACAGCAAAAGAACAACAAGAGAAAGACAAAACAGACTGAGAAAGTGGCTGCATGACTCGGCTCTTTTATAGAGTCAGCCAGAGCCATGCCCATCTCCCAGATCACATGCAGGGGGAAGAAGCTCCAGACCAGCAGAACAGGAAGTTACACTGACTGGATGTCCCCCTGCATGTTCCCACTCTAGGGAAATATGGAATGTTGCATTTGACTGCACCAGTGGCTTACATCCCACACTGACCCCCCCCCCCAGGTCCAGGCGTGCCTTGAGAATAGTAGAACAAAGAGCTCAGAGGCAGAAAGCACAGATCCGCCGGCGCAGGGTTGAAGTGGAATAGGAGGGACTGAGGGGGTGGGACTTTACCTAGAGCAACACCATTATCTAAGAGAGACCACATTCCTTCGTCTCTGTGAATATTGAATAAACTACTTGGTAAGAACTCTTCTTGTTTATCTGCTTCTTGGCATCCAACTGTGAGAGGGATAGGATTCCCTGAAGCCTGACACAGTATCACTCACCTGCTCCATCCAAACCCCTCACACGTGGCAGGCTGGGGGACTGGCTTGCTTTGCAAAATGTTGCAGAGATTACTACAGTCATAGAGGGCTTCTCAGTGTGTGCCTTTGAGGACCCATAAGTTTGCAATAGCAGCTAATGAGACACTGCCCTCATACAGGAGTGGGCTATGACACTTCTCAGTACTGCTGGAAAAAATAGTTGCTGGGTATATCAATGGATTTTTGTGTTGTGATCCCTTTTGCTTTTAAAAAAATAATGCCATGATCACTGGAACTGTTAAAATAATCTCAGCCAGCTGAATTTTGCATGACAGAAAGTTCAATCACATTTGCTTTTAAAAAGAGCCATCCTTATTTTATTTTATGGAAAATTCCAGTGACTGAGGTCTCCTCCTGCGTGTAATTTATGTACTAATATCAAATAGGCTCTAATCCTCTTATGCTCAAGACCACATAGCATATCAAATGCCCTTCTGGGTTCCTTTTACTTCCCTTGCTTTAAACTGTAATGTGTTAAATGATATTTAAGTCAAAAAAGTAACTTTCATTTGATGGAAATGAACCCACTGTAATTTTCTGTACATGTGCTGGAAATATAAAACGGGGGGAAAGTAAATAGTCAATTGACATTCAGAGACTCTGATAAGGCATTGGCATATGTATTAGACTTGAATGCTAAAATAATGAGCTTATGAGAGCAAGTGCATGTGTACTATGGCACCCTATGAAATAGATCAAAATGCAAAGTCCTTACACTTTTCATATCTCCTGCTCACTGCATGTACTATGTTGTTATGACACCTCAATAAGAGGATCAGAAAGCATGAGTCCCCAAAGCCAAATCTGACTCCGAGAAGTGCCAGCTGGTTCCCCAGTTATCTGGCAAAAAGAAATGTGCAGAGGAAGTAAGGGCGGATGTGAAAGTTGATTTTATTTGTATTTTAATGAGAAATGACCTAACTTGCACTTCTTGAACTGATACACATTCCAAAACACAGCTATCCTTCAAATTTTGTACCACTTTCCCCCTCAAAACTGCATTCCAAGTCTGTTCCATTACATTTCTGCAGAAACCTATACTTAAAAAAAAAAAAGTATAAAAATTCAGATTACTTTTCGTACATCTCCCCACCACCACCCAAATACATACTTTGGAAAACACTTCACCCTGAAATATGCCCTTCAGTAAATATATTGTATACATGTTTTTGAGCTGGAATCATTCCAAGAAGTATGAAAGCTGAAGGATAACTCCATTCTGACCTGTCTCAGAATAGGAAATGTAGATCGCGACAGTTCACTTAAAATGTTGACCAGATGAAATCTCGAATACCTTACTGCAGTGCATGGAGTTTCTAATTCCCTCTGGACCTACTTAACGTGTCTGAAAGGCCTCCCTACTGTTTGGCTCCATTGGGTTTGCCAGCCTGAAAGATGTTGTCACCCAATACAGCTTCATAGCTGAGCTCCTACATTGTTGCTGTTCCAAATCTTGTGAACTACAAAAAGTAACATCTGGAAAGGAGTTACTTGCTGGGCTTCAAGTGTTAGGAGATTACATAATATTGCAGAATTATCTTTCAATAGATCCTTTGCAACCCCAAACTTTTGCAGTTCATCTGATGCATCTTATTGCAGCAGTAACAGTGTGCTGAACAAAATTGGGTAAGATTCACCTAACCAGCCCATCATCCCAACACAAGGTCTCACTTCTGCAATGGCGATTCACCTCCTTCTCCCCTCTACCCCTCAAAATTTGTTCAGAGGGGTCAGTAAACCCCCCCAGAACAGCACACAGGGAAAGGAGAAGGTGAATCATTCTGTTGGACAAGCTGAAATGCTTCCACATATGGGAACAACTGGGAGAGGACAATGTTTTGTTGTTGTTGTTGTTTAGTCGTTTCGTTGTGTCCAACTCTTCATGACCCCATGGACCAGAGCACGCCAGGCACTTCTGTCTTCCACTGCCTCCCGCAGTTTGGTCAAACTCATGCTGGTAGCTTCGAGAACACCATCCAACCATCTCGTCCTCTGTCGTCCCCTTCTCCTTGTGCCCTCAATCTTTCCCAACATCAGGGTCTTTTCCAGGGAGTCTTCTCTTCTCATGAGGTGGCCAAAGTATTAGAGCCTCAGCTTCGTGATCTGTCGTTCCAGTGAGCACTCAGGGCTGATTTCCTTAAGAATGGAGAGGTCTGATCTTCTTGCAGTCCATGGGACTCTCAAGAGTCTCCTCCAGCACCATAATTCAAAAGCATCAATTCTTCGGCAATCAGCCTTCTTTATGGTCCAGCTTTCACTTTCATACATCACTGCTGGGAAAACCATAGCTTTTACTATACGGACCTTTGTTGGCAATTTGATATCTCTACTTTTTGAGATGCTTTTAAATACCTTTTTAAGATACTTTTTAAGACCTGGAGGAGGAACCGGCAAGCCACTCCAGTATCCCTGCCAAGAAAACTCCATGAACAAAGACAACAGAGGACAATGTTAGATGCCGCTCTTTGTATTTGGCTCACACAGAATATTCTTAAAGGAACATTTTGATGCAGATTGTGCAGAGTGGAAAGAATTCCCAGACATTTTCCTTTATTCTAGCCAAAACCCAATTATTTTCTCTCATTGAAACATTGCACATGCATTGGTTTCCCATCTTTTCCTGAATTCAGAAATTCAGGTGAAAAAGAAGTTGTATTCAGACACTATGATTTTCCTGGAAAACAGGAAAGAAGAGTGATTAACACTGCTATAGTAAATAAATTCAAGGTCTCATTTTGGACCATATTAAAGAAGTCATCGTGTGTAGTTGCTATGAGTTAGTGGTAGATGAGTCAAGGAAGACATACCTCAAAACATTCAACAGATAATTTGTCATTGGTTTCAATGGGAACAAGATTTCAGCCAGAGCATTAAGTTTAACATTATAGAAAAGGCACCTTCACGACTTCATTTAAGTTTAGTTATTGTGAGCAAAAGACTCTTCTGTTTCTAAGAACTTTCCCCCCTTCTGATCTTTGACCTTTCCGCCCGGCTACCTGGTCAGATTCCTCACTTCTTAAGTAGCAACGTTTATGATCGGGAGGGTTTTGAGCTCAGAGTTCTTACAGAATTCATTATCCTATTAGGCCAACACTTCTTGAACTTCAAAACTGTATAATGTTTGATCTGGTACATGATCTGAGGGGTAAATGTACTCATCTCTGTTCTCCACACAATGGTTACCATTGTGTACATTTGCCCCTGAATACCCCTGGGGGACAATTTCATCTCTAAAGAACAAAGCATTTCACATGACCCTTGGATCTTGCCTTGAACCTTTGCTGACCTCAGGGGCCAAGGAGATGGGACCACACTTTGAATGCCAGTTATATATGACTACATGCATTAGTCTTGGGTCAAGCTCATAGAGAAGATGATAAATTCCCATTTTTATTCTATTTTCCATTTTTTCTTTCATAGACTTTGTGCTCTATCTAAATTTAGGCCTCATCGCCAAAGGAAAGCATGACCTTCCAGGGATCTAAGTTCCACAAGGAACCTTCATGAACTCAGGAGAGCAATAAAGCTTCGCACGTCCATCACCACTTCCCCCTCACATATTACTACCTACATAGGCCATTATAATGCACAGAGTGCTCATGTTTGAATCTAAGATGAGCTAAAATGGTGGAGAGCTGTTGTCAGACAGTGTCAGCATTACTGAGATAGATGGTCAATTGGTCTGACTTCGTATAATGCACCTCCCTGTTTTCCTGAGAGTTTGAAAGCATAGAATTCTTTTTGCGTGGAAAAATCCAAGTTCTTACTGCTACTCAAGCATTTCTGTGGATCATGACCATAATCTCTGCTCCCATGTCCTCCCGTTTTTCTTTCTTTCCATTATCCTGCCTTAGACCTGACTATGCAACTTTACAGACCATTGGTTTGCTTACTCCGAACACTATGGCCCATTATATACATACTTATTGCATAAGAACAACAGCTTCAATTGAAAACTCACAAGAGCCACCACAGATATAACACCAATGGCAGCAGTTACATCACCCAATGCCACTGGATTTTTCGCTGGAGTCAGATTACATATTTAAATGCAAGTTCTGAGAATATGTCAAAATAATGACTTGGTAATTAAATGGTGGGAAATCAGGTGACACAAGTTCATGTGATATGTGAATCTGTCAGGTTTCAGCCCTGCCCAGACTTGCAACTTGGGATCTCCTTGAAACAGGAGTGTCAATAGGGTGCCCAGATGATCTCTGGGCTACCCAGCAACCCTGAGGATCTATCGCATTCCTGGAACAGGGCTGGAGATTTCCACACAAGTTGCCTGGGTTCCCGGCCAGCTCTGGACTCCCACAGGAGCAGGTAGGAGTTCCAGTGCCACCAGTTAGATGCAAATGAGGCTACTTGGGAAGACTTGGTTGAAGAAGAAGAAGAAGAAGAAGAAGAAGAAGAAGAAGAAGAAGAAGAGGAGTAGTTTGGATTTTATATCCCGCTTTATCACTGCCCTAAGCAGTCTCAAAGTGGCTAACAATCTCCTTTTCCCTTCCTCCCCCACAACAAACACTCTGTGAGGTGAGTGGGGCTGAGAGACTTCAGAGAAGTGTGACTAGCCCAAGGTCACCCAGCAGCTGCATGTGGAGGAGCAGGGAATCAAACCCGGTTCACCAGATTATGAGTCCACCGCTCTTTACCACTACACCACACTGGCTCTTTGAAAGCCTGGAAGGGGAGGAACCTCAAGCAGTTTTATGAATGCTCAGATCCACCTGCTTCACTGCTGAAGCAATAGCTCCCTTAGAGCTCCAAGCTCCAGTTCAAAGCCTTCCAGAATGGAAAGAAACACCCATTAACCTAACAAGGTAACTGTAGCTGCTTTCACATTTTACAGGACAATTTAGTTCGAAGGAATGCATACCGGCTCAGTCTTACTTTCTCTGTATCTCATTTATTTATATCTGCAAAATTCCCACTACAGTCATGTTGTAAAGCATGAATCATTAACAAAATGGTGTTAAAATACCTATTTTCCAAGATGAAACCAGCCAGTCACTTTGGTAGTGGGAAAACATCAACATCTAACGTCTCTGAAAGCATGAAATGTGGCTTGATTGCCATAGCTGCAGATCTCTCAAAATAAAAAATGGAAATGCTCAGAGTTTTCAGCTTCATTACATTGCCAATTTGAGACCTGGGTATATTTAGCAGAAATGCAACTTCTAATGAGATGTCAGAAACTGAACAGACCGCAGTGAGCTTTCTGAAGGTATGGGCTGTAGGGAAAGAGGTATATTCCTTGTGTGACAAAACATTAAACTCTCCTTCCTTCTCTTAGCAGCATTTTAAAGGCTTTCCAGTGGAATGGATGTATTGTGGTACCGTATTTTTATTTAAGCCAACACTAGTTCCAGGCCAATTTCAATGATAATACTCTTGTAATAAAGAGGCTGGGGTAATGCCCTCTATCACCACATTTCAATCTTATTCCTTTCCGAGATTTGTATATCTGAAACTGTAAAATATCTTGGACCAGTTGCATGACACGCTGTGGCACTTGATAAGGGAGGAAATCATGTTAAAGATGAGAACAGCTCAAGTAGCTGTAAGATGCAATGCACGTTCAAGAAAGCCACTGCTGTTTCTGAGAATAGGAACAGTTGCATCCAAAATTGTAGTGGCTGTGTATGTCTGTTGTTTGTACAGATGAAGGCACTCAGCAACTCAAACGTAACCATTTGAGGTAGCTTTTCTGACAAGTGTGCAAAAACACATTGGGGGAAATACCTGGGAATTTGTAAGTATAGTAATTTAATTCACTGAAATCGTAAATGCTTGTATGCATTACTATGTATTTAAATTTGATTGGTTGGTAACTGAATTCTAGAGAGTTCCCTAGTACTTCTCATGGGACTGGCTAATGTCGGTCTCATGGGAGGCATCTAGTCAAGGAGGGACTCCATTTTATGTGAAGCGGGATGACAGTGTTTGAGAATCCACTGTGAACACTGTTAAGTCAAATAGAGTGTTGGAGTGCTTTTCTGCTTGAAAGGAAGAAAGCAAAGCTGCAGGAGAAGGTGAAAGTGGAAATTTCTCATAAGAATTTCAAGGCATGGTCTAACTGAAATAGAGAAGGCTGAGTGTTGAGCTCTGGAAAGAGAGGAAAATACAGTTGTTTGGAAGCTGGAAGAAGAGACTAGCCCATGCTTGGAGAAGCATGTGACTGTAAATATGATGTTTCAATTCATCAATCAGTTTCTGCAAGTAAAGTTTTTAAATGTTAAAGTCTGGACATTGGTTTAGTTTCCAAAGAATGGTGTCAGTCATATATATGATTTGAGCTTCTTAGCTTCATTTTCACTACTCTTACTTCAAGAGTGAGAGCTGGACCATAAAGAAGGCTGATCGCCGAAGAATTGATGCTTTTGAATTCTGGTGCTGGAGGAGACTCTTGAGAGTCCCATGGACTGCAAGAAGATCAAACGTATCCATTCTTAAGGAAATCAGCCCTGAGTGCTCACAGGAAGGACAGATCCTGAAGCTGAGGCTCCAATACTTTGGCCACCTCATGAGAAGAGAAGACTCCCTGGAAAAGACCCTGATGTTGGGAAAGTTGGAGGGCACAAGGAGAAGGGGACGACAGAGGACGAGATGGTTGGACAGTGTTCTCGAAGCTGCAAACATGAGTCTGACCAAACTGCGGGAGGCAGTGGAAGACAGGAGTGCCTGGCGTGCTCTGGTCCATGGGGTCACAAAGAGTCAGACACGACTAAACGACTAAACAACAACTTCAAGAGGAATGTCAGGGATTGCATTTGGGACCTTTGAATGCTCTACCAAAAAGCCGCGCTGCTTCCACCAACCTGGCTTGTCAACGAGGGTCAGAGGTCAGCCAGGAGTTGTTCCCGGAGATCATAGTTGGGGGACAAACCCTGTAGTCATTCTTACCCAAGCGTCAGATGTTTTTTTCTTCTTTCTTAGCATGTGTAGACCTGTGTCTGTCCAAGGCATACAAATGAGTAATTGCTGCACTTAGTCACACCAATCTCTACTATAAAGGATTGTTATTTATTTATATGCCATCAGTCGTGCCAAGATAAACCCACATCGCCATAGGCACGTAGGTATCCCTTTCATGCTTAATTTGTATGCCAGATATTAAAGGAGAAGAATGCAATGATAAACATTTTGAATTGTTAAAAAGGAGACATGGGAAGCGCAGGCTATAAAGCTGAACACTATGAAGTAAAATATTAAGCACCTTTTACACGGCATGGCTTTCAGCAAAAATCAGCTTGTTGCAAATGCTTCTTCCACACTGTTATTTTCTAGCAAGATGAATTTGTCTCATTTGAGGTTTAGGTTTAGAAAATGGTATATACGTTGGACGCCCAACTACATGAAAAGAATCTGAAAGCGTGTATCGTTATTCTAGAGAGTATAACAGTGCTAGAAAAGAAAGAAGCTATAAACCTTGCTCTGTCCTCAGAATTTTTTTCTGGTAGGGCACAGCTGAGACAGGTAAAGGTAAAGATAAAGGACCCCTGGATGGTTAAGTCCAGTCAAAGGCGGCTATGGGGTTATGGCGCTCATCTCACTTTCAGGCCAAGGGAGCCGGCATTTGTCCACAGAAAGTTTCCCAGGTCATGTGGCCAGCATGACTCAACCGCTTCTGGTGCAACAGGACACCGTGATGGAAACCAGAGTGCACAGAAATGTCATTTACCTTCCCACTACAGTGGTACACCCTTGTGCAAATTAATTGAAACAATGAATTTAGTACAGTAGCTTATGTTGGGATTTTTGACTATGTGCAGCTTCCCACAGAAGCAATTAAGGAGTTGGCCAAAGGCCAAGAAGACAGAGCAGAGGGAGTTATTCTGCCTAGAGATATGGGACCTTGAATACAATTATGCTATAGGTCGAGGTCACCCAAATAGGCATGATGACTCATGACTTTCCTGTGGTTGGGTTGTTGGTCAGTGTTGTTCTGAGAATTAGTTGGAGTTTGTTAAGAGAGAGTTAAGAGCCGTGTCTGTATCTTGTATATAGTAATTTGTGAGTCTGTTGTAAATAATAAACCTATAAGCAACCAAGTTACTAGTAGCAGCGTCTTGTTGCTTCATCCTGCCAGCTTGCAACTGCCTGCTTCTGGACAGTCTGCATATGCTCTGCAATATTCAACAGTTTATTGTACAAAACTCACATGTACATGTGCAAAACTCACATAAATGTATGTTAGTAACGGATATGACCGCCACTATTTTTAAGCAGCATTTGAAAACGGTTTGGCATGGAGTCTACTAGTTTTGAAGAGTCACTGTTGATTTTTGGATCCCTGTACCACACTTGAATCAGCGCCTGAATGAGCTTCTCCATAGTCTTACAGTCTATTGTACGGAGGCGACTTTTGCATATAGCCCACAAATTCTCAATGGGATTTACATCCAGGGAATTTCCTGGCCAATCAAGTACCTGTATTTGCTGCTCTGTCATGAATTTCTTCACCACTTTTGATGTGTGACAGGGGGCTAGGTCAGGATACCTCTTTTCCAGCTCTGGAATAACTCTCTTTCGTAGAAGCTCATTATACTATGGCGAGTGCATCATTCCTTCTACTGGCTGCAGGCTTCCGACACCATAACTGAAGCATCCCCAAAACATCTTTTGTGGGTGCTTGACAGACTGATCAATGTGGCATAGAAAACATGCTTTGTTTCAATTAATTTGCACAAGGGTGTACCTATTTATCTACTTTAGCAGGTGTGCTTTCGAACCAGTAGGTTGGCAGGAGCTGGGACAGAGCAATGGGAGCTCATTCCATCACAAGGATTCAAACTGCATACCTTCCAATTGGCAAGCCCAAGAGGCTCAGTGGTTTAGATCACAGTGCCACTGCTGACTAGGAGGGGAAGGGGTGAAATTAGTGCTATGTAGATGCACCAGTGGTCCACAGGGGATAAAATTGGTTTGGTTTACATTCTAATGTAAAACTGCCTCATTTGCACTCCCTGAAAAAATGCGCAAACCAGAACACAGCTATCCCTGAATAGGGCTATCCACACTTCTCTGAATTTTGTCATACGTTTCCTCACCCAAATATCACAGAAGATTTCATGCGATAGCTATGTTCTGGTTCATGCTTTGTACTTCAGCTCTGCCCCACCAGGAAAGTTGCTCATTCCACTCAAGGAAATAGCGAGGTATACAGTGCCTTTATTCTCTAACCCTATCCTGGACTTCTAGCAGACACACCATTTTCAAAGTCTAAATTAGAAAATATATAATTATGTCTAATTACATAAACCACAGAGCCTAGGGCTTGCTGATCAGAAGGTCGGCAGTTCGAATCCCCACGATGGGGTGAGCTCCTGTTGTTCGGTCCCAGCTGCTGCCTCCAGTTCGAAAGCACGTCAAAGTGCAAGTAGATAAATAGGTACCACTCTGGTGGGAAGGTAAACGGCATTTCCGTGAGTTGCTCTGGTTCACCAGAAGCGGCTTAGTCATGCTGGCCACATGACCCAGAAGCTGCCTGCAGACAAACACTGGCTCCCTCAGCCTATAGAGCGAGATGAGCTTCGCAACCCCAGAGATGTCCACAACTGGACCTAACGGTCAGGGGTACCTTTACCTTTACCTGTATACTCCAAATGCCGCCAAAACTTTGAGCTTCTAAAGAAATGCACACTAAAATACAGATGAATTATCATGAGAACCTTTTTTTTTTAACTGCAAACTGCAATGTGGAGAACAGAACCAAATATTGGGAAAAGGACAGAAACAGAGAGACACCAAAGTTAGAAGATTTGTCAGTTCCTAGATGCCCGTACCATGGATGTTATGCAGAAAGACAAAACATCTAGCCACTGGAGAGTGGGAGGAAATGAAAGCAGGGACTGGGCTCTGGGTAGTAGAATAAAACTAATAGCTCCAAGAGGGGAAGAGCGGTGTATGGATTCCGCAAAATGCCCCGGGCTAGCACAATGGTGTCTGAAGAATACACGGTAAGTGCATTTTCACTGCAGGCTATTCAGATAATTTATATCTGGATGTGCCCTTTAATAGCTTGATTACTGTCTGTACTTCTTGTTGAAAGATATGCTAAGCATTCATCGGGCAAAGCTCCTTGAAGCAAGAGAGAAATGCAAGCTTGCAATACAGTCATACCCTTGCGTCTTTCTAAATAAATGAAAATTAGGCAATTGTTTTAATTGAGATATCCTGATGTTTTGGTGATATTTGGAGTACAGTGGTAATTATACAAAATGTCATCTCTTGCTAATTAGGCACATTCTGTGGCGTTCATGCATATTCATCCTTTCTGTTGTTTATTTCCACAAATCATCATTCACTGGAAATTATAACGGTGCCCTCCAATTTTCTGGGCCAATAATTTTCCAGGCGCAATTCCCAATCATATACTTAGAAGAACACATTTGAAGTTACAAATGCATCACAATTGCTCAACACTACTTGTAAATGGCCAATTTCGAGTAATGATAGTCATGCAAGAATAGCAGCAGAACCACTTGGACATAGAGAATATCCCTCTTTTATATCCGACAATTCATAGATAATGCAGACAATTAATACTTGAGCAGCATTAAGCCCTAGCCTGATTTTCTCAGTCAGATTAATAAACCAATATATTAAGCTGCAGATGCATCCCCCATGAATGGTTTTTGAAACCCGGGGTGCATTTCTGTGAAACTGAAGCATGACTTGGGAAGCAGCAGGGCACAAAGGCCATGGACAAAGATGAAAGGCATCCCATGTGCTACGTTAAAAGAGCACAGACAGGAACTGTAGTGCCAATGAGGGTGGAACTGCTTGCTATCAGACCATTCATTGGCTAACCTGGCACTGGTGAGGGCACGTGCAGTGTGATAATGCCAGGATCTGAGATTAATTGGACCATGGAGTGTTGTCTGGAGCCAACTGGGAATTGTAGGAAAGTAGGGTCAATGGTAGGTGGACTCAGAGTCAGTGGTAGGCAGAGCCAGTGGTAGGCAGAGTCACTTCTAATTTTGTCCCCATCCATCTCCTTGTTGACTTTACAAAAGCAACACTGAGGTGGAGGAGGAAGAAGCTGACAGCTAGGTGGAATCTACACACATATAAAAAAAAGCAAAAACAAAACACCACTGTGAAAAATGCTTTTTTAAAAAAAACGTTTTGAGAAATACATTGAATTTTGCATAGCTCACTGTCGCCATCTAGTGTCACATTTGTATATTGCACTTTACAACACATTTGAAACGTTCTATTTGCAGCTGTATAGCTGTGTCCCTAGTGACACCCTGGGCCAACAAGAAGGCAGGTAGGTGAGTGCAACAAGAAGGTAGGGAGAATTATCCAAGAGATCAGCCTCTACCATGATGATGTATAGTGCCCTGTGGTATTTTATCAGCACATAAGTTGTATACCTTCCTGGGTACTCTTAGGTTAAAGAACAATTCAAAAATGAAATGAAAGAAATAATACAATCCATTTTATCATCTCAGAACTTATTTCCTCCTAACCTTCTTCATGTGGAGATCCAGCCTAAGGCAAATGTGCTTATTGGACTTGTTTTTCCTTTGGCATCAAATAGTCACATGAAAGAGGGCTGTACAACCTCAAACACAAGAAAACTGGCAGATCAATACATTTTCTGTTTACCTTTATAGTCTTCACATCAACGTCAACATGTATACCTACGTAGGTACAAAGATCACACATGAAAAACGAAGTCCTTCTTAGGTGGAAATGCTTCTTCACTCTCAAACTCTCAGATCTTTGTTCATAAGGTAGATTAAATATTGGGAAATATCCAAAAGCATTCATCTGCTTGAAAGCAAACCATGCTGTCATAAAAAACTTACTTAGCAGTCCCTCCATCGTACTTTGTAATTATTCTTGTCTGTTTTGTTCCAGTGTATGAATTTTGTGCTTCCCGGCTAAATTGCTGCTAGTTCCCTTACCAATGCTGTTTGATATCATTGAAAAGGGACATATTTTTGCAAAGTTTCCTGCATTTAACACAATTTAACAATAACAATTCAAATGAAACAACACATCTACTGATGATTGAAGAAACACTTGTCTGAGAATTCTCTTCTCTTTATTTGTTTTAAAGGTAAAGGTAAAGGTAAAGGGACCCCTGACCATTAGGTCCAGTTGCAGACTACTCTGGGGTTGTGGCACTCATCTCACTTTACTGGCCAAGGGAGCCAGCGTACAGCTTCCGGGTCATGTGGCCAGCATGACTAAGCCGCTTCTGGCGAACCAGATCAGCGCAAGGAAACAGCGTTTACCTTCCTGCCAGAGTGGTACCTATTTATCTACTTGCACTTTGACATGCTTTCGGACTGCTAGGTTGGCAGGAGCAGGGACCAAGCAATGGGAGCTCACCCAGTCACTGGGACTCGAACCACCAATCTTCTGATCGGCATGCCCTAGGCTCTGTGGTTTAGACCACAGTGCTACCGGCATCCTTGGTATTTTAAAGGTACCTAGAACAATATTTGCTAATATAATTCATCAACTCGCTGTCATCTGAGAGACGGGTGGCATCCAATAAGCAGCAACTGTATCTTTTACCTCAAGCTATATGAAAGCAGGAAACTTTCATTAATATAAGTCATATTGAGAAAAATTGTCTACCTGTCGTATTTTTTCATAGACATTTAGAAGGGCAATTACAAGTGCTGTCTGAAGGCAATCTGCAACTCCAAAACAGTCTTAGCATCTTTGGTTAGATGGTCCAAGTTCAAATCAGTGGGGCAATTCTTTGAAGAAGGCCTTTGAATGTTGGCACCAAGCAGTAGCTAATTTAAGACTTAGGTGGACTGGCTCGGTACCCCTGCTTATGACCTTTTCTGTATCTGAATTAGACAAGATGTACCAAATATTTATCCTCTCTGCTAAGCCATTCTTATCAAATTAATGATGACAAAGAAATAACCTCAAAATTCAAAAAAAAGTATCAAAAGGAAGAGAAAAGTATCAGTGAAATTATAATGGATGGAGTGCAGAGTTTTTCTTGTGCTTCCCTTTCTACTGAGGTTTTGTGAGCATCTCTCACCCCCCCCCCCCCCGTTCTCTTGTGATCCACATTCTCAGCTGGGCTTTCCTCATAGCATGGGAAGCCAAGAAGGCTACATACTATGTCTGCTTGAAAACTGTTCATTGTGTTTTTTTAAAACAGAAGTTTAAAGCAACACCAATCTTAGCCAGCCCAGTATCCTAGTCTTCAAAGAAAGCTTAGAAGAAGATCTTGTGATGTAACTCAGCCCATGAAAAGTTGAGGAGACTGCAGAGTGTTGGAGAATGGTTCACTGGAAATAAAGAAAAACTCAGCCACACTCACAATGATAAGGCAAGCTCAACCCTACACATTTCTCCATTCTTGTGTGCAGAAAAGTGTTTCAGGGCCCCAGGCAGCATAGCTGTCAACTTACAGATTTGAAAATAAGGGACCAGCAGCCTTGAAAATAAGGGATCGGCAGCCAAAATAAGGGACCTGCAGCCTCACCTGTGCCAGGCACTCCAGTCTTCCTGTCCTCCTGCAATCTGGTCAAACTCATGCTGGTAGCTTCGAGAACACTGTCCAACCAACTTTGTAACCAGAGGTTCAACTGAATAGAATCTGAATCACATGCACCACAAGGCCTATGCAGCCTCAACTTAAGATGGCTCCCCGGCCTGGCTTTGCACTGCAAAGTTTGCAGCAGCACATGCAACAAAATGGCACCCAGCACTCAAAAAACCCCTCAGCTTGCATTAACTAGCCACACACACACAGCCTCCCCCCCTCGCCATGAGATTGCCAGTCACCCACCATTTTAGTCAACCAGCTCCTTTCTTTTCCCTCATAAGTCATTCGAAGGAGCCTCCAAAACAAATTCAACCCCCCCCCACGAGATCTCCTTTCCTTTTCCACCACCATGTGCCCCGACTCCAGACAGACCTTTTCACCAGCAAGGGTGAGTCGGCCATCAATGATGTATCCATCCGATTCCGATCCAAGCACTCAGCACAGGTATGTTCAACTTCTGAGCCCCTCTGAGCCAAAGGCAGAAAGCCCAGCCAGCAGCCAAATGAAGCCTCAAGGAAAACCACCGTCACCTCTCCGCTGGGAAGTGCTGAGCAAAGGCGAGTCTCCAGGCAATGCAGCCGATTTGATCAGCACAAGGCATGCAAGCTCCACCCCCCATTCGTTATTAGACTTCTTATTGGGTGAGCAACACAGCCAAGCAACACAGTTGGAGCCTCCCTCCTCCCTGGCCGGCAGGAAGGGAGGGAGAGGAGCTGCTTCCTTTGAAATTTAAGGGACATAATTTAAGGGACATTTAAGGGACATCCATCAATAAGGGACAGCAGCAGGACATGGCGCTGGAATAAGGGACTGTCCCTTCAAATAAGGGACACTTGACAGTTATGCCAGGCTGAAAGTGAAGGAATAGTAGACTGAAAGTAAAGGAATAGTAGACTTTGGATTACCCTGTGTTTTCCTCTTATATGGTAGGTCTCACATTTACTGATCTTTGTCTAGGCACTCCCTTTTGCACAGGTAACTGCTGGTGAAGATTGACCAATTACACTGTAATCAATATTGTGCTGTAAGCAGTGTTCGAAGATGAGCTAGAAGTAGGAACCAGAAGCTATGAGTTGTGTCATCAAGTTGAAGGACAAACACCATAGTCAAAACCAAACAGTAAGGACTAAGCAGGAGGCCAGATCAAAGAGCAGGCCGGGGGGGGGGGGGAGAACCAGAGGACATTAAAAGGATATGGGGACATGCCAAAACTCAGGAAGACTGCATTGCTCAAAGAACGGCTCAGCTAGAACAGGAAACCATATTGTCTGTCTTCTTTCCCTGCAACATTCAAAGGCCAGCTTTGTTATGAGTCCAAGTAAATCCTGACAACTGTGCAGGCAAAAAGGTGTAACCTATTCCGCCCTCAAAGGTTTGATGAAAGGGCATTAGCCCTATTTAATCAGAATTTGCCTGTTATTAATTAAATTTATATATTATCCTGAAGTTCACAGGGCAATTCACAACATAAAAATACAAAACGAGAACACAAAACACATAATAAAACAGGAACAAAAACAAACCAACACCCCCTCCAAAAAAAGCCATTTAAAAGACCATCAAATGTTCAGTTGCCCCAAGGCCTGGTTATAGAGAAACATTTTTGCCTGCCACCTAAAGATATGTAATGAAGGTGTCCGGTGAGTCTCCTTGGGGAGAGCATTCCACAACTGGGAAGCAACTGAAGAAAAGGCCTATTCTCATGTTGTTGCCCTCCACACACAAAGAAGGGCCTCAGATGATTATCACAGGATCTGGGTCAATTTATATGGGGAGAGGCAGTTCTTGAGGTACTGTGGTCCCAAAACATATAAGGTTTTATAGGTCAAAACCAGCTCTTTGACTTGGGCCTGAAAACTAATTGGAAAGACTGCTGCAAAAAAAACCCAATCACACAGTCACTGATGTGTTAAAATGTACTATTTATTGCAATATAGTGCATCATTTAAAATTACATTTGCTACTGTGGAGTTTACTTGTCTGTTCATCTCTTTTTCTCTTCTGCGAGCTTCTGCTCTTGCTCCAGCTGAATTGTTTCCGACAAAAAGTGTGCAGGTTCGGGCCAATTAAAACTATCCAATTTAGAACAAATCAGAAAGTTCAGATTGGTGATGTAATGGAATACAGCACAGGGGTAGAGGTTTCTGCCATCAAGAAAAAGTGAATATTAGTTAATTTAGTTTTCTATTACAGAACATGGATTTTTAATTCTCAGCTCCAAATGCAATTTCTTCTAATTCTATTTTATGCCTATCAAATTGCATTGTCCACTATGGATGAACCTTCAATTGAATCCTAGCATAAAATTCCTATTAAATTCCATATCAATTAGAAGTGCCTTGTTTCATTATACTTCATATTTAAATGATTATTGGAGGACAAAGCCCTTGGAAAAGGACCCACACAGGTGATTTTAAACCTCCACTATAATGTACTTTGTGACTCGATTCACTAACCATCCACTCACCCTTGTATGCTCTGAATAGAATACTTTAATAACCCGAAAATGCTTTTGTTCAGCTTCATATCTTCCCTGTTGCACAGAAACTATGGACGTTAAGTTGTGGGTGAACATATCAGACGACACAGCGATTCTTCAGACAGCTCTTGTTTATTCACAGGCCAGAACAGAACTGGGCTGAAGGGTTCAGCCAACCTGCTTATATAGAGCTCAACTACAAAGCAACAGTAACAATTTTCTGTAACTATCCAATCACTGAACGTCACTTTCAATTCCTTATTTGCATATGTGGACCTGAGTGAAAACTATCTACAGTATCCCCCTGCTGGCCCAGGGTGAGAACTTCAGTACATAACAATGGGCAAAAGGGCTGAAAACATTGTCTGTGGTTTTCCTTGGAGTTGCTTCACATACAAAACTTAAACCAGCTGCACAGAACTACATATGAGGATCGATCCCTCCGTGTTTGCTAAATGCATGTGATCACAGTTACTTGAAGACTTGGCACTTCTGGTTTCCATTAGATGAGCAGCAGCACTTATATTCTGTAAAACTTTGCTAAATTCCAAAATCGGAAATGTAGATTCAGATGCTCAAACCTGATAAGTGAATTTGGATGACCGAAGATCATAATTCCTCCTAATATTGAACATGGCAGCAGGGATGGAAAAATCTATCAAGTTTGGGTTCTGCCTTTTTCTCATTTTTTCCAATCTTTAGTTCAGCTTGCCTCATTTCAACAAAATCTTGCAGTATAATAACAACACACTTGAAAATTCACATGCACTTTCATGCACATTTCTAATAGTTTTGTACACGATTTTGCCTTAAATACATGTATTTGCAAGCTATTTCCTCTAATACTGTGCATGGCAGGGAAGAAACATGGAGATACAGTAGTTGATTGCCTCAAGACTCAGAACAGCTTACAGTTTGTATCCTGTAGGTGGGAACTAGAGTTGGAAGGATGCACACAGAAAATAGATAAAACACAATCTCTATTTGCAACAAATAGAGATATCACCAGCAAGAAGATTAGGGAATTTACCATCCATCTATCTGGTTACCTGCTGAGGAAAAGCGTAGGATCTCACAGTAGAAGTACTGCAAAAATGTACTGGGCTAAGCAATCAAACAAAACAAAACATTATTGGTAGTGCCTGTATCTGACCCAAACACAACTATAGATTTCTGGCTTGGAAAAACAGGGAAAGACCTGGTCTCATTCATAAGCTCCCACATTTCTTTGAAGGGTGTGGGTGTGTAACCACAAAGGAGGATAATAGGAGATGATTGGCAAATGCAAAAGGGCTTTCGACCATCTCCTCCCCTGGCCCCGTGCTCCCAAAATTGGCTTAGGCTATGTGTCGAGAACCCCCCAGAACAGCACACGGATGAAGGAAAGATGGGATTTCTTTGTTAGTTTCTGTTCTTGTCACTGAGCAGCTGCGTAGAGTCACAAGACTCTGTTTACATTCCAGAGACCTTGCAGTCTCACTGGAAAGGGAGACAGGATGTGACGTTAGTGGTTTCCTGTTTCCTTTTTTCCTTTGTTCAGTTGCTCACTGCTCTTACAGGGAATGGATGTATATTTCTTTGCTCTCTACGTAGCTAGAAAATAAGCATATCAATGTAGCTCATACTATCTCATCCTTCCGTGTGCTGTTTTGATGTTCTGCTGGGACGACATGCCTGAGGCCTTATCAAAGGATCAGATCATCAATGAATCGTCGGGACGCGATTCTGAAGATGAGCCTTATCAGCTTGGTCAAACGGAGATTCTGACATGCTTGCCCACGTGGAACAATTGAAAGATCACGATACTGAATTCTATCCTGTCCTGACATGAAGCTGGAGTGCTGCTCAGGTCTATTTCTCATGCACTGCTGCCGACACGTTTTTCCTTATTAATTTACAAGCCTGGCTTTTCAGCAAGCCATTCTAAGTCATTAGATCACCAAAGCTATTTGAACGTAAGGGGGGGCCACTAGGGGGCGCATTGGAAGATGGCCGACAATACCATCTCTCCGACCCACACGGGTAATTAAGAGGCTGTTATGGGAGTAGGCAGCCTCCCTTGTTGCTCCAAGGAAATGGGGAACACGGCCCTTGCCTGCTGTGCCCATAAATCACCCCCTAATTCGAAAGAAGGGGGTGAGGGCCCTAGGCAGAATGCCCCCGTGTGGACATCGGCTCTCCTGGACGCTGTCTCTGATCGCGCACTAGTTGCAGCAATTTGGAATAATTAATTACAAAAGAAGAAAATACACATACCGTATTTTTCGCTCTATAGGACGCACATTTTCCCCTTCAAAAATGAAGGGGAAATGTGTGTGCGTCCTATGGAGCAAAGACGCTATAGCCCCGCAACCCTCTCCCGGCTGGAGAGGTGACACGCGGCTATGGGAGGAGCCTCTATAGCTGCGCGTCACCTCTCCAGTCGGGAGAGCGCGCGCGGGGCTAAAGCAGGCCCCCCCGACCCTCTCCCAGCTGGAGAGGTGACACACGTCTATGGCAGGAGCCTCTATAGCTGCGCGTCACCTCTCCAGTCGGGAGAGCGCGTGCGGGGCTAAAGCGGGCTTTTGCGAGAGGTGAGGGAATTCCCCCACCTCCCAGGAAAGCCAAGAGAAGCCGTGCAGCCCTTTTAAAGTGCCCGCGGCTTCTGCCGGTATTGCGGGAGGTGGGGGAATTCCCCCACTTCCCAGGAAAGCCAAGAGAAGCCGTGCAGCCCTTTTAAAGCCCTTTTAAAAGGGCTGCACGGCTTCTCAAGAAAGCCAAGAGAAGCCGTGCAGCCCTTTTAAAGTGCGCGCGGCTGCTGCCGGTTTTGCGGGAGGTGGGGGAATTCCCCCACTTCCCAGGAAAGCCAGGAGAAGCCGCGATCTCTTTAAAGGGGTTGCGCGGCTTCTGCGGGCTGTTGGGAGAGGTGAGGAAATCCCCCCACCTCCCAGTAAAGCCAGGAAAGCCCTGCGCAGCCTTTCCTGGGAGGGAAAGGCTGCACGGGGCTAAAGAGGAAGCCAAAAGACCGAGTGGGATCCATCCCGCTCTCTGCCTTGGCTTCCTCCATAGCTGTGCGCAACCCCTCCGGCAAGGAGAGGCTGCACGGGGCTATGGATTCTTTAGCTCTGCGCAGCGTCTCCTGGCAAGGAGAGGCTGCATGGGGCTAAAGAGGAAGCCAAAACACCGAGCGGGATCCATCCCGCTCTCTGCCTTGGCTTCCTCCATAGCCGCGCACAACCCCTCCGGCAGGGAGAGGTTGTGTGCAGCCTGTACGCTGCTCTTTGGGGCTGGGGGGGGAAATATTTTTTTTCTTGATTCCCCCCCTAAAAACTGGGTGCACCCTATGGTCCGGTGCGCCCTATGGAGCAAAAAATACGGTATTTCAAGTGAAGAAGGGGAGTGAATTCTGCTAATTTAAGTGACCTCTGCGAAAGAAGACAACGGGTTGGAGAAACAGGAATATTTTACGATGAAAATAACACCAAAGGCGGGGTATGTTGACAACGGGGCTGAATGGGGGGGACGGGACCTTTTTTACTTTCCTTCTATGTGATTTACAAGAACCCCTCCTCATTAGAACCGTCGGTTGAACTGACCCAAGCAGGATGATTAAGGTCTGTGTGGAGATAAACTTTAACCAAAAATATGCTTTATGGAGACCGAGAAGCAATAAGAGCTTTTGGGAATGGCGCAGCAATTAATTCGGAGTCGCCATCTTGCCAAAGGATTTATAGCCGGGAGGAAGAACGGATTTGTTTTCAGACTGCATTCTTAGTGAATCTCCTCAGAGGTTTTGAGAAAGGAGGCAGATTGGTGAAGATTAATGACGCTAAGACTGTTTTGATGTATGGAAGTGATGTTATATGGAAAACGTCTGGATATGGCTACTGGATAAAAATATATATATATCCACGCAGGATTACAAACTGTTCTAACCAGCTTGCAGAGACTATCAGAGGTCACAAAGAGAAAGGAAAAATATATAAAAATAACAACAAGAGATGTGGAAAAATAATAAGAAAGGACTGGATAGTACTGTGAACATCATAAGGTTAGATTTGTGGACATTAAAACAGCAGTAAGAAGCAAGAAGTTGATTGGATCCCCTTCGGAACTTGAAATATGGGTACCCCCAACAAAAATTTAAAATTCGGCTGTGTAATTTGGAATTTATGTAATTTGGTTTGATTTGATGTGATTGGTCGGTTAATAAAACAATTATTCTTAAAAAAAAGTAAGTGCAGTTTTCAACCCCTTTTTAATCATATTGCCTATTTCTGAACGTGAAATGTTTTTGCTTTGTGCGTATGCACACACAGATCATAGTAATTCAGTACGACTTTGCCATGGCTGCTTGCACCTAAGGGACTGCAAGTTCCCCCAGATTCCTATGGGAGGCCTGAAAGCAGCACCAGAGCACTAGAACCATCTCACCTCCTGGAGTCCCCAGCCACTGGTATTCAGAAACATACTTCCACCAAGAATGGATGTAGACCCTAACCATCAGGGTTAGTTGCCATGGACTACTTTATCCTCCCTGAATCTAATTCTCTTTTGAAGCCCTCCAAGATAGTGACCATCACTGCTCCTTGGGGGAACAAATTCCATAATTTAACTATGTGCTGTTTGAAAATGTACCATATTTTTCCATGTATAAGATGATGGTTTTTGCTAAATAATATTAAGCAGAAATGGGGGGGGGTGTCTTATGCACAGATAGTGAATAAGACAAACGGGGGGTGGGTGATTGGCGTTGGTGAGCAATTGGCGGCAGCAATCTCCACGCCCCCAAAAAAGGTTAACAACTCAAAAAATCAAGAATATTGATTTCTTAATTCTGGGTTCAAAAAAATAGGGGTTGTCTTATACATGGGGACATCTTATACACTGAAAAATACGGTACTTTCTTTTGTCTCTTGTTCTAAATCTTCCCACTTTCAGTACTGTTGCATGTCTCTGATTTCTAGTGTCATGAAAGATGGAGACAATGTGTTAAAATTAAGTCTCTACTTACCAACTCATGCTTCTGTTACATGTAATATATATGAATAACATTTAAGGACAGCCATGATGATGGCTATGAAAAAAACAACAGCAACCCCCTTTCATACTTTTATGAAACTTTTTTTCTTTTTTGGTCTCTCTTCCAAAAAATGAACTAAGAGTTAAAAAGTCAAGGGGAAACTGGTTCTTTCAAAAACTTCTTTTTCTGAGGTGAGATTGCCAGAGCTCTAATTTTTAATTCTCCTTTTGAGAATGTCATAGGCCCTTATTGCATCTGTGAGATTTAATTACTTATAGTTGCAAGGGGTCACCACTGGCTCACGGCAGGGAAGATAAAAAATGCTGAGCTGCTAAATAAAGGATAGTTAGTGGAGTTGTTCTTTCTCTCCCCCCATAAAGTGGAGGCTGACAAAAGTACAGATGTTCTTTTGGGCAATATCTTCCTGTCTCATCTGAAGCCTCTCTCCGCGTTCAGAATGAAATGTTCTTCTGTATATTCTGTCCTTAATGCCTTTTGAAATAGTTCCATAATTCAAATTCTATGCAACCTAAAGCTGAGCTTCATCAAGACCTTTTGAACTGCTTTGGAATTCAAGCAAGGAAGTCTAATCCCGTTTTTTAAACATGAAGCAGAACAAGTTGGCGGGGGGGGGGGAGTTTCTATATATGTTATGAGTTTATGGAGAGTTTTGGGCTGTTCTCAGAAGCCCTTTTCCTCCTCAGAATATTTTGGGTGGTTTAATGATTGTAGTCTTGAATCTGGGCATGGCAGAATTGGGTTCAGGTCCCTGTTTAGCGAGCAGCATGCAGGATACATCTCAATGCTAAATAATAATAATAATAATAATAATAATAATAATAATAATAATAATTTATTTATACCCCACCCATCTGGCTGGGCTTCCCTAGCCACTCTGGGCAGCTTCCAAAAGAATATTAAAATACATCAAACATTAAAAGCTTCCCTGTAACTTGGCTTCTCGCAGTGAGGGAACCGCCAGAAGGCCCTCGGTGCTGGACCTCAGTGTCCGGGCAGAACGATGGGGGTGGAGACGCTCCTTCAGATATACTGGACCAAGGCCGTTTAGGGCTTTAAAGGTCAGCACCAACACTTTGAATGTACTCAAACACTCGGAAATGTACTCAAATAGTGCTGAAGTGCTGTAGGAATAATTAATGGCTGCTATAAGTACATGTTTTAATGTTATTTGTTTATTTACGATAGTCCACATCTTTGGCAGTGACAGAAAGGAAATATAGAACGTGTAAGATCATACAAATCCTATATAGTTACAAAGGGCTCCCCCAGGCAAACTGTTTTAACAAAGCTTACATGGAGCTTAAATTATATCCAGTCTTTATTGAGCCTTCATTCTGATTTGTTTGTAGGGAGGTTATACAACTGAGCATTCATCCTATATTTATCCTAATTTGCACATCTTCCTATTAATCATTCCTTCAAGGCACACTTTTCAATGCATTTCCTCATCCAATCCAAAGTCCAGTCTTTTGGAGAAAGTGAGTTTATTGTGCAAGAAATCCAAATCAGCTTTAATTGTGCAACCTGAATTTGCCAGTACATGTATGTGACTGGAGGTGCTCCAAGATACATAGCTGTTATATATATTTAAGCTCACATCAAGCTTGGCCCACTGTGAGGCAAGCCATACACTAGGGAAGGGAAAGGATAGATAAGAAAACTGTGGAGGGAATCTTGATGAGGACCATGGCTGCCTCTTGTCCTGTTTAGGGATGTCAGAGAAGCCTGAAGAAAACTGGAGCGGGAGTAAAAATTGCCAATGTCCCCCTTTTCCAGAATGGAAATCAATCCAGCAAATATGATCAATAGTCAGTGCTGTTGTGATTTTCTGCCCGCAAATGGTACTTCCTTGATCACCTTTCCCTTCCACTCTCTCCATTTGTATTGCATTTTCTTTGCATTGAATGATTGGGGTGGAAGAAATTAAAAACAATACAAATTATGTAATTAAGTTGCGTATTTTTGCCACAGCAGACAGCGAGATAAATAACATGGTTTTGGTGGAAGATGAACTGCAGCGGAACAGAAACAGCGTCACATGTGATGAATACAGGTTGAAACAGGAAATGATGCCTTCTTATATCACCAGTCTTACTTAAACATGAGACCTAAAGGGCATTCAGAGGCTGAATAAGAAGGAGAAAGTTTATCTATAGTATGTATTGAATGTTTTCTAAACTCTACATTAACCATTTTCACCATTTCAGACTATAGTTCTAAAGCTTATACACACAGAGATGACATACTGCATTAAACAAAATGCCCTTCTCTTGAAGCTACAAAAGGCTGATTAGCATGTGGTCATCCACATAAGAGAGATATAGATATTGGCTACAAGAAGTCTATATAAGAGCTAATACCCTCATTAGGCCAACCAAAATGTCATAATATGTCATAATATAAGGTTCAAGCTCCCTAACATCAGTCTAGATGTTAAAAAGCAGAGCAGAATGATACAATGGGCACAAGATATTGGGCACAATATCTGATTCTTATCTTGGGAAAAGTTATGGAGGGAGGACTTTAAATTCACAGAATGATACATTGAAGGAGAACTATGTGAAAATGATGTGTCGGTGGTATTTAGCACCTGTAAAATTAGCAAAGATGTACAGAACTGCTTCAAATGATTGTTGGAAAGCATGTTCTCATTAAAGGAGAGCACGTGTTGCGAATGGGGCCTGACAAAGCACCCCAGGGTTACCAGGCAGGCTTGTTTCAAAGGGTTGGAACTGGATTGGTGGTTGGTGTTACTGGGGTAAATTGGATGTTGCAAATTTAGGGGTGGGATCAGAGCTTATTTAAACAAGGTGCACAGCGTTTTCCTTTCTCTTTCGCTGTGGGCACCGGATCACCCACCCGCCCTCCCTTGATCGGGCTTGCGCTTTGACCTTGCTATGCCTGTCAAGGGGTCGTCTGCATTGGTGCGGGGGCCTGGTAGGAATTTACCTTTTGGCTGATTAGTGCGTGCCAATTGGGTTTTGCCTACTGCATAGCAAATCGTCACAACTTGTAAGGTTGGTGGTTAGGCATTGGTTAAAATTGGTTGGTGGAGGGGTGTGGATTGGCTGTGCCTGCCCCTCCAATGCTGCTGCTGCACGGGAATTCCGTTAAAGGAATTCAGGGGCTTACCATCCCCCTCATCCAAACCCTTGGTGCAGGGTGCGGGCCGAGTAAGCTCCTGGGAATGGGCAGGGAGAAGCTGAGGGTCTGTGGCGCAGCTCCAGTTATCCCTGGGTCCTGTTCCTCCACACTGGCTCCCGCTGGAATCCGGGAGTCAGTGCTGTCCCCCAAGGCGGGGGGGGGGGGGACAGCTAGTCATAACCAATGCCTAAGCAACCACTCACAATTTGTATGATAATAAAGTTGTGGCCAAAATTATGCCAAAAACCTTAAACAAAAATAATGTGTGAAGTGTGAGTTATTGGGTTAGGGTGTTTTGGGGGACCTCAGTACGCAAATGTAAGGAGAAGGAAGGCACATTCTAGCACATGTGGTGCAAGATAACAAAAGCATTCTGGGAAATGATTTATAATGAGTTGAAAAAAATGTTTACAGTAACGTTTGTGGGGAAAAACAGAGGCTTTTTTACTAGGTATTTTAGGTGCAGAGATACCAAAGGAGCAGAAATGATTATTTATGTATTCAATGACAGCAGTGCGGATACTGCTGGCTCAGAGATGGAAAGAAGACAGAGTCCTGACCAGAGACAAATGGTTGATGAAGATGATGGGCTATGCTGAAATGGACCAGGAAAATCAGAAACCAGGAAGAGAAGAACTTTAAGAAGAAATGGGAAAAAATGTACAATGTACTTAAGAGAACACTGTAAACAACTAAAAACTTTGGCAGGATTTGAGTAATGCTTGTAAAGTATGAAAAACTATGGTAGAAATGGATTCTTTTTTAAAAAATAGAGAAAATTAAGGGAAGCAGTTGAGAGAGAAAAAAGATTGACAGTGGTAACCATGGAAGGGCGGAGGGAAGTCAAAGGGTTCAGGGAATCCTAAATGTTGATGTTGATGTTTAATATTTGAATTAAAATTTGCAATGTAAAATTCAATGAAAATAATTTTTTTAAAAATTAAAAACAGAGCAGGGGGAGAGGAAAATACTTCTAGAGTTCATCAAGTCTTCCATGTCTGCCTCCAATATGTTTTACAATGGATTATGGGAAGAGCTAGCAGACATTCAAACAAGGCACTTTCAGTTCTTGCAAATTCCATAAAAATGTGATAAGGCAACCAGGGGTGAAGATCACAGATGTGATGTTATTTATGCATTGACTACTTTTCTAAAAGCATTAGGCACTTAAAAAAAACAAGTCCTTCTGTTCTAAGTTTACAGTTGCAGTTCACACAGGGATCGCCAACTTTTCAACCAGCTACCATAGATTTCTCTTTAATGACAGCTTCATGATGAAGCAGTGGCAAGTGTTAGGGATGGATGACTGTCAATTTTGATTTCTCCACATTTCTCATATATATTTTTTAAATCTTAACTTCAGTTCTCCACATTTCTGCAGCAAGTTAAAAAAAAAATCCTCATGAACATTTCCCTGCATTTTAGTGCAAATTCTTTTAACATGCAGAAGATAGCAGTGTTTTGCACATTGCTTTGAGAAGTGCGTGTTAAGGAGCTTCTCATGACAAACAAAGGTGAATTCTTCCTCCATCCCTAGGAAGTGTTCATGCTGCATTTTGAAAGCTTCAAGAGTATGGCAGACCAAGCCGCTGAACAGTTGCCTCCATCAGTACCAGGAGAGGCATGAAGAGAGCAGAGGAGAAGTGAGCTTCACACAGGCACAGTCTCAGATTGTTTGAGATAAGCCCTGGAGAAGAGGGGACTTAGGCAGCTGTGAGGAGACAGGAACCTTCCGTTTCAGCACCTGCTTCATGGGGGCCAAGACCTGCTGGAGATGAGTTGCTGTGCTCATTAGGCCTGACACTCCTATGCAGATCTTATTTTTGCTTTTTTAAAAGAAAGAGTTAACTTCAACTTGCTCAGTGTGATTTATTGCTGGCGGACTCCTGTCAGATGCCTTCTGGAGGCCCCACCCCTGGATCACTTGCATTCCCCCACCCATGGCCACCCCAGCTTCTTCATTCCTGCCACAAGTAATGGGTAGAAGACTAAGCCTTTATTTACATTTCTTTCTTTCTTTCTTTCTTTCTTTCTTTCTTTCTTTCTTTCTTTCTTTCTTTCTTTTTGATAAAATAACTAATTATCTCCTTGCTGCAGGTGGTTTGTAGGAAGGAAGGAAGGAAATAATTCCCATTGCTTTCTTCAAGGTTGTAAGGCTCTAGCACACCCAAGAGCATGTATAAAAACCTTTTTTTGGGGGGGGCGGAATAGCAGGGAACTTCTTCTTCTTCTTCTTCTTCTTCTTCTTCTTCTTCTTCTTCTTCTTCTTCACATACCAGTTATTATTCCCCCTTAGCAGGTGGTATGGCAGTGCAGCTGTGGCTGCTATATATTTCATTTTCAAACAGAATAGGTAAATGACAGACCTTGAGATAGTTCTGTCGGCCATCTTCATTTCTCAGAATCTCGTGTGGGACAGAGTCACGGCACTTGTGGAAGCAAAGATGGCCAGAGTGACTGCAAGTTTCTTCCTCAATGTGCCCACTTTGTTAACACACACACACACACACACACACGGGAAGACCCTGGAGCTGACTGCCATTGATGGAGTGAGGACATTCAGGGAGGCCTGCAACTGTACCCCATCAATGGGTCATAGCAGCACCATATTGTCACATAATTACTGTGGTCCTGTATTCCCTTGCTGCTTTCAACCTCTCATTCCAAACTGCCGCTGTGATTCTACATCACACATTTAACTGCGAGTAAGACTCATTTAACCCAAATGATATAGGATTGCGCTGCGAGGGAGGTAGTGCCAATTAACAGATGTTAAATAAAACAATTGTTGGGATGTGGGAGCTGGCATATCTGTTTAAATGAATAATACTTTGTATCTGAGATGCAAATAATCATTCCATACTAGAAAATTATATTCATTCATTCATTCATTCATTCCAAAATGGATCAAAAATACATCCAGAAACAATGAGATTTACATAGAAAAAGGGGAGATTAACTGAATGCCTATCAGCCAAGAGATCAAAAGCACAGCTCAAATGGATTAGTATGTGTCATATTCTCTCAAAATGTTCTTCCTTCTAAATTGTTATGATGTGGTACAAACTTTTTTGTTCCAAACAGGTCATTTTAGCACACAATCTTCTTGCTAACCACATATTTCAGCACCTGGTATGCCTTAAACTAGCAATTGTGGAGGTATCACAAAAGAGACAAAATAACCATTTTGTACCAAAAGGAATTGTTGTTGTTGTTTTTTAAAAAGGAAACTGTCTCTAGGGTAGCAAGGATGACAAAATGGCAGGAATACTACAGAACTGTCAACACCTCTATTGAATACTGTCAGAAAATTTCCAAGACTACCTATAGCTTTTTTTAATGGACAGTCTGAAACTATGGTTTTCTTTATGGTAATCACTGACATTTTTGCCCACTATAGTTCCTAGAAGTTGAAAGAAGATTGCATCCTGGAAAGCAATAGTCAGCCTAATGAAACCCACAATTAACAAGAGCTACTGAGCCTTAGAAAATGTATACAGTGGTACCTTGGCTCTCAAACATAATCCGTTCTGGAAGTCCGTTCCAAAACCAAAGCGTGCTTTCCCATAGAAAGCAATGCAAAACTGATTAATCTGTTCCAGACTTTTAAAAACAACCCTTAAAACAGCAATTTAACATGAATTGTACTATCTAAAGAGACCATTGATCCATGAAATGAATGCAATAATCAATGTACTGTACTATAAAATAAATAAAACAGTATTGTAGATGATAAAAATTAAAATTACATTTTTTTCCTGATCTGCACTGATGATAGTCATTGTTTGGATGGGGGGCTTTTATCCATTTCTGCAGTCACAGAATCAATCAATCAGTAGCTGAACTGGGTTCCACACAGTCACAAAAACAGATTTACCAAAATTGCCTCACAAACAAAAAATGCAAAATATATGGCAAAAACAAAAGCATCAAATATAAGCTCCAAATACCACCTCAGAAGACTGCAGTTGGTAACGGAAGACTTCTATTACAATGGGGGATGCAAATTAGCAGCGCAACAGTGAAAACGGAAGCTCAGGAACACGTTCAGCTTTCAAAGCAAAGTTTGCAAACCAGAACACTGACTTGCAGGTTTACAGTGTTTGAGTTCCAAGTTGTTTGGGAACTAAGCTGTTCGAAAACCGAGCTACCCCTGTACATACATTATCTAAAGATCTTTTGAAAGTGTAAATTCTTTTCAGTTTCTAAGTTCAGTTTCTAAGCTCAGTGTTCAGTTCACTCTAAGTCTAGTTGCTTTCCTTGAACATAGCAGCGGGTGCTTGAGTCAATCATTAAAGCAACTTTATAATATATATCATTTATGTATGATACATTATGCATCTCACAAAGAAACATCACTGGAAAATGCAATTCAGTGTAAATGAGTGTAAAGTGATGCATGTTAGGGCAAAAACCCTTTCACATATACGCTCATGGCATGTGAACTGGCAGTGATAAACCAGGAATGAGAACCTGGGGTCATAGTGGATGTCAGGAGCCCGAGTCAGGAGAGGTCAACAATTAAAAAAACCCACTGGTGTCAGTGAAATTAACTCTTTATTCAAGAAACCAAAACAGTCCAGGCCTGGTGATTACAGCAGCTCTTCCTAGTAGGTCTTGCCCCAATGTGTCAGTTGCAAGGACTGAAGGTCGCTGCCTTCCCACCACCCTCTAAGGCCCCTCCCCTGGTTCCTTCCCCAAAAGCCTAAGGCCCCATTGTCTTGTCTCTCATTGCTCCACCCTCTTAATTTCTCTGTCTGTACTGAGAGACCAGGGGGTTGGGAGCTGTCCACAGCAGAAGGGAGAGACTACCTGGGTTTCATAATAATAATAATAATAATAATAATAATAATAATAATAATAGAAGAGTTTGGGTTTGGTATCCTGTTTTATCACTACCCAAAGGAGTCTCAAAGCAGCTAACATTCTCCTTTTCCTTCCTCCCCCACAACAAACACTCTGTGAGGTGAGTGAGGCTGAGAGACTTCAGAGAAGTGTGAATAGCCCAAGGTCACCCAGCAGCTGAATGTGGAGGAGCGGGATGCGAACCTGGTTCCCCAGATTATGAATCTACCGCTCTTAACCATTACACCACACAGTCTCTCTAATAATAATGATAATAATAATAATAATAATAATATATTATTTATACCCCACCCATTTGGCTGGGTTTCCACAGCCACTCTGCGTGGCTTCCAACAAAATATTAAAATACAATAGTCTGTTAAACATTAAAAGCTTCCCTAAACAGGGCTGCCTTCATATGTCTTCTAAAAGTCCGGTAGTTGTTTTTCTCCTTGACTTCTGATGGGAGGGCATTCCACAGGGCGGGTGCCACTACTGAGAAGGCCCTCTGCCTGGTTCCCTGTAGCTTTGCTTCTCGCAGTGAGGGAACTGCTAGAAGGCCCTCAGCACTGGACCTCAGGGTCCAGGCAGAACGATGGAGGTGGAGACGCTCCTTCAGGTATACAGGACCGAGGCCATTTAGGGCTTTAAAGGTCAGCACCAACAGTTTGAATTGTGCTCAGAAGTGTACTGGGAGCCAATGCAGTTATATGGTCTTGGTGGCCACTCCCAGTCACCAGTCTAGCTGCCGCATTCTGGATTAATTGCAGTTTCCGGGTCACCTTCAAAGGTAGCCCCACATAGAGTGCACTGAAGAGTCCAAGCGAGTGATAACTACAGCATGCACCCCACAACTGCCTCGTTTCTGTCTCCTGGCCCCCCCTCCCCCTCTGAGTTTGGACTGCTCTCTGCCACAGCCCCTTCCTTCCCACTAAACCCTGTTACCTCTTCAGCTTCCAACACCTCCTCCTCCAAGTCTGCTCCCTCTTCTGAATGCAGTTGCCCCACCACCAATCCCCTGGCTCTGAGTCTCCTTCCCCTGAGGGTTCCCAGACAGTGCCTCCCACCATTCCTCTGTATCCAGCCATTCAATGATAGACAACAGCAATGCATCTGAGATTACTCTGTACCTTTCAGTTGCAATGAAAGCTCAGAGACTGGTGTGCCCTTTGGATGGTGTCATTCATTTGTCCATTTATGGGCAGGGAAGGGGGCGGGTCAACTTTGCACAGGGCCTTCTTCTCCAATGAGCTGAATGTGGTCGATGCATCCATCATAGTGGTTGTTTCTCCCCCCTCCCCCCCAAGGTACACTAGCTCAGTCAGTAGAGCAAGAGACTCTTAATCTCTGAGTTATGGGTTCAAGCCCATGTTGGGCAAAAAGATTATTGCATTGCAAGGGGTTGGACTAGATGACACTTGTGGTGAATTTTGTGGTTCATCCCTTTTCACAGCACACTGTTTGGCAATCATTCATCACATTTTTGTAAGGTTTCTGTGGCTTGGTATCTCTATAATTGGGTCAGAGAGTTCTAACTAGCTAACAGCATAGTCTAGCTATGTCGTCTACTCAGAAGTGAGTCCTAATGAATTCAGTAGGGCTTAAAGGTAAAGGGACCCCTGACCATTAGGTCCAGTCGTGGCCGACTCTGGGGTTGCGGCGCTCATCTCACTTTATTGGCCGAGGGAGCCAGTGTACAGCTTCCGGGTCATGTGGTCAGCATGACTAAGCCGCTTCTGGCGAACCAGAGCAGCGAACGGAAACGCCGTTTACCTTCCCGCCAGAGCGGTACCTATTTATCTACTTGCACTTTGACATGCTTTCGAACTGTTAGGTTGGCAGGAGCAGGGAATGAGCAACGGGAGCTCACCCCGTCGCGGGGATTCAAACCGCCGACCTTCTGATCGGCAAGTCCTAGGCTCTGTGGTTTAATCCACAGCGCCACCCGCGTCCCTCAGTGGGGCTTACTCTCAGGTATATGGGTTTAGAACTGCTGCCTAAGTCATACCAAGAAGAGACCCGCCTAAATCAGCTTAAGGCAATCGCTTTCAATGTGTCTGATTTATTGTTTTAGTTGACATATTAAACTTTTGCATGACAGCGAGAAAGATTTTGAACTCTACAACGGTCTGTGCCTCTGACATTGTAAAGCTGTGAACGAATATGAATGAAAATTTGAAAGCATTCCAAATAAGTTGGCTAGCCCGGAAAAGGTCAAGGAAAGGCTCTCAGTTCCACCAAAGAATTTTATTACGCCCTATTGTGCATGTTATGCAGATGAGAGGAATGAAATGAAATAAAATGAAATCTCACGATCAGATATGTTTGGTTCCCTCCGATTATTTTCTTAGTCTCTCCATGGCAATATTATCTCTTATGTCAAGCTAAAAAGAGGAAAAAAATAAATGGGTACTCAGATGCTAAGGCTAGTGATTCTTAAAAAAATAAAATAAAATCTTGTCTGTCAGCATCTACAGCATGAATACAAATGTAGCCTATTTACTGACACATCAGATAAACTAATCCCATCTCACAGGGGGGGAAATGAGATTGGGAAATTGGAAAGATCAAAGATAGGGGGGTATAATAGGGTGCACAATTTCAGGCAGCATTGTATTCTTTTTGTGAAACCTACCAACATGGTGTAATATTGTTGCATGCATCATGAAATTAGGCTCCCATGCTGTGGTTAGAACTAAGCAGCAATGACATGAACGGCATAATGAAAAGGTTCGTATGTTGCTCAAAGTACAGAGGAGAAGAAGAAGAAGAAGAGTTTGGATTTGATATCCCGCCTTTCACTCCCTTTAAGGAGTCTCAAAGCGGCTAACATTCTCCTTTCCCTTCCTCCCCCACAACAAACACTCTGTGAGGTGAGTGGGGCTGAGAGACTTCAGAGAAGTGTGACTGGCCCAAGGTCACCCAGCAGCTGCATGTGGAGGAGCGGAGACGCGAACCCGGTTCCCCAGATTACGAGACTACCGCTCTCAACCACTACACCACACTGGCTCTCAAGAGAAATCGAAGGAAGCTGGCAACCCCAAGGTATATCTTAGCTATGCCTGGGATGGGGAACTTGTGACCTTCCAGATGTTGGACTGCAACTTCCATCATCCCTGATCATTCATCATGCTGGCTAGAGTTGGTGGGGGCAGGAGTCTGACAACATGTGGAGGGGTCATCGGTTCCCCATCTATGACTTATGGTCTTAAGAATGGTTTCCTTTTTTTATTTTAATAATATTTATTAAATGTTTAATAGTTACAAAAAGAAAAAGGGTAAAAAAAGAAAAGGGAAAACAATAAAAAATTAACAAACAATACATCAAAAATAGAAACAAAACAACAAGAAAAAACTAAAACATTTAAAAACACATCCAAATTTCATTTCTTTATCTTTCATTGCTTGTTTCCTCGACTTCCTCGCGCCTCCCTTTTTTGTATTCTAGTTCAAATTAGCTGGTTCAGCAAATCCTTTCCCTCTTTCTCAATTTTTGTTCTATAATTTATCTTAACACAGTTTAACTTTAAATTTTCCACTTTAGCCCCTTAACAATCAATTTTTATATAATTCTTCTGCTAAAACCATATAATTTCATTCCAGTATTCTTCTAACATTCATTAATTTTGCAATATTTCTGTAAATATACTTTAAATTTTTTCCAATCTTCTTCCATCGACTCTTCTCCCTGGTTTCGGATTCTGCCAGTCATTTCCGCCATTTCCATACAGTCCATCAGCTTCATCTTTAAGAATGGTTTCCTTCCAAGAATGGCTGAAGAGCCAATCCTTTGAGAAGCACAGTTGTAATGGGAGTAGGCACTGGCTCTTATAGTACACAAAAGGTCCTCTGGGGACCTTCATCACCATTTCATCCAGCATTACTCTGGCCGTGCTTGAGCAGGAAAGGACATTTTTTAAAAAATCAAAAATTTTATTGCAGTCCAAAGACCCACGAAAAAATTTCAAAACTAGATACAGTTAAAATGACCAGACAGACAGATGGAAGAAGCCAACGTAGTCATTTTGTTTTATCTAGGGCATAATGATCTGTCTGTCTTATAACGTCTGAAAGAAACTTTGCCACGGCCAGTGTAATATAATTTGACCCGTCTTCCAAAATATATTTAATATGGGAGGCTTCAGATTTGCTCACTTGTTTGCTCATATTGCCCACAATGCAGTAGGATGTGCTTTGTACAATCGACGTCCTGGGAACATAAACAAAGCCTATTCTGATAAGGGATATTATTATTATTATTATTATTATTATTATTATTATTATTATTATTATTATTTGTACCCCACCCATCTGGCTGGGTCTCCCCAGCCACACTGGGCAGCTTCCAACAAAGATTAAAAATACATTAAAATGTCACACATTAAAAACTTCCCTAAACAGGGCTACCGTCAGATGTCTTCTAAATGTCAGGTAGTTGTTTATCTCTTTGACATCTGATGGGAGGGTGTTCCACAGGGCGGGCGCCACTACCGAGAAGGCCCTCTGCCTGGTTCCCTGTAACTTGGCTTCTGGCAGTGAGGGAACTGCCAGAAAGTCCTCGGAGCTGGACCTCAGTGTCTGGGCAGAATGATGGGGGTGGAGACGCTCCTTCAGGTATACTGGGCCGAGGCTGTTTAAGGCTTTAAAGGTCAGCACCAACACTTTGAATTGTGCTCGGAAACGTACTGGGAGCCAATGTAGGTGGCCGCTCCCAGTCACCAGTCTAGATGCCGCATTCTGGATTAGTTGTAGTTTTTGGGTTATCTTCAAAGGTAGCCCCATGTAGAGCACATTGCAGTAGTCCAAGATGGAGATAACTAGAGCATGCACCACTCTGGCGAGACAGTCCGTGGGCAGATAGGGTCTTAGCCTGTGTACCAGATGGAGCTGGTAGACAGCTGCCCTGGATACCGAATGCCTCTCAGGATATCTCTCAGGATGCCTCTCAGGATATCACACCAGACTTTGCACGCTTAAGAGTCATGGCTTTCCCCCTAAGAATCCCTGGAACTGTAGTTTGTGAAGTGTGCCGGTCAACTGTATCTCTCTGAGGGCTACGGAAACTCCCAGGATTTGGGGGGGGGGGGGACACAACTGTTAATGTGGTCTCGATGTGCTTTAAATGTTATGTTGTGGATGTTGGCCCTTGGGATGCACAAAATGAGAGCTGAGCACATCAGCATCTCTTCCCTTGAGAATTTCCCCATTCTATTGTTACTGGAGCAGTGTGTGGTGGAGACAGAGAGAATCACAACCACTCTTCTCATCCAAACTGGTGATAAGAACTATGAGCTATGACTGATAGTTCATGCAAGATCATGATACCATCAGCTAGAAATAGTGCGCTCAATAATGAATGCACTTGGAGACTATTGTACTCTTTGTCCATTAAATCTGGGCACCGCCTGTAATTTTCTTGATTAGTCAGTCTTTTATTGTTTTGTATTGCTTTTAAATATATTTTTTTCTTGCTGTGCACTGGCCTGATATTTTGCAAGGCGGCAATTCATAAATACTTCTATAAAGAAATACAAATAATGAGGCTTCCGTGCTGTGGGATGCCTAATCATGCATTTTAGAGACCATCTTAAAACTCAATTGTCCCAACAAACCTTCTCTTGAAGGTGACCCATATTATAGTACCAAGAAACTATGTGAACATGCTGCATTTTATTATAATTTCTGTCTTGATTTTTAATTTTTTTTTATTATACACTGCGTAAGTATATATATGCAGATGATTATACAGTATGAAAAATTGCTGAATAAAATAAATGAATAAGTCTGGAATGTAGATCTCTCAAATTGCCTTGCATATCAATCCCCCTTTTAAATTAGCCCAATGTGATTCAGATTATAGTGAATCTTGTGGATGAAGGCTGCAATGTACCAGAGATGACTGGAGGCAATGGGAAGTTTAATAAATCCAGTTTAAAAGCTTTAGCTTTGGGAAAACTTGATCAGAAGTGGATTTGTATTACGATCACATTTGCCCAAAGCCAGGTAACATTTTTACTAAAGCCCTTCTTCCTTAAGATATTTCTGCAGACTTGAAAAATGTTCCAAAACTCACTCAGCGCAGTTAACCCAATGTAATTCGGTAGAAACAGTACTTGTGAAACTCTTCAGATGACTTTTACTATATTCTTGTTCATATATATACTCTATGTACTATGTACTATATGTACTATGTAAGTTTATAGTTATTAATATGAAACAACTTGCTCTGTTTTGTAAAACAAACAAAAAGACAGCAAAGGTAGGAATTTGGGGGCTAGTTTTTAATTTTTCTTATAGAGTAGAAAGTAACAAGTAAATAAAAAGAAGCAAAGTTCCATCCATTCTCTATATAGAATATAAGATTCCTAATTTGGTTGCAGCTCCATTTTTTAAAGGCAGAGAATTATCTGTGTTCTATAAATATATACAGGTATGATAAAATTCTTTTTAGAAACAGAAACAACCTATGAGTTTGTCCCAGCTTCAGTCTTCATCCTCTTAAAAAGAACACCTCATAGGACTAAAGAGGACTATTTGAGGCATTCATGGTCTCATCTAGCCCACCTGCTGCCAACAAAGTGAGGTTGCAATTAGGAATCTCCTGAGTCTGAAGAGAAACCTTTGTAGAAACATTCTTCATCAGCCATGGAAGTGAAGGTTCTTTCCAGACTGGTAATACTATTTTTTTTTCCTGGTTAGGTCCTAAATATGTGTCAGAATATAGATTTGCTGAGAGAAAAACTGTGTATACTGCAATAGTGAATAGAAACTTGCCTTAATCAACCTTTCTTGGCTCATCAACCTGAGAGGACTTGGGACCCTCAGCCCGAGGGCCTCAGGTCTCATCAGTGTGAAAGTCCCATGGAGCCTGCCTACCTCTCTGGATCCAAGGCGACTTGGGTGGGTGGGTGGGTAATCAGCACACCATTAAGGGGTGGGGGCAGTGAAAAGTGAAAGTGGATAGAGACCACTGTCCTTATGCTTTGAACCAGGATGAAGTTGTCCAGATCAAAGAGTAAACTGGGGCCAGTAGTGTCCAAAGCCTCAAATCTCTTTACCATGCCTAGGAGCTCGGTACCTCAAATATCATCCAGGCATAGGCTGCAGGTAAGCTATTTAGCAAAGTTGCAGACTTCATTCAGTCCCATTTTAATGTTCTGTGTTTTTGTTTGGGCGATGAGTGCAATGGGCAATTCTCTTCTCTACACTTCCAGAAACTATTCACCATTTCAATACACTCTTCCACCTAGTGAGTTATTGTCAAATGGATTGCTTCTTTGGCACTCTCAGCTGTTTAATAAGTACAACTTCCCAGAAGAACAATTACGAGTTTAAGGGGAAGAAATACTGTTTTATCTATTAGATGATGAATGCATAGCATTGCCCAGACACTCAGCTATAAAAATCTGTAACAGATTGTAAGCCCACATCCAATTTGTGCACATCAAGATAAATAACTGGGAAACTACATCTTGAAGGAATATTATGGATGCTACCCCTATCTCATATGTATATTTAGATCAGATCAGGCCTGTTGCAATGGTATAATCCAACAAGGCAAAACTGAACCCTGGGGCACGAATGGTGATCACCTACTAAGGCCTCTATATATCTCCTGAGTTTGGCTCCCTTCTGGGGACAACAAACCTGGGGAGGGGGAGTGCCAAACACTTACCAGGACACAGTGCATCTCCTTGTTGGGTTGCATCCAGCTTGTTCAGTCACAGATTGCTTTCTGGACCTACCAGTTCACTTAGCTAGAATCATAATGGACACCATTGCAGAAGAAGAAGCCACTATGTCCAGCGATGAAAGTCAGTTAGCATTGCTGGGAAAATATTTAAGGCAGCATCTTTGGAATATGTTCCATCCTTGGAACCTGTGGAATTCAGGGACCCATTCAGGGTCCATCAACATCTAGAGGGCCACAGGTTTCTCATCCCTGCCATAGTACTACTCCTAAGGATGGATTCAGTATTTTCAGCATCGGGTCCCCACCAGAGCACCAAGAAGGGTAGGGTTTAATCAGCTGCTCTCAGAAGCCAAGTGATGTACCTGGTAGAGGAGTTCCACAGCTGCTTTGTACTCTAGCCATATGAACCTAATTGTATAGCATTGATCTACTACTCAAGATGTTTCAGCATTTGTTGATAATGAGCACTTGCAAATATCTGGGTAGCAAAGCTATATGAATGATAGATAAGCCAGTGTGGTGTAGTGGTTAAGAGCAGTAGTCTCGTAATCTGGGGAACCAGGTTCGATTCCCCGCTCCTCCACATGCAGCTGCTGGGTGACCTTGGGCCAGTCACACTTCTCTGAAGTCTCTCAGCCCCACTCACCTCACAGAGTGTTTGTTGTGGGGGAGGAAGGGAAAGGAGAATGTTAGCCGCTTTGAGACTCCTGAAGGGGAGTGAAAGGCGGGATATCAAATCCCAACTCTTCTTCTTCTTCTTCTTCTTCTTCTTCTTCTTCTTCTTCTTCTTCTTCTTCGGACTGCACCAGCCACTTCAGTGGAAGATGAACAAAACCTTCTTGAGAACAAATTATATTGGAGATGTTTCTAATTAGAAATTGGCTCATGCATTGAAGTGTGATGGTTTATGACCTTTAATAAATCTCTCCTGGTGTACATGTATATCATCTAACTAACTAAAGCTTTTTACCCTAACAACCCATAAACTAATCCAATTAGCTATGAGGAGATACCATATACTTCATTGGCACCATGCTTTCTGGTGTACCACCTTTGATTTCAGATTTTGAAATTGCCTAAGGATCTAAAGCAAGCATGGGCAAACATCAGGGGGAATGCAGGGAACAAACCAGTTTGAGGTAGGAGGAGAAAACTGGCATCTCTGATATGAGGATGAAAGGACACTCAAGAGCTGGAATAAGTAAAAATGTAAAGGACCCCTGGACAGTTAAGTCCAGTCAAAGACTACTACGGGGTGCGGCGCTCATCTCGCTTTTCCGGCTGAGGGAGCCAACATTTGTCCACAGACAGCTTTCCGGGTCATGTGGGCAGCATGACTAAACCACTTCTGGTGCATAGAGGACCATGATGAGTTCCAGAGCAGAAAGTGGGATAGCACTTCAGGGTTGCTAGTGTTCATGGTAGTAGCAAAGAAGATATTGCAGCAATGACTCTCATATCTGTCTTGCTTTTATTCATGGGCTCTGGTATATAGCCAGCCACTGTCCGAAAGGGGTGAAGGGACACTACAGTTGAACAATCTCACCATGGGTGAAGGTCTGTTTCTATGCAGGGCTCATGCCTTCATGGTATTTAACGGTATGTTTCTCAATAAAGTTGTGCCCAATTTAATAAAAGTTCATGCATTCAAGTTCTTCTTCCACCCACTGGGGGAATTTCTGGTGGTTATTCAAAATCATTCTGGGATTTAGAAAAAAACCAAACAATGTTGGATTTGCCTGCTATATGGGATAGCAAGCTGAGATAAATGTCAGATACAAAAATGAATAAGGCTCCCTTCAGAGAGGAGTGGGTAACTAATAGGCTTGGGTTTGTGCAAAGGTGTAGCCAGTGTGACTTTTCTGCTGTCTTGTTTAATGGGGAATAATCCCCCCTCCCGGTTAATGTAGGAGTTCAGAGATGCGGTATTTTATGACAGAACATGAGTGTGGAAGCACAAAGGTACCATGTTTGAGGCAGAAGTACAACCTTATCCCCACAGATTGAGAGGAGGAAAAACCTGTTCTTCTGCTTTATAGTTCTTCTGCCCTTTTAAGTCTGTTACTGATGCTGATGATTTCATACTTGCTCTGAACCAGAAGGTCCCAGAGTGGGTTAGAGCAACAAGAACAACACACTTTAAAACAAAATAAAACCAAAATAAAATTCATGAAGCACCACACCCACACTGCTCTTCTTGGAGCAGCTTATTGGGTGTAAAAAAAAACAACTTTGAAATAAACTGCTACACAAACCTTGATTGGATAAATATGCAGTGTGCTTGAAGAAGAAGAAAAAAACACAAGAAAAGAGAGGGCATAAGGTACAGGCAATTTGCATTCAGTTCCCAGGCTATAATGTGTGCTATTTCAGGTGAAAAACAGGAGTGGAGAAGAGCTGAGGAACATTGTAAGATGCCTTAAACTGAGTCAGATCCTTAGTCCAATTAGCTCAGTGTGGTCTACAGTGATTTCAGAGTTAGGATTCTTTCTCTGCCCTACCTGGAGAGACTTCAACCTGGGAACCTCTGCATGCAGCTCTTCTGCAGTTTATGTTGTGAAAGAACAAATGCAAAAAAGAAGAAGAAAAAAGGTATTCACTCCTGTTGGCACATACACATTTAAGTCTGAAACTAAAGTCCTATGTGGGCATTCAACGCATCATTGATAACCCAGTGAGGCAAGAGAGTTGGGGTGCAAACACACTTGGAGAAATCCAGCATCGAAGAAAGAGTCTGTCGGCTTTGATACACGATCAAAGACATTGTTGCTGCTTTACAGAGAAAGGAAAATGTAAGCAACAACTCATAGCCAGTTTTATGCATTTATTTTCATAAGGTGAGGGAATCGTCTTAGGCAGAGGGAAATGTTCCAACACAAATGAAGGAATGCAAGCCATATCAGAGTAGCTAAGGAAATGATTTATTTACAATATTCATTACCTATGCAAGTTTGGCTCTGTATATCGCTGTGAACATTTCCCTCTGTTTAGTCACCTTGAAGGCTGTTATCATATAATCATAGAATTGATATCTAACCCCCTGCAATGCATGAGTCTTAAAAAGCGGTCCACCATCCAATTTGGAACCATGCCAGACCTGCTAGCTTTTGCAAATGTGTTAGCAATTTTATTGCTGCACCACTAGGAAGACAAGATTAGGAACCATAGAATCATAAAATTGTAAAGTCTGAAGATACCACAAAGATCATCTAGTCCAAACCCCTGCAATGCAGAAATCTTTTGCCCAATGTGGGTCTCAAACCCAATTCCCTGAGATTGTCTAATGCTCTAGCAATTAAATATTTCAGTGCAACATTCATCATTCACCAGGCATGGCCAAACTTGGCCCTCCAACTGTTTTGGGACTAAAACTCCCATCATCCCTAGCTACCAGGACCAGTGGTCAGGGATGTTGGGAATTGTAGTCCCAAAACAGCTGGAGGGCCAAGTTTGACCATGCCTGCCATACACCATACATTTGGGAATCTGTACCTTCCAATTCTAATCAGAGCCCATTGCAGCCACAGGAGGCCTTGCTGCCAGGCTTTGGGGAATCGGCTTCCTCCACTGTGGCAGTAAACAAAGGAGCCAACAAAAGAAATGTCTTACCAGTTAGAATCTTTAATAATCACAGTGAGAGAACAAAGAACACATCTCCTAGAATGGCAGTGCTCCCAATTAAGAGTCACTCCCCACTCCATCCCTATTAATCTATGTTACTCCTACGTTTTGTAATCTGAGTTTGTAACTTCTGTGCTTTCTGTTCTGACACTTTCTGAGCTCTCTGTGACTTTCGAGAAGGGGGGTGAATACTAGCCAGAGACTGTGAATCTGTTAGCTATCTCTCTCTCTTCTAGTGTTTCTTCTGCAAGCTGTTCCCCATCCAGTATTTCCCAGCTTCTGCCTTCTGAACTATGCCCTTCTGCAAACCATGGTTCCAAATCTATACTGTCCTCCTGCTCCTGGGAAAATTCAGGATCAGGGGGAGGGGTGGCTCCCACTATTCTTCCTCAGTGCAGCCCTCCTCAGCATAGTTCCTGACACCTGCCGAGCCTTTGAATGGTGTGCTGCTGCAACGGACTCTGACAGAGCCCACTGCTGCAGTGGGAGGGTCTGCTTGAGCCCGCCTGGCTGCGGAATACTGAGATGGCCCAACCCCCTCATTGAAAATTTTCTGGGCACCCAGGGCTCCACAGAGACGGCACCCCTCCTCTTCCCCTATGTTTCATTGGAATTAAATAGCAGCCCTAAATTCCCATCACAAGCATTCAGAGCACCCCATACAACCTGTCTTGACTCCCCTCCCCCCCACCAAGGCTGGCAATAGACAACAGTTTCAAAGAGATTTCATGGTAGTGTAATGAGGCCGTCATTGTTTGTTGTGCATCCACTTACCTTCCATCACCTCGGGTCAAACAGTTTTGATAGGAAAAAGCTGTGAAGGCAGTGGAGTGTATTTTCTTGTACCACAGATGTCCCATCATATAACTTTCAAATGCCTGAGCAAAATAACTCTCTGTTTCTACCCTAAGAGGCATGAAGGGCTTGAGAGTCATCACTTTTTAACCTGTGAATTTACGAACTGTCCACCTATTTGCAACATCAGTGGAGTACAAACTGAAGCAGCTGAGTCCAGCCCTCTGGGCATTGTAGATACCTTGTGATGCCATTAAATTAGTAATTTTGGAGCCCGGAAAATAGGTCACTTATACCCAACAATCACTGCAATCCTGTGGGTCCCCTTACCTTCACACAAAGACTGAAAGAAGAAGTGTTAGAAGGCAGAGTTGGCTTTAACAGCCCATGGCTCCACTTCTTATGTTTGCTAAACTCACTGCTGAGCCAGGAAGTAGCCAGTTGAGGTACAGATCTGCTGGATCTCAAGCTGCTCAGTTCAGTGATTGCATCCTAGGTTAGATCCATTCAATACAAACATGACTCATATAAATTATGAACAGCTGGCAACTGCAAAAGAGGCATTTCCCTGCTACCTTTTCATATAGTGGTGGGATGACAGGTGGAAGAGGCAAGCAGGGCCTCATGGGAAACTACGGAGATTTATGAACAAAGATGTTTCCAACACAAAATGGGTGCCACATTCACATTCTAGAACAGGGACCACCAACCTTTTTGGACTTATGAATAAACTTTGGGAGCACCAAACATATACCAAAATGCTGTCTTCTTTCTTCTTCTTTGGCGATCACTAGTAGCCGAGTAAGATTGTCTTCCATGAACACGGTCTTAACAATGAGAATAGAGTAGTTGCTTTGGAAGACGATAATCAGCATCCGCTCATACTTCTTTCAATAAAGGACTTGGTGACCACATCTGTCACCCATTAGTAATTTTGGAGCCTGGAAAATAGGTCACTTATACCCAACAATCGCTGCAATCGCTTGACCCCTTGTCAAGAAAATTGGAAACTCCTTTTTCCTTTTAATTCTTCCCTATGTAAACTGTCATCATAATCAACCCTTGTCCGGGTGGGGAGGGGGGGAGAAATATCCCTCCTCAATCCCCTTCTTTTCTCGTAATAATCATTTATCTCTCTCTCTCCTTCTGCCCCTCTATTTCTCTTTTTTACCCTACAGGAGCAATGTGTTCAGCCTGATATATGCTGTACTGGTGAGAACCTTAAATAATTTAGTAAAAACTGTGTTCTGCAGACTCCCTCAGCCATCCTTGAGCTGGTGGAAAATAAATGCATTACCCAGTAAACCCTTTAGACTTGATTAAGCATGTGATAAGCTTTCCTAAAATGTGTTTTCTTAGCAATCTGAAGTCCAGACACAGGCACACTTAACCAACTGCAATGCATTCTTTCCAAAGAGGATAGTGATCTCATGGGATTACAAGAGGAAGAAAGACCAATGCAGCCCTTAGGCGTTGCTTTGAAGCCACAAACACTGTCCTGAAGGCTTCTGTTTCTTCTGTGCTACCCTCTTAGGCATCGCTTCACAGGTTAGAAAAGTCAACTAGCTGCAGTAAGAAGAGGAAACCTTTTCAAACTAAAAAATTATCTAGTCTGGTTTTGTTCACTGAATTCAGCAGAGACATTCTGGTCCTTTCTCTAGATCTTAGTACTGATGGTCAGTTCTCCAAGGGTGATAATCCAATGTTAGTCATACTCAAGAGTATACCCATTGATGGACAAGCACATTAATTTCAATAGGTCTACTCTGGCTTGGTTGTATATCATTCAAGTTTCAAAGTGGTGGTGGGCAAATCCATCCTAGTCTGTGAAACCACTTGGTAGAATAAGAGTGGTGAGAGTTCTGAACTTGACCAGAATTGCACATAGTATTTCAAGTGTAGTTGCAGCATAGATTTGTATAGCACAACTTCCCCAACCAGGCATGTGTGGATCCATAATTGGCTTCCACACTTAGCTATAAGTGATAGCTAAGATTGTCTTCCATGAACACGGTCTTAACAGTGAGTCTATATGTGACTGTGGAAGCCAATTATGGATCCACACATCCTTCCACAGTGGGGACATAGGTTTTGAGGCGGGAGTTGATCATGGTGAGGGTTTGCTAAGCATGCCTTCCTCTTAGCACATTTCTCCCTTTTGTCCTGAGTTTGAGTGTCTTCAAAGTCCATGACACCATTGGTAAAGGGTGTTCTCCAGTTGGAACGCTCGCAGGCCAGTGTTTCCCAGTTGTCGGTGTTTATACTACATTTTTTTCAGATTTGTCTTGGGAGAGTCTTGAAACCTCTTTGGTTGACCACCAGAATTATGCTCCCCCTTTTTAAGTTGGGAATAGAATAGTTGCTTTGGAAGACAATATTCAGGCATCCGCACAACATGACCAGTCCAACAAAGTTGATGTTGAAAAAGCATTGCTTCAACATTAGTGATCTTTGCTTCTTCCAGGACACTGGCATTAGTTCGCCTGTCTTCCCAAGTGATGTGTACACCTTTTCTGAGACACTGTTGACGGAATCTTTCGAGGAGTTGGAGATGGCTTTTAGAAGTGGTCCATGTTTCACAAGCGTACAGTAAGGTTGGTAGTGCAATAGCTTCCTATCAGCCCTAGCAAACATGTTTGATGGTCAAGAATGATGGAAACTGTATTCCGGAACGTCCAGAGGAGACCAGCAAGAAAAGCTTCTCAGCCCTGCTATCTATTGCCTTCCAAGATTAGATGCAGCATGCCTTGGAATACCAGGCATGTGGAAATAACAGTGCAAGGGGCGTATTGACCTACTGTCTACTTGTGGGTTTCTCATATGCAACTAGTTGGGTGCTGTGGGAAACAGGATGCTAGATGAGAGATGTCTTTGATCTGATCAGCACAATTCTTCTCTTCTTCTAAAGTTCATTTTAACTCACTTATATACCTAACAACAGCTCTTATAAGTTAATCTGTTCTCTCATGTTTTGAAGAAACGTATGCTGTTACTTTGGTTCCAGCAGATGTTCAAGTTCTTAGCTTTCCTTGATATGATGTTGTCCATTTTTAGTGGTTTTATATTGAATACTTTATTATTGGTATTGTATTATATTGTATTGTATTCTTTGTTTTCTTTTTACGTATGATGTTCCAAGCTGCTTTGTAACCACCATGTTATGAAGGGTGGACTGCAAAACTGGTTAATAAAAATAAAAGAAATTAACAAACTTGAGAATTTAAAACATTTTAAGAAAGAAACCTAAAGTTTCAGAAGCTGTACATTCTGGTTCAGTTAAACTTGCTTCTCTTATATCATCCAACTCTGCTGGAAGAGGTAAGAAGGTCCAGGGACATGGTCTTCAAAGGAAAAGAAAAAAGAGAATCATCTTAAGTTTCAGATTTCACTTTGAAAAGAAGAATCTAACTTTACAGCTTATACTGGTGCTTCAAGCATAGACAAGCAGCGCTAGATTTAAGCGATGGTTCGATCTGGGGAATGAAAATACACAAAGGATAGGTTTGCAATGCCTTCCATGAGTAAGTATTTTTTTCTTCTGGGCTTCAAGAGTTTCTACCAATGGCATAATCACTTTGCCCTGACAATAAGAGGAAATTTTTACCTCATACAATGTGTTTAAACTGCAAAGAGCTGCAGGAACCAACTGGTTTTAGTCATCATCAATGGTCAAAATGGGAAAAGCCAGAGGAAAACAAATAATTATGAATTAAACATCAATAAATCAGTAATCTACTTTCTAGCAATTCTTCAGACATCAACTTTTTATCCTGATGAATGAGTGATTAGGCAGCCCTCTAAGTTCAGGTGGAAATTATATTAGCCTGTTTTAATATTTCTGCTTTCACCCGTCTCAATATTGTTTTGCTTTAGTAGAAGCAAAAGTATATTTCCACTTTGGATGTCTTCTTTTTTCTCCACTTTGGGAAATGTTCAAATCAGCATACATGCAGGTATTTACAAGTATATTACATTAAAGTCTCACTCTGACATAAAAACAAATGAAAAGCTTAGAAGCCTGTTTTCAAAAATATAAATATAAATGACTGTAGACGGCAATATTGCTAGTGCTCATGTTGTGGGGGCAGGGAGGAGGAAAGAGATACAGGATTCTCAGCTTTCACAAAACTCAGGACTCAAAAGTGTTTAACTTTCACTGAATTAACTGCAGCTATTTTGCCATGGCCAACTTTAAAGGCCAGGCTAGTTTCCCAATTCCCCAAGCCCCAAAGAGGCAAAGGGCAAGTGAGCTGGCTAGTGGGCTGAATCCTTCCTTCCTTTTAAGTTTCTTATTTATACTTTTCAAATTTATACATGTCATTAGTTTTACAATCCATTTATCATTTCAAAATTTGACTTCCTTCCTCCTCTTTCTGCGGTTCCTTAATTATTATTTTTAATATCTTCTTGAAATGGTTTCTAAGGGGTTGCTCGTGCTTAAGCACGTACCTATCTCCCTGGCTGGGTTCAAACACCTGGCTGGGCTGCCAAAGTGAACCTCATCTGTCCGGACCGCCACTCACCCGCGGCTGACTCACTCGCTGGCAGAATCCATGAGTGGGCGTTTCTTAAACTTCTTCCAGCAAAGAAGCTCTTTGACGCCTAGTCTTCGCCTACCCTCTCTGCGCGAAAGCCTTCTGCGCAGGGAGGGCATGGGCAACGGAGGACCCCTACTCTCCCCGCTGGTCCCAGGCAAGGAGTCATGGGACCACCTCACCACTTTCCCCACCTGCCCCCCTTCTCCACTGGTGCTATGCTGATTCTCTTCCCCAGAAGATGGGCTGCCTCTCCCGATCCCTGGACGCTCTCTGGAATCCCTCTGGCTTTTGCGCTCTCCCTCCAGTACTGATGGCAGTTCCCTGACATCCACCACCTCCTCAGGACCCCCCTCACCCCCGGCGCAATCTTCCGATACAACCTCCTCTCTCTCTTCGACCGATGATGTGGGGAACCCCCTGAAAGAACTGTCATCATCTTCTGAGGATTCAAAACCGGCCTCCCATCCCCTCAGATCTCTTCTGGCTGGTTGAACCTCCCAGTCTGATTCTTCTCCCTCAGACACCTCCCCTTCCTCCTCTTCGGAGGTAGGAAACCCCACAGAGTCCCCTTCATCGTCTGTGGGTCCAAATTCTTCCTCCCAGAATCTAGCTAATGGTTTAGGCCTATCCAGGAACAAACCATGAAACTCTTCCACCAGATACCCGTCCGTGATTGATTCAGCAGGGACCCAAGTGTTTTCCGACCTGGGTTCTCCCTCCCAGGCTACCAAGTACTCTACCTGGTGACCCCGCCACCTCGAATTGAGTATTTCCGTAGCTTCATTACAGAGTTCCCTCTCCTCTACCTGCAGGTGGGTGGTAACCCCTCCCTCCCTTCCCAGGAATTCCCGACCCTCCCTGTAATGTGAAAGTAGGGACCTATGGAACACCCGATGTATCTTCATGCTGTCGGGCAACTTGAGTTTAAATGTCACTGGGTTGACCTGCTGTCTTACCTCAAAGTCGCCTAGGCTGCAACTTCTTGCATCCTCCCTTTAGGGGCAACCCTTGGGACGACAACCACACCCGGTCTCCCACCCGTATGGCCTCCCCCTCTCAACGGTGCCTGTCTGCCTGCATCTTGTAAACTTCCTTGGCCCTCTCCAAGTTCAGCCTGAGTTGCTGGTGTAAGGCCTCCATTTCTTCCACCAATTGCTCAGCCGCAGGTAATAATAATAATAATAATAAATTTTATTTATATCCCGCCCTCCCCAGCCGAAGCCGGGCTCAGGGCGGCTAACAACAATTAAATAATCAAACAATCAAATAATCAAACATTCTAAAAACATTCCATTATAAAATTAATTAAAGTCAAATTAATGGCAACCGTTGAGCAAAATTCTGTGCAGGTTGCCAGAGGAGGGGGTCAGGCTGGGACCTGACCAAAGGCCTGGTGGAACAACTCTGTCTTGCAGGCTCTGCGGAAAGATGTCAGGTCCCGCAGGGCCCTAGTCTCTTGTGACAGAGCGTTCCACCAGATTGGAGCCGCAGCCGAGAAAGCCCTGGCTCTAGTTGAGGCCAGCCTAACCTCTCTGAGGCCTGGGACCTTCAGGGTGTTTTTATTTGACGAGCGTAGGTTTCTCTGTGGGGCATACCAGGAGAGGCGGTCCCGTAGGTACGAGGGTCCTAGGCCGTATAGGGCTTTAAAGGTTAAAACCAGCACCTTAAACCTGATCCTGTACTCCACCGGGAGCCAGTGCAGCTGGTATAGCACCGGATGAATGTGATCTCGCAGCGAAGACCCTGTAAGGAGTCTCGCTGCGGCATTCTGCACCCTCTGGAGTTTCTGGGTCAGTCTCAAGGGCAGCCCCACGTAGAGCGAGTTACAATAATCCAGTCTGGAGGTGACCGTCGCATGGATCACAGTGGCTAGGTCCGGGCGAGAGAGGTAAGGAGCCAACTGCTTAGCTTGGCAGAGATGAAAAAATGCCGCCTTTGTTATAGCTGCAATCTGCGCCTCCATGGAGAGGGAGGTGTCGAAGATTACACCCAAACTCTTAACGGACGGTGCTGGCACTAATTGCACCCCCGCTAGAGATGGGAGTTGCCCCCTCAATCCCATATCGTCCCGTCCCAGCCAGAGGACCTCTGTCTTCGAAGGATTTAACTTCAACCGGCTCCCACGTAACCATCCAGCCACAGCTTCCAGGCATCTGATCAGTGTGTCTGGGGCCGAGTCAGGATGGCCATCCATCAACAGATAGAGTTGGGTGTCATCAGCATACTGATGGCAGCCCAGCCCAAAACTCCGGACAAGCTGGGCGAGGGGGCGCATAAAGGTACACTCCATCCTTCCTCCCCCCTCCCTGGGAAGGCCCTGGGGTGACACCCGTAATTGGCCATGAAAGGGCTCTTTCCCATGGACACGTGTTCAGCATTATTGTACGCAAATTCAGCCAATGCTAATTTCTCTACCCAATCATTCTGCCTCTCGCTGACATAGCAGCGTAGGTACTGCTGGAGTATACTGTTCGCTCTTTCGGCCTGTCCGTTGGTTTCTGGGTGCCTTGCCATCGAGAAGCTCACCTCGACCTGCAGCAAGCTCATGAGCCTCCGCCAGAACCAGGAAGTAAATTTTTTTCCGCGATCTGAGATTACCCTCAATGGGGTGCCATGAAGCCTAAAAATGTGGTCCACAAACAGCCTGGCTGTCTCCTCTGCCGACACTGCATGTGAACACGTTGCGAAATGGCACATTTTAGTCAGCAGATCGACCACTACCATGACCGCTGTCTTTCCCCTTGACTTGGGCAGATCTGTCATAAAATCAATGGACACCACCTCCCAGAGCCTTTCCGGTGTTGGTAAGGATTCCAGTAACCCTGCGGGGGCAGTCCTTTCCCCCTTTGCCCTCTGGCACTGGTCGCACCCTCGTACATATTCTCGTACATCCTCCCTCACCTTTGGCCACCAGAACTGCCTGGTGACTAGTAGCATGGTCTTGTGCTGTCCAAAGTGCCCAGCTGTTGGGTTGTCATGGAGCTGCCTAAGTATCTTGCCCCTCAATGTCTCTCCTGGTACATACAGCGCCCTCTTGTAGTACAGTAGCCCTTCCTTTTCCTCAAACCCCCCATTGTCTTCCTTTCCACCTCTGAGCTCCCTGATTTTTGTCTTAGCAAACTCATCGTCTTTGGTGAGCCCTGCTAGCTCTCGTTTACCTACTAACGCTCCCCCACACACCCACCGGTCCTCGGGGAACACGTGCCTGGCCTCCAGAGGCCCTTCCCCCTCCATGTATTCCGGTTTCCTGGAGAGTGCATCGACCCTAACATTTTCCCTTCCTGGCACGTATTGTATTCATGTTCTGGTTCGCCAGAAGTGGCTTAGTCCTGCTGGCCACATGACCCGGAAGCTGTACGCCGGCTCCCTCGGCCAATAAAGTGAGATGAGCGCCACATCCCCAGAGTCGGCCACGACTGGACCTAATGGTCAGGGGTCCCTTTACCTTTACCTTAGGGATGGGAAAATGGGTCTCCCCACTCCTGGTCCAAATCTCTAATGATTATTATTTACAGGTTAATGCTAAGTGATTACTACAAGTTTCTAGAGTGTCCTTATGAAAGAAAGCAGCCATGATTTCCTGGAATTCAAAGAAGTTATATTCTAGAATCAGCTACTCCTGCGGATTTCAGGAAGCTTTGTTTGATCAAAAAATGGGAAGGGAGGCAAATCTATGCTAATTAGCATAGCTGTCATCTACAGTATGATTAAATTTATATATTTCTCCCAGAATAAATGGCTCCATATGGCAACCTTATCAATTTTTATTTTTGTTTTGACAACTTGAACAGAAGCCAAAGGAAAGTCCTTTCAAAAATGTCATGGTTGTATTAAACATCATTAAGACCAAGCCAATGTTTGCACAGAAGCTTTTCAGCACTATAGTATACTTTAAGTTTAAACATCTTGCTATGTGAAGGTTTGGGCTGTTGCAAAAGTGGAGGTTTGGTTGGCAAGTACCGTATTGGCCCGAATATAAGCCCCAAATAAGCAGCACCTTTAAAATTCATGGGGGGGGGGGAGAGAGACAATACCCAAATATAAGTCGCTCCCTTAAAATTCCGCAGGCACCCACACCCATAAAATGGCAAATGTAGAAGAAAATCCTATGGGTACTAGAGAGGACCCATATGTAAACACAATGAATGGCATTAGAATTAATTGCACAACAGTCTCAACCTCACAAATTGGCAATAAAACATTTTTTGTTCCATTTTACCGTAAGTCTGTTTCAGCAGCGATATCGTAAAAGCCAATTTTTGTAAGGTCGCGAATTTAAGCCAATTTTTGGTTGGGTTTTCTTAATATTGATGTGGTCAATGGTGCTACTCAGAGATGTGTGTTTGTAATTATAACCTGCATGGCAGCACATCTGTGAGCTTTTGACAAGGGGTGTTTTGCAGCTGTTTGATTATTATTTTAAAATAAACGTAAGCAAAGATACTGCGGGCAGGTTTTTATTCCATCGCCCCAGTCGCTGCGCAAACTCGGTTGGGAAATAAGGTCCAAAATGTTTCAGCAGTGATATTGTAAAAGCTAATTTTTGTAAGGTCGTGATTTTTTTAAAAAAGTTCAAACACCTTATGTAGTAATTCTTTCTTCTTCTTCTTCTTCTTCTTCTTCTTCTTCTTCTTCTTCTTCTTATTATTATTTTGTTGAGACATTGGGGGGAAGGGGTGGAGGGGGGGAAGATGGGTGGGGTGGGGTCGGGTGGCGATGTTTCTAGTTTGCTTAATTGGTGTCAGCATTCCTCGTGCAGGTTCTCTGCTGTTCATTTGTGTTTCTTTGGTGGTGAGAGAGGTTGGGGTTGGCCTAGGGTGTGGTTGTTTGTTTGTGATTGGCTGTGGGGTGTTTTCGTGTGTGAGTGGGGTGGGTGGGTGTTTGGGATCAGGTTAGGTCGTGAATTTAAGCCACATTTTAACTTTTCAAGGTCGGAATTGGGGGGGGGGGGATGTGGCTTATATTCAGGTCAATACGGTATTTGGCCATAAGGTAGTACACTCTCTAGCAAAAGAAACCCAACTCTTTGTCAATGGGATCAGGCTTTGAATGGGGATGAACATCAGCTGATGTGATGAGACAAATAGATGTCACTTAACCTGGGATGACATGAGCTTGAAGCCACAGACATGGAAAGAAAGCACAGGGAGACAACACTCTGCCCAATTTCATGAAGCCTCTTCGTATAGTGCTGTTGTTGTTGTTTAGTCGTTCAGTCGTGTCCGACTCTTCGTGACCCCATGGACCAGAGCACGCCACTGTATAGTGCAGTGTTTCTCAAACTTAGATCTCCGGCTGTTTTTGGACTACAATTCCCATCATTCCTGACTACTGGTCCTGCTAGATAGGGATGATGGGAGTTGTAGTCCAGAAACAGACGGAGAACCATGTTTGGGAAACACACAAGGCTGCTCAAATGATTTATGCCCAAAGATGGAAGGACGAAACAGTTCTGACTAACGAAGACTGGCAATTGAAACTAATGGAATGCATAGAAATGGCGAAACTCGCTGGAAGAATAGGAAATCAAGAAGAGAGACCTTTTAGGTGAAATGCTTCTGGGAGATGACATATAATAAGTTGAAAAAAATGTTGAAATATACATTTATAAAGAAACCAGAAGCATTTTTACTGGGTATTGTTGGGAGTGATATAAATAGAAAAGAATGTAAGCTCTTTTTATATGCAATAACAGCAGCAAGAATATTATTAGCCCAAAAATGGAAGCAAGAAGAATTACTGACGATTGATGAATGGAGGATGAAGTTAATGAACTATGCAGAATTAGATAACTTAACAGGAAGAATTCGAAACCGGCGGGTCCAGAAATTCACGGAAGACTGGAGTAAATTTACGGACTATTTGGAAAGTATTTGTGAAGATCAGACGATGTTTGTAGGTTTGCAAGAAGTCCTGTGAGGAGTATTATTGGAAGTATTGCAAAAATGGAAAAGGGGTGATGGGATGTTAACAGACGTAAAGACAATATAAAGTTTAGAAATGTATAAGAAGTGGACAAAACGGTGGATTATCAGAGGTGCTGATGGAAGTCAAAAAAGATTGTATAAGTGATAAGTTTCGTGGTACGTTTTATAATTTATATGTTAAAATCAATAAAAATTATTATAAAAAAGAAGAAGAGTGACCTTTTAAAATAGAATGGGGAAAATGTATTGATTATTAGAGGGCACATTGTCAACAAATTAAAACCCAAGTGGGATTGATATAAACACATGCAGTAAGAGTTAATTAAAGGGAGGATAAGGGAAAAATTGTAAATATATTTGAATTGGATATGCAGTAATAAAAAGATATGAAATAAATAACTGCAGGAGGGAGGGGAGGGGAGGGAAGTTGAGGGGAAGGTAAAGTAGATTTGTAAAATGCTTGTAAAAGATGAAAACGAAAAGAAAAAAAGTAAGAATTTTTTTTGAGGGGGAAGCACACTGGTATATTGTGTATGCTTTGTATGTGTTAGAAGCCGGCTTGTAACATCTTCACTATTAACAATATAATAGTTTCATTCATGTAAATGGTTTTTCCAGGTTTAGGGTATTTTAAATGTTTGGTACATTGCTGCCAGACAGTAGCTCCATCCCCAGGAACCCGCTGAAGAGAGCGTTTGTTCTCATTCTGAAAGATTTATATGCTGTCCTGGTTTATATACCTTGATCTCCATTAATACCTTTATTATTTGTATGGCCTAGCTGAGGATATGAGAAAATGGATGTTAATCTGCGTGTGGTTTGTACTATTCACTGGACTGCAAATCCTTTATTATCTTCATGTTGATAGGCTTTATCCTATGGATATTAAGAACACGAGGGGCTTTAAAAATATTATTCCTAAATGGAAACAGCTTTGTATAGCCGTCTTTAAGAATATGTGGAAGAAGATCTATAACTTTTTCACAAAATATTAAATAGGGCCAGACTGCCACCATACAATAGCGCAGCTTTTGCCCATTAAATATACCTGACTCCAAGGCAAAAAGTGAGGTGGATCTGAATTGCCTGAGAATTGATCCAAAATGCTAGCACAGGACCAGATTTGTCTTTAAAGCAAAGTATTGTTTTGTTTCTGCTTTTTCTTTTTAAAAAGCCATTTTTTCCAAAAAAAGAGAGAAAATATAATAATTTATATTTTTAGAAAAAATATTAAAAATATAATGTTTTTAATAGTTTGTTACAATGAAACTACCCAAAACCACAAACACAGCTTTTTCATAGATAAATATAATAAATCCAACTATTGCATGTAGAGACCTTCTTGGCTGACATTGTATAATGATGTCTTTATGTTAGGATGGAAAGTTAGCTTCTCTGGAAATGTGGTGTCACCTAAAATTTCAGAGTTTCAGACTATGATAAGTTTGGAAGTAAAACTATTCCTGCAGAGTATGAAACAATCTATGGAATACATTTCCAGAAGTTCAAGCATGTCTGAAAGTTCCTTTGCACCCAAACATTTCTGTAACAAAACTCAGTGGTTCCATCCATTTCTAGTTATAAATTTAATCTAGTTTTAAGATACATTCTTCAAGACTGTGGTCAGTCAGGGGAAAACTGGCTTGGTATGCAATGGCTCCCTCATCGCTAGGCTAGACTTCCATCCACATCCACACATCTGAATGGGCATTTGCTAGTAAAGTAATGAAAAATCAGTGTTAACCATTTCAATATTTTACATTATTTTCTTTTTGTTCGTATTAGAATAACCTCGTAATAGGTTGTGCACGAGTCATGGAATTGCAGTGCCATAACCAATAAAATGTAGTGACCAAAGAAAATAATGAATAGATATGGAATCCCATTTTTTGACTCAACATCCCATGCAAGGTTCTGGAATCTATTTCACATGCCAAACTGCCTTCTTCCCCAAACTCATGCGACAGTCAAATAGGATTTTAAATGTAAACTGCAAGGACTGTAAAAGTATCAGCTACATTAATTCTGCACATAAGCTTAAGACTTGACAATGATAGAAGCATATATGACATAAATATAAACGTGCAAAGATTAGCACCGGGTCCTTATTTTCTTATTTCCTACAAAAGTAACTGTTGAAGGCTGAAGCAGGTGGATGTAAAATTTGTTTAATATTCTGAAGGTGTCAAGGAAGTCTGTTTTATTCCATTTCAACTGAATTTGTATCCCTTTTAATAAAAAAGGTCCTCTTCATCATTTAGCTTTTGCACAAGACATTAACTTCTAATCTTACAATTTACATAAAAGCTGGCTGTTGTTAAGACATCTCATAAAGCAAGCACAGAAATGAATGTTAAAAATGAGGGGAAGGCTTGAAATGTTTAAACGCTTACTACTGAATTTTCCAGAGGAACAAGAATGTGAAAAAAGGTAGACAAGAGAAAAATATGTTCTTTAAGATTCCTTAGCATAACTTGGGCAAGTTTTCTCTATCTTAAATGTAATACTCTATATGTTTTACAATACAGTGGTACCTCGGGTTACATACTCATCAGCTTACAGACTCCGCTAACCCAGAAATATTACCTCGGGTTAGGAACTTTGCTTCAGGATGAGAACAGTAATTATGATCTGGCGGTGCGGTGGCGGCAGCAGAAGGCCCCATTAGCTAAAGTGGTGCTTCAGGTTAAGAACAGTTTCAGGTTAAGAACGGACCTCCGGAACGAATTAAGCACTTAAGCCGAGGTACCACTGTAAGTCTTGCAAGTAATACTATTACAAATTCTCAGAGACCTCTAGAATATAAAATAACACATTATAATTTTATTTATCACCACAAGGTTCAACACTGGCCGACTCCCATGGAATGGGTTTGGGGTGGTCCAAGTCTGGTGGACCCATTCCATCAACATGGAGGTTGTGGATTGATGAACTTATCATGGCCTCAATGCCACGCCAACCCTCAACCTGCTTGCTGCTGTCACCATTGTACAGTCTGGTTATTTGGCTACTCTCATAGGGCACATAATGCGCCTTCCTGGGTAAGTGGTCTTAGAGGCCTGAACTTACCAAGACACCCCAAAATCGCATAAGCTGTGTGATTTCAAGATAGCAGCCTTGCGGGCAAAGAATTTTGTTTGATTTGCATTTTTAAACCAACCAACCAAATTCTTAACTAAGGCTAATACATTTGTTGTTGTTTAGTCGTGTCCGACTCTTCATGACCCCATGGACCAGAGCACGCCAGGCACTTCTGTCTTCCACTGCCTCCTGCAGTTTAGTCAAATTCATGCTGGTAGCTTCGAGAACACTGTCCAACCATCTCGTCCTCCGTCATCCCCTTCTCCTTGTGCCCTCCATCTTTCCCAACATCAGGGTCTTTTCCAGGGAGTCTTCTCTTCTTATGAGGTGGCCAAAGTATTGGAGCCTCAGCTTCAGGATCTGTCCTTCCAGTGAGCACTCAGGGCTGATTTCCTTCAGAATGGAGAGGTTTGATCTTCTTGCAGTCCATGGGACTCTCAAGAGTCTCCTCCAGCACCATAATTCAAAAGCATCAAGTCTTCGGCGATCAGCCTTCTTTATGGTCCAGCTCTCACTTCCATACATCACTACTGGGAAAACCATAGCTTTTACTATACGGACCTTTGTTGGCAAGCTGATGTCTCTGCTTTTTAAGATGCTGTCTAGGTTTGTCATTGCTTTTCTTCCAAGAAGCAGGCGTATTTTAATTTTGTGGCTGCTCTCACCATCTGCAGTGATCATGGAGCCCAAGAAAGTAAAATCTCTCACTGCCTCCATTTCTTCCCCTTCTATTTGCCAGGAGGAGATGGGACCAGTGGCCATGATCTTTGTTTTTTTGATGTTGAGCTTCAAACCATATTTTGCACTCTCCTCTTTCACCCTCATTAAAAGTTTCTTTAAATCCTCCCCACTTTCTGCCATCAATGTTGTGTCATCTGCATATCCGAGGTTGTTGATATTTCTTCTGGCAATCTTAATTCCAGCTAGGGATTCATCCAGCCCAGCCTTTCGCATGATGAATTCTGCATATAAGTTAAATAAGCAGGGAGACAAAATACAGCCTTGTCGTACTCCTTTCCCAATTTTGAACCAATCAGTTGTTCCATATCCTGTTCTAACTGTAGCTTCTTGTCCCACATAGAGATTTCTCAGGAGACAGATGAGGTAATCAAGCACTCCCATTTCTTCAAGAACTTGCCATAGTTTGCTGTGATCGACCATGACCGGTGGCTTAGCGTGGGTTGCCAGCACCCGGGGCCACATGGAGTGGGGGGTGGGAGTTAAACGGATGGAGTACGTATGTGCATTCAACTGCCTAATGGTGTCTGCATCACCCAAGAGATTGCAGCCACAGAGATAAGAAAAGAATAGTCGTTCCATTGTCTGGAGAGGTCACTTCTTGGTTCGCATGAAGGCCAGCAACGGAAGCACACAGCTGTATTGAGGCAGCACCGAGTGTTGAAATTTTGCACCCCCAACCATTTTTAACCTGTGCCCTCCCTCCACACTATGCCACTGATAATGGCTTGTAGAAACTGATAGCCTTGACCGCCACAAATTTGTCTTATCCTCTTTCAAAGCCATCCGAGTTGGTGGCCATCACTGGCTCCATATTTTATCTATGAGTCACATGAAGAACTGCTTTCTTCTATCTGCCCTGAAATTCAGCTTCATTAAATGCCCATGAGTTTTAATGTTATGACAGAGCATCAGCCTCCTGTACCAGAATATATCCTCACATTTTGTCTTCTGGTATTTCATGTGGAAAACAACCAAACGTTTAATGCATTTCCTTTTCTGATATATTTCACATATAATGAGCTCTAATTGTTCCTTCTACCTGTTTTCTGCCTCGGCTTCATTTATAAATGGCAGTACCCAATTTTACTGAGCATATGCCCCTAACATTGTTCTGATAACACAATGCATAATAGATAAGAACAAAACAACCATTTGTATTAGCTTTGCTGGAGGGAGGGAAATAGCTTCGAAAACACATAATCGCAATATTTATTTTGCTGGTAAGGTGTTATTTGGTCATATTAAATTCCTCCTGCCTCTCATGAAAGTTAATTCTACCTCCAGTTTTCTCAGAAGCAGAGAGCCCAAAAGTAATTAGGGGGAAAAGAGAGAGAAGTAATAAAGCAGTTGGAACATCTGCATTTAGTTTCTACTTCTTTAGTATGTATCCATTTTATTCTCCTAATTCATTCTGTATGTGTTTAGAAAATAAAGCCATAATGCATCTTCTCCCATGCTTACATCTTAGAAAGGGGCCATTCAATCTACTTATAAGAGGCACAGATGGCCATTCTATTGAAAGTGATAGCCAGGGACATTATGGCGCACTGAGCACTGAGAATGCGGCAGCTAGACTGGTGACTGGGAGTGGCCGCTGAGACCACATAACACTGGTCCTGAAAGACCTACATTGGCTCCCAGTACATTTCCAAGCACAATTCAAAGTGCTGGTGCTGACCTTTAAACCCCTAAACAGCCTCGGCCCAGTATACCTGAAGGAGCGTCTCCACCCCCATCGTTCTACCCGGACACTGAGGTCCAGCTCCGAGGGCCTTCTGGCGGTTCTCTCACTACGAGAAGTGAGGCTACAGGGAACCAGGCAGAGGGGCTTCTCAGTAGTGGCACCCGCCCTGTGGAACGCCCTCCCACCAGATGTCAAGGAAATAAACAACTATCTGAATTTTAGAAGACATCTAACGGCAGCGCTGTTTAGGGAAGTTTTTAAATGTTTGATGTTTTATTGTGCTTTTAATTTTCTGTTGGAGCTGCCCAGAGTGGCTGGGGAAACCCAGCCATATGGGCGGGGTATAAATAAATTATTATTATTATTATTATTATTACTACTATTTATTAGTTGTGCACTGCTCCCATTTTGTAGATTTCTTCATCTCCCTGGAAAACAGGATTCATTTTTCTGCTCCTTACATTTGGGAGGGAGGAGTCATATAAATGAGCATAGAGAAGGATGTTGACTCGACGTGTTCTCCCTAACAGAGAGCACGTGTTGCGGTGGGGACCTGCAGGCCACCCCACTGTTACTGGGCGGATGTTTGGAGGGGACTCAGGCAGTGATTGGGTAAATTGAGTCTCCGGGGAGATTTCCTTGTTGCCAATTTGGAGGAGTGGTCAGAAGTTTTAACTGCTGGATGCCCAGCTTTAGGCGTCCTCTTGGGCTGCTTGTACCGGATCACCCGCCCACCCTCCCTGAATTGAGGGTTCTTTGCATTTGACATTGCTATGCCTGTCATGGAGTCGTCTGCTCTTGAGGCAGGGGCCTGGTAGGAATTTTGTGCATTTGGCTGATCGGCTGGTGCCATTTGGTTTTTGCCTACTGTGTAGCAAATCGTCACAACTTGTAAGGTAGGCAATCAGGCATTGGTTCAAATTGGTTGGTGGAGGGGTAAGTGCCTACCCCTCCAATGGTGGTGCTGTGAGGGAATTCTGTTAAAGGAATCCAGGGGCTTGCCAATCTTTTCGTCCTTGTCCCTGGCATCGGACTTGGGCCGGGGGAAGCCACCAGGAGCATGCGGGTGAGAAGTGAGGGACTGAGGCCCAGCTTCATTTCTCCCCAATATTGCTTCCCTGACTGGCTTCCGCTGGAATCCGGAAGTCAGTTCTGTCCCTGGGGCAAGGACAGATAGCCGTAACCAATGCCTAAGCAACCACTCACATGTGTGTATTTAAATAAAGTTGTGGCCACAAACATGCCAAAAACCTTAAACAAATTTTGATGTGTGATGTGTGAGTTATTGGGGTGGCCTGGGGGACCTCGACACACAATCGGCGGGGAGGGGGCTGGCGCGGTGCTGAGAGTCGATCGCTACTTCCTCGGAGCGACGTCGCACAGCTGTAATCGGAGAGCGCTCAGCTTCTTCTTGGGACAATTTGGATTACAAAAAGAAGTACCCGTGAGTAGGGGAAATACAAAACTATAAAGGAAATAAGCATATAATTTTGGGAAAGAATTGGGACTTAAAGTAAAAGAAGTAATTTAATTGGAACCGAAGCGGTAAGGTCTAAACAGGAAGTCAGCCTTCCGCTCTGTAAATAGTTGAAAACAAAGACTTTGTGTGCTAAAACCCAAAAAGTGCTTTTAAAGGACTAGAATCTGACGTCTTGGGAAGAAGCTGAAGGTACTTTTTTTCACCTTGGGTGGACATGCCCGAGGATTAAGACCTTCTGGGAGATGATCTATAATGAAATGAAAAAAGTGTTTAAATACACCTTTCTGAAGAAACCAGAGGCCTTTCTCCTGGGCATGGTCGGCCAACAGGTACAAAAGAAGGACAGGACTTTCTTTATGTACGCTACAACAGCAGCAAGAATACTCATCGCACAGTATTGGAAGACACAAGCGTTACCCACCCTGGAAGAATGGCAGATGAAAGTAATGGACTACATGGAATTGGCTGAAATGACCGGCAGAATCAGAGACCAGGGAGGAGAGACGGTGAAAGAAGATTGGAGGAAGTTTAAAGATTATCTACAGAAATACTATAAGATTAATGAAAGTTAAAATGACATCAGATTGAATGTAAAAGGTTATTAGTAAAAAGTTTAAAAATTAAAAGATCTAATATTTTAAGATACAAGAAGATTAAGTTATATTAAGATATTCAAATTAAGATAAAAATTAATTAAGACAGAGGGAAGGGATTTGTTGTTTGAATATATGACTTGGAATACAGGGAAGGGAGGTCTGGGGAAGTCGGAGAAATACGTTAATGCAGGGAACATTATGAAGATAAAACTGTTTTTATTTTTGTCTTTTTTCTTTGATATTTTTTGTCGTTTTGTGTTTGTGTAATTATGTATTTTTTCTGTTTTGGTTGTTGTTCTCTTTTTTTGTTGTTTCATCTTTTATGTAAAACTCAATAAAATATCTATAAAAAAGAAAGAAAGAAAAGAACCTGATGTTAGGAAAGATGGAGGGCACAAGCAGAAGGGGACGTCAGAGGACGAGATGGTTGGACAGTGTTCTCAAAGCTACCAAACTGCGGGAAGCAGTGGAAGACAGGGGTGCCTGGCGTGCTCTGGTCCATGGGGTCACGAAGAGTCTTACACGACTAAACGACTAAACAACAACAACAACACCTCCACATAGCTACCAAGCAAACAGGGTTCTATGGAACTAACCTCTGTGAACTAAGGTGGGGGAGTTAAGAGAGATGAATGCAGAATCCTGTGTATATGGTCCAGCATGATCCAAATGGGAAATAAGTACTAAAGCATGCAGAGGGGGAAATGTTGAAATGGTGCAGTCAGAAAGGAATAAAGAGAAAGTAAAGTGAAAATGAAAAGGATTTTAGGGGAAATAAAAACCTATAAAAACTGCATGTGTCTGAAACTGTTCATGAACCAAATATCCAGGCCTCAAAAGGCTGGCTCGGAGAAAATAGCGAAGAGAAGCTTCAAAAACTGAAGCAAGAAAAGAAAAGAAAGCTGGGCTCCAGAGAAACAGAACAAGCAGAAATAGAAAAATTGAGCTAAGTCAAAAAAATAAAATTAAGCGGAAAAGGGAAAGAAGTGACCGCTAGCACTGAACACAGTCTATTTATTTATATCTCCAATGACACCCCCAATTTTTCTGCATTCTGATTTGTCATTCCCCCCCATCCCACTTTTTCTTACACACACACACAAAATCAGTTCTGTATCGGTAAGTGGAAGGTCACAGGAGAGACCTATGACCAGTTTTCCATTGTTTTAGGGTTTTCCATTGAACCAATTTTCCATCATTTTAGGGTTTGACATGTTCTTAACATTATTAGGGTACAGGGAAGCTCACACAGCCCTGCCAGTCGCATGGAGTAACAAATCTTCACACTTCACACTGACTATGGACTTATTAGCATTTCTGCTTCTCAGATTTCAAGACCGCTATCCAGGTGTACTCTACCAAAATTTTCTTCCATTCTATTCCACAGTTTTTTGGAGTAACCATGCAGACAGATTTGTCCCCCAAACTGAGTTCAGTAACACTCTCCAGATGCTGTTGTTCTCAGGTTCCAATCATCCCCAGCCACCATGGCCGACAACCAGGGGTGATTGGAGTCCAACATCTGGAAAACCCCATGTTGACTACCCCTGATTTATGGGTACAAGTGGTGTTCACACATTACATCCGGTCAGTGCACAGCCTATGTGTACCTATGCACCTATGGTGTGTTACACCATTTCACAGCTTATGCATGTGTTCAGCATAATGTGTTAAGAAGCATACAAGCGGGGAAGTTTGGTAAAATTCCCAGGAACAGAGTTGGCCTGAAGGGAGGCTTCAGTTTGTGGTAAAGCTGGAGGAGGACATGTTGAAATTTGAGGATTTTTTAAATAAAAAAAGAAGCCCCATGAAATGCCTACATACTTGTAATGACGAATCAAAACTTGACGGATTATTGCTATTGTGTTTACATTTTGATTTTTTGTTAGCTTGTCTAGGAAATGACTGCCTGAAGAAGCAGGGTGAAAATCACCCAAAATAAGCAAGCAAGGAAGAAATCTCTGGATTATAACCACTGTGAATGTAAGTTGTGTTTTCCATACTTACTAGGGGGGAAGCTTTAGTAAAGACAGTGGAATTTCCTTCCAATTAAGCATGCAAATGATTGCACTGATAAACTACAAGGCTTAAGTTCTGTTGAACAGAATGTGCTTTCTTGCTCAGACACTGATGCAGATGGAAGGCATTTCTGATTTTTCCCCCTTTGATACCTAGAAATCAGTATATGTGCTTTAATTTGTACCAAGAAAAACGAACTGGTCTCGTGCCCATAAGTAGTACTTTTAAGATAATTCAGGGTGACACTCTCATCAGGTTTTTCCAATACAGTTTAAACCAACATTAAAACAGAAATGGATTTTTCAAGGAACCGAGTCTGTGGGAAGGGCTTTCAAAAGTCATATGAAAACATGGGCAATCATAGTATTAAGGAAATGACAGCTTACAGCAAGTAAAATTGATTTTGAACAGTTCATGGTGATGAAGCAAGATAAAATTTAGGGTGGGGTTTAAGGAGGAGGAGGCACATGTATTTCAAGATGAAAGACTGAGTGTTCAGGAGACAAATTTAGATACTTTCAAAATTAAACTTGAACCACTTGACATGTTGGGTTTGTTCACACTGACCTTGTGTGGTACGGCATAGCTTCTTTCTTTTTTTGTTAGGTAACAACCATTGAGGGTGCTATAAACCTGTGGGCTATTAATTCCATTCGGTGAAGCATGAAACAACCCAACTATGAAAATAAGCTACCTCAAAGCTGTCCTTTATCGGGGAAGAAGCAACAACACCTGGTTGGTTTCATTTCTAAATAAAAAATAGCCAGACTCATTTCTAGAAGATATAGCGTTCTTTTGAAGTGTGGTTGTTATCTAGTTTGCTACAGTATGCAGAAAACAACATGCACAACTTTGCATCAAATGTTATATTGTACACAAGAGCCAGGATGGCTGCTTGTGGTGGGTGAATAATAAGATTGGTGGCCAAAGGGGATGAGCGCCCAGAGAATGACAATTCAATGCCAGGTGACAAGCCGCAGAAACATATTGTCCATTATGAGACTGGAAGCAAGCATGCTTACAAAAATATTTCCAGAGCACTGCACATATGGTATTCTAATTAAAGGACTTCTGTGTGTATGCCTTTAAAGCAGCTGGGCTGCGGGGATTTGATCTGTTGAACACTGATCAAGCATGTGCAAAATCTCATTTAGCATTCTAAAAGATGGAGAAACAGTGCTTGATTCATATCACAACCAAACACTACAAGCTGGGCAAATTCATAAACTCAATCGGTTAACTAATTATACACTTCAAAAGCATCACTATCTGCTACTACCTGAGCCTACGGTTCACATTTCTCACTGTGGAATATAGCGAAGAAGCCTCTCAAATTTACCTGATAATTTGTGGTGAGCGGTTAAACCACAGAGACTAGGACTTGCTGATCAGAAGGTGGGCGGTTCAAATCCCCGCGACGGGGTGAGCTCCCATTGCTCGGTCCCTGCTCCTGCCAACCTAGCAGCTCGAAAGCATGTCAAAAGTGCAAGTAGATAAATAGGTACCGCTCTGGCGGGAAGGTAAACGGCGTTTCTGTGCGCTGCTCTGGTTCGCGAGAAGCAGCTTAGTCATGCTGGCCACAGGACCCAGAAGCTGTGCGCTGGCTCCCACAGCCAATAAAGCGAGATGAGCGCCGCAACCCCAGAGTCGGCCACGACTGTACCTAATGGTCAGGGGTCCCTTTACCTTTACTCTTTGTGATGCTCCATTTGTATTAGTAAGAACAGAGAATTGACACTGAACGATGACTAGGGAGATAACATGCCAGCAATGATAAGAGCTAGAGATGCTCTTTCATACAATCACAGTGGCTTCTCAAATTTAGCAAGACTGGCACTGTTTTTTTCTGATGCAGCTGCATCCTATAATGGTCATAATTTTATTATATTTATGCTGCCCATCTGACTGGGTTGCTCCAGATGCATCCTGACAGTTAAGCCCTCGTTGACAACATTTGCTCACAACTATTATTCCAGTACATACAGAAATCTTTGCAAAATTTCATCTTTGTGAATTCCTATATGAAATTCACTGTCAGATTAATGTGCAGGGTGGAATTGAGTTATCCAGAGCATTTTGCACTTTGTTTGTGATACAGTTGTTGACTGTTTACATATATTCTAAAAAGCTGTTCCTGGGTGAGGAATATTGACCACTATGTCATTTAACAGCTAGAGTACATGAAACCACTGCATGAGATCACCCACTATGTTTTATAAATGCTGTAAGGTGCCCAGAGTGGCTGGAGAAACCTGGCCAGATGGGCGGGGTATAAATAATAATAAAAATATTATCCAAGATTTGGGTGTGGTGCCAATATGCTGCCGACGCTGACATCCCAATATTTCCCTTATTTCCCTCTAAATACAAAGAAACTGTTTATGTTCTGAAGCAGTATGAGATGTAAATAGTAAACCGGAGGAGGGCCAATAGCTTTATCCTTAATCAAGTCAGGACAGAGGACTTCCTGGTCAGTAGAAGTGCAGATCAGAAAATTGGGATTCAGACTGTCTTAGATGAGGTCATACTCTCCTTAAAGACTTAAGTCACATTTAAAGAGGTAAAGGTAAAGGACTCCTGACAGTTAAGTCCAGTCACAGACAACTCTGAGGTTGCGGCACTCATCTCGCTTTACAGGCCGAGGGAGCCAGCGTTTGTCCACAGTTTTTCCGGGTCATGTGGCCAGCATGACTAAGCCGCTTCTGGCACAATGGAACACCAAAACCAGAGCAGCACACAGAAACACTGTTTACCTTCCCACCGGAATGGTACCTATTTATCTACTTGCACTTTTTGGTGTGCTTTTGAACTGCTAGGTTGGCAGGAGCTGGGACCAAGCAGCGGGTGCTCACCCCATCATGGTGATTCGAACCGCCGACCTGCTGATCGGCAAGCCCAAGAGGCTCAGTGGTTTAGACCACAGCGCCACCTGCCTCCAGGTTGCATTTAAGGTATATTAAATAAAAATATGTGGATCAGAAAGCAAGCAGAATGTTTCATGGACTGACGAAGGAATAGAAAGGGAAGCAGTTTCTGGGTTAATTAAAGAAAAGACTATGAAGTACCTTGTTGGAGGCCCAAATATTCCATAGGGAAAAACAAAGTATGTCTGAATGATAATCTGCTGTAGCTAGAAGGGATTCCAGGCACAGAAATTCTTCTATCTATTCCCCATGCCCCATTTCTTCAGGGCTTATAAGCAAGACCAGTAATCATTTATATGGATTTACAGAAATATTTTGACATGGTTGTGCATGAATGATTCATACTTAGGATAAAAGTTGAAATTTGTGGGTTCAGAGACATAGGAAAATAATATGTACTCTGTAAGTTGAAAAAAGTCACATCTAAAATGGGGAAACTGTTGTAAAATCAGGTATATAAAATTTTGGGGAGAAATTTTAGCTGAAGTCTCACAGGACACACTCAGAGAGCCTTTCCTACATTTTTTGAAAATAGATATTGATCCTCATGCTAATAGGCTTGGAATAAATATAAGGTAGCATAATCCTCTCTACCCTAATATGCTGCCCAAAGAATCCAGAACAAATCTTATGAGAGAACATTTCAGTATATAAGGGAGATCTCAGACAGTACAAATAATCATTGCCTTAAATCTCTTACCCAACTCTAAATTGTAGTAAAAGCAAGTGCAGCTTAAAAAAACCTCTGTACTGATCTCTATAGCTTTTAACGCTCAGGTTCATTTGTATGTTTACTGCTTACAAATGATTAACCACTGAAAGTTCATCAATTTGCTTGGATGCATTAAGGCAAAAAGATTAAAGTGAATAAGGTAAGGGACCCCTGACCATTAGGTCCAGTCGTGACCGACTCTGGGGTTGTGGCGCTCATCTCGCTTTATTGGCCGAGGGAGCCAGCGTACAGCTTCCGGGTCATGTGGCCAGCATGACTAAGCCGCTTCTGGCGAACCAGAGCAGCGCACGGAAACGCCATTTACCTTCCCGCCGGAGTGGTACCTATTTATCTACTTGCAGTGGCGTGCATTCAAACTGCTAGGTTGGCAGGAGCTGGGACCGAACAACAGGAGCTCATCCCTTCGCAAGGATTCGAACTGCCAACCTTCTGATTGGCAAGCCCTAGGCTCTATGGTTTAACCCACAGCGCCACCCGCATCAGAACAGAAAACTCCTCTGTATAGATTGGAGAGAATGTAACAGAGAATGCTAGTTCTGATGCTATAGGATGACCACCACTGTGGTTTTGTGACTATGTTACCATCATGCTTCTGAGTTTTGCAATGTCTTAGAGACCTTCTAGCTCCACAAGTATCTGAAGGTCTCTAAGACATGCTAATTGTGACAATTAGATATTACGTCAGGATTCAGCATAATGCCCAGATCAAGGGTAATAGTACCACTTTATTCTGCTTTGGTCAGACCACACCTGGAACACTGTGTCCAATTCTGGACACCGCAATTCAAGAAGGATGTTGACAAGCTGGAAGATGTGGTGAGGAGGGTAACCAAAATGATAAAGGGTCTGGAAACGAAGCCTTATGTGGAATAGTTGAGAGAGTTGGGTATGTTTAGCTAGATGGCCCTCAGAGTCCCTTCTAGCTCTAGAATTCTATGATTCTTTAAGTTTCGTACCAAACATTTTCACTGGACCTACAGCATGTGGGACATGAAAATTTAACTCTTTCATCCCCACCTGTGTTCCTAATGAAAGTCAGTGGGCTATGAGCCTTAGAAAAAGCTCTTCTAATAGGATTGTTGTTGTTGGGGGTCTTCTGTTCCTAGCTCTTAATTTACATAATTAAATATGAACAAGAAGTCATCTGCCACAGCTTACGATTAAAGCTTCAGAACCATATCTCAGCTCTGCCTTCATTATGCAGTTATAGTGCAGTTGAAGCACACCATGTCTAAAGACATGAATATTCTGTTGGAAAGAATGTCTAGCAAGGGATGACATTGGTATCATCAAGGACAGAACGATATTGGATTTATAGGCTGTCAGGCACCATAAAAGAATCCGACAGCTGAGGTTCTACCCCCCTCATGTCATGTGATATCACTCTGAATTGAGTATAACAAGAGAGGGCACCTCAGTAATATGATTAAAGGAAGACATTTGGCTTGTGCCTTTTAAAGTAAGCCAAGCATTCCAATCTCAGGTGGGTAAACGATCACACAGAAGTCCAAGTTGCATCCCCCTAGGAATTTAAAATAGCACACAACTGCCCTTGTCATGATTGGACTAGGAGGAAAGTTAATAGCCAGTTTTAACAAAGGATATTTAAATTCATCCACTGATTTAAATGACATTTTTAAAAAAACAACAAAGCATTTAGTTCACTGTAATTAAAGTACAGCTCTTTCTGCTATTGCCAATTATAAGATACAGGACAGGATTCAGCAGACATACCAGCATGATCAAGTTCACTGTCGAACTGTGGCCCTTCATTTTTAAAACATGCATGCTTTAATTGGCTTTGGAATGTAAGATATATTATTAATTGGCCTGACAAATGACTCTTTTACTTCTACAGCCAGTATTCATGTTTACAGTTGGAGGTTCCAGAAACCTTTAAGTAACGATCGGGGGGCGGGGATGTTTGTTGCTAAGCACCAATTATTTATTATTTTGAAACATCTCTAAATTTCCTTTTTTAAAAAAGGATGAAAAGATTGCTCAATTCTACACCTCATTTGGATTTAACTATTTTTTTAAAAAAAAACAACGTGATGCTTTGGCTCATAGTAACCTTCTGGGAAGTAAACCAGCTGATCTCACTCAGACCTAGAGAACTTGCAGAAGAGAACATTGTTAAGTTTTATTAATAGAAACCTAATATATAAGATTTTGGGTGCTTTGCTTAAGCATTGTGAAGCCTTGTTGAGATTGCTGAATTTAATTAGGAGTGTCATTGCTTAAGGATGGGAAATGGGTTATTGTTGCAACCTACCCAGAATTGGAGTGAATTTGGGGTTCTGCCTCGATGCATTTTGTGGGCGCTTCCTGGTATCTGCTTCAATGATTTTTATTTGTCTCTGCTCATGATAGACCTATGCCAGAGTCCTCAAACACTAGTCGTGGCTGATGACATCATTAGCCCATGGAAATACTTGTGATCTTTTCAAAGATTTGATCTGCAACATGTGACAGCAGGTTCTCATTGCCACTGTTGTTCTGTCCTAAGGAAGTTTTCTTATTGCGTGTGGAGGTCCCCAAGCCACCCCTCAAAATAATTCACAAATCACATGTAATTTTTGTTTAAGGTTTTTGGCATAATTTTGGCCACAACTTTATTAAAATACATAATCTGTGAGCGGTTGCTTAGGCATTCGTTATGACTATCTGTCCCCCCGCCTGGGACAGAACTGACTTTCCAAACTCCCTTGGAAGCCAGTGAAGGGAAAACAATATTGGGGATCAGTTGAGCTGAGCGACAGTCCCTCACCGCTCACCCAACCAGCTCCCCAAGGCTTGCCAGCCCTGGTCCGGGATTGGACGAAATCGTGGCAAGGCCCAGGATTCCTTTAACGGAGTTCCCTTCCACACCACTATTGGAGGGGCAGGCCCAGCCTATCCTGACCTCTCCTCCACCAATTTTTATAACCAATGCCAAACCGCAACCTTACAAGTTTGACAAATTGCTAAATAGTAGGCAAAAAACAAATGGCACCAGCCAATCAGCCAAATGGACAAAATTCCTATTAGGCCCCTGCCCCAACGGCAGACGAACCCATGACAGGCATAGCAAAGTCAACCAGAACAGAGGGCGGGCGGGCGGGTGATCCGATGCACTCAGCGAAAGAGAAAGCAAAAGCAGAGTGCCCCAATATTTAAAACCTTTGGTCCCACCCACCCAATTTGCAACATGCAATTTGCCCCAGCAACCCAGTCATCCAGTCGTTGCTTCAGGCAATCACCATTAACCTGCCTGGCAACAGAGGGTTGGCCTGGCAGACCCCACCGCAACACGTGCTTTCATTTTAGGGAGAACACGCTTTGCTAGGATAAGGAGGGCTCATACGTTCCAAGAAGCCCCCAGCCTCGACAGTGATCTTATCTCTGCATTGTTAAAGACTCTAGATTATGGCAAGGAATCTCATTTGCCCCTTCCAGAGTTTGGAATAGATGCTCTTACATGCTTTTTGAAATTTCTATAATATTTTTGTGAACTTTTGTTCAGAAAAAAATCTAAGGAAACACGCCAAACCCCACAGATATAATGTATTGAAACATTTCAGCCTCTTCTTCAGTGTTTGAAAGGCTTGAGAAATACATACCAAGCTTAAATTGCAAAGGAAGATGGTAGAATGCAAATATATTTTCCTGTGGAACGCCCTTCCAGCAGATGTCAAAGGAAAAAACAACTACGGGACTTTTAGGAGACATCTGAAGGCAGCCCTGTTTAGGGAAGCTTTTAATGTTTAACAGACTATGGTATTTTAATATTTTGTTGGAAGCCACCCAGAGTGGCTGGGGAAACCCATCAAGATGGGCAGGGTATAAATTATTATTATTATTATTATTATTATTATTATTATTACTATTACTATTATTATTATTATTACTATTACTATTATTACTATTACTATTACCATCTTCAGGGCTATTTAAGACAATTTCTTTGCCACTTAATATACAAGAGAAAATTTAAAAGCCACAGATATTGCAAAATTATACAATAAAACCACTAACACAAATGACTAAAATGGCAATAAAAAGCACAACAATAAAGCCTTATTACACACAAAAGAAAGGGTTCAGCTTTAACCATCAGGGAAAGCCTTGCAAAAAGCTATGTTCAAAAGATGACTGAAGGATACCCAACAATAGTGACGTAGCAGGTCATCATATCATAAAGTGGTAACCATGGACATTAGGTTTCAAGTTAGGCAGATGTGCTATTTTGCCAGGAAAAGTTGTTTACATGGTTCCAAGACATCTGCAGGTTTGGAAGTTTCCCCTTGCTTGTGTAAGACCCCAGCCCTAGAAATGTATGTGCATAAACTTTCAAATAAGTCACACTATAGCATGGGAATTACATCATCCATAATACAGTGGAATCAAATGTGTGCATGCCATAGCATGTGTGGCCACCGAGGAAACTGAGATATAGGCATCCATTTACACTTTCTTCTTTGTCAGCAAGACTATTTCCCCCCTCCTAAGAAAAAAAGCTTCATGATTACTTTTCAAATATGTATATATTCTGTTTTATAATGGGGTGGAGGAGAGGAAAATGCAATCAGTACAGTGCAAAATCTAATCCAATGGGAAAGGCATATAATTCGAAAGACATTTATTCCCAGGTTGTTACACTATGCTTTATGGCTGCTGTGCTTCTTTTATAATGAGATTGATTGTGCAGACACAAAACATTACAGCTTCTGTTTAAAGCAAACGAAGAAACCATTTATCTTTGTCACAGATAGAAAAACAAGCAAATTTTGGAAACGATACTTTTCCAGAATGTTGAAACTAGCAGGAAAAAGGAGGGAAAGATGGTTTTACCACATGCAAAGCTGCCATTCCAGAGTACTTAAAATTCTGTTTCGTTGTTGTTGTTTTAAAAAACATAATTCATCCAAAGGCCCTTTTCTATCATCAAAGTTTTATTGAAGAAGAACAACAAAAGTCACAGCAAAAGGGAAATCTCCTTCCAGGCATTCTTTATTTGCTTATTTAATATACCTTGCACCCAGATCTTTAAACTGCTTACTTGTAAGTAAGATCCACTGAATTTACTAGAATTGAATCGCAAACAAATACACAGGAAACAACTGTCTTAGTAATATAGTGGTCTGGTGCATAACAGAAACAAATGCAATAGATCTCCCATAATATGTTGCTGAAGGCCACAGAGTTCCAGCTGTTCTGTATGCTAGGCCAATCTGCAGTTTAACACAGCTTTCAAGAAGGCTGTATGTGCTGGGTCACTGATGGCAGGCATGTCTAGTCTCACCAGCTGACTCTTGCACCATGCTTTTGGTAAATGATAAAAATAATAATGTTAAGTTAATGTGTTGTTGTTGTTGTTTAGTTGTTTAGTCATGTCCGACTCTTCGTGACCCCATGGACCAGAGCACGCCAGCCACTCCTGTCTTCCACTGCCTCCCGCAGTTTGGTCAAACTCATGCTGGTAGCTTCGAGAATACTATCCAACCATCTCGTCCTCTGTCATCCCCTTCTCCTTGTGCCCTCCATCTTTCCCAACATCAGGGTCTTTTCCAGGGAGTCTTCTCTTCTCATGAGGTGGCCAAAGTCTTGGACCCTCAGCTTCAGGATCTGTCCTTCCAGTGAGCACTCAGGGCTGATTTCCTTCAGAATGGATAGGTTTGATCTTCTTGCAGTCCATGGGACTCTCAAGAGTCTCCTCCATCACCATAATTCAAAAGCATCAATTCTTTGGCGATCAGCCTTCTTTATGGTCCAGCTCTCACTTCCATACATCACTATTGGGAAAACCATAGCTTTAACTATACGGACCTTTGTTGGCAAGCTGATGTCTCTGCTTTTTAAGATGCTGTCTAGGTTTGTCATTGCTTTTCTCCCAAGAAGCAGGCATCTTTTAATTTTGTGGCTGCTGTCACCATCTGCAGTGATCATGAAGCCCAAGAAAGTAAAATCTCTCACTGCCTCCATTTCTTCCCCTTCTATTTGCCAGGAGGTGATGGGACCAGTGGCCATGATCTTCGTTTTTTTCAAAAGTTGTTCAGCTTTTTTTGGCAAAGTTGTTCAGCTTTACCAACGATTTCTGCCCAATGCAGTTTCTGATTCCCAAATCCCGAACGTATTGCAACCCTAAATCATGAGATCTGGAACAACACCCAGCCCCATTTTTCTTGATCTCATTCTGAATACCTGCTGCATAGGATTAATAACAGTTAAGATCCATGATATATATGTGCTGAAGCTAAGCAGATGTGATCTTATCTGTTGCCTGTGGACCATATATTCAGAGGAAGAGTAGTTTATAGTTATAATAATACAGGAGGCCAGGGGACTGAACCAAGGATACTGGGAGCAGGACTCAGTTGCCTTATTCCTTACACCACTGGAACACATCTCAGACTAAAGGAATCCTTCATATGGTATTTTCTACATTGAAGCACCACTCATGTATGTACTATGGCTCATTACCCTAGCCAGACCAGATGACTTAGGGAACCAATAGAGGTCTGGCTAAGGTAAAGGTAAAGGTACCCCTGACCGTTAGGTCCAGTCGCAGACGACTCTGGGGTTGTGCACTCATCTCGCTCTATAGGCCAAGGGAGCCGGCATTTGTCCGCAGACAGCTGGTGGCCAGTATGACGAAGCCACTTCTGGCAAACCAGAGCAGCACACGGAAATGCTGTTTACCTTCCCGCTGGAGTGGTAACTATTTATCTACTTGCACTTCGACGTGCTTTCGAACTGCTAGGTGGGCAGGAGCTGGGACCGAGCAACGGGAGCTCACCCCATCACGGGGATTCGAACTGCCGACCTTCTGCTTGGCAGCCTGAATCTGAGTAACTTGTTCTACAGAATTAAGTGAATAGAAAACACTTCTGTTTGAGTACAAGATGCAAATTCAGATTTGTTTTGTTAGCTTTGTCCCAGTTCTCCCATCAGTTAAAGTCATCTTGAATACAGATTCTGTCTTCTGCTACCCCTCCCAGTTTGGTGTCATCTGCAAATTTCATAAGCATCCCCTCGATTCCTTCATTCAAGTTGTTTATAAAGATGTAACTTTATCCAGGCTTCACTTCAACCAGCTTCTTGTGTCTGCTCTTACAGACAAGAAGTCATTGGGGTGGGTGGTTATTGAGCACATATAAAAAATTGGGAGGAAGACAAACTAGCAAAAGTGCGGGAGTAGAGATCAGTGCTAAAGTGTTGCTTAAACAACTGATAGAGGCAACATTTCTGGATTCTAAAGAAGAAATGTAGACTTCTTGTCTCTCCAGGACATTATCAGACAAGGGCTTGATGCCTGCACATTTCATTCCTTCTCCTACTTGCTGTGACCTTCAGCTTTTACAATGAAGTGTGATATGAACTTCCCATCAACATATCTGGACTGCCTATCATAGAAAAAGAACTGATAGGTGTGCCAATTTTAGATACAAATGAAAAGTTTTATCAGCAGATATATGTCGATTATTCTGATTTATTGCTGTAGGTGAAATTAGAACATTGTCAAATTCTTCCTTGTCTTGCATTTCTGAAGTTCTATGCTTTTAAATGGAAATTTGCTGAAATGTTAAATGTTCTAGGGGGCAGGCATAATAAGAGATTCTGGTAATTGAATGCACATAGTACTGAACACAGAAGAGGAAGCAAGGTATTTAAAAAGGAGTACAGTGCTAATGCATATATTTTAGCCATCAGTATATTTCAAAAGCCCATTCAATGAATAATTTCATCATTGATATAACTGGGCACAAGCCAGCCAAAGTTAAGCTTGTTTACATCCTGTTGATATAAATGAAGGAGACTGAAGTTCATGAATAACTTTTCATTTTAATTCAATATGAATTAAAAGTGCTTAACTTTAGTTAGCTACAACCAAACTATAAAACCAATTATCTTCTGCCAAAGCGCACGGAAATGCCATTTACCTTCCCGCCGCAGCAGTACCTATTTATCTACTTGCACAGGAGGAAAACACACTTCAGAACATACACATCCGTGTTCTATTGGTTGTTGTTGTTTAGTCGTTTAGTCATCTCCGACTCTTCGGGACTCCATGGACCAGAGCACGCCAGGCACTCCAGTCTTCCACTGCCTCCCGCAGTTTGGTCAAACTCATGTTGGTAGCTTCGAGAACACTGTCCAGCCATCTCATTCTCTGTCATCCCCTTCTCCTTGTGCCCTCCATCTTTCCCAACATCAGGGTCTTTTCCAGGGAGTCTTCTCTTCTCATGAGGTGGCCAAAGTCTTGGAACCTCAGCTTCAGGATCTGTCCTTTCAGTGAGCACTCAGGGCTGATTTCCTTAAGAATGGATATGTTTGATCTTCTTGCAGTCCATGGGACTCTCAAGAGTCTCCTCCAGCACCATAATTCAAAAGCATCAATTCTTCGGCAATCAGCCTTCTTTATGGTCCACTCTCACTTCCATACATCACTACTGGGAAAACCATAGCTTTAACTATACGGACTTTGTTGGCAAGCTGATGTCTCCGCTTTTTAAGATGCTGTCCTGGTTTGTCATTGCTCTTCTCCCAAGAAGCAGGCGTCTTTTAATTTTGTGACTGCTGTCAGCATCTGCAGTGATGCCCAAGAAAGTAAAATCCCTCACTGTATCCATTTCTTCCCCTTCCATTTGCCAGGAGGTGATGGGACCAGTGGCCATGATCTTTTTTTTTTTTTTTATGTTAAGCTTCAGACCATATTTTGTGCTCTCCTCTTTCACCCTCATTAAAAGATTCTTTAATTCCTTCTCACTTTCTGCCATCAAAGTTGTGTCATCTGCATATCTTAATTCCGGCTTGGGATTCATCCAGTCCAGCCTTTCGCATGATGGATTCTGCATATAAGTTAAATAAACAAGGAGAAAATACACAGCCTTTTCGTACTCCTTTCCCAATTTTGAATCAATCTATTCAATTTGTAGGAAGTTTTAAAAAATTGTAACTTCATTATTAGATTTTTGAAATCATGTAATATAAAAGGTGAGTCATGCAAAAAGAACTATTGCATACAATTGATTCACTATACAAATTAAAAGTCAAAGGAAAGTATCACTGAGTTCAAAGTCTTGCAGCAAAAATAGACTGAACTTTCATAGACTGAAACGTATTGTTCCAGTAGTTAAATGAACGTCTTTAAGAATAAAAAGTTGTTATAGTGCCTTCCTAGCATAACTGGAGCATATGGGCTAGAAAAGTCAAGGGCACATGTAAACATAGATAGATCCTTTATTTTTTGTGTGAAATTACTCTCAAATCCCTCTCCCTCTCACTCAATCTCTCCACCCCACTTTTAGGTGAAATCCAGGTTCCATCTTAAGTGTGTCTTCACCACTTCTCTAAGCAATCTCCATTGGAAACATGTTAATTCCATAGGAGACTTGTCATTGTTTTCATAGCTATTGATCTATAAATAGACATTGGACATGATACAGGAAGCAAGCACACACAATGTTGATCTGCAAGGCATTTGCAAAGCATTATTTCATACAAAGCCAAATGGCATCCATCTAAGGCTGTTACTTCCAGACAGCTGTCAGATAGGGCTGTTGCAGTCCCTACCTAAGCATCTAAGCTGTATTTCAGAAAGAACCATCTATTGGTGATCATGGAAGAAATCTCTGTCCATCAAAAGCCATTGAACAAACATCCTAAGCTAGCTCTCCAAAACATCAGCTGACAATAATGTAGTGAGTGTGGACGACAGATAGCACTCATTAGTAATATAATCAAGCTGAACAAAAGCTGGCAGTTTCTTCACTTGACAAAATAGGGTTTCAAAAATTTCAGTGTCAACAGTATTCAGAGCTCTTGGCTCTTGCTGCCTCAGAAGCCATCTTCTGTGTGTTTTGATTCTTCTCTTTGCACTCAGCAAGTCTGTATTTCCTGTGATGTGTCCTTTTTTATAGATGCAATATAATTTAGAGTAAAGAAAAGAGATTGGTGATGGGTTTTTTACATTTATGTTTGGAACCATGGGATTCTCAATTGACCCTTCTGATATTTAACAGTCTTGTTTAGCTACTGTCACCGGGGAAATATTTTGTGAATTCCTAAGTCGTGCAATCCAGTTATCTGGGTTAGATCTTCAATAAAGCATCAGTTAACATTTAAGAAAAGTTCAGCATCTAGGAATAGCTTAGCACATGATTTGATATGGGAATACTTTTGGGTTATCACAAATTTTAAGAGGGGGGAAGCTATATTTAATGTCTCTCTGTGAATCCTAATGCCTATGAGGATAACATCTAAAGGCTGTCTCAGTCCCCCACAAAGGGGCATTGCTAATTAAGCTTATAGTAAACTAAGTTCTTCACTGGCTCCCAGTACGTTTCCAAGCACAATTCAAAGTGTTGGTGCTGACCTTTAAAGCCCTATAATAGCCTTGGTCCAGTATACCTGAAGGAGCCTCTCCACCCCATTGTTCAGCCCGGACACTGAGGTCCTCCTTTAAGGGTCTTCTGTTGATTCCCTCACTGCGAGAAGAAAAGTTACAGGGAACCAAGCAGAGGGCCTTCTCAGTAGTGGCACCCTTCCTGTGGAACGCCCCCCCCCCCCCCCAGATGTCAAGGAAATAAAGAATTACACAACTTTTAGAAAACATCTGAAGGCAGCCCTGTATTGGGAAGTTTTTAACGCTTGATTTTTTTTAAAGTTTTTAGATATGCTGTAAGCCACCCAGAGTGGCTGGGGAAACCCAGCCAGATGGGCAGGGTATAACTAATAAAGTAACAATAACAACAATAACTATTATTGTTGTTGTTGTTTAGTCATTCAGTCGTGTCCGACTCTTTGTGACCCCATGGACCATAGCACGCCAGGCACTCCTGTCTTCCACTGCCATCTGCAGTTTGGTCAGACTCATGTTTGTAGCTTCGAGAACACTGTCTAACCATCTCGTCCTCTGTCGTCCCCTTCTCCTTGTGCCCTCCATCTTTCCCAGCATCAGGGTCTTTTCCAGGGAGTCTTCTCTTCTCATGAGGTGGCCAAAGTATTGGAGTCTCAGCTTCACAATCTGTCCTTCCAGTGAGCACTCAGGCTGATTTCCTTAAGAATGGATGCGTTTGATCTTCTTGCAGTCCATGGGACTCTCAAGAGTCTCCTCCAGCACCATAATTCAAAAGCGTCAATTCTTCGGCGATCAGCCCTCTTTATGGTCCAGCTCTCACTTCCATACATCACTACTGGGAAAACCATAGCTTTTACTATACTGACCTTTGCTGGCAAGGTGATGTCCTACTTTTTTTAGTAGAGACAACTATTATTATTATTACATATTTAAACAAGTTGGAACAAACTTTCCTTCAAAGATTACCTTCTTTCCACATTATCCTCACAACCAGGGCTTTTTTCAGCAGGAGCACACAGGAACTCAATTCCGGCACCTCTCAGTTGGCGCTATTGCCATTCTAAGAGAACAAGGGAGGTGTTCATGGTGAGTTCCACCACCAATGTTTCTAGAAAAATAGCACTGTTCACAACAATCCAGATTTCAAATTTCCACTCAGCAACAAAACTCACTGAGTAACCTTGGGCTAGCCACTGTCTCTCAACCTAGCCATCAATATTATGAGGATAAAATGGAGGAAGAATCATATATGGTGCTTTGAACTTCTTGGAGGAAAGGTTGACTGTGGTTATAAAAAAATGATAGAATTGGAAGGGACCACCAGTGTCATCTAGTCCAACCCTCTACAATGCAGGAATCTTCTATCCAATGTGGTTCTTGAACCGACGACCCTGAGATTAAGAGTCTCATACTCTAGCAATTGAGCTATCCCAGGTCTTCAGTGATCCATTTTAAATGTGGTAAATAGAATAGTAAAACAGATCCATCCTATGAGGTAGAGAAAGTGGAGAGTGACTGACCCAAGGTCACCCAGTGAGTTTCATGTCTGAATGGGAATTTGAACTTGGATTTTATCATGATCCAGCAGTGACCAGGACATGAGTCAGAGGCTACAGTGTCACATGATGATGATCAGGAGGTTATTTAACCTGAGCCTGGTGCTCAGGAGGCCAGGGAATCAGATCCCTCAGCTCCATGGCTCTAGAACCAGAGCTAGACTCTTGTGAGACCTTTTCCTGGACCTAAGTGCTTCCAATGGCACAGGAGGCTCACCAGGCAGGAGGCCATGGAGTTCAGGAGAAGTGCCTGTTGTCAGGCCAGAGATGGCTATATTCACCCAAGTCCTCTCAGAATAGACCCATTAATGGACCTAGGTTAATCTTGTCTCTTAATTTCCAAGGGTCTACTCTGAGTAAGGCTACCACACTCATTCTCCAAATGTAGGAGGTGCTTCTGAGAGGTACACTGAAGAGACTCAAAAGACCTTGGTTTACTTCCAACCCTTGTCAGAGAAAGTTGCTCACTAGAAGCCCTTCCTAGTACTGTGGCAACCAACCTGTTCGGCAAACTTGCCATTGGGGTTTTCCACTGGCCAGAGCAGGACAGCTTTCCTCAGTTCTAATCTAACACCCTAACCACACTGGCACTCTATGATAGAAAAGTAATTTCTCATCCAGGCTCTGACTAGACCCACATCTGACTACCTTCCAGAACCCTGTGGCCTCATATGGCTTCAGTCCATGATTTGGGATAATCTCCTACTTTTGGAACATGGCTGGTCAGTGTGTGGCACAGATATGAAAAGTCACATAGCAAGAGTGGGACTAATGGCACACCTGAAGAGGAGAAGGCATTGGTGGTGCAAAGGAGCTGCCTGACCTCCCTCTGGCTGAGTCACTATTGTATACAAAGAAGGAGATGCCTCTTCTCAAGCTTAGTAGGCTAGAGGCAAACCCATACCAGTCTGTGGGAGAGATCTACATATACACTGCCTCTGAGACTTGCATATAGTCAACTGATTCCTTGAAAACATTTTTGGAGTATTAGCTCTATACAGTGGTATCTCGGGTTACATACGCTTCAGGTTACACACTCCACTAAGCCAGAAATAGTGCTTCAGGTTAAGAACTTTGCTTCAGGATAAGAACAGAAATCGGGCTCTGGCGGCGCGGCGGCAGCAGGAGGCTCCATTAGCTAAAGTGGTGCTACAGGTTAAGAACACTTTCAGGTTAAGTACGGACCTCCAGAATGAATTAAGTACTTAACCCGAGGTACCACTGTAAACCCCAGAGTTACTAGAAGGGAGGGGGAAATAAAACTAACGTTCAGTTTCGCTCCAACATGGTGTCCTCCGGGATCTCTGCTACAACACTGCCTTTATAAAATGTGTATATGTTTTGCATCACAAATAACTAGCACACATGAGACTTTATGGCTGGGATGGAGAACCTGTGGCCTTCCACATGTAATTCGACTCACATAAATTGCTGTATTTAAGTGGCACTAGAGTAGCACAACTTTGCTCTTTGAGCTCGACTTGGGGCACACTTGGCAAAACTGTTGGCCGCTGCTGTCACTTCGGGTTTTATACATTATATGAGAACAACACTTTTGCCTGTAAGTACTTAAATGTTTATTTGACTAATTGGTTTAGATGCTTAATGGCTGGCTTAATAGTCTCGCTTTTTTATTATTCATTATGGAAGATGCTAAAGTAGTCGCCTTCCTCTTTTACATTAGTAAAATGTGCTTTATTTCCCCCTTGGCTATTAGCATTTCAGTTCATTTTGCTCTGCTTGTTTAGGAATTTAAATATCTCTATTATTGCTACTATCTGGGCAAATTTAATAAATGGTCACTGTTTTGTGATTACTCAGGAATGTAATGATTTAGCTGATAATGGGCCAGAACAAGCAAAGAGATCTTTAATATTGATCAGGATTTGTCTTCTGTGTACCTTAGAGTAACAGGAAGCAATTGTTTTTAGCAATAAAGCCATTTACAAGCATTTATTTCAAACAATAAATGTAGCTAATGTAATATTAATGCTATAGGAAAGAGGAGGAAATGCTAAAAGCTGCATTGTATGAAGACCTTGAGCTGTTCTGTCTAGTTTCGTGTTCCATATTCCCCATGGATTCAGCTGACAAATGGAATCAAAAGTGATCTCCATTTTCTGTGATCCCCTTATCATGTCTAGCCGGGGGACTTGCACTGGAGATATGTGCAAGCAGCATCAGGGACTAGAAGGAATCATATCTCAACTGCAAGAGCACATGGCCTGCATGTAGAAGGTCCCAAGAACAACAAGAAGCATCTGCACTTTGGAAAGGATCGCACAGCAAGTGATGAAAAACATTTTCTTCCTGAGACCATGGAAAGTCTCTGCCAGTTAGCATAGATGGCAGTACAGTGTACAGATATAAGGGAGATTCCTAAATTCCTACCTGGACCTCTCTATCCCATCCAAGTGTTTGTTTAAGGGCTACAGCCAAAGTAGGAGTGATTTTCATTTCCACTTAGCCAATCTTTACTGAAACACTTCATTCCTCTTTCACTACATGACCATAGACAAGCTAGAAAGTTTCTGAAAAACAGAAATGACTTCCGTTGGAGGTTTGTTGGAGAATATCCAGAATAAGCATTTCTTCAAACTACTTTTCATTAATGGTCACCACTTTTCATTTTCATGAATGGTCATCACTTTGACTATCTTCCGATTTATAAAAAAGCAGATGATCAATTCTTGTTGGTAGGTTGGCAGATACAAAATCAGTGTTTCTGTCACAAAAAGAGTATGTAACTATTCTGCAACAGTGCGTTGTTTTGGGGCACCAAAGATCAGAAGATGAAGTTCAGGGTGAGCAGTGGAAATGAGGCTACCAAAACATTTCAGAGGAGCCAAAGCAACCTATCCACATCTATCAAGGTCCCTTGGGGGTACTCTCATTTTGACTGAACATAATCCCCATTTTATAGTTCAAATCGGGAAAAATAAATACAGTAAATGGACAAAAGTACAAAGATTCGCAAAATGTTAAGGGGTATGCGTACCCCTACATACCCCCAGAAAAAGGCACTGTATAAATGTAATAAATGAATAAACTTAGCGCACACTGCAATAATCCAGTCTTGATTACTTGATATGAAACGAATTCACACAAAAATGCACTGTATGTGGGCACTAGTTACTTTTTATAGCACACCATGTATGCTTCATCACTGATTGTTTTAATTTTTTAAATGTTTGGTAATTGGGAGCCACATGCAAGGCTTGTTTTCCTCCCTTCTTTTCTATACCCTTTTTTTCTGTGCTCATCAAAGTCATTCAGGCAATTAATATTTGTTAGAACAAGAAAGCCAGGGGAGATTCTTCATCTCCTTAAACAAATGTGACTGTCTTGCAGCTCCAAACACAACCATTAGTTTGGAGGCACCAAGACAATTTCACAATGTGGCAGGCAGAATAGTATTTACTTGTCATTCTGCAACCTCTTCAGCATTTATCAAACTTGAGAACTTCAGAACATGTTATGTAAAGAGCAAGGATAGTTTAAGGCTTTGATTAATGCCGTCAACTTCAGTTTCCCAGCTCCATCGAGAATGTATATTGTACTTAGCTGCAAGCAAATATCATATATGTCTATATTAACTTCCATCCCTGCACTGAGAGAGCAGGGCAGTTTCCATACCTGAGGTGATTGCAATAAACACACACACACATACACAAAAATAACTGGAAGAGAAATTTGAAGCCTAAGGAATGGATACATAATCAAGGATGAAGCTGTACCCTGGTAATTTTTCCTATCCGTTACAGCATAATGGTTACACAGAGGAACGATATGAAATGAACATCCACAACTGTCATTGCATATGCCTGGAAGCAAACGAAAGCAGTTAAAATGAGGCCATGTGCTTCCTGTAAATATAATAACTTTTTCCAAAATTGTTCTCTGTTGAGAGAGCTGACGCGTGACACAATCTTTGAAAGGGAGCAGGAGAGAAGCTCCTGGAATGCTCAGGCTGCAATTGCATACACACTTCAGAACAAAAGAATAGAAGAAGAAGAAGAAGAAGAAGAAGAGGAGTTTGGATTTGATATCCCGCCTTTCACTCCCTTTAAGGAGTCTCAAAGCGGCTAACATTCTCCTTTCCCTTCCTCCCCCACAACAAACACTCTGTGAGGTGAGTGGGGCTGAGAGACTTCAAAGAAGTGTGACTGGCCCAAGGTCACCCAGCAGCTGCATGTGGAGGAGCGGAGACGCAATCCCGGTTCCCCAGATTACGAGACTACCGCTCTTAACCACTACACCACACTGGCTCTCCCTGCAGAATAGCCTGCAGGATCAGGCCAGTACCCATCTCCTCCAGCACCATGTTCTCAATAGATGCGCACAAACAGCACCTGAGCATAACAGCGCTCTCCCATCCTTCAGAAGCATTGTGTGTTGAGGTCCCTAAGCCACCCCTCATAACTCACAACACACACATAATTTTTGTTTAAGGTTTTTTGGCATAATTTTGGCCACAACTTTATTGAAATACATCAATGTGAGTGGTTGCTTAGGCATTGGTTATGACTATCTATCCCCCCACCTGGGGGCAGAACTGACTTCTGGATTCCAGTGAAAGCCAGTAAGGGAAAACAATATTGGGGAGAAATGGAGCTGAGGCACAGACCCTTACCTCTCCCCGCATGCTCCCCAGGGCTTGCCGGCCCTAGCTCCATTCCAGGGATTCGGATGAAAAGATGACAAGCCCCTGGATTCCTTTAATGGAATTCCCTTTCCGCAGCAACCTTGGAGGGGCAGGCCCAGCCAATGCCTAACCCCTCCTCCAACCAAATGATAACCAATGCCTAACCGCAACCTTACAAGTTGTGACGGTTTGCTACGCAATAGGCAAAAACCAAATGGCCCAGCCAATCAGCCAGATGGACAGAATTCCTACCAGGCCCCTGCCCCAACGGCAGACGACCCCATGACAGGCATAGCAAGGTCAATGCAAACCCATAAAATGAGGGTGGGTGGATGGGTGATCCGTTGCACGCAGCGAAAGAAAAAGCCAAGCTGTGAGCATAGGATTTTAAAACATCTGATCCCTCTGACCAAAATTGCAACATAGAATTTACCCCAGCACCCCAACCACCCAATCGTTGCCACAGGCTTCCATAGGAATACTGCCTGGCAACAGAGGGGTGGCCTGGTGAACCCCACCGCAACATGTGCTCTCCAGTCAGAGATCCAACTGGATGAGTAGGTTAGGATCCAGCAGATCTCCCTATAGTTTTGCTCCCACAACTGGTAGTAAGGCTCATTGTACTATGTGGGACTTTTCAGTAAACATGCATAGGACTGCAGAGTAAGTGACTCAAAACCATATCAGTATCAGTGAGAAAGACAAATAGGTTGCCAGAGTGAGAGACACTTGAAAAACAAACTTTTAGAAGTGGCTGTTCTGTCAAAGAGCAAATCTACTCCCAGCCCACCCCAGAAAAGACTGTTAGACCTGGCAGTGTCTTCTAGCCCACCCTTCCTACTGCAAATTACGGATAGTCCATTATGCACCAACAATCGAAAAGAGATGAGCTCACAATGTGTTCCTATCAGTCAGTTTCCATGGCCTATTAGGTGTGACCATTAAGGTCACACAATGATGTTCCTCCCATTATGTGAAGCCCACTGAGTACAATGACGCTGTGATGGCAATGGTCTGAAGAGGAAGTCCAATGAATATGGTGTGTCATGCAGCACGCCTATGGAAAATGACCGCGGTGATTGTTGTGCATACTTTGTCTGAAAGCCTGCTGCTTTCGGAGGTAGGAAATTAGGATGTTACTTTATTAAGTGGAAAACCTGAGTTGCTGCTTAAATCATTGGTTCTCCATAAATGTTTTTTTTCCCCATAGCATGGGGTAAATAAACAGCAGGTAGGTATTGGAACTGAGAATGATACTACCTACTAGTCAGGTACTGGGACATGGGTGGCGCTGTGGGTTAAACCACAGAGCCTAGGGCTTGCCGATCAGAAGGTCGGCAGTTCAAATCCCTGCGACGGGGTGAGCTCCCGTTACCCAGTCCCTGCTCCTGCCAACCTAGCAGTTCGAAAGCACGTCAAAGTGCAAGTAGATAAATAGGTACCGCTCCGGCGGGAATGTAAACAGCATTTCCGTGTGCTGCTCTGGTTCGCCAGAAGCGGCTTAGTCATGCTGGCCACATGACCCAGATGCTGTACATCGGCTCCCTCGGCCAGTAAAGCGAGATGAGTGCTGCAACCCCAGAATCGTCTGTGACTGGGCCTAATGGTCAGGGGTACCTTTACCTTTATTAGTCAGGCACATTATTTTAATACCCTACAGTAGTCATCTGCAACAGTAATACACACATCTTTGGAGACTTCCCTCATCTCCCTGCTAGAGGAAGCAATGGGGTTTTCTTGAGTACAGTTTAACGCCATGCCTTCAAAATGTCCCTCTGCAAAACCTATATTTTAATTAAGGGCCCCTCCCAAAATACAAGCTTTTTTAAAATATATAATTAATTTTTATTCAATTTCCAATATACATTCCATCCATGTTTAACATCCACTTCTAACATATACATCTTTTAGACTTCCCTCAGCCTGTCTGACAATTTTCCATATTATCACAATTACTCACATTTCTTAAATTTATATTGCGCTTTAACAATCTGAATCTTATCATATCTTTTAAGCAACATTTCTATCAATCGTCGTTTTCACAGGGCTTCTTGAAAGCCAACAAGCGTTAATTGCTCCTCACATACATTTTTGATATACTCTGTAAATTTATCCCAGTCCTCGGTGAATCTCTGATCGCGTTGGTTCTGAATTTTCCCCATTAATTTGTCCATTTCTACATATTCCGTCAGTTTCATTCTCCATTCTTCCCTCGTCGGCATTTCTTCCTGTTTCCATTTCTGCCCAAAAGACAAGCTCAGTGCTGGAGCACATACTCTGAATACAAAAGGTCCCAAGTTCAACCCCAGCAGCACCTCCAGGTATAGCTGGGAAAGATTCCTGCCTGGAAGATTCCTGGAAAGCTGCTGCCAATATTGAGCTAGAATGATTCAGTTGGTCTAAGTTAGTATAAGGAAGCTTCCTATGATGTATCGTTGGTGCTTAACACTTATAAAACTAGCAAAGATGTATAGAACTGCTTCAAATTTATGTTGGAAGTGTAAGGAGAAGTAAGGCACATGTGGTGGACGTGCAAGATAACAAAAGCATTCTGGGAAATGATATATAATGAGTTGAAAAAAATGTTTAAAATAACATTTGTGGGGGGGAACAGAAGCTTTTTTACTAGGTATAGACGTAGAAATACCAAATAATAATTTATTATTATTATTATTTATATCCACCCTCCCCAGCCAAAGCTGGGCTCAGAGTGGCTAACAACAGTAAAACAATACAGCATTCCAAAATCAATTCATTATAAAATCACTTCAAAGGAGCAGAAATGATTACTTATGTATGCGATGGAAAGAAGATAAAGTCGCGACCAGAGACGAATGGCTGGTGAAGGTGATGGACTACGCCAAAATGACAAAATTGACCGGGAAAATCAGAAACCAGGAAAATAGAAACTTTAAGAAGGAATGGGAAAACTTTACAATTTACTTACAAGAACACTGTAAACAAGTAAAAACATTGGCAGGATTTGAGTAATATATTAAAAACTAAGGAAAATTTGATTAATTTAAATAGAGAAATTATGTGTTGCAGTAGAAAAAGTTTAATAATGGAAACCATGGAGAGGTTGTGGGAAGTCTAGGGATTCGGGGAATCCTGAATGTTGATGATTGTGATCAATGTTTGAATTTAAATGTAGAGTGTGAAACTGAATAAAAACGATTTTACCAAAAAAAAGGAAGCTTCCTATATTGCCATATGTACGACAAGTCTGCTCAACCTCTTAGTTGGGCGCCATTGCAGGCCGGCAGTCCTCCCGCCCATCGCGTTCCTGATGGCAGAGACCCTGCCTCTGGGCCACTTCCCGAGCAGCAAAGGATGTTCCAGGACCAAGCTTACCCTCCAGGAAGTGGATTCAGATTGCTTGTACAATTGGCCAATCGCAGGCAGGCTTGGGGGTGGGCCTGGCTGGGCCCGCCGGCTTCTTTGGGGTCCGCTCCCTGGATTTAAAGGGGCCCTGCAGCTGACCTTCTCACACTGTCACTGTTACATCTGAACGCAGACTGAAAAATCAAACTAGTATGATTCTAGGACACAAAACAGCTTTCAAACACAATCACAGCACTCGCAACTCGGCAGTTGCTTTTATAACACCCACCCAGAGCATGCAAGCGTAGTTGCGTGGAATTGCCCGGTTAAAGACCGAGGTGTGACTTGAGCTCAGACAATTAGTGTGCTTATTTAATAACCCCCCCCCCCCTGCAAAAAGGCTAAGCAATAGGCTTCTCCCGATTATCTATGTGCAGGAATTCACACTTCATCAGACCCCATATAACCGATTACATATTCATCAAGATGCAATTATGGTTTTAGACACTTTCCCAGCAGAGTAACTCATTACAAAAGCTTAAGGTCTTGTCTTAATTGCCTCTCTGTATATTTCAGTTGCTCAAGTTTGAAAATAATTTTCATTTTTGACCTTTTGCATAACTGTTAACTTTAGCCCTTCGAAAAGAAGCAATTAAGAAAAAATTGCTTACAAATGGGTTACTGAGTGTTATAACTAATAAGGGCCAAAAGCCTATAAAAGAGAGAGTAGAAGATGGTAACAAGACATCAGTAGCACTGGTGTTTAAAAGGAGAAATCTCATATTCTGGAAGAAGTGATCCTGGCAATAATTATTAGTGCCACAATTTTGCAGAGATAAACACACACAAAATTCCATTTGGATAACCATAGGCTATAACAAAAACAAAGTGCAAACAAAGATAAAATCCCATCACTTATGAACAATTTGTAAATAAAGAATGTAGCTTGGCATAAGTTATTAACACAAGGAAAGTATTTCTAAGACAAAGAAATAAAAAGGGTATTACACAACAATTTTATTCAGCTTTGATTTCATTGTGCTTAGAATTGTGTTATATGGAGGAATTTTATACTTCTGTCTGTTTCCTGAGTAAGGTTTACGGCAGCTCCAAAATATTTGTTATTCCAAAATATTTCAATGCAAACCCCACTAAGCTTTCATGTGTTTTTCTCCTTCCACTTCTTTGTAGATACTCACCGCATATCATGCCAGCTTCTTATAAGAAACATGCTGTATTTTTCGCTCTATAACATGCACCCGACGATAACACGCACATAGTTTTTAGAGGAGGAAAACAAGAGGGAAAAAAATTCTAAACGAAACACTGGATGTATGATTTTTGTGGTTCATGCTGTGGCCACAGACATGTGATCTGACGGTGAGTTTGGGGTAGCCCAATGCAAAAATCCTGAGGATCCATGTGGATCCGTGCTTTGTAACCACATTTTTGCACCACTGTGGCCCCAGGCAATAGTGGGTGCGTGCTTTTTTTGGTGCAAGCTATAACCATGGACATGCTATGTGATCTGATGGTGAATTTGGGGTGACCCAGTGCAAAAATCCTGAGGATCCATGTGGATCCGTGCTTTGTAACCACGTTTTAGGTGGGGCGGAAAGGGAAAGCACTCAAGGGACAAGGAACACACGTGGGGTGTGTGGAGAAGGATGCTGCTAATAATGCAGAGGAGGTGTATAAGAGGAGAAGGAACATGACTGGACATTTTTAAAATCCCCCACTCCTGCTGGCAAGACACGACAGGGAGCAAAGTCATGGTTTCATTTAGCTTTACATGCAAACCTGGGCTAATGGTTTGTCTCATTCCAAGCAAACCATCAGCTGTAACCAAAGTTTGTTCTTGGCTCACCACTCATGGTTTGTTTGGATTCACACAGAACACTAAGACAAACCATGGCTTAGCTCCCAGGAACACAACAGCAGGGAGGGGCAAAATGGGAGAAAATTTATAAATGTGCACAAGCATATTGGATCCTTCATGATAGGCCATAATTTGGCTTAGTGTTATGTGCAAACTGAACAACTGAGAATATTGAGGTGGAGTGATACTTGACATAACAGGAACTTTACAGTTCTTGTGATCTGCTGCAATTTTTTAAAGAAAAAATAGGCTCAAAGTATATAATAAATTGATAGAGGTTTTGGGTTGGGAAACTACAATGAGAGTGGCCACATTGATTCTGAATAGAAGACTAACACTTACAGTCTGATTCTCCCCCCAATCCACCCCAAAAATATCCCTCTGATTTCATTACTCCCATGGAAAGAATAGTGTTTACCCTCAGAGATGGCTTTATTTTATTGTGGTGATGGAGGAAGGTAAAAAATGGCTTCTTTGTCTTTTGTCTGAAAGCTGAGAGACATCATAAAGAAGGGTATTTAGCACCCCTACTGTGTAAATTACAGACTTTCCATTTGACAATGTATCTTTCCTTGACAGCTTTTAATGCTGTAGCAGGGGCTAAGCCTTATTTTTGGATATATTCTTTTAATAGAAATAATATTTGCATGAAAGAGATCAGTAGGGCCCTCTGGAGGGAGTCTTCAGAGAGAATGGCCACAATATAAAGCAGGGTGGTCCAGAATGTGGTCATTAAAGCAACATGTGTTCATCAAAGCCTTTTCCAACAGCTCTTGCTAAGTACCAAAGTGGCAAGGAACTGGAAGCGACAACACGAAAGCCTTGTCTTGCTTTGCCCGCAATGACCATAGGCCACTCATCCCAGTTGTGGCTAAGAATCTTCCTCAGCGATGGGATGAAGAGAGAGAAGGGATGATGAAGCAGAAAGAAGAAAACAAGAGGAGTGAGAGGTGATTTCTCCAATCAAGTCAGCAATGTCTTCCTTATAGGAGTAGGGACGGGCATTAGAGATGGCCTACAGAGATGGCCTAATTTGGCCTACAGAGAGAGATAGCGCATGCGGGTGAGAGAGTGTGTTGCATATTTTGGCATCAGCCAGCAGCGGCAAAGGAGAAACGAAGGGACCAAAGGGGGGGGGAAGCAGAGCGGGACTTCACTAATCTGCCCAGCGGCTGCAGTGGAAGGGACCCACAAGGGGCATCTAGTCCAAGTCCCTGAAGTGGAAGAATCTCAATTAAATCATACATGACAGTTGACCATTCAATCTCTGCTTCAAAACCTCCAAAGGAGGTGATTCCACCAGCTGTCGTGCAAGTCTGTTCCACTGTTGGACAGCCTTATTGAAAGAAAGTTCATCATGCTGTCTAGTTGGAATCTCCTTTCTTGTGGCTTGGATCAATTGGTTCTGGTCCTAGCCTCCAGAGCAGGAGAAAATAAGCTTCTTCCATCCTCCATGTGACAGCCCTTGAGATAGTTGAAGATGGCTTCATATCTCCTCTTTTCCAGGCTAAACATACTCAATTCTCTCTACAACTCCCCATAACTCTTGGTTTCCAAACCCTTTATCATCTTGGTTGCCCACCTCTGCATATGTTCCATCTTGTCAATATCCTTCTTAGATTGTGGTGCCCAGAACTGGACACAGTACAAAATAGACCTCCCTTGATAGGCTATGACCTCCCTTGATTGGGACACTATACTTCTGTTGATGCAACCTAGAATAGAATAGCATTGGCTTTTTATGGAAGTGAGCTAAGATGGCGGCGCGTGTAGATGCTGCGGCTGGTTGCTCCTCAGCTCAGAATTTGGCTTTTTTGTCTTGCCAAAATAGACTTGTTTATAGTCGGCAGGACATGTTATCTATTCGACTACGGAGTGAGTGCTGCACAAATTGTGAGTGTCTCCGCATCTGCAAGGGAGATTTTTTGACTTCAAAGACCTGGGGATCAAAGAGACACAGGAGAGACCGTAAACAGAAGAGAGGCTGTAGAGGAGGAAGGCGATTAAGGCAATTAAGGCTGAAGACACAACATTATAACTTACCGCTTCCCAGCATTTTCTATGCGAATGTGAGATCTTTGGTGAATAAGCTGGAGGAGTGGAAATTGTGGATAGCAACGGAGAAAACTGTGAGTGAATGCTGTCTTCTGCTGCTTACAGAAACTTGGCTGACACCAATTATTCCTGACTCAGCCATAGAACTAACAGGCTATACAGTGTTCCGCCATGATAGAACAGAGGACTCTGGTAAAAGAAGGGGGGGAGGTTTGTGTGCATACGTGAATAACAGCTGGTGCACAAACCACACCGTGATAGCTAGCTATTGCTCTCCAACTGTGGAATTTATGACGCTTAAATGCAGACCTATATATATCCCCCGAGAATTTACAGCAGTACTGATAACTATAGTATACATTGCACCTGATGCGAACATCAATGAGGCAATGGGTCTTCTGCATGATGCCATTAGCAGGCAACAAGGCAAGTACCCCGAGGCTGCATTTCTTGTATGCGGAGATTTCAACCAGGCAGATTTGAAAGTGGTCCTACCTAAATTTTATCAACACATAAAGTGTGCAACCAGGGGAGAAAAGACTCTGGACAGGCTGTATACAAATGTCAAACAGGCCTATAAGGCCGAACCATTGGCACATTTAGGCCAATCTGATCATGTGTCCCTGCTCCTGACTCCTGAATATATCCCATTGAGGAAACGGACTCCAGCTATAAAGAGGGACATTACAATATGGCCAGCTGAAGCATCCCAACAACTACAAGACTGTTTTCATGACACCGATTGGGAGGTATTCGCCCAACAGGATGTAGAGACTCACATTGAGCAAGTGTTGGACTATATTAGGTTCTGCACTGACAATGTAACACGGAGGCGCCGGATAAAGATCTACCCAAACAGGAAGCCCTGGATGACAAGGGAGGTCCAGGGGTTGCTAAAGGCAAGAAATACTGCCTTCAGAAGTGGAAATAAGTCGCTGTACAGCTCAGCTAGAGCCGATCTAAAGAGAGGTATCCGTGTAGCAAAGGAGGCATATAGACAGCGGCTGGAGAATCATCTACAAAGTAACAACACCAGGCAGGTGTGGCAAGGTGTACAAGAATTAACAGGGTATAAATCCAAGGACTCCCTGGCAGACGAGGGAGGGGCATCCCTCGCTGAGGATTTGAATGCCTTTTTTGCCCGTTTTGAAGTAACATCTGCAGCAACACCTGCTGAGGCTTTACCAACACCACCACCACTCCCTGTGAAGGCTTTGCCATCATCACCACCATTACCATCATCAGTACAAAGGAATGTAGTAGTCTCTGTGGAAAAAGAAGAGATGAGGAAGGTGTTGAAGGGAATCAACCCAAGGAAGGCCACAGGGCCAGATGGGGTAGCTGGAAGGGTATTGAGAGACTGTGCAGATCAACTGGCAGGAGTTTTCACTAGGATTTTAAATCAATCCCTAGCCCAGGCTATTGTTCCATCCTGCCTAAAGTCCTCTATTATCGTTCCAATAGCAAAAAAACCTAACCCGGAAGATCTGAACGATTTTCGTCCAGTAGCACTCACACCTATAATCATGAAGTGCTTTGAAAAGCTGGTACGAAATTATGTCATTGCCTGCCTACCAGAGGGACTGGACACATTCCAATTTGCTTATAAAACAAAAAGATCGACAGAGGACGCTGTGGCGATTGCCCTCCATGCTGTCCTTGCACATTTGGAGCAGCGGGGGGGTTATGCCAGACTGCTTTTTTTAGATTTTAGCTCGGCATTTAATACCATTCTACCACAACGTCTGATGTCTAAACTGGAAGATCTGGGGCTTCCGTTATCACTTTGTGGGTGGATATTGGACTTTTTGTCAGACCGCCCCCAGAGGGTTCGGTTGGGCCCTTATACCTCTAATATGCTTAAGACTAACATAGGAACACCACAGGGATGCGTACTCAGTCCGCTCCTTTATATTCTTTACACGTACGATTGTGTCGCTACTCACCCTAGTAATAGGGTTGTCAAATTTGCAGATGACACAACCGTGATTGGGCTCATCTCTGGAAGGGAGGGTGAAATGGATTATAGAGATGAGGTGGAGCGGCTGACAGAGTGGTGCAGAGCTAACAACTTGCTCATAAATACAAGGAAGACAAAGGAACTTGTGGTGGACTTTAGGAGACAGAAGAGCAATGTCCAGCCACTTTTGATTGATGGGGTCTGTGTGGAGAGGGTAACAACGTTCAGATTTTTGGGCATTGAGTTACAAGAGGATCTGTCCTGGAGTGTCAACACAAGGGGGCTTGTGAAGAAGGCGCAGCAGAGACTGTATTTTTTGAGAATACTAAGGAAAAACCATCTTCCGCAGAAACTGCTGCTTGCCTTCTATCACTGTGCCATTGAGAGCGTGCTTACTTATGGCTTATGTGTGTGGTACGGAAGCTGTACTACCCAGGACAGGATGGGGTTGCACAGGGTTGTGAAGGCAGCAGAGAGCATTGTTGGCTGCCCACTCTCCACCTTAGAGCGGATTTACGCCACAAGGTGCCATAGGAAGGCACTGGACATAGTAAAAGATCCATCGCATCCTGGTTACTGTCTCTTCGAGCTCTTGCCGTCGGGACGGAGATACAGGACGATGAAGACAAGAACAAGCCGTCTTAAGAACAGCTTCTTCTCCAGAGCGATCTCGGCCCTGAATGGGAAGCCCGGACTTTGAAAGTCATCAAATCTCCTTTGCTGTAATTTACTATATTTTTTTAATTGGTGTTTTATGTATTTTACTATATTTCCTTTAATTAGTGTTTTTATGGAGCAGCCAAGTAATTTCGTTGTCCCCGAAGGGGGCAATGACAATAAAGATATTATTATTATTATTATTATTATTATTATTATTATTATTATTATGTTGCTGCGTCACACTGTTGACTCATGAGAGCCAGTGTGGTGTAGTGGTTAAGAGCGATAGACTTGTAATCTGGGGAACCAGGTTCGCGTCTCCACTCCTCCACATACAGCTGCTGGGTGACCTTGGGCTAGCCACACTTCTCTGAAGTCTCTCAGCCCCACTCACCTCACAGAGTGTTTGTTGTGGGGGAGGGAGGGAAATGAGAATGTTAGCCGCTTTGAGACTCCTTAGGGTAGAGAGAAAGCGGGATATCAAATCCAAACTCCTCCTCCTCCTCCTCCTCTTCTTCTTCTTCTTCTTCTTTTTCTTTTTCTTCTTCTTCTTCATGTTAAGCTTGTTGTCTACTAAGATCCTGATATCCTTTTCACATGTTCTACTGACAAATCAGGTGTCCCCCATCCTATATTTGTGCAGTTGGTTCTTTCTGCCTAAGTGTAAGACCTTATATTTGTCTCTGTTCAAATTAATTTTGTTAGTTTTAGCCCAGTTCTCCAATCTGTTAAAGTCATTTTGAATCCCAAGTGTGTCTTCTACTACATTAGCCACCCTTCCCACTTTGGTGTCATCTGCAAATTTGATAAGCATCCCCTCAATTCCTTCATCCAAGTTGTTTATAAAAATGTTGAACAACCATGGGTTCTGACCCTGGAGCACCCCACTTTCCACATTTTTTTCCAGGATGACAAGGAACTGTTAGTGAGCACTCTTTGGATTGGGTCCGTCAACCAGCTACAAATCCACCTAATTGTTACCCTGTCCAGTCCACATTTTACCAGCTTCTTCACAAGTATATAATGGGGGAATTTCACAGTACAGTGATAAAGCAAGACTGCATAGACTAGTGTAACTAAGGCACAATGTTTGCAGTAAGCAATACCTAGAATAGCCTATTCCTCATTAAGTTATCTAATATTTAAGATCTTGTAGAGTAATAAAAATACATCATAATAACTGTTCCATCATCCATGAAATAAGAATGCTTGCCTCAAAAATACACCAGTGTAAAAAATATTTGACAATCTCAAAAGATCTGGTCTATAGTCCAATGTATCATAAATTTATATTTATTTAGAATAATTAGATGCACTTCCTAAAATAATAAAAAACAAAAGAAGGATGAACTATAAACTGAAAGATGAACTATAAAATAAAGATATTCATGAATTACATTCCATTGAAACAATTTATAGTATGGCATAAGCTCTTACATTATCTTCCATTTGCAAGGCTAGTGTTAATTACTGAACTGATGATTAGCTGTCAAGACTGCCCTACTTTCAATAAAATATTAACGTAAATTAGTATGATATTTTGGAAATAGAGTGCATTGCATATTCTGTTTTGCACACATGCCCATGTTGTATAATGGACATTGGTGCTTCTACAAAATTGTACCTATAATGTACTTCATTAAGGATTTTGTCTCAATTGCTCTGTTGGCAATGAAGTTTCTACCAGCTGAGCTGATGCGATACCTTAGAATATTCACAAACATTTCACATGCTCAAGAATGAATGACAGTGAATGTTAGGAGGCAGTCTCCTCCAATGGAAATTACACATCATCTTGAGGGCCTTGGCAGAAAGGCAATATATAAATGCAATAAACAAACAGACAATTCACTGGGCTAGAAGTAAATGTCACAGTGGCTTTAGAAGTAGGATAAGCTGTGTAGCAAGAAAGGCAAGCTAAGCAAGAACAGGTTCTGGTTGTTGGATAAGCTGAGGAGTAGGAAGCCCAACAGCAAGTGAGGGAATTCAGTGGACTGGAATACAGGATTCTGCTGAAAGAGTAAGCAGATAGGAACAATGGCCAGTCATAGGAGATAGGGAATTCAGGGAATGTACAGAAAAATGGCAGTCATGTGAAAAACGCTAAAGGGTCTCAAAGAAAAGTATTCAGTTATTTATCACTTGTACTTATGAGACTCTTCCTAAAATTAATTTTCTAGGTGGCATACAAAAAAGAAAGCAAAAAAACTAAACAATAAAACCGCAGTACAATAAAATTACGCAGTAAGAGTGGAAATAGTAGCCAGGATAAAAATCAAAACCAGCAAAGTAAAATATCAAAGGTGATTTAGATCAGTGCTCCCCAAACTTGGGTCTCCAGCTGCTTTTGGACTACAATTTCCATTATTCCTCACCACTAGTCCTGCTAACTAAGGAAGATAGGAATTGTAGTCTAAAAACAGCTGGAGACCCAAGTTTGGGAAACACTGATTTAGATGATCTGGGGAAATTCTAACTGCGGTACCTGTTAGATGCTTCCAGATGGAGGGATTTTATGTGTTGGATCGAAAATCCAGTTCAGCTGTCTGACACCCACTGGCCAGCTGGGGACTGTGATATACCAAGAGCTGATCTCTTCTTTTTCAAATGTGCCAGTGCATCAGTATGGATAGCACTGCCAAAATGAGTGGGTTTTGTTCGTAGTGTTGTCAGCTATCTGGACTCAGATGCCCGGACAAAAAAGGGAAAGTATTTCCCCTGAAAATTGTGTGGGGTTGAAACAACATTGTGTGTTGGCCTTTTCCATTTGCAGAAGGCCCTTTTTGGTCTTGAAATGAGAACTGAAATCCAAAGGTGTTCACTTGCCTCAGGCACTTCATAATCTCTGTAGTGATGGCCATCAACTTGGATGGTTTGAAAAGAGGATTAGACAAATTCCTGGAGGCTGCATTCTACCTCCAGGATCAGAGGCAACAGCTCTCTCAACAGCAACAGTTACTGTGGAACAACAACAGTGGAAGAAACCTATTATCCTCATGTCCCTGCATTGGTATCTAACTGCTAAGGGAAACAGATTGATGGGTTGTACAAGTAAATGAGGTAGATCATAGAATCATAGAATTGTAGTGGTGGAAGGGAACCTGAGTATCATCTACTCCAACTCCCTGCAGGGCAGGAATCTCAACTAAAGCATTCATGACAGATGGCCATCCAACCTCTAGAGTCCACAAGCTCCCAAAGGAGACTGTTTCACTGTCAAACAGCTCCTACTGTCAGAAAGTTTCCCCTGATGTTTAATTGGAATCTTCTTTCTTCTAACTTGAAGCCATTGGTTCACCTCTTACTCTCTAAAGCAGGAGAAACAATGTTGTTCCCTCTTCCATGTGACAGCCCTTTCGATATTTGAAGATGGCTATCATATCTTCTCTCAGTCTCCTTTTTTCCAGGCCAAATATACCCAGCTCCCTCAACCATTCCTCATAAGACTTGCTTTCCAGACCCCTGATCATCTTGGTTGCCCTCCTCTGCACACACTCCAGCTTATCAACATCCTTCTTGAATTGTGGTGCCCAGAATTGGACACAGCTCTTACTGTCAGAAAGTTCTTCCTGATGTTTAGTCGGAATCTCCTTTCTTGTAACTTGAAGCCATTGGTTTGAGTCCTACCCTCTGGAACAGGAGAAAGCAAGCTTGTTCCCTCTTCCATGTGATACCATGGCCCTTGAGAGATTTGAAGATGGCTTTTGAATTATGGTGCTGGAGGAGACTCTTGAGAGTCCCATGGACTGCAAGAAGAACAAACCTATCCATTCTTAAGGAAATCAGCCCTGAGTGCTCACTGGAAGGACAGATCATGAAGCTGAGCCTCCGATACTTTGGCCACCTCATGAGAAGAGAAGACTCCCTGGAAAAGACCCTGATGTTGGGAAAGATGGAGGGCACAAGGAGAAGGGGATGGCAGAGGACGAGATGGTTGGACAGTGTTCTCGAATCTACCAACATGAGTTTGACCAAACTGCGGGAGGCAGTGGAAGACAGAAGTGCCTGGCGTGCTCTGGTCCATGGGGTCACGAAGAGTCGGACACGACTAAATGACTAAACAACAACAAATCATAACTCCTCTTAGTCTCCTCTTTTCCAGGCTAAACATACCCAACTCTCTCAACTATTCCTCATAAGGCTTTATTTCCAGACCCTTGATCCACTTGGTTGCCCTCCTCTGCACATGTTCCAGCTTGTCAACATCCTTCTTAAATTGTGGTGCCCAGAATTGGACACAGTATTTCAGGTGTGGTCTGACCAAGGCAGAATAAAATGCTACTATTACTTCCCTTGATCTGGACACTACTGTTGATGCTGCCTACATCGGCTTCAGCTAGACGGTTGATGGCAACTGACTACTGTCAGCACATAATTCTAATGCTTAAAAGCTTGCCCTGTGACTGCCCATGTTACCAGGTCAGGTTCAAGTTTCTTGCATTAATTTTGTGGCCATGATAACTCAATGAATACTCATCATGGCAGTTTTGTTCTCCCATCAAGGTTGTAGGGACGCGGGTGGCACTGTGGGTTAAATCACAGAGCCTAGGACTTGCCAATCAGAAGGTCGGCAGTTCGAATCCCCACGATGGAGTGAGCTCCCATTGCTCGGTCCCTGCTCCTGCCAGCCTAGCAGTTCGAAAGCACGTCAAAGTGCAAGTAGACAAATAGGTACCGCTCTGGCGGGAAGGTAAATGGCATTTCCGTGTGCTGCTCTGGTTCGCCAGAAGCGGCTTAGTCATGCTGGCCACATGACCCGGAAGCTGTATGCTGGCTCCCTCGGCCAATAAAGCGAGATGAGCACTGCAACCCCAGAGTCGGTCACGACTGGACCTAATGGTCAGGGGTCCCTTTACCTTTACCTACAGTGGAGAGTATGCTACTGCACTCAGGTCCTGCATGTGAACTTCCCATGGGCATTTGGCTGACCTTTGTGAGAACAGGATGCTGATCCAGAAGGTCTCGTTTATGTTCTCTTACACAACATCTCAAGATGCATGGGGTGTTGCACAATCTCTTGCACAGGGATTCAGGCTGGTGCTGTGTAAGATCTTGCACATAATCACAGAATGTCTTCCACAAGCCCATGGGCAAAATGTTCATGGAATAGTGTCAATGCCATAATTTATTTCACTAATGCATCTCTGAGTTTCAGGGATGGGTTATTATTAATAGTTTAATAATATCAGTTATTATTGAATTATTTTGACTGATATTTCATGTTCAATAATATTGTTAGTAACTCTAAGGTGTATCTCTGTCTCTCTTTTCTTCCGTTTTCCATCTCAGTAAACTCACATGCTATGTGAAACTTTCTTTTTTCAGGTATATCTTTCACAGGTTTCTGGTTTGGTACTGCAGAATAAAATGAGATGTGCCAACAAGAGACAGCCATAGAGAATTCATATTCATAGTGGAAAAGAAGTATTTTTTCCTGGAATATATTTACACCCAAGATCACTTAGGTGATCTTTCCTGTAGGTAGACCACAACAACTATTATTTAGCTGAAACATATATTACTGTATGGGTCACACAGTTCATTTAGCTGGACTTAGAAACTGTTTGCATTCCATATTTCATTGTCACTTGATGTGTTCTGATCCTCACGATAGCCCAAAATTTAAATAACTCAACCTTAGGTCTAGAACCTCCAGATTTTAAACATGGACTGGGTTATGCAGCTTAATATACGTCTACGGAGAAAACATTTGCCTCATCAATGCAATATCTCTTGATGTTAATGATCAGCACTTTTATTTTGACAGATGTTTTGTAAGCCAATGTGTGTTGCTTTGCACAATTTCTCAATGCTCAGTTAATGAATGTATTCATTCTGAAGCTAACTACATCATTAATTTATTACCATTTAAGCAGGTCATTATAACTATTAATTGTGTATCCTGCTTAATGCTGTCCTAATTTGCAAGGTGGTTGATAATTTCTGTAATGATTCTGTCAATTATCGGTGCATAAATGTGCAATTCAGGCCCGAGGCTGAAGGTTGGAAGATGGTTGCCAAGAGAGAAACCATGTCACTTTCCCTGAACACATGCTTCCATCAGCCAGATGCTACTGGAATGGAACAAGAATGGAAAAATCATCTCATAGTCAGTTCCAGTAACTTATGAATTTGGGGCACAGTTTCAAGTGATGAGACTTTGAGTGATATAGATGCATGTGAGAATATAAGTGTGTGCATTTGCATGAGGCAGCATATAGGCACGGCAACTTGGCAGCTGGGTATTTACAGCCAAAAGTCTGTGTTTCCCAGAAATTGCAGTGCTTGTGAGGCCAACGTTTCCCTGCAGCATAAAACCTGATTCCATTGATATCAGCTAAGGCCAGTTTCCCAAGAAACAACCACAGCAAGAGTAGCAGTAGCAGCATCTACATTTGCAGCTTGGACAAAGAAAAGCAACTGCCAGCCATTTGGACAGCTTATCCATTTCCATTTGATACGGTCATCACAGACAACTAGCCTGATGGTTGTATTTAAAATAGCAGCATCTGTCCACTGAAAGATAGTGAAAAGCTGATACTGACTGGTGTTATATAAAAATGAAGGCAGCATGACATCACACATAAATTCAGCAATTCAATGTAAGAAGGCAGAGTGCAATTGTGAGAGGCATGGTGGGGCTCACCTGACCTCCCTCTATCTGAGTTACTACCACACTGCAGGACAGATGGAGTCAGAGAGATGTTGTGAGGTCAGTACAATGCAAACACAGACTGGAATATCAGATAGGCTCCGCTATCGTGTTTGCATCACACCAGCCATGCTAATGCCTCTCTCTGTGTTTGTGTGTTCCAGTATGTAGAAGCGACTCAGTGAGAGGGAGTTCAGATGAGTGGTGACAGAGCTTTTACCTTCTTTCCACATTATCTTCACAACCAGGGCTTTTTTTTCAGCCGGAACTCATTTCAGGCACCTCTCAGGTGGCCGCCAACGCCATTAGAAGAAAACAAGGGAGGCATTCACAGTGAGTTCCAGCACCTCATTTTCTAGAAAAATAGCACTGCATGGTGAAGACCCACCATGCTGTCCAATACTGGCAGAATGAATGATAACTGTATACACGTACAGCCTTGATGGATATATTTGTCATTCTTCAAATAAATGGGGGGAGGGGTGTGTGGTTATGAATGAACACATGTGACAATCTAACAAATGGGAACATCATGGTAAGCCATTTGTCATTATTGTCCCGTTAGTTGGTTTGGCAAATGTTACCTGTTACCTGCTCTGTGAAATTCTCATTTAGTAAAATATAGTAAATTTCTCCCCACTACTTGGCGGGTTAGAGGGGCTTTCCTGACATTACTTTAGCCATGTGAAAGCATGCATTCTTCCGATACTGCTTTGGTAATGTCAGACACCAGATTGGGGGGGGGGGGGAGAGAGCTGGTGATGCTGCTCCTTTTATCACCCACCTGAAAACTGGGCCGATGTAAGCATGAGAAATGAGAAACTTTCTATATGAACTTGGAATTCGGATGTTCCTGGAGAAATGAGAGTAAGATTGGCTTCCATGGTACTGAGGGAACCATAGAAAGGTCCGATATGTGTATCCAACTTAGCAAGTCATTCTATGCCTACTGAAGAAATTTACGCCAGGTGACAAAACCGAAAGGTTGTCAAAATTTAACAAGATACTGTGCTGTCGGTCTGTGGCGTAGTGTGGGGGGTGCAGGGGGGCGGCCGCACCGGGCGCAACATCTGGGGGGGGGGTGTGCTCGCACTCGCAGCTCTCTGCCCCTACCTGGCTCACTCACTCTCTTTCACTGCAGTGCTGGCTGTGCGAATCCGATCCGAGCCGCCGGGTCGCTGCCCACTGTGGAGGGGAGGGTGCCAGGCGTGCGGTGCGGTGTGGTGCGGAGAGAGAGTGAGGGACTATCTGGGGGAGGGACAGTGCAGCGGGGGGGGTGCAAATTACTTGCCTTGCCCCGGGTTAGGGGGCGCAAATTACTTGCCTTGCCCCGGGTTAGGGGGCGCAAATTACTTGCCTTGCCCCGGGTGCTGACAACCCACGCTACACCACTGCTGTCTGTTAGTATTCAGCTGGCTAGCAAACGTGAAGAAGCAACTTGCCAGAACGCCATTGACAATTGATTTGACATATTTTATTATGTAACCTAGCTTCTAGCTCTGGGAAGCTATCTTTATAAGTATAATTTGACTTGCACTTCTTTTAACTGTATCATATTTCAGCCTCTCTCGGAAGTTCCTGGCAAATGCTTAGTTTTTGGATATGTTTTATCTTAACCCATAATTAACGGGTGCCTACCTCAAGTCCTCTCAGCCATCATTCATTCAAAATGTTTTCAGAGATTTGAAATGAATTATCATAGGTTGCCATTCTTTTGCCTAAAATCTCTTTAGCAAGTGTTTAATTAGAGTAAGACAAATATCTTGGTTTATGCATGCAGCGATACTATTCCTTCGTAGTGAATAAAGAGAATGTGGTAAATAAATGTTAGATGTTGAGTAATAACATTGTCAGAGACACTGGGACAAATTGATTTTGCAGTTGAAGAGATGTGGAAAGGGCTACCGCAGAGATAGCAGCTCCACTGTGGTCGTTCCCCAGAGGCCTGTAAGATCAGAGGGCGCTTCCATTTATGGAAGCTGGTGGGTGGGATTCATCCAGTCATCCATATCTCCATTCACATTTCTGAGAACATATGATTATGCCTCAGAAGCACCTGTTTTTGCTGATTCATAAGATGAGTGGCTACTGGTACAATAAACTAGGCCCATGTATTCAATATGCATATGAACAGCATAAAAGAACATAAATAGAGCCCTGCTGGATTGAACTAAAAGTTCATTAGTCCAGCATCACACTTCCCACCGTGACCAGCCACATGCCTTCAAGGAGTCCAAAGCAGACTTTGATGGCAATAGCCCTCTTCTCACTACACTTTGATAAATTAATGTACATAACATTCTGAGAATTCAAAATTCAGTTAGAATTAATGATGGCTGAAAAGACTTGAGGTAGTCACCTGTTAATTATGGGTTAAAGTAATACATATCCAAAAACTAAGCATAGAATCATAGAATCATAGAGTTGGAAGAGACCACAAGGGCCATCGAGTCCAACCCCCTGCCAAGCAGGAAACACCATCAGACCACTCCTGACATATGGTTGTCAAGCCTCTGCTTAAAGACCTCCAAAGAAGGAGACTCCACCACACTCCTTGGCAGCAAATTCCACTGTCGAACAGCTCTTACTGTCAGGAAGTTCTTCCTAATGTTTAGGTGGAATCTTCTTTCTTGTAGTTTGGATCCATTGCTCCGTGTCCGCTTCTCTGGAGCAGCAGAAAACAACCTTTCTTCCTCCTCTATGTGACATCCTTTTATATATTTGAACATGGCTATCATATCACCCCTTAACCTCCTCTTCTCCAGGCTAAACATGCCCAGCTCCCTTAGCCATTCCTCATAAGGCATCGTTTCCAGGCTTTTGACCATTTTGGTTGCCCTCCTCTGGACACGTTCCAGTTTGTCAATGTCCTTCTTGAACTGTGGTGCCCAGAACTGGACACAGTACTCCAGGTGAGGTCTGACCAGAGCAGAATACAGTGGCACTATAACTTCCCTTGATCTAGACGCTATACTCCTATTGATGCAGCCCAGAATTGCATTGGCTTTTTTAGCTGCCGCGTCACACTGTTGACTCATGTCAAGTTTGTGGTCAACCAAGACTCCTAGATCCTTTTCACATGTACTGCTCTCAAGCCAGGTGTCACCCATCTTGTATTTGTGCCTCTCATTTTTTTTGCCCAAGTGCAATACTTTACATTTCTCCCTGTTAAAATTCATCTTGTTTGTTTTGGCCCAGTTCTCTAATCTGTCAAGGTCGTTTTGAAGTGTGATCCTGTCCTCTGGGGTGTTAGCCACCCCTCCCAGTTTGGTGTCATCTGCAAATTTGATCAGGATGCCCTTGAGTCCATCATCCAAGTCGTTGATAAAGATGTTGAATAAGACCGGGCCCAAGACAGAACCCTGTGGCACCCCACTAGTCACTCTTCTCTAGGATGAAGAGGAACCATTGATGAGCACCCTTTGGGTCCGGTCAGTCAGCCAGTTACAAATCCACTGAGTGGTAGCATAGTCAAGACCGCATTTTACCAGCTTCTTTACAAGAATATCATGGGGCACCTTGTCAAATGCCTTGCTGAAATCAAGGTAGACTACATCCACTGCGTTCCCTTCATCTACCAGGCTTGTAATTCTGTCAAAAAATGAGATCAGGTTAGTCTGACATGACTTATTTTTCAGAAATCCATGCTGACTATTGGTGATCACAGCATTCCTTTCTAGGTGCTCACAGATTGTTTGCTTAATGATCTGCTCCAGAATCTTCCCTGGTATTGATGTCAGACTGACTGGGCGGTAATTATTTGGGTTCTCTCTTTTCCCCTTTTTGAAAATAGGGACAACATTTGCCCTCCTCCAGTCTGCCGGGACTTCGCCTGTTCTCCAGGAATTCTCAAAGATGATTGCCAGTGGTTCTGAGATCACATCTGCCAGTTCTTTTAATACTCTTGGATGCAGTTCATCTGGCCCTGGAGACTTGAATACATCTAAACTAGCCAAGTATTCTTGTACTATCTCCTTAGTTATTCTGGGCTGTGTTTTCTCTGCTGAATCATTTGCTCCAAATTCTTCAGGTCGGGCATTGTTTTCTTTATCGGAGAAGACTGAGGCAAAGAAGGCATTGAGGAGTTCAGCCCTTTCTGTGTCCCCTGTTTGCATTTCACCATCTTCTCCTCTGAGTGACCCCACTGTTTCTTTGTTCTTCCTTTTGCTACGAACATACCCATAAAAGCCTTTTTTGTTGTTTTTAACCTCTCTAGCAAGCCTGAGTTCATTCTGTGCTTTAGCTTTTCTGACTTTGTGTCTACACGTGCTGGCTATTTGTTTGAATTCCTCTTTGGTGGTTTCCCCCCTTTTCCATTTTTTGTACACATCCTTTTTTAATCAACTCAGTTAAAAGTTCTTTAGATAGCCACCCTGGCTTCTTTAGGCACCTTCCATGTTTCCGTCTCATTGGTATTGCCTGAAGTTGTGCTTTTACTATCTCCCTCTTAACAAACTCCCAGCCATCATGAACTCCCTTTCCTTTTAGTATTACTGTCCATGGGATCTCACCCAGCACTTCCCTAAGTTTTATGAAGTCGGCTTTCTTAAAGTCAAGAAATTGAGTCCTAGTATGCTTGGCTGCTCCTTTCCGCTGTATAGTAAACTTCAGAAGAGCATGATCACTTGCGCCTAATGATCCTTCCACTTCTACCCCATTAACCAGGTCATTGACAATGGTTAGGACCAGATCTAAAATGGCTGTTCCTCTTGTTGCTTCTCCCACTTTCTGGACAATAAAGTTGTCTGCAAGGCCAGTGAGGAATCTCTTTGACCTTATGCTCTTGGCTGAGTTTGACATCCAACAAATATCTGGGTAATTGAAGTCCCCCATTACTACTATCTCCCTTCCTTTTGCATTTGCCAGGAACTTCCAAGAGAGGCTGAAAATATGATACAGTTATAAGAAGGGTAAGCCAAATTATACTTATAAAGATGTATAATGTATATAACATTCTGTCTTTGAGCGCATTGTATTTGGAATGCTGTAATGAGAAGTTTGCCTCAAGCAAGAGGTTGCACTCTAGGTGAAAGCGGAAGGCTGGTGTTTTTCCATTGCAGTGAACTAAACTACCTGAATACTCATCAAGGGAAACTGATATGAAGCTCTCACAGCAGGAGAGGAAGCTTGATAAGTCAGATATGGCTAGCAGAGGACGTTGTAGCAGAGAAGCTCTGCAATGGTAAGCAAGCTTAGGATCACTCTCTGGGACCAAAGATAGCAAAGTTTATTGAACTGCATAAAGGAATGAACCACATTACTTGTTTGAAATTTGTTACTTTCTTATTTTGTAATGCTTAACTTTGTATCTAGCTACTTTTATGACTGTTCTGTGGTAAAGCTTTGAAACACATTGTTAAGGTGGAAAGCTCCTTTATGATTTCTACACAAGGTCCAGATCAGGGATACCGTTGAACAATTCTAATACCCATTAGCCTCTATTTATATTGGGTTGCCATATAAACCACCACCACCACCCTTTATTACGGTCCAGAGACCCAACAAATTGTTACAAGGCAATACACAATTCATACAGCCTACCTCCAGGTTAAACAAGCATTTTGTTAAGAATATAGGGATCACTGGTTCTTGCAACCACCGATAAAAACTTTGCCACTGCTAATGTTCTAGCATATAAACCAAAAAATTAAAAAATATAAACAAAAAAATTTCGGTAATGTCCGGGGGTGGGGGCAAAATTGGTGCTTGGTGGGAATTTTTAATTTAACAGAAAATGTACAGGATTTGGGGATGTCACCCCATCACCCACCATCCTGATCACCCCAAAAAATCTCAAAACTTTGAACGATTGGGGGGGGGGGTCTCAACTTTTGGGACGATCCCCCCCGCAAATGCTGAGCAACTGTGTCTAGATTTTTACTTCTTGAAATATGGCAACCCTAATTTGTACAAATCACTGCCTTAGCATTGTAAACCTGTTTTTTTCCCATAGGATAATCAAACAACCCAGGTTTTATAAATTTAGCTATGCTAATGAACAAAAATGACAGTGAGAATGCTTTTCCTATCACACTGACCACTTATCATTCTAAAGAAATAATCAGTTAAACAATTGTTTTGTACAAAATATTTAATTTCTTCTTTTTTATGCGTGTGCTGGAAAGCAGTATGAAGAAATGGATAATTGAAATGACAAGGACAGTGCAAATGACAAATATGAAATGCTTGTAAAAATTATTGCACTAATAGTTTTCAGTTAAAAATCATGAAGTACTTTACTGCAGAATATAATCAGTTTTTAAAAGGCTCCTATTGGGTTATGGTTAGAATGACTTCTTAAATGAGTAATAATCTTGGCTTCCAGTTGATGGACCTTCATTAAAATCGTATGCTATGGAAACTCAATCTGATGAATGATTCATTTATAAGGCATTTTATGTGAAAAGTAGAAAAATATTGGCTGTTACAAATCCCTGGATCAAGCAATTATAATTTTTCCAGTGTCTGTAAAAACAAACAACAACAACAAAAACAAAACCCCCAACATTTGCTTAATGCAAAAATAAATAAGCTTGGAGAAAATCAGCATCTCAGCCTGTAAAGATAGCTAGGTAGGACTGCATTCTCCGATATTTTAATTCATGCCACAAGTGAGTCTATTTGGATCAAATTGGTTGCAACTGAGTGACCTGTTAAAATGTAATCCTTTATAAACTCCATTCCAAATTGCCAGTCTGTGAAGGCAAATCGCTGGCCACATTCATTCAACCTGATGGGTCTCATGCATAATTTCTACAGTGTATTTCTCAGGGTTGCCTGGGTTTTTCCTGGATTGCATGCATGCCAGCCAGAGCTCATTGGGCCTTTACCTGGTTCAGATGTACTATATATAGTACAACAGATTTTTATCTCCTATAGAAACGGTGATACAATGCATACAAATCACTTTTTCTTTACAAGTCTCACTGAGTCCAAGGATGTAGATGATGTTAGGATATTTCCATTCCACCTTAAAAGGGAGCAGGGTATTTGTGTCACAGCCTGCGCATTTCCTGTCTCACAGGATGTTTATGGTGTCTCTTTGCTTTCGTTTCTCTATCTCTGCCGGAACTCTCAAGCAGGCAGTCATGGTTTTTCTTTGTTCTGATCAACGCTGAATAAACTTGGAAATAATGCTCTCCTGTGTGCATCTTTCACTGTGTGAACACTGCTGATAAGAGCGTGCATCGGCTCTAGAATGTGGGAAGCTATTTCTGGAGCTCCTGTCGCTAATTGCTGATACTGCATGTCTACGGGAGAACAATGGACGTCCGGAGACAACGTGGAGTCGAGATGGATTTTGTCTCCCTGGCAGTATCCCAACAGATGTGTCTCATGAAGTCACATTGTCCAGGCAGTATTTGCAAAGCAAGTGACATATCGTCTGGTTTGTGCACTATGTGAATATTCTTGCTATTTCTGTATACTTCTGGCATCTGTACATTTTTTGAGAAAATTTATAAAAGGGATCCTATGATGCTACAAATCGGCTCCACTTCCCAGTGGGGAGGACTTGCGGTGGACCTCGTGGCCACCCACTCCCCTCCGGGGGTGGAGGACGAAGTCCCGTGTCCCCTGGAGGTTACCCGTCACGTCATTCGCCTGCCACCCAATCCACTGGCTGGGGGGGGGGTGGGCATGGCCGGGCCCCATTTAAACTGAGGCATGAGCTGGAGAGCTTCCTCTTGGCTCGCTTCCTCAATCTCCCGCCCTCCCCTCCCTATTTTCAGGCTTCGAATTTGGCTTTGCTATGGACCTCGGTTGGTTGCCATTGAGGGGCCTGGTAGTAATTTTCCCACTTGGGCCTTTGGTTTTCACCTACCTTGTAGCAATCGTAACAACTTTGTAAGGTTTGGCATTTAGGCATTGGTTGATCTTATGATGGGGGAGGGGAGGTGTGGCCATCCCCTCCCCCTCCAAGTTTAAGGGTATTCTGTTAAAGGAATCCGGGATGTGTGGATCTTGTCTGAAGTCTGGGGCTGAGCTAGGGCCATGCCATGACCCCGTTGGGAACCCAGGGGGAGCTCGAGTTGGCTTGCATTGATGGGGCTCCCCCTACCGGTGGTTGACCCTTATTGGACTCCCTGCGTGACAGGGAGGAGTCAGATATAGTTGGGTCAATCCCAATCCCTAAGCCAATACCGCTCTCGTTCTGTAACCAATAAAGTTGTGGTCTAAATTTGCCCAATAACATTAACCTTATATCTGTGTCCTTGTGTCTTATTCATCAACGAGCGGGTTGTCTTGGGGTCTCAACATGCAACTCTATTCATTCAGGCTTCCCTTTAAAGAAGTTCCAGTATAGGCTGGGCAGGGACAGGATGCTCAGGTTGCGTCCAAGGGGCCTTGTACCATTCTCCCCTCCATACCAAAATGTGTGGAAGAAGAATACCTGTTTTGGAACAGATTGCATCCTAAGGGCAATGCCTTTCTTTTTGATCTGTTTCTTTTTGTTCACATCACTTTGCACATATTCATTTGCGTATATCGCCAGCACAATCTTTACTGATGTGATTACCGTATTTTTCGCTCTATAAGACACACCAGACCGCAAGACGCACATAGTTTTTGGAGGAGGAAAACAAGAAAAAAAATATTCTGAATCTCAGAAGCCAGAACAGCAAGAGGGATCACTGCGCAGTGAAAGCAGCAATCCCTCTTGCTGTTCTGGCTTCTGGGATAGCTGCGCAGCCTGCATTCGCTCCATAAGTCGCACACACATTTCCCCATACTTTTTAGGAGGGAAAAAGTGAGTCTTATAGAGCAAAAAATACAGTATTTATCATTAAGAACGGAACTGCCCTATTCCGCCGCCACCCTTTGTAACTTCTCAATATTCAAATTAGCCCATATTGTTCTTGTGCGGCCATGAGTGTTTTCAGAAGAGGGGGGTGGGGTTTCTTAGTATATGCTTAGGAATTTAACATTTGCTTTTTTAAAAAATAAAAAAGGTTGGCTGTGCAGCTCCAATTGAGTAAAAGGCACAAATGAGTTAGATTTGTCAGTCTTTCAATTATGTCAGATGCTTTGCTTGTAACAACAAAGCACTACGTATGGCTCTGACTAATGCAGCCAGCTTCAAATTAACTTTCCTAAAATCGCAGAGATAAAAAGCATCCATTATGTTGCAGTTGTGAGCATTTGTGCTGAATAAGAAAACATATGCATGAGGGTAATATTACAATAGTTGTAATTGGTTTTTCAATAATAAATGGAATTAGACGCCTCTGTTCTGTATTAGGGTGAATGTGAGAGACTCCTGCTGGTACAAATTCTATAGGGAGTAGTACGGAGTTTCAGCCCTTAATTTTCTTTATCCGTCACATATAGATTTACTATGCACATTTATTTGTATGACAAGTGCGGTTCCTCCCCCGCCCCCAGACACTGCTCAAATCCAAAAATACAGTCATGCCAGCAGTGAAAAGTTCACAGTCCAATTTAACAATACGAGGTAGAGAGAAAATAAAACAGGACAAGAAACAGAGTAAATAGGGAAGGAACTGCATTGCCTAGTTGCGGTTAGCATGAAAGAAGAAAGGGAGAGATGGTGATAAAAGCAGTATCACACACACAATCAGATCCACTGCCTAGTCTTATCAGTTTGGTATTGCTTTTTATCTGCCAAACAGTATGAAAAATATCCAATCCAGTCTAGTAATTACCGTATTTTTCGCTCCATAAGACGCACTGCACCTTTTTCCTCCTAAAAAGTAAGGGGAAATGTGTGTGTGTTATGGAGCGAATAGCACTGCGCAGAGAGGGAGAGCTGCGCAGCACCCCTTCAGCAAAGCGGGAGGAGGAACGGAGCCTCTTCCATTTCTCCTCCCACTTCGCTGAAGGGGCACTGTGCAGCTCTCCCTCTCTGCGCAGTGCCTCTCCTGAGAAGAGGGAGGAGGAGGAACGGAGCACCTTCTGTTCCTCCTCCCACTTTGCTGAAGGAGTGCTACGCAGAGAGGAAGAGCTGAAGTGCTGAAGAGGCGCTGCGAAGAGGGCCACCTTAACCTCACTGGGTTAACCTCACTGTGAGGTATGGTACATATCTCCAGTCTGAAGCACACTTGGTTCTGTCATGCCTACATCCACTTCTCCCAGCACTTAAATAGCAGGAAGCCTGAATCATTGAGCCATGTGATGCATTTGAACTTCCCTGCTATGCAGGTGAAGGTGGGCAGTCAGATGAATGTAAGAAGAATCCTGCTGGATCAGACGGAAGGCCCACCTAGTCCTGCTCTCTTGTCACACAGTGGCCAGCTTGATGCCTGTGGGAAGCCCACAAGCAGTACATGAGCATCATAGCACTTTCCCATTCATGTTCACCAGCAAATGGTATCCAGAGGCATGCTGACTCTAATCCCGCAGGTACCATATAGTGATAATGACTGGTGGCCATTGATAGCCTTATCCTCCAGGAATTTGTCTAATCCCCTATTGAAGCCGCTCAGTCTTGTAGCAAGTTCTGTCTTTTAACCATGGATTGTGCAAAGTTCTTCCTTTTGTCTGTCCTGATCTCCTACCTAGCACATTCCTTGGATGTGTGTAGGGTGGGGGTGATATAGGTAAGTATCTTCAAGGTTCAGAGTATCCTGATGAATCATAGAATCATAGAATAGTATCATAGAATCATAGAGTTGGAAGAGACCACAAGGGCCATCGAGTCCAACCCCCTGCCAAGCAGGAAACACCATCAGAGCACTCCTGACATATGGTTGTCAAGCCTCTGCTTAAAGACCTCCAAAGAAGGAGACTCCACCACACTCCTTGGCAGCAAATTCCACTGTCGAACAGCTCTTACTGTCAGGAAGTTCTTCCTAATGTTTAGGTGGAATCTTCTTTCTTGTAGTTTGGATCCATTGCTCCGTGTCCGCTTCTCTGGAGCAGCAGAAAACAACCTTTCTCCCTCCTCTATGTGACATCCTTTATATATATTTGAACATGGCTATCATATCACCCCTTAACCTCCTCTTCTCCAGGCTAAACATGCCCAGCTCCCTTAGCCGTTCCTCATAAGGCATGAAACCCTTGTTGTTTATTAAATAGTTTAGTACAACATTTGATTCAGAATATTATTTTTTTCTTGTTTTCCTCCTCTAAGAACTAGGTGCGTCTTATGGTCGGGTGCGTCTTACAGAGCGAAAATATGTACTCTTGCTCTCTTATAACATTTACAGTGGTACCTTGGTTTTCAAACATCTTGGAAGTCGAACGTAACTGCTTCAGTTTTCAAATGCTTTTCGGAAGCCGCATGTGCCACACGGCTTTCGTATTGAGTTTTCCAGACATCAATGCTTCCAGAAATGACTGCTTTGGTTTTCGAACGTTTTTTTTTTTAAAAAAAATAATATTTATTACTTTTCCAACAATTTAAACACTACAAAAAAGAAATAAAAATGGACAATACAATACAAAAACACTACATAACACTAACACTAACACCTAACACTAACACATTAAACTAACAAAACAAAACAAAGACAATTTAAAACACATCAAACAATTTCAATACAGTGGTGCCTCGCAAGACGAAAAGAATCCGTTCCACGAATCTTTTCGTCTTGCGGTTTTTTCGTCTTGCGAAGCAAGCCCATTGACGGATTAGCGCTATTAGCGCTATTGGCAGTTTAAGGGCTAAAAACAGCTTTTTAAGGCTTAAGGGATTAGCGGTTTTGTTGCTAAAATGCTTTTAGCAGCTTAGCGATTCAGAAAAAAGGGGTTTTGGAGCAAAAAAAACAAACTCAAAATTTTTCGTCAATTTTCGTCTTGCGAAGCAAGCCCATAGGGAAATTCGTCTTGCGAAGCGCCTCTGCAGACGGAAAACCCTTTCGTCTTGCGGGTTTTCCGTCTTGCGAGGCATTCGTCTTGCGGGGCACCACTGTATTTTATCTTCCATTCACTTATTTCAACGACCTCCTCACACCTCCCTTTTTGTATTCCACTTCTATTAATTGTTTCAGCAATTCCTTTCCATCTTCCTCTGTTTTCTGTCCTATAATTATCTTAAAACATTCTAACCTTATTTTTTCCTTTAACACTCTATTAATCTATTTATACTTAATTCCTTATAACATTTCTACTAAAGCCATATAACTTCATTCCAACTTTGTTCTAACATTCATTAATTTTACAATATTTCTGTAGATAGTCCTTAAACTTTTTCCAGTCTTCTTCCACCAACTCTTCTCCCTGGTCTCGGATTCTGCCAGTCATATCCGCCAGTTCCATGTAGTCCATCAACTTCATCTGCCATTCTTCCCGGGTGGGTAAATCTTGTGTCTTCCAATACTTCGCGATGAGTATTCTTGCTGCTGTTGTTGCATACATAAAAAAAGTTCTATCCTTCTTTGGCACCAATTGGCCGACTATGCCAATGTCTTCCAGAACGGATTATGTTCAAAAACCAAGGTTCCACTTATTAAGCTTATTCTGTCGAGCATGTTAACAAGTTTCTTAAGAGCGAGTTGGGTTAGTTGTTCTCAGCTCATAAAGTAAGCATCCTGTAAAGGGAAGAATAGAGATGGCATACTTGCAGAACAGACTATTCAGTCTACATTAGGAAGACTTTGAATGAGCAACTCTTCAGATATGTATTTTGCCTTCTAAATTCTGGGCTGAAGGAGTAGTGTGCTAACCACCCTTCATTCCTCGCTGGAAGATAAGATCTGCATGGTGGTCTTTACCTGAAATTTGGTCCAGATGACTTTGTCTTTTCCAATTATTTTGTAACCCTCCATTGATGCTCCACACCATGACCTGGTTACCCAGAATATCCTTTCTGCCTCCATTTTGGACCGTTTCATCCCTTTGCCCTTCATCATTTCTTTTAAACCCCGGTTCAGTTTTCTTTTTAACATATCTGCCTTAGCTGCCAATAAATTTTGCTGGCCATCATTAGAAGTCTAGAGTTTCTTCTGCTGACCTTTTGTTCTTCATGTACTTGAAAATGTTCTTATTAATCACAACCTCTTGTGTAATCTTCCTTTCACTCTCCACCTTTGCTTTTCTTATCTTTTTTTTTTTTACACTCCACTTCATTCTGTAATCTTCCTAGCCCTTCCTTGTGCTTGATGTGTTATACCTCTCACATAATAGCCATTTTTTTCTTGATACTCTTCATCTACATTAACCTCATTTTTTGGATGCGGTTATTAAGATACTGCATGCTCATACTTGGGATGTAATTGTGCTTAATTTTTAACCCTTCTCACTCTCTTACACTCCGATGCCATTATTTTTGCATAATTCACTTTGCTGGCCTTTTTTGAAGCTAAAGCCAGGTGTCTTAAATTTATGAGAACCTGTTCAGCTCTAACTGGGCTCATTACCAAACCAATTGGCTCTCTGATAAACTCCCCAAAGGGGCCTCTTTCTCCTTTGTATGTCACTGCTTTTTCTAAAGAAAGATAGGGGCTTGTATGAATGCTATGTAGGGATAATCCTGTGACATTCTGTTAATCAGATTTTTCCATCATAGTAGAACAGGAATTCCATTTTTCTGGAAAAATGGCTGACTTTTACCTTCTTCCATTTAATTAGGAAACTAATGCTACCTTTACCAATACAGTGGTACCTCGGGTTAGATACGCTTCAGGTTACATACGCTTCAGGTTACAGACTCCACTAACCCAGAAATAGTACCTCGGGTTAAGAACTTTGCTTCAGGATGAGAACAGAAATCGCACCGCCGCCGCGCGGCAGTAGCAGCAGCAGGAGGCCCCATTAGCTAAAGTGGTGCTTCAAGTTAAGAACAGGAAGCTCTGGCAGCCAATCAGAAGCTGCAGAAGCCCCATCGGACATTCAGTTTCCAAAAATAGTTCACAAACTGGAACAGTCACTTCCGGGTTTGCGACGTTCAGGAGCCAAAATATTTGAGAACTAAGCTGTTCAACTTCCAAGGTACGACTGTATATGAAATGTCTTCTTTTAAAAACAAATCTAAGGAAATAAACCAATCTGAAATACCTGTTTGATCACTGAGATGTATAATGAAAATTAGTGCTGTCCCTACTGGTAGCTAAAATTCACTTTTGAAAATACAAGGTTTGCATACTGGAGAAAATTGCAGTTGCATATAGAAATTTGTTTTGTTCCAGTGCGGTTCCGAATGCACTCAAAGAGTTGAGCTACTTTTTAAGTGAATAGCTTCTCTCATTAGCAATGGCAGTCAACTGCTGCAAGAAAAGATAATAGAATAATAGAATTGTAGAGTTGGAAGAGACCATGAGGATCATCTAGTCCAACCCGCACAATGCAGGAATATGCAGCTCTCCCGTATGGGGATTGAACCTGCACACTTCATTGTTTTGTATGCCATCTACTCAGTACTTCCCATTACTCATAGTTATATGCATAGGTGAGTGCAAATTACTTAGAACTGAATGGATCTGAGGTATTAAACATTTACCATATTTTCCTAATTGATGTTTTAAATACTGGGATATTCATTTTAAATACTGGGATATTCATTAATTAACCTAAGTTTAGACGTTGAATTGGAAAGCAGTTTTGTTCTGAAATGCATACTATAACAGCCAATGAGCAATTCCATCTGCCATTCTATGAACTGAAGCCACAACTGTACCTTCTAGTGAAGAAATTTTGAGTTCCAACCATTGCTCAGCTGTGCAGCTCACTGGATTGTATTGGTAAGTCACCATTTCTCAACAGAAGCTACCCCACAAGGTGGCGGTGAGGATAAAATGGAATAATACTGTATATACCACCCCAAATGAAAGGATGAGATGTAAAACATGATAAATAACAATCCCAAATTGCACAGGATAATTGAACGGAGCTTCAGTACAGTCAAGAATAGTAGGGTGCGCTGTATGCCGTGATTTCAAATTTGAGTTTTTGATTATGCTACTCTCCTAGCTTCTTTTACAGTGTGTCCTTTAGCCTGAGTGCTGCAAAAACTATATTTTATTAACTATTTCAGCCAATATAAATTCCATTTTAAAAGAGAAGTTGAATATATCTACGTAAGCAGCTGTTGGCAGAAAGGCTGAGAGCTATGAACCAAAAATATAGCGCAGTGAGCAAGTTTTAAAATTGTTTCAACACATATTTTAGAAGATAAAGTAGAGGAGAAGAAGAAATTAATCAGACAGCATTATCTTTGGCTTAGTGGATTTTAGCTTGTGGCCTACAGCAATGAACGCAGCCTTGAATATACAATAGTGAACTTTAGGAACATGCTAAACACAGATTCCATTTCATTTCTTTGGTAGTGCATTCCATAATTTCACTGCAAGCTATTCATATTTTCTATAATTCTCTCAGGAGCCTTATGAATGTTGTGTTGGTGGTATGGGAGGCATGACTAGGCTAGGCGAGTGATTCCAATCACAGTCAGCACCCCATTTGAAGGTAAATTGGCTCCTCCTTTAAAGTGGGCACGTGTTGCGGTGAGACCTGGCAACCAAACCCTGTGTTGTGGGTGGGTTGACTGATTAGCCACAACACCCAATTGGTAGGTCCCTTGATGCTGTGTTTAATCAGGCCAATGGGATGCAAGCTAAAAGGATCAAGGGACCTATATATACCTATGCACGTGACCAAGAGCTTCCTTTTTCGGTGCATGCATCAGAACACCTGCCCACTTCTCCCTATATTTAGGGCTTTGCGCTTGACCTTGCTATGCCGTCGTGTGTTGTCTGTCGTTGGGAAAGGGGCACGGCAGGAATTTCCCCCACTTGGCTGATTGGCTGGTGCCATTTGGGTTTCGCCTGCCACGTAGCAAATCGTTACAACCTGTAAGGTTGCAGATAGGCACTGGTTCAGGTGATAGGGATGGGAGAATGCTCTCGCCATCCCTATGTGAAGGGTATTCCGTTAAAGGAATCCAGGGACTCAATGGTTTGGTCAACCCTGTGAGGGGGCTGTGCCTGTGCCTGAGTCCAGGGGGGCATTTGGGTGGCAGAGATAGCCTGTTCCTGGCTTTCCACTTATCCAGGTGTTCACCCTAGTGTGCCCTGGGTCAGCGCTACCTGCAACGGTGCAGGGAGCTAGTCAAACCAGAGCCTATGCAACCATTCACTTGCTATAATCAATAAAGTTGTGGCCTAAATTCTGCCAAAAACCAAACCAAAATTTGAGTCTTGTCTGAATTTATTTAAGGGGGAGATTTAAAAGTCTGAACACACAAATTCTAATTCCTGTAGGAAAGACACACATGAGGCAAGTTCTGCTTCACCTCAAGTGATCTTGGTAATTAATTAACATTCAAAGAGTTTAGGTGTTTATCTCAATTTTAAAAAGGTAAGCAAAAAAAAAAATCCACATAAAAATTAAACAAATAAAGTCTGCACTGCACCCCACATTGCAGATATTAATATTGCACAGTTTGAAGTGACTGGAAGCATAAGAACTGATTCCTTTTTGAAATGAATCATTGTCCAGGCCCATAAAAATATTATTCAAACTTTCACTGGCAGAACTCTTCAAAACAGAAAGTAAGTGTCAAGCAATACATCCAAAAATTTCAATGCAGTATCTTGTGCTGCCCAGCACAGGCTCAGCATCTTAGAAAATATGAAATAATGCAAACAGACACAACACAAAGCTGTCATAGAATGTTTCAGTAACATATGTTATTGATCCAATAAGATCCAGTTGTGATATAATTAAGTTAGGTTCATAAGATCAGTGCTTTAATAATAGTAGTAGTAGTAGTAGTAGTTTAGGGGTACTCTAATTTTCCTACTCATATTGAAATATTGCCCCTCAATGAGGCCAAACTTAGATTCACAACACGTTTAGGGGTATGTGTACCCCTGCGCCCCCCCCCCAAAAAAGCACTGCATAAGATAATAAATATGGTATACAACTAACCCCAGGAGATTCCTCCATATTGTTCTGTGTGTTGAGGGCGGACTCCAGTCATGTTCTATCTGGGATAATTATAAAATAAAGCTAAATCAGTGTCCATGGAGCAAGTCTCTAACATTTCTTTTTTTTATATTCCAGTTCAAATGTTTAGTCAGCAAATCCCTTCCCTCTGTCTTATCTTTATCTTTATCTTAGTATATTATACCTTTAATTCTTCATCTTTTTAATCTTCCATTTTTCCATACTCCTTCACCACATTATTACTAATAACCCTTTAACCTCAATCCGACATCATTCTAACATTCATCAATTTTATAGTATTTCTGTAAATAGTCTTTAAATTTCTTCCAGTCTTCCTCCTCCATCTCTTCTCCCTGGTCTCGGATTCTGCCGTTCATTTTGGCCAGTTCCATATAGTCCATCACCTTCACCTGCCATTCTTCCAGAGTGGGTAGTTCTCATACTTTGCGATGAGAATTCTTGCTGCTGTTGTAGCATACATAAAAAAAGTTCTATCCTTCTTTAACACCAATTGGCCGACCATGCCCAGGTCTCTAACATTTCTCAGTTGTTTCCACACCAGGAATATTCACTGTGAGAATATTGTGGTTTTTTTTTGCGTCATCAGTCCAACGGAGAGCTAAACATGGGGCAATCATGATGTATTTAACTTTGCAGAACCAGAAACCCAAAATACAAGGCTCTGACTCCCACATCTGGTAGTTTTAGCTAAATTCTTGCAGTTTAGAATGGAAATGAATGCCTCCACTGAGTTTGCACCCACTCTCTATTTCCATCCTACCCCATTAGCCTGAAGATATCTGACGGCATGTTGTTAGCCGTGTCCTCCTGTATTATCGCCTTGAAATAGCTTGTAGCCAGCTATGAGACTAAAAAGGGGGGGGGGAGAATTTGTTTCTCAGAAAGGAATTACCATATTTTTTGCTCTATAAGACTCACTTTTTCCCTCCTAAAAAGTAAGGGGAAATGTGTGTATGTCTTATGGAGCGAATGCAGGCTGCGCAGCTATCCCAGAAGCCAGAACAGCAAGAGGGATTGCTGCTTTCACTGCGCAGCGATCCCTCTTGCTGTTCTGGCTTCTGAGATTCAGAATATTTTTTTTCCTTTTTTCCCTCCTCCAAAAACTAGGTGCGTCTTGTGGTCTGGTGCGTCTTATAGAGCAAAAAATACGGTATTCTGAGCAAACCGCTTGGGTCATCCTCTACCCACTAATGAGAGATAAATATAGGTTTGCTAGTATCTGCCACTAGTTCAGAAAGTTTTGCAGGTTTTGCAAAGAGAGTTATTTGCTTTCTTGTTGTTTTGTTCCAAGAGAGGATTATGGGAAGTTAAATCTCCAAAATCACTTACTTGGCATCTAATTCCTTGGAGGTTTCATAAATTGCTGCAGTTAGATATTCTCTGAAATGTGCTCATGCGGTTCCTTGTCAAAGCCACCAGTGACATAAAAGGTGCACTTATCTCTTAAGATATATATTTCTGTCTCAGCTTTCTTTTTCGGGATTAATACATTAATTGTGGCTTTATCACATATGTCTCCCCATCTTGCTCTCTGATATGAGAACAAAATAGCCTCACGAAGACATCAATCACTTGCTCACCCACCCACACATATCCACATCCACACACACTGCTCCCAACCATGTTAAATCCTCAAAACAAAAATGTGTGGGTAGAAGAGGGAGAGATGAGATATGAAGCAAAGGACAAATATGTTTATTTCCTTGGAAAATTGGCTTCTGGAAGTTTCTTTCATTAGTTTGAAGAAATCTTCCCAGGTCATCCAGACAGGACCAAGCCTGTCTGGTAAAGTGAAGCAACTGTCTCAGGTGGCAAATGCTGGAAGACAGCAATGAAAGTCTCCTTGCTGTTCATCCTATATGAATATCCCAATCTCCTGTTGGAGGACAGAGCTGTGCATGCTTCGCAGCCTGACCTGTTCCTCCCCTAAACTACCTAGGGGCAGAGGAGGACATTATCCTTCCACCAGGGCTGAAGCAAGTCTCAGGTTGCCCTGAGATCTTCAGATGAAGAGTGGTATACAAATTAACAACAGCAACAATGCAGTCAGCATGGAATAAGGAGGAGATGCCATCCTGTCTCTGACAGCAAAATATTTTGGGTTAGCCCTAGAATTCAAGCCGTTATCACAAACTAGAGGCTTCCTTAGGTAAAACAGCAGCAGCAGCCACTGCAGCCCTTAGACTTTCCGGTATGGAACAGGCAGACATACTGAACCAACAGGTGAAAGAAGGATTGGTCTTGCTGCTGAAAGATATGCAGGGAAACAAAACAATGAGCTGCAGAAGCTTGAGTTCAGCACTGAACACACTAGACTTCTAAATGAGAATACAGTGGTACCTCGGGTTTAGAACTTAATTTGTTCTGGAGGTCCGTTCTTAACCTGAAACTGTTCTTAACCTGAGGTACCACTTTAGCTAATGGGGCCTCTTGCTGCCGCCAGAGCACGATTTCTGCTCTCATCCTGAAGCAAAGTTCTTAACCCGAGGTACTATTTATGGGTTAGCGGAGTCTGTAACCTGAAGTGATTGTAACTTGAAGCACCTTTAACCCAAGGCACCACTGTAGAGCTTAATTTCTTCTAAAAATGCACAAGATGCTTCTGTAGGGTGACAAGATACAAAGGAGGGGTGTTACCATATGACTTTATTATTATATAGAGCATGAAATCTGTGGGTGGGTGTGTATTCTTACTACTACATGCCAGGCTTTACTTCACAACATTTCTACACACCTATTAAAGTGTGCATGTGCCAAGTCCTCCTTTAGGAAGCACCACTCTGCTTCCATGAGGTCATCCCAAGTGATGATTATGATGATGATAATTTAAATTTCTATACCTCTCTTCCTCCAAAGATCACAGGGTGGCTTGTAAACAAAACCACTATATATATCTCATAAGAAGAATTTGAAGAGTGTTTGAATTTGATATCCCACTTTATCACTACCTTAAGGAGTCTCAAAGCAGCTAACATTCTCCTTTCCCTTCCTCCCCCACAACAAACACTCTGTGAAGTGAGTGAGGCTGAGAGACTAGTGTGTGACTAGCCCAAGGTCACCCAGCAGCTGCATGTGGAGGAGCGGAGATGCGAACCCGGCTCACCAGATTACAAGTCTACCACTCTTAACCACTACACCACCCTGGCTCTCAAATAATAATAATAAAAAACAAATAAAAACCATACCCCACAGAGAGAGAAAGTTAAAAACCCCCACATAATTAATGCAGAATATTAAAATATGAAGTTGGCTATTGAAAGATGTACAAAAGGTGAGAAGCACTCAGGGGCATAGCTAGCTGCTCCAGAACCTGGAGCGGTGGGGGTGGGGCAATTCACCCATGGGGCACCATGGCAAGCTGCCCACAGAGTCAGCCTGGCAGACGCAAGCCCCATGCTGCTGTTTTGGGCAGTGTGGGACCCTGAGCCACCGCATCACTCCCAGAAGAGACACGTGACTTGGGTTCGCTGAAGGCAAGGCCCCGCGGCAAGTGCCACCCCTCGTGGTTTGCCATTTTGTCACCCCCTCAGAAATGACATCGGGGCGGTCCGCACCTCCCTTCCTACATCCCTAGAAGAACTCTCCCAGGCTGAAAATCTCACCCTTAGTGGATTTGCATTTTTAGTATACTCTATATGATTTTGAAGAAGGAAACTATTCACTGATTTATTTTCATTAGAATGTTATAGTCATTTCTCAAATACCGCATCTGTGTAAATTTGTCAGTGTTGTGTAATTGTCCCTGCAATACTTCTCTCTCTCTCTCTCTCTCTCTCTCTCTCTCTCTCTCTTCATCTGCATCCCCCTCGGTGTTTAGATATTACATTTATGAATCCCATCCTGTATTGTTTCAACACACATTGGCTGATTCTGCTCTCCCCAAAATGTATGGGTATAGTTTATCAGTCAAAACTCCTTGTGATTACTGATTATAACATTTTAAAAATTGTATTTGTAACTGTACATCATCACATTTGTGGGTCATCATCACACATCAGCCTATACATATGAGTATTTTGAGTATGGCCTATATTTGTGCTGTCTAATAAAGGTTTGGCGACCTAAGTATTTTGAGTAGTCTGTGCTATCTTCCCTTGATAGATTTGTATCTTTTGATTTGTACCCTTGAACAATGTCTACTCTGGGGCAACAATAAAACTTCCAAAGCTTAACTTTTAACCTGGGGAAATAAAAAAAAATGAAGGGAGGTACAGAAGATAAACACAGCTGTCAAAATGTCTGATTTACTGTTTTTGTCCACATAACGCTGCAATTGAAGAAGTAAATTTTGCCTCTCTTCCATCTGATACAATGTCCAGTGCAACCATCATAAAGCAAAAAGTGAGGCACTAGGGACAACCAATTAATCAAGAAAATATATTGTACGCATAGAAGAATTGAAAGACGGATAACCTGTCATTTAGCCCGTTTCAAAAAGTCTCCATCATGAGCCATATACCATGCAAAGCTGCAGAAATCTGCATTACATGATATGTTGGTATATATTTTAAAGAATTATAGTAACCTTCAGGCAGCTTTCCAGCGCTGATTAAAAAAAGAGGGAAAGAATCACTTCAGAGAAGTTTGTGAAAAGCACATTCTGTTCTTGAAAATCTTATGTTCCATAGACCGAAATGAATCTATAATCCAGGATAAACAGTGTGCGGCTACCCATGCAGATTTTCATCACATCTTGAGGAACGGCCCAACTTATCCAACCATTTTAGAGAATAATTGGGTATTGTATGGCTAATTATTTAGTCGGTTGGTATTGTATCTTTACTGCCAGGGAGAAGGAGAGAGACTTGTGATATTTTCTGTCTCGTGTGCCAAATCAACTTGGTCGGTCTCCGATATTATGTATCTTCACTTAGGATGGGTGCATTTGCTGTTCTGCCTTAGGCGGCAAAATCCATTGGAGAGGCCCTGCTAACAAGAGAACTGAATTTGAGGTATTTGCCTGTTCTGCAGTGGTTACAACTTTCTGGCCTAATTGCATATTATAACCAGAATAAATACTGTGTATTTATTTCCAGAAAAAGTTTGTAGTTAAGCTGCTTTGCCAATATCAACCTTCCAAGGCCTTACATGTCTAAGTTCATTCCTGAGAGAAACACAATTAAGCCTTCAGAGCAGAACTTAGCCAATATTTAATGTTTAAAACATATAATGACAGTTGCTAACAGAAGTGTCAGAACTTCAAGCATCCTGATGGCATGTATAATAGTTTGCACTTGTTTAGTTTCCAGCCCCATTAATGGTATCTAAGTACAAACGAATCACTTTCAAAACCTTAAAAATGATGTTTATGCGCCTCCTCAAATCGTTTTGCTCATAAAGCTCTGAGCTGTGCAAGTGTCTGCGTGTGAACCTATATGGCTACAGGAAGAGCTGACGCAATAAAGCATGTATATAAGTTTTTATCTTGTCATTAAAGCCACACAGGAAGCTTCCTATTAGCTAGACTTGGAAGCCTTAGGGGCCACAGAAATCTCATTAATTGCATATTTAATTAGTGCTTCAGAGAGTCTTAACAAATTGTGCTGAGCAGAACAAGCTGAAATTTTTGTCCTCGAGTCCCTAACTCCAACCTTCACTTCAAAAGAATAGCAGTGAGCAAGCATTATTTCATTGGGAGGGGAAATCAACGTGCCCCGAGAACGGGAGAAGTATTGACTTTCAGGTAAACATGAAAACTTTAAAACAGCAAGCTTTGAAATCTACAACAATTTATTGTTTGCTGACTAGTTGGCTGGCAGAGGAGGGCGATTATAGAGGGAAAAGAGGGAAAGGGTTATGTTTGGCTTCTGCAAATACATAATTTACAAAAGCTACAGTTTATCCAGTAGGCTGAAGCTGAGGTGAGTGGAAATATGCACATAAACCTTTTCTTTTACGTCCGTGGTAAAACAATGTTGACAACAGTAGACGGTGCTATTTATGGAGACTTGGCTCTATCGCCTGAGGAAAATTTCACCACCCAGTTATGTCTCCCTACCGTTGCTGAATTGTCCCTTTTGCAAGGCTATTTGACAAACACTTTCCTGGAAACAGCATGTTGTTCCCCTTCCCCGGGGGTTCTTTGTCTCACTGTAGAACTGAACAGCTCTTCCAAACTTAGCACGACACCTATGCACAGTTACTTGTGGATGGGTGAGTCGTGCTCTGCAAAGAGAAAAAACTTCCGGCAAAAATAAACAATGGATCTTGTTTGTGTGTCTGTGTGTGTGTGTGTGATGATAGATAGATAGATGATAGATGATATAGATAGATGATAGATAGCTAGATATAGATAGATAGATGATAGATATAGATAGATAGATGATAGATAGATAGATAGATAGATAGATGATAGATGATAGACAGATAGATAGATAGATAGATAGATAGATAGATAGATAGATGATAGATAGATGATAGATAGATAGATAGATAGATAGATAGATAGATAGATAGATAGATAGATAGATAGAGATAGATGATAGATAGATAGATGATAGATAGATAGGAAGATAGATAGATAGATGATAGATAGATAGATAGATAGATGATAGAGATAAATGATAGATAGAAAGAAGATAGATAGATATCGATAGGTGTGTGTGTGTGTGTGTGTGTGTTGTTGTTGTTGTTGTTGTTATTTTAGTTATACCCCACTCATCTGGCTGGGTTTCCCCAGCCACTCTGGGTGGTTCCCAACAAAATATTAAAAACACAATAAAACATCAAACATTAAAAACTTCCCTAAACATGGTTCCCTTCAGATATCATCTGAGAGTCAGATAGTTGTTTATTTCCTTGACATCTGATGGGAGGGCGTTCCACAGGATGGGCACCACTACCTGGTTCCCTGTAACCTCACTTCTTGCAGTAAGGGAACCGCAAGAAGACCCCCAGAACTGGACCTCAGTGTCTGGGCTGAGCGATGGAGGTGGAGACGCTCCTTCAGGGATAGGACTTCTCACCTGGCCTTCACTATCAGGTCCCAATTATAAATATAAGTAAAACCATGAAAGAGTACATTCCCTCTAACAATTCTCTGATGGAAATAGGGGTGTCCAGTGCTATTTCTGCTAGAAAAAAATTGCGCCTACCTGAGAGGTGCCACAACTGAGTTCCACCGACTTCCAGATGAAAAGAAGCCCTTGGGACATCCTATTCCACACCCTCCAACATTTCTTCAATGAAAATAGGGACACCCCAAGGAAAAGTGGGACATTATGGGATCAAATCAGAAACTGGCATGGCTTCTGTAAATCTGGGACTGTCCCTGGAAAATAGGAACACTTGTAGGGTCTGTCAGTATAAATTCAGCAAAAGGGATGGGTAGCCCTATAACTGACAACAGCCAAGGTAAGGATGTGCACCTTCAGCTTATGACAGAAGTTGTGCAATGAAGCTGCTAGATGTAGGGACTTCCCTCTCCCAAGGCGCTGTCCCCCACACTTCTGAGGATGATAGACCACCCAAAAAGGTTAGCAGGGATGGAGATGGTCTTTCAGATATGTGAGGCCCAAGACATTTAAACACTAACGTGGTCAGAAAAGTACCACAGGTAAGTTTTAACAGAAAAGTACAAAGAACTATCCTAGCTCGGGAAGTATGAGGCTAGATTTTAATGCTTAGTGGTTATGTATTGCTTGCCCCGCTCCAAACGTCCAAAATGTTTTGCCTGCATTTCCTTCTGCATGCAAAGGAATGTTACATCTTGCTTAACATGTATATCGGAAGTGCAGTGTAAGCGATGGAAGTCAATCAATGAAATTTTATTATTATTTTCATCTTGAGATATTTGTAGAATAAATTTGGAAGAAATTCTTCCAACTTTTTTCTTCTTCTTTTCTCTTTATTTTTTCTTCTTTTTCTTTTCTTCTTTTCTTCTCTTTTGTTCCTTTTTTTCATGTATATGTGCTTGTTTGAAGTGTATATGTGTGTATGTGTGTGAATGTATTTGCAGTGTTTTGCTTGTATTTTGTAAAAACTATGTTAAATAAAATAAATAAATAATAATAATAAAGGAATGTTACATCGTAGTGATAATTACATCGTATTGAGTAAAACCTGCAGAACACAGTAGGACTTGCTTCTGGGTAAACACATACAGTGGTACCTCAGGTTAAGAACTTAATTCGTTCCGGAGGTCTGTTCTTAACCTGAAACTGTTCTTAACCTGAAGACCACTTTAGCTAATGGGGCCTCCCACTGCCACCGCACCACCAGAGCACGATTTCTGTTCTCATCCTGAAGCAAAGTTCTTAACCCGAGGTACTATTTCTGGGTTACTGGAGTCTGTAACCTGAAGCGTCTGTAACCTGAAGCATATGTAACCCGAGGTACCACTGTATAATAATAATAATAATAATAATAATAATAATATCTTTATTGTCATTGCCCCCTTCGGGGACAACGAAATTACTTGGCTGCTCCATAAAAACACTAATTAAAAAAATATAGTAAAATACAGCAAAGGAGATTTGATGACTTTCAAAGTCCGGGCTTCCCATTCAGGGCCGAGATCGCTCTGGAGAAGAAGCTGTTCTTAAGACGGCTCGTTCTTGTCTTCATCGTCCTGTATCTCCGTCCCGACGGCAAGAGCTCGAAGAGACAGTGACCAGGATGCGATGGATCTTTTACTATGTCCAGTGCCTTCCTATGGCACCTTGTGGCATAAATCTGCTCTAAGGTGGAGAGTGGGCAGCCAACAATGCTCTCTGCTGCCTTCACAACCCTGCGCAACCCCATCCTGTCCTGGGTAGTGCAGCTTCCATACCACACACATAAGCCATAAGTAAGCACGCTCTCAATGGCACAGTGATAGAAGGCTTCAGGGCTGAGCTCCGAACAATCTCGTAGCCCAGTCTCGTAACAACTCTGTAAGGCTGTGTTTAAGATAGTGTTCAACTTGTTTAGAAACTGGTGCTGAAAGTGTGCACACACATTTCTGTTTTCCCATGATATCCATTGCAGAAGGTCTTTTCCTTTAAAGGTGCTTTCCTCTTTTGCAGAACTCTCCTTTCCCAATAGATGCATCTGTCTCTGTTTCAAAGGCATGTTCTTGACTCGCCTGTAAGAAACGCCATGCTCCCTTTCCCTTTGTATTTCTTTTCTGCAGCTTCTTTTGAAACAGCACACCAAAAGGGAGACCTTGCTGGCTAAGAATTGTGGGACCCTTGAGGGTAAGGGAATGAAATAAAACATATCCAGTTTATCTCCAGTAACAGATAAAAATGAATGGCGAAAGTTAGAGGTAAGTCTCAAATTATCTTTCCCCACCATCCCTTTCATAAAAGATTTCTATCTCCAGACTCCATTTTGTAATGCTATGGAGGAAGAAAGAAGCCCACCCTCCTCCATCTTCACTGATCAACATTGCTTAAAATGTTGAACAGCAAACTGGATTTGAAAAAGCAGAAGTTACTCTGCTTTACTGCTGACTCTTAAACTCACAGCTGCACCGCTTTCTTTTCTCTGTTATTTATTCATTCCAGATGAGTGAGAATCTGAGGAAGCAGAAACAGGGAGCAGTTCTGGACCTTCCTTCCACATCAGACAGACTATTGGGGGACAGAACACTCTCTATAATCTGGATTAACAACACTAAGAGACCCATCAACTGTCCCTATTTGAGCAGGATATCCCAGAATTACAGAAGCAATCCCAGCTTCGAACTGGATCTCAGGATGCCCATGTTGGAAAAACGCCCTGGGAAGGCTGCCAACTTCCCAAGTCTTCGGAGCATCTCTCTGGTGGTTCTCTCTGGCTGTAAATCTTCCTCAGTCCAGAGAGACCGGTAATAAGCAACCCTTCTCTCCTGAGAAGAGCACGCCAGTCTTCTGGTATATCATAGCAGAAGAAAGACTCAGTCGTAGTTCTAAACTACTTTATTTACGGTCTTATACATACAGAGACTCCATCAGTACACCTGTGCTCTCTGAACACCAGTACAGAACTGCGACACATACAGAAGTGAAACCAACTTCCAACAGTACTCAGAAGGAAGAGATAAGACAGACTTCCTTTCTCAAGCTCTCTCAGACATTCATAGGAGGTACACAAAAACATAGTACCACTGCTGGAGCAGCTTGGATAGATAAAAATCCTAACAGTCCATTTGGGCTCCCGCAAGAGTAAGGCCCCAAAAGATGCCCAATTTTGTTTTTTGTTTTTTTTGGGGGTGCTCTCACGCAAGTCACCTGGCTCCTGCAGGAGCATGGGCTTGGAAGATAGTGTCCCCATTTTCCTCTACAGCAGTGGTTCTCAACCTGTGGGTCCCCAGATGTTTGTTTTTTTAAGAATATTTTTTTATTAACCGAACAATCACATCAAATCAAACCAAATTACATAAATTCCAAATTACACAGCCGAATTTTAAATTTTTGTTGGGGGTACCCATATTTCAAGTTCCGAAGGAGATCCAATCAACTTCTTGCTTCTTACTGCTGTTTTGATGTCCACAAATCTAACCTTATGATGTTCACAGTACTATCCAGTCCTTTCTTATTGTTTTTCCACATCTCTTGTTGTTATTTTCATATATTTTTCCTTTCTCTTTGTGACCTCTGACAGTCTCCACAAGCTGGTTAGAACAGTTTGGAACAGTTTGGAATCCTGCGTGGATATTATTTTGTTTATCCAGTAGCCATATCCAGACGTTTTCCATATAACATCACTTCCATACATCAAAACAGTCTTAGCGTCATTAATCTTCACCAATCTGCCTCCTTTCTCAAAACCTCTGAGGAGATTCACCAGGAATGCAGTCTGAAAATGAGTCTATAAATCCTTTGGCAAGATGGCGACTCCGAATTAATTGCTGCGCAATTCCAAAAGCTCTTATTGCTTCTCGATCTCCATAAAGCATACTTTTGGTTAAAGTTTATCTCCACACAGACCTTAATCATCCTGCTTGGGTCAGTTCAACCGACGATTCTAATGAGGAGGGGTTCTTGTAAATCACATAGAAGGAAAGTAAAAAAGGTTCCCCCCCCATTCAGTCCCATTGTCAACATACCCAGCCTTTGGTGTATCTTCATCGTAAAATATTTCTGTTTCTCCTACCTATCGTCTTCTTTCACAGAGGTCACTTAAATTAGCAGACTTCACTCCCCTTCTTCACTTGAAATATGTGCATTTGCTTCTTTTGTAATTAATTATTCCAAATTGCTGCAGCTAGTGCACGATCAGAGACAGCGTCCAGGAGAGCCGAGGTCCACACGGGGGCATTCTGCCTAGGGCCCTCACCCCCTTCTTTCGAATTAGGGGGTGATTTATGGGCACAGCGGGCAAGGGCAGTGTTCCCCATTTCCTTGGGGCAACAAGGGAGGCTGCCTACTCCCATAACAGCCTCTTAATTACCCCATGTGTGTCGGAGAGATGGTATTGTCGGCCATCTTCCAATGCGCCCCTAGTGGCCCCCCCTGAAAATGGCAATAATCTGGAAACACCCTGTGTGCATACTTCCAACATGTTCTAGAGCAGCCTTTCTCAACCTGTGGGTCCCCAGATGTTGTTGGACTACAACTCCCATCATCCCTGAGCTCTGGCCTTGCTAGCTAGAGGTGATGGGAGTTGTAGTTAAGCAACATCTGGGGACCCACAGCTTGAGAAAGGCTGCTCTAGAGCATGTTGGAAGTATGCACACAGGGTGTTTCCAGATTATCGCCATTTTCAGGTAGGATGCAAGGATACACTGGAAAGTTCAAGTTGTGCAATGAGAGCTGATGGCAAGGTCTTATGCAACAACCTCCACTTTTCCCAATAATACTACTTTTTGCAATAAAGAAAGTGATGGGGAAATGCCCTGGAAAGTGTGAGATAACACTTGCTTGTGATGCTTGTGAGATAACAACATTAAATCTCCCTGCAAACAATTCAGAGCGAATATTCATTAAGCAACCAACATAATTCAATCTGCCTGCAAGCAAGTCAGCAGTAGAATCCCATCCGCTGCTGACCAAGAAACTTTATAAGCCTTCAGGTAGGTAATGTTTGACCAATAGAAGCCGACTGACATAGAAGACACCTCCATTTCAAACTTTTATCTGCTATGTAGCCCTGTGGATCAAAGATATGCAGATATAAATAATGCATTCTCAGCCTCAGACATTTGCCATGTGAGAGATTGCCTCCAAGAATGAGCACATGAAAGGGCAAGGAGAAACTTCACCTTACCTGGTGATTCTTTAATAAAAGGTTAGTCCCACGGATGAAACATTCTTTCATAGAAGATCCATCTGTTTGACAGGTGTGCATGTTAGAAACAAGGAACGATAAGTGAATTGCACAAAGTCCAGATGCTGGGCCAAAATAATGCTTCTTCCATTTTCATGATGACATCCATTTCCTGTGAAAGTGGGGAATAGATTTTGAGTTAAAATTAGTTCAATTGAGTGGGGCCGGGGTCACCTCCACAATCAGGCAGTGAGGCAGATATTGAAGGTTGGAAGCAGCACCCAGATCAGTTGATATTAAACACCCAGAGTCATTCAGCTCTGCTTGTCCTGACTCCCTTACCTGATCTGCTACCACAAAGCCCCTCCCCCCAATCAAAACATTATTCTGACCAGTTGAAGACCACAAAATTCTTTGGGGGATGGGGCATTTACCAGGGCCCGCTTTAATGCTCTCCCTTCAGCTCTTCTAGAGGGAAGATACAACAAAATACCGATCGAACAAAGATTATGTCCCTGTAATAGCAACGAAATTGAAACCATCGGGTTGTATTGCCCATTATATTGAGACTCAAGAAAAGAGCTGATCAAGCCGATTCTGAGGAAAATACCTCATAGTACAGACGTCATCTATATCAGACACCTCTTAGCTGACAAAGACCCCGAAATCAACAGGCCTGTGGCAAAGTACTGTTACATTGCAACAAGAATAAGACGAGCAATGATGACAGCAATGGAGTGCAAATTGCAAACATTGAAGGAACGATAATAAACATTACTGACATTTGAATTGAATCCTTAAAACCTTAAAAGTCGAAACCTGGTCATAAACATAAGTACCAATTTTGTGATTTGGCCATATCTCCACTGTTATCTGTAGTACAATAGTACTTATATTGTCATATTTTATTTTATAAATCGCTTGCTGGTCATTGACCGTATTAAAGATATTTGATTTTGATTTGGGGGATGTTCCCCCCCCCCATGCCCAAAAGTATGGGGTGAAAACTTCAGGCCAGCACTAACAAAAATATATTCCCAACTATTCCACAAGTTTTTCTTTTTTTCTCTTTTCTCTTCATGGCAAGCATAATACAAGGAAGCAGATATTACTTGGTCTTCTTTTCTTCTTACTTGGTTGCAAGGTGTAGACATTCCCTTCAAGAAATTTTATTGTACAGTCATTCATAAGGCTGGGGAAACTTTGTAGAGAGGAACATTTCTGACAGGACCTGATCACATGGCTATATATTAAGCAGCAAGAGACAATTCATACAAGACTGAGAAAATTCATACAAGACTGAAATAGGTATTTGAAGCAGGAATCAGTAGACAACAGCCCTGTAGATTCACATTCACTGGAAATCAGAAGGGTTGGCATTCAGTGCTGAATTTAAACAGTGAATTTGCTGGAGAGAAACTACTGGGAGCATGCTTCATCACTTCTGATTGATCTTTGGCAACAGGGCATGAATCTGGCAGTAAGAGGTGACACAAGAGACATTTCTAATACATTGTTTGTGGTGTGGATTGAGAAAAGTTCTTCTCCCTCTGTCATGACATTGACATCCATTGACGCTGAATCTTGGAAGTTTCAGGGAAAAGTACTTTTCCACACAGTGCGAGGTTAAAGGATAGAGCTTGCTCCCAAAGAAGGCAATGTTGGCCACCAATGTGGACAGCTTAAAAAAAGGATTAGACAAGTTAAGGGAGGATAACAGACCCTCCAAGTGTCTCTGTTATCCTGGGACAGTCCCTGATTTACAGAAGCTGCCCCAGTTTCTGATTTGATCCTGGAATGTCCCGCTTTCCCTTCAGACGTCCCTGTTTTCATCAGAGAAATGTTGGCGGGTATGCATTCATGGCTACTAAGCCTAATGGGTTTCTCCACGTCCACTGCCTCTGAATGACACTCACTGGGAATTTTGCTGAGGCCCCACAAACATCTGGTTGGAGAAACATCTAAGAGAAGATGATGTTGGACTAGATGGGCCATTGCCCTGGTCCAGCAGGCTCTTCCTATGTACTTCTGTTCATATACACCAGTGTGGTGTAGTGGTTAAGTGGTTAAGTAGTGGTTAAGAGCGGTAGTCTCGTAATCTGGGTAACCGGGTTCGCGTCTCCGCTCCTCCACATGCAGCTGCTGGGTGACCTTGGGCCAGTCACACTTCCTTGAAGTCTCTCAGCCCCACTCACCTCACAGAGTGTTTGTTGTGGGGGAGGAAGGGAAAGGAGAATGTTAGTTGCTTTGAGACTCCTTAAAGGGAGTGAAAGGCGGGATATCAAATCCAAACTCTTCTTCTTCTTCTTCTTTATTATTCACATCTGCCAAAACATTCAGCATAGTCCTCAAAGCATTGTTAGTGACTTTTTAAGCAGATAATAATCCCATTTTTAACATCTTGGGATCCCTGGCATCTTTCTGGCTTTTGCTTTTCACTGTCACTGCGAAATATTATAATCTTGATTCTATGAGCCAATCTGTAAAGGCTAGTGTATGTGGAGGATTATACTTTAGTTCAGAAAAATAGCTTTAGCGGTTATATAATGCGAACAGCAGAGACCGTTGTCAGCCTGTTCCTAGCTTTTACTTTTTATCAGAGAGTCAGACCTGTGTCGTTTTATCCTTTACCATCTTAACTGCTCTTTATTTTTCCGCCTCAATTTTATAGACTTTAAAATATTTATTGCCAAATGTCTGTCACCATCTACAGATAATAAAAGGACCCCCTCCCTTGAAATCTTGGTCCACTTTATTTCAAGTTGTTAAAGATAAGGTTTCTGTTTAAGGGAAGAGGACATAGATTTTGATGAATGCACTCTTAGGAAGTCAGGAGTAAGTTCTTCGACAATGAGTAGCTTCAACTTCCTGTGCAAACCATAGGGAATATTTAGCATCCTGCGAGTTGCTTGTAGAATTCATAACATTGGGAGGGTGCTCCAGCAATCTCATTATTGCTGCAATAAAACAAAAATGGGACCACAAGAGAAAACGATTATTTTGTATTTCCAACAAAGTATTTAAATAGTCTCATATATCTATCAGGGAGTCTTCTAGCTGAATTCCTGCCGGCAGTTTTCTCTGCAAATATAAAATCTTGCAAGTATTATCAATATTTTTTGTGGGGGTGGAGGAATAGATAAACAGGAGTGGAGAAGTTGAACGTAAGGCAGAATTCAGGAGAGAAATATTTTACAGCTGTGCTTATATTAGCTTTCCATTAAATACAGCAGCGACTGGTCTAAAGTATTAGCGGAGAGCTTCAATCTCATTTCCAAACACAAGAGGCATTTTATAACATAATCTTGCTAAATGTATGACATTGCACCTTTTTATCACTTTTGTGTTTGGTTAAACCTCCTGGTTGTAAAGAGGTGACATTCAACAGTAGTGTGCTTTATATTAGATGGCAGGTGTGGGAAGTAGCAGAAAAAGAAGGAAGTTTTAAAATAATTTGATTATGCTGCCGCCAGCCTCTGCATGTAGGTTCAGAAGTTAATGCAGGTAGATTGCCAAAAGTTACAGCTAAATTGAAAGAAAGAAGAACCAACTTGAAGATCTTTCTGCAGCAGGATTTCTATCTATCATCTAAAGGGACGCGGGTGGCGCTGTGGGTTAAACCACAGAGCCTAGGACTTGCTGATCCGAAGGTCGGCGGTTCGAATCCCTGCGATGGGGTGAGCTCCCGTTGCTCGGTCCCTGCTCCTGCCAACCTAGCAATTTGAAAGCACATCAAAGTGCAAGTAGATAAATAGGTACCGCTCTGGCGGGAAGGTAAACGGTGTTTCCGTGCGCTGCTCTGGTTCACCAGAAGCGGCTTTGTCATGCTGGCCACATGACCCGGAAGATGAACGCCGGCTCCCTCGGCCAATAAAGCGAGATGAGCGCTGCAACCCCAGAGTCGGCCACGACTGGACCTAACAGTCAGGGGTCCCTTTACCTTTTTATCATCTATCTATATCTATCTATCATCTATCTATCATCTATCTATCATCTATCTATATCTATCTATCTATCTATCTATCTATCTATCTATCTATCTATATCTATCATCTATCTATCTATATCATCTATATCTATCTATCATCTATCTATCTATCTATCTATCTATCTATCTATCTATCATCTATCTATCTATCTATCTATCTATCTCCTGGCAGCATTAGTAGACCTCAAAATTCGTTCTATGAAAATGGGATTTCTTTTTTATTGAGAGCAAATGCAGCATAATGAGCTAGAATAGCCTTCCCCAATCTGGTGTCTTCCAGACATTACTGGGTTGTAAATCTCTTTAGCCCCAATCGGCATGGCCAATGGGCAGGGATAATGGCAGTTGTAATCTACTTGAGGGCACCAGGTTGCAGAGGGTTGGGCTGGAGTGCCCTACGTGGATCAATGAGACTTAGGTTTGTGTCCCTACATGAGCTTGGGCCATTCGCTATCTCAGCATAAGCTACCTAATAAAGTTACTGTTTTGAGGATAAAATAGGATAAAGCCTCATCCATCTATGCATGCACTGCTTGGTCTCTCTCTCATGGCAGAGTAAGATTGCCTTCCATGAATACAGTCTTAGTGGTGTGTCCGTAGGAGACTGTGGAGGCCAATTCTGGATCCACACATCTTTGCACAGTGGGGACATAGGTTTCCGGGCAGGACTTGATCACAGTGAGGATTTTCCAAACATGCTTCCCTGTTAGCTTGTTTCTGCCTTTCATCCTGTATTCGTGCTCCTTCAAAATCCATGATGCCTTTGGTAGAGGGTTCTCCAATTGGAGTGTTCGCAGGCCAGTGTTTCCCAGTTGTCCGGTGTTTATACTACTTTTTTTTAGATTTGCATTTAGAGAGTCTTTGAACCTCTTTTGTTGACCACCAGCATTACGCTTTCCATTTTTAAGTTTGGAATAGAGTAGTTGCTTTGGAAGACGATAGTCAGGCATCTGAACAACATGACCAGTCCAACAAAGTTGATGTTGAAGAATCATTGCTTTGACATTGGTGATCTTTGCTTCTTCCAGTACTCTGGCATTAGTTCGCCTGTCTTCCCAAGTGATGTGTAAAAATTTTCGAAGACACTGTTGATGGAATTTTGTCTTTGTATTTGTGCTCCTTCAAAATCCACGATGCCTTCAGTAGAGGCTATTCTCCAATGGGAGCACTCGCAGGCCAGTGTTTCTCAACTCTGCTTAGGAAGACGGGGTAGGTGGATGAAAGGGTGAGAAATAAATACATATTGACAACTACACCACAGTTTACAGAAGTCAAGCATCCATTCTGGCAAAATATCAGAACAGAAGAGGGATGCAGCAAAAAAAAGGGGGCGTCATAAAGTGTAACCTAAAAGAAGCCTTATGCAACCATTTAAAATGCAGTCACTGAGCCTGTGCAGGCTCACTCTAGTTTCCAAGGGGACTTGTAAAGAAATGGGAAAATCTATCTGAGGGCTAAATACAGAGATGATTCACATAGTCTCTGTGTAGTGACAGCATGCTTTGAATCAAGCCCTTGGCTGCCTGCTTACATTCACTATGAAGAGGATACGAAAAGCGTTCCCATTCATTTTGTGTGGCTCACAGAACATCTGCCTGATGGCGTGTGCCTAATGTTGCTAAGGAATATGAATGAGTCAAGGATTTCAGCTCAGTCAGGAAAGGTATATCTGCTCCTATGCCCCATGCAGCTCATGCCCTGCACTCTTCCATAATCCACGCTCCCTCTTTCAAATAGTGCCACAGCTGCCAATGCCATTTTTAATGCATTGGTGGTGTAACAAACGTATTTATTTTCACTGCTGAAATTTGTGCATAAATAAACACAGCCTCTGCAGATACAGCAAACATATTCTTAGAAATCGCCCCAACATCAGCCTCAGAGTCATTTTGATTCCAAGCATTCGCTTGGCAAACCAAAACTGCCCAAAACTTCAGAGTTAAAATTTTTCATGCTCTTTCCCCCCACCCCCAAAAATGGTTTTGGCTACCTTGGAGTTATCTGAGCATAAAAAATTGCCTTTCACACTTTAATGAAAATACCTATATCTTTCTTCCTTACTCAGATACCACAAGAACAAGTTCATTTTTAAAACTCTGATCCTCAGGTGTTTGTAGTCCCCAGTAAGGAATACGTGATTTGAATAGCAAAATCAGTAAAACATACTGAGACAAAATAATGCCTTCTGAATGCATAGTCTGTTGAGTTTCCTTCTCAAACAATGCATTTTTATTTCTAATTTCTGTGTCTGCATGTGCAAATGCCTACATGCAATTTATATCCATGTATTAGAAATATCAAAGCCCATGCCATTTGTGAGCAATTTATGGTCCACAGTAGCACAGGAATTCACTAAAGCAGTTCATTCCAGAAGAACTGCAACTTCCATGACCTGTGAGTGGGCTGGAAGCAATTTTCGCCCATATCTTTCCAGTCTAAAGGAGCCTCTCTCAATTCTGGATGGCAAACTAGCGGACGAATCAAACATGATGACCCACAGAACTGACAAAGATTCAGCAGAAACATTTGCTCCTTGACACATCTCCTACTACTTTTTCTACAACAGGATTTCAACTTGGCAAAATGATATTGAGAAAAGATGGAGCAAGCCTACATTCCATGTGCCCTTAATTGAGGGCGTAGTCCCATTGAATTCAGTGGAACTTATTCCAAGTGAACATTCGCAGGACCAAGCTGTATGTTACTCAACATCATTAGCTGCTTGCAATTTGTGCCACTAAGACTTTGCAGACCTGCTCAAAAACTCAAGAACACAATTTAACCATCTTAAATTAGTGCATGTACATCATAACTGTAGCAAAGGCCATAAACGCCTCTGGAGCATTTGGTGGAAATAACTTTGAACTGAATATTACTTCATGAATTTATAACATTCAGATCTATAGTATAGATCCATAGACATCTATCTAGACTAATAATTTGCTTCATAACTCTCTAGGGTGCATGGTAATTTACTAGTGTAATAAAAGAATCAATATTCACACTGGCATACATATTAGCTTTAATTGTTATAAACCTGATGGGAAATCAGCTTATACATTGATAGTGAAAATGAAAACCATCCGTTAAGGGTGCATGTCATTATGCATAGGGCAAAATTTGTGCTGTTGTTGTTTAGTCATTTAGTCGTGTCCGACTCTTCGTGACCCCATGGACCAGAGCACGCCAGGCACTTCTGTCCTCAACTGCCTCCCGCAGTTTGATCAAACTCATGCTGGTAGCTTCAAGAACACCATCCAACCATCTCATCCTCTGTCGGCCCCCTCTCCTTGTTCCCAACATCAGGGTCTTTTCCAGGGAGTCTTCTCTTCTCATGAGGTGGCTAAAGTATTGGAGCCTCAGCTTCACGATCTGTCCTTCCAGTGAGCACTCAGGGCTGATTTCCTTAAGAATGGATACGTTTGATCTTCTTGCAGTCCATGGAACTCTCAAGAGTCTCCTCCAGCACCATAATTCAAAAGCATCAATTCTTCTGCAATCAGCCTTCTTTATGGTCCAGCTCTCACTTCCATACATCACTACTGGGAAAACCATGGCTTTAACTATACGGACCTTTGTTGGCAAGGTGATGTCTCTGCTTTTTAAGATGCTGTCTAGGTTTGTCATTGCTTTTCTCCCAAGAAGCAGGCGTCTTTTAATTTCGTGACTGCTGTCACCATCTGCAGTGACCATGGAGCCCAAGAAAGTAAAATCTCTCACTGCCTCCATTTCTTCCCCTTCTATTTGCCAGGAGGTGATGGGACCAGTGGCCATGATCTTCGTTTTTTTGATGTTGAGCTTCAGACCATATTTTACGCTCTCCTCTTTCACCCTCGATAAAAGGTTCTTTAATTCCTCCTCACTTTCTGCCATCAAGGTTGTGTCATCTGCATATCTGAGGTTGTTGATATTTCTTCTGGCAATCTTAATTCCGGCTTCGGATTCATCCAGCCCAGCCTTTCTCATGATGAATTCTGCATATAAGTTAAATAAGCAGGGAGACAATATACAGCCTTGTCGTACTCCTTTCCCAATTTTGAACCAATCAGTTGTTCCATATCCTGTTCTAACTGTAGCTTCTTGTCCCACATAGAGATTTCTCAGGAGACAGATGAGGTGATCAGGCACTCCCATTTCTTTAAGAACTTGCCATAGTTTGCTGTGGTTGACACAGTCAAAGGCTTTTGCATAGTCAATGAAGCAGAAGTAGATGTCGTTCTGTTTGCAATTTGGTCTCTGGTTCCTCTGCCTCTTCTAAATCCAGCTTGCACTTCTGGGAGTTCTCAGTCCACATACTGCTTGAGCCTTCCTTGTAGAATTTTAAGCATAACCTTGCTAGTGTGTGAAATGAGTGCAATTGTGCGGTAGTTGGAGCATTCTTTGGCACTGCCCTTCTTTGGGATTGGGATGTAGACTGATCTTCTCCAATCCTCTGGCCACTGCTGAGTTTTCCAAACTTGCTGGCACATTGAGTGTAGCACCTTAACAGCATCATCTTTTAAAATTTTAAATAGTTCAGCTGGAAAACCATCACTTCCACTGGCCTTGTTATTTGCAGTGCTTTCTAAGGCCCATCTGACTTCACTCTCCAGGATGTCTGGCTCAAGGTCAGCAACCACACTACCTGGGGTGTACGAGACATCCATTTATTTCTGGTATAATTCCTCTGTGTTTTCTTGCCACCTCTTCTTGATGTCTTCTGCTTCTGTTAGGTCCTTACCACTTTTGTCCTTTATTATGGTAATCTGTGAACGAAATGTTCCTTTCATATCTCCAATTTTCTTGAACAGATCTCTGGTTCTTCCCATTCTGTTGTTTTCCTCTATTTCTTTGCATTGCTCGTTTAAGAAGGCCTTCTTGTCTCTCCTTGCTATTTTTTGGAAATCTGCATTCAATTTCCTGTATCTTTCTCTATCTCCCTCACATTTTGCTTGCCTTCTCTCCCCCGCTATTTGTAAGACCTCGTTGGACAGCCACTTTGCTTTCTTGCATTTCTTTTTCATTGGGATGGTTTTAGTTGCTGCCTCCTGTATAATGTTGCAAGCCTCCACCCATAGTTCTTCAGGCACTCTGTCCAGCAAATCTAAATCCTTAAACCTGTTCCTCACTTCCACTGAGTATTCATAAGGGATTTGGTTTAGATTGTATCTTACCGGCCCAGTGGTTTTTCCTACTTTCTTCAGTTTAAGCTTGAATTTTGCTATAAGAAGCTGATGATCTGAGCCACAGTCAGCTCCAGGTCTTGTTTTTGCTGACTGTATAGAGCTTCTCCATCTTTGGCTGCAGAGAATATAATCAATCTGATTTCTATGTTGCCCATCTGGTGATGTCCATGTGTAGAGTCGTCTCTTGTGTTGTTGGAAAAGTGTGTTTGTGATGACCAGCTTGTTCTCTTGACAGAACTCTATTAGCCTTTGCCCTGCTTCGTTTTGATCTCCAAGGCCAAACTTGCCAGTAGTTCCTTTTATCTCTTGATTCCCCACTTTAGCATTCCAATCCCCTATAATGAGAAGAACACCCTTCTTTGGTGTCACTTCTATAAGGTCTTGTAAGTCTTCATAGAATTGGTCAATTTCAGTTTCTTCAGCACCAGTAGTTGGTGCATAAACTTGGATTAGTGTGATGTTAAAAGGTCTGCCTTGGATTTGTATCGAGATCATTCTATCATTTTTGAGATTGCATCCCAGTACAGCTTTCGCCACTCTTTTGTTGACTATGAGGGACACTCCATTTCTTTTACGGGTTTCTTGCCCACAGTAGTAGATATGATAGTCATCCGAACTGAATTCGCCCATTCCCATCCATTTTAGTTCACTGGTGCCCAGGATGTCAATATTTATTCTTGCCATCTCATTTTTGACCACATCCAACTTACCCAGGTTCATGGTTCTTACATTCCAGGTTCCTATGCAATATTTTTCTTTACAGCATTGGACTTTCCTTTCGCTTCCATGCATATCCGCAACTGAGCGTCCTTTCGGCTTTGGCCCAGCCGCTTCATCAGCTCTGGATCTACTTGTACTTGTCCTCCGCTCTTCCCCAGTAGCATGTTGGACACCTTCCGACCTGAGGGGCTCATCTTCTAGCGTCATAACTTATATATGCCTGTTGTCTTTGTCCATGGAGTTTTCTTGGCAGGGATACTGGAGTGGCTTGCTGGTTCCTCCTCCAGGTGGATCACGTTTGGTCAAAACTCTCCACTATGACCTGTTCATCTTGAGTACACTGCTCGGCATAGTTCATAGCTTCTCTGAGTTATTCAAGCCCCTTCGCCACGGCAAGGCAGTGATCCATGAAGGGGGAAATTTGTGGTATAGGTCTCCAAATAAACTAGATATGCTATTCCCTTATTTCAAGGAATTTGAACTCAGCTCTTGGTTCCACTTTGTCAGGTACGTCTGAAGTGGTTAGACCAGGGGCTGATAGGAAAACATCAGAGTGAAATTCTACAGTGTGGTGTAGTGGTTAAGAGCGGTGGACTCGTAGTCTGGTGAACCGAGTTTGCTTCCCCCGCTCCTCCACATGCAGCTGCTGGGTGACCTTGAGCCATTCACACTTCTCTGAAGTCTCTCAGCCCCACTCACCTAACAGAGTGTTTGTTGTGGGGGAGGAAGGGAAAGGAGAATGTTAGCCGCTTTGAGACTCCTTCGGGTAGTGATAAAGCGGGATATCAAATCCAAACTCTTCTTCTTCTTGTGTTTTGAACTTGCAGCAGCACTGTATGCAATATGAGTACTCTTCCTTCTTCTTCTTCTTCTTCTTCTCCTCCTCCTCCTCCTCCTCCTCCTCGTCCTCCTCTTCCATTGTCTGATTACTTTGATTTTATTCTACCATCTGCTAATGTGTGAGATCCATGGTTAGATGCCTCTTGGTGTTTTTACTTTGACCTTAAAAAGCAGGGAGCTCTGTATTTGATTGGAAGATCATTTAAGCCTGCTGTTCAGCTGAAAAGGGGTCCCTGGAGCAGCTTACAAACAAAGCTTATAAAATAGTACCTGCCCTCAGTTTTATGCTCTGGAAGGCATGTCACAAAAGGAAAAGGCATTGAGGGGAGGAGGGGGGAAGACTCGGGCATGAGTTTTTAGTTACATTATTGTTGTAATATCTGCTAGAATAGAGAGATAATAGAGAATCTGAGAAAGGTCCCAAAAGTTTCTGCTCTCTTAGCTGAGTCAATGGAGAGCGTACCCACCGTCCCAGTTTGGGCGAGTTCGCCCCACATTGGGCAAAATATTCCTGCATTTCAGGGGGTTGGACTAGATGATCCCCCATAATCCCTTCCAACTCTACAATTCTATGATTCCACAAAATAACACTGAATCCAAGCCCATTTCAAACAGAGAGAGCAGGAAAGGAGTGGAAAAGACTTCAATTTCAGGGAACCCGTACTGAGAACAGTTTAACTACAATTTTGTGAACGGAAATGCAGCCATATTCATTCATTTATTCATTCATTCATTCCGAGTACATATATGCTGCCTTCCAGGGCAATGCCCTCCCAAGGCAGCTTGCAAAAGATAATTAGTTTTGTGTACATAACAGGGTAATTTCCCTTCATATGCATAGCAGGGACTCCAGCTAGAGCCGTACTGAGACACAATGGAGAAGTGCCCACGTGTTGCTTCCTCCCCATCTGATGCCCACAGCAATGGCAGTCGGTAGCTAGAGAGAGTGGAGCTGTCAGTTAGACCCCCATCTGTTGGAAAAATAAGTTTCTCTAACGTTTTGCACTGGCTGAATCAATTCTTATCAGTGAATGCAAATCTGATCTCTGCAGCAACGGAAGCCCTAGTGGGGCAGCAGCACTGACCTGACTTCCTGGAACCTGAGTCACTGCTGTTGACCAGGAGTGGCAGGTCTTGCAAAAGCAACTTCCAAATTTGAAAAAGAGTTAACTCACAATAACGGCGCTATTTGAAATGATGGTTCCCAACTTATTTAGGTATCTTCAGTGTGTGTGTGTGTGTAAAGGGAAATATCTTACCAGTGGCGTAGCATGGGTTGTCAGCACCCGGGGCAAGGCAAGTAATTTGCGCCCCCTAACCCATGGATTTTAGCACTCGGGCAGAGAGCTGCAAGTGCGAGCGCCCCCCCCCCCAGATGTTGCGCCCGGTGCGGCCGGCCCCCCCTGCACCCCCCACGCTACGCCACTGTATCTTACAGTGCTGTTGATGGCTGCAGTTTTTTTCAACCTTGTGCCACTGGTTTGGCACTGCCCAGCAGTGACACTTTATTTTTCATACTAAAGTAAACAAAATATATAGCACTGGTTTCCTTTTTCTTCTGTCCAAATATAAATCATTGCACGCAGTTTAAACTTGATTGTTGTTTGTCTGTTTGTTTGAGAAGGAAGATGATCAGAATCTCCTTTTTCGGATCAGATTCTCCTTTTTAAAAGGAAGATGATCAGAATCTCCCCTCACATGCACTTTTTCCTATCCCCACCCTTTCACTTAATAATGTCTTATAATATCAGCTTGGAAGAAAGCTGAGTGTACTTTCTGTTCTTTCATCCACAATACCCCCACATGTAGCCTGCATGACATCTATTTAGATCTACCTGCTCTCTAATTAACAGCCCATTAGGCTACAGTCGCCCTCAGCGCCTCGCTCAGTATCTATCCTCTTGGTGTGTTTTTTTTAAACTTTCTACAAACCATTTTACTTTATGCCTTCTTCGGGGGGGGGGGGGTGAAGCACCCAACTCTGGGCATTAGCTACAATGAAGAAATCTGCTGTGTGGTTTCATGGGGGGGATAGTATAAGCAGATACTGCCCAGAGCTTTGTTTCATAAGATGCAATGGCATGCAGTCATTCCCTCTTATACAAGAGGTAGACGGTTTTGGTTCTTTATAAGCTGCTGTCGGTAATGAGCCTGGATGGCTCAGGGAGAATGCATGGTCATAAGCATTGCTCAGAATGCAGACACATGGTTTCTGATTTCTTATTGGGATAAGTTCCTGGCATTGCTAGCCTGCCTTCTTTTACATGACTTGTCTCTGCGGTGGCACTCTAAATTGAAGATCACCTTGGGGAGGGGGGTTCTTTGGTGGGGATGTCCTAAATTCTGTTGCCTATTGCATGCCAAGGCACCTGAGCCAGAAAGTTCCCAGGAGAACAGTAAATCACAACTGACAGGAAGTATTTTGGTTTATGGGTTAAGTATATCTGAAGGATTGTCTCCACCCCCATTATTCTGCCTGGACACTGAGGTCCAACACCGAGGACCTTCTGGCGGTTCCCCTGCTGTGAGAAGCCAAGTTACAGGGAACCAGGCAGAGGGCCTTCTAGGTAGTGACACCCGCCCTGTGGAAAGCCCTCCCACCAGATGTCAAAGAGAAAAACCAGATTTTTAGAAGACATCTGAAGGGAGCCCTGTTTAGGGAAGCTTTTAATGTTTAATATATTATTGTATTTTAATATTCTGTTGGAAGCTGCACAGAGTGGCTGGGGAAATCCAGCCAGATGGGCGGGGTATAAATAATAAATTATTATTATTATTAAATAGGCCACAACTTTATTGGTCACAAATGTGAGCAGTTTGGCTTAGGCATTGGGGTGAAGCCAGGCTATATCTTGAGTCATGGCCATCTGCAAGGAGTCCACAGAAGGTGAAAACACTGACAGGGGGTGCCCTATAACTTACACCAGATAGTGGCACCACCCTGAGGGGTCCCCGTAGAGGCTATGACTTGGCCCCTAGCCCACGCTAAACTTATGGGAAGCAGAAAGAAAGAACTTTTAATAAAGACTTTGGGAAATTTATTGGGTATTTGTAAGGGTATTTATTGTTATATTGGATGTTTATTGTACTATTTGTATAATAATAGTTTATTATTATTGTAAACAACTTAAAACGTTAGAAGGGTTCACATAAAAGGATAACTCAAGGAAATTATGAGAGAAGATACATAATCAAGGTATTAATTTGGATGTGCAGCAGTAAAGAGAAATTGAAAGGAACAACAGATAGCGGGAGTTGATTTGATGTTATTTTTGGTTTTGTTATAGAATTTGTATGTTCTGTTGTAAAATTGTATATATATATATATATATATATATATATATATATATATATATTATGGGGGGTGGGGGATGTCTAAATTTAAAGCAGCCTTTTTAACCACCACAGCAAACTCAGGGACTCCATATATGAAGATATATATACAGTGCTTTTTTATGGGGGTACGCATACCCCTGAACAATTTGTGAATCTAAGTTTGGCCTCATTGAGGGGCAGTTTTTCAATATGAGTAGGAAAATGAGAGTACCCCAAAACATTTTTTAAGAAAAAAAGCAGTTTGTGTGTGTGTGTGTGTGTGTGTGTGTGTATCCCTGATTTTGCTATCTATGGTTGTTAAAAAGGCTGCTTTAAATGTAAAATCTGGCCTTTCTGGGCAAGCAAAACATATGAACCAGGAATTTTATCCAACCTGCAACCCAGTGTTCTAAATGTTAAGAATGAATATATTCTTCAAAAATAAAAATAAAAAAGCCAGCTCACCCAGAATGAGAGGAGTTTAGATCATGCATTTTCTTAGCATTGTTTGTCAAAAGGCCTTGACAAACATAGAATCATAGAATCATAGAATCATAGAGTTGGAAGAGACCACAAGGGTCATCGAGTCCAACCCCCTGCCAAGCAGGAAACACCATCAGAGCACTCCTGACATATGGTTGTCAAGCCTCTTCTTAAAGACCTCCAAAGAAGGAGACTCCACCACACTCCTTGGCAGCAAATTCCACTGTCGAACAGCTCTTACTGTCAGGAAGTTCTTCCTAATGTTTAGGTGGAATCTTCTTTCTTGTAGTTTGTATCCATTGCTCCGTGTCCGCTTCTCTGGAGCAGCAGAAAACAACCTTTCTCCCTCCTCTATGTGACATCCTTTTATATATTTGAACATGGCTATCATATCACCCCTTAACCTCCTCTTCTCCAGGCTAAACATGCCCAGCTCCCTTAGCCGATCCTCATAAGGCATTGTTTCCAGGCCTTTGACCATTTTGGTTGCCCTCCTCTGTACACGTTCTAGTTTGTCAGTGTCCTTCTTGAACTGTGGTGCCCAGAACTGGACACAGTACTCCAGGTGAGGTCTGACCAGAGCAGAATACAGTGGCACTATAACTTCCCTTGATCTAGATGCTATACTCCTATTGATGCAGCCCAGAATTGCATTGGCTTTTTTAGCTGCCGCGTCACACTGTTGGCTCATGTTAAGTTTGTGGTCAACCAAGACTCCTAGATCCTTTTCACATGTACTGCTCTCAAGCCAGGTGTCACCCATCTTGTATTTGTGCCTCTCATTTTTTTTGCCCAAGTGCAATACTTTACATTTCTCCCTGTTAAAATTCATCTTGTTTGTTTTGGCCCAGTTCTCTAATCTGTCAAGGTCATTTTGAAGTGTGATCCTGTCTTCTGGGGTGTTAGCCACCCCTCCCAGTTTGGTGTCATCTGCAAATTTGATCAGGATGCCCTTGAGTCCATCATCCAAGTCGTTGATAAAGATGTTGAATAAGACCGGGCCCAAGACAGAACCCTGTGGCACCCCACTAGTCACTCTTCTCCAGGATGAAGAGGAACCATTGATGAGCACCCTTTGGGTCCGGTCAGTCAGCCAGTTACAAATCCACTGGGTGGTAGCATAGTCAAGACCGCATTTTACCAGCTTCTTTACAAGAATATCATGGGGCACCTTGTCAAATGCCTTGCTGAAATCAAGGTAGACTACATCCACTGCGTTCCCTTCATCTACCAGGCTTGTAATTCTGTCAAAAAATGAGATCAGGTTAGTCTGACATGACTTATTTTTCAGAAATCCATGCTGACTATTGGTGATCACAGCATTCCTTTCTAGGTGCTCACAGATTGTTTGCTTAATGATCTGCTCCAGAATCTTCCCTGGTATTGATGTTAGACTGACTGGGCGGTAATTATTTGGGTCCTCTCTTTTCCCCTTTTTGAAAATAGGGACAACATTTGCCCTCCTCCAGTCTGCCGGGACTTCGCCTGTTCTCCAGGAATTCTCAAAGATGACTGCCAGTGGTTCTGAGATCACATCTGCCAGTTCTTTTAATACTCTTGGATGCAGTTCATCTGGCCCTGGAGACTTGAATACATCTAAACTAGCCAAGTATTCTTGTACTATCTCCTTAGTTATTCTGGGCTGTGTTTCCTCTGCTGAATCATTTCCTCCAAATTCTTCAGGTCGGGCATTGTTTTCTTTATCGGAGAAGACTGAGGCAAAGAAGGCATTGAGGAGTTCAGCCCTTTCTGTGTCCCCTGTTTGCATTTCACCATCTTCTCCTCTGAGTGACCCCACTGTTTCTTTGTTCTTCCTTTTGCTACGAACATACCCATAGAAGCCTTTTTTGTTGCTTTTAACCTCTCTAGCAAGCCTGAGTTCATTCTGTGCTTTAGCTTTTCTGACTTTGTGTCTACACGTGCTGGCTATTTGTTTGAATTCCTCTTTGGTGGTTTCCCCCCTTTTCCATTTTTTGTACACATCCTTTTTTAATCTTAACTCAGTTAAAAGTTCTTTAGATAGCCACCCTGGCTTCTTTAGGCACCTTCCATGTTTCCGTCTCATTGGTATTGCCTGAAGTTGTGCTTTTACCATCTCCCTCTTAACAAACTCCCAGCCATCATGAACCCCCTTTCCTTTTAGTATTACTGTCCATGGGATCTCACCCAGCACTTCCCTAAGTTTTATGAAGTCGGCTTTCTTAAAGTCAAGAAATTGAGTCCTAGTATGCTTGGCTGCTCCTTTCCGTTGTATAGTAAACTTCAGAAGAGCATGATCACTTGCGCCTAATGATCCTTCCACTTCTACCCCATTAACCAGGTCATCGACATTGGTTAGGACCAGATCTAAAATGGCTGTTCCTCTTGTTGCTTCTCCCACTTTCTGGACAATGAAGTTGTCTGCAAGGCCAGTGAGGAATCTGTTTGACCTTATGCTCTTGGCTGAGTTTGACATCCAACAAATATCTGGGTAATTGAAGTCCCCCATTACTACTATCTCCCTTCCTTTTGCATGCTTGGCCATCTGTTCCAGGAAGGCATCATCTATGTCCTCCGTTTGGCTTGGGGATCTATAGTAAACTCCCACAATGAGGTCACTGTTATTCTTCTCTCCCTTAATTTTGACCCAAATGCTCTCACTTTGGCTTTGAGGTTCTAAATCTTGGATCTCTTCACAGGTATACACATCCCTGACATATAACGCCACTCCTCCTCCTTTCTTGTCTGGTCTGTTTCTCTGAAATAGATTGTATCCCTCCATTTTTACATTCCAATCGTGGGACTTATCCCACCAGGTTTCAGTGATGCCTATTATGTCATATTTAGTTTGCTGTACCAAGAGCTCAAGCTCATCTTGTTTATTTCCCATGCTTTGTGCATTAGTGTACAGACATTGAAGTCCATTAGTCATTCCCCCGTGTCTCTTATTTAAGGATTTTTTCCTCCCACCACTAGGTCTGCTTGCTGTTTGCTCCATTTGGTCTATGACATTTGGATGATCATCTTCATCAATTAATAGACTCCTACCTTCAGGAGCACTGTCTCCCTCCCCCACATTAGTCAGTTTAAAGCCCTCCTGATGAGGTTTCTTAGTTTTTTGGCAAAAACATTCCTCCCAACCGTTGTGAGGTGCAGCCCATCGCTTGCCAGAAGTCCATCCTCAAGAAACTGCAGTCCGTGATCTAAGAATCCAAACCGTTCCTGTTTACACCATTTGCGAAGCCAGCTGTTTACTTCCACTATTTTCCTCTCTCTCCCTGGGCCACGTCGTTCAACTGGGAGGACAGATGAGATGACGATTTGTGCATTTAATTGCTTCAATTTCCTGCCCAGAGCCTCGTAGTCTCTTTTGATCTTCTGGAGGCTATTGCTTGCAGTGTCATTGGTTCCCACATGAACCAAGTACATCACATTTGGTCATTGTAATTGCAATAGTATTTTCCTTTGCAGTGATCTGAAAGCACAGGATGAATAACGCAAAATGTATTCAGCAATACATGGACAGAAACTAATATTAAGCTGTAATTGAAAAAGATGGGTTGCTTGGAAACTGCTGAGGACACAGGTTTGTTTTAGCTGAAGAGAAATATAAAACAGCAATTAAAAGAGGGTTTGCTTTAACACGCATACCCTTCTTGATGCAATTGCTCATCACTTCAGACGTACAAGTGGCCACCCAGCCAATAAGACATATATTGAGGTTAGCTGGATATTATTGTAGAATTCAGATGGGGCTTTTAAGTTCTCTGAGAAAGCATAGGTGGATTAAGAGCAAAGAAATCATCCAATTAATTACAAGAGTGTTTTCTTTCATTTTGTTTAAAGGTGTGAATCCAATTGCATGTGTCATAGACCTGTACTTTTCAACATCTCATTGGCTACCTCTGATCTAACTGATCCAACTAGCATCTTCTTACATTCTTCAGGGGCAAGAACAGAACTGTGTAGGACTATGTTGACATTTCACTCAGAATTGTAATTAAACTTTGAGTTCAATCTAAACCACATAGCCTCAATAGTAAAACAGGAGCCACTATATTTCAATGAGTAATGTCTTTGAAGTTCATGCTCACCAGATTCAGATTAATACAGACTCATCTTATGTCGATGTTGCGATTGTTTTGTTTAATTAAAGAAGAATTCACTAGATCCATGGATCTAAAAACAGGGCAGAATATTCTCCAGTAAGAGAAAGCCCCACAGTGGTTTTAAAACACAATACATGCAGCAAAGTAAAGCATGGGAATATACATTTACCTTAAAAATAGTTTCTTTACTTACAAACTTACAAAGGTTAGGTTAATGTGCTGTTCCATGCAGCAGCAAGAAAAGCACAGTTACATAAAACATTTCTGAGCACATGGTCTGGGCTTGGAGTGATCAGCCCATATGTGCTCCCTGGTTGGAATCACATAGTGGAAGAGAGCAAACAAAGATAGTTCCCTGCCTCTTTGTCACTCAAGTTGAGGGGGCGTGACCTAGCGAAAACAGCTTACTCTATGGTGTTAACCCCTTCATTCATTAACTAGCGCTAAACATGCTGGTTATATTGGGCTGAATTTCCTACATCTTTTCCAACTTGTAAGGCTTAACTTTTCTGAAATCCTCAATATGGTTTTATCTAACCTCTTTAAATCCCAAACCAAGCGGGTCTGGAGGGAGAACCTTAATGAGGGCATCAACACTGAAAATTTTCCTCCTAATACAGAGAAGAGGGATGGAGGGGAATTCCAGCTGGGACCATGACAGGGGCCAAACATTAACGCTCCCTCTCTGCATGAAATGGTCTGCATCCAACCCACACCCAGCACCCACACCTGTTGTTTGTTAAAGGAAAAACAATGCAATGGCAAATTGCATGATAAATGTCATGCTTAGTTTGGTTCATGGGCAGATGGCCCCAAAGGATATCAAGAGAAGCCAAGGATAATCAACACGGTTACATTCCTCTTGTCTATCTCCCAGCAAAATACATCTTCCTCCTTCATTATTGACCTTTATCTACTGTGAAATCATGATTGCCAAATATAGTTTACTATAAGATATCATAAAATCTGAGGGATTTTTTCTGAAAAGCTCTTTTTAAAGAAAATACTAGCCAATGTCAAATTTCTGCAAGGAATGAGAATAAGCTTACAGCTCCATTTTCAGATAATCCAGTCATATGACAGGTGCCCTTTCACTGTGATGAGATTCTTTGAACTAAGAGTTGAAGCAATATATTTGAGAAGTGCACTTGAGTTCATCCATGTGACTGGCTAGTAAATGCAACAGATTTACAAGGAAAATAGAATTAAGGCTATAGGCTTTGCGGCCCCAAAGAGCCGTACTGATACGCATACATTTTGCATCATGGGCTTTCTCTAACAATTAATTAGGTCAAACCAACAGAATGCAATGCTATTAATTTTATTATGTCAATAAACTTTGTTGCACGGCACTGCACCTCCAAAAGCCACCAGCAGTGAAACTAACTGCCGCTCAAAGTACATTTTTAAGCCGGTAATATTTTCCAGCTCTGAACCATCAGCATTAATTCTCTGTTGTCTGTCAACATAGCCGCCTTGGGTTAGAGATGTTTGTTAATTCCAACAGAATTATTATTACTATTATTATTGAATTCTGGTGAGATCAGCCTGAAGGCAGTAAAACAAGTCAATCTCTTCCTCTTCAAGCTTTCCTTTTGGCAGAAACACCAAAATTTGGGTGAGGTTGCAGTTTTGCCAGGAAAGTTGGATTTCGACCAAATTATATTCCCCTCCCCCACCTGTGCAGATTCAGACAAGGGTCCTAACTCTGCCAAGAATACAAGGGTTGGAAACCTGTTGCTCGGCTACAACTCCCACAATTTCTTAGCGGGGGCTGGTGGGATCTGTAGTCTAATGACAGGTAGAGGCCCAGATATTGCTCTCATATTTTAATATGTATGATTTGATATACTGAAGTCCTTATTTTTGCCCTCATAGCTTGCAAAGCCAGGAGTTTCTCCTCACAATCTTGCCAGTTCTTTCTAAATTTCATACTGGGATCAAAAGCTCAGGATCAAAGAGGCAAAAATGCTAAGCTTGAAGGCAGTTTTTGTGTGTGCTCAGATGTACATACACACAAAATAACACCCCGTGCTCTTGGTAGTTCTGCTTTACCCCATGATTTGGCCTACTGCATACTAAATGGCCGAGGAAAGGTCTCGACAGTTTTGCTTCTTTTATTTCATGTTCACTGAATAGCAGCAGAGGGTGTCCCAGTAGGTCCCTGTCAGAAGTGAAAGATGGTAGTAGCTTTCTTTACATCTGCCACTGCAACTGAAGTCATGTAGACTCAGCTGACAGAGATCTTGAATTTGCCTTCAGGATGGAAACTGTGAAGTTGTCATCTAATCATCTTGAAAGTATTTTTATTCCTCGGCTTCCCTGCCTCTTAACGTTACTTTGATGCCAGCACAACTCAGTGGGCCTTGTGTTTGCGGTGACTATGATGAAGTTAAATGGACAGTCCGCCTGGCTTGGATATTTTTCTAAACATAATGCGGTTTGTTAGAACTGCTAGCACGCTAGTGGGCTTGAATACTGAGCTGTTATCACCTTGGATCTTGAGCTGTTTGCACCTGGAAAGCTGCTGGTTGGTGAAGATGTTGACAAGGATAGGGAGTTCCGCAGGATAACACAGACCTTGTGATCCTCAAGGCAGTTAATCTGTGAACCTTAAACAGCTTGCTTACTTGACAAGCTGGAATGCTTGCTGAGGAGGGCGATCAAAATGATCAAGTGTCTGGAAACCACGACAGCTGAAGGAGTTAGGTATGTTTAGACTGGGAAAGGGGACACTGAGAGGAGATATTATAGCCATCTATGATAGCCATCTTCAAATATCTCAAGGGCTGCCACATGGAAGATGGAGCAAGCTTGTTTCTTTCTCCAGAGGGTAGGACCTATACCAATGGATTCAAGTTACAAGAAAGGAGATTCTGACTAAATATCAAGAAGAACTTTCTAACAGCTACAGCTTGTAGACAGTGGAACAGACTCCCTAGGGACCCCTACTTCATTGGAGGTTTTGAAGCAGAGGTTGGATGGTCCTCTGCCATGGAAGCTTTCAGGTGAGATTCCTGCATGACCCTGAGGGTCCCAGCTCTACAACTTTATGATTCTATGAAAATTAAATGGCTTCTTTAATCACCACAGGGCTCACTTTTTGAGGCCTATGGATTACACAAGAAAGCAGAATATGTTGGGGGTTTTTTGTAAATTTATTTATTTGGGTTTTTCAATTTAAAATTTTACAATTACATATCAACTTACAATATTCCACAGAATCTCCTGGACTTCCCTCCTCCCCTTTGTGGGTTCTACTGTTAGTCTTTTCCTCCTGCATCTTTTTATAATAATCCAAATCTTTTGCATCTCCATTATGTCCAAAGTTCACCATTAAACTACAAGTGTTATTCCAATCCCACTAACGATTTTAACTGTTTACAACGGTTTGTAATAGGGACTGGCTATTGCCAACAAAGGTCCGTATAGTAAAAGCTATGGTTTTCCCAGTAGTGATGTATGGAAGTGAGAGCTGGACCATAAAGAAGGCTGATCGCCGAAGAATTGATGCTTTTGAATTATGGTGCTGGAGGAGACTCTTGAGAGTCCCATGGACTGCAAGAAGATGAAACCTACCCATTCTTAAGGAAATCAGCCCTGAGTGCTCACTGGAAGGACAGATCCTGAAGCTGAGGCTCCAATACTTTGGCCACCTCATGAGAAGAGAAGACTCCCTGGAAAAGACCCTGATGTTGGGAAAGATGGAGGGCACAAGGAGAAGGGGACGACAGAGGATCAGATGGTTGGATGGTGTTCTTGAAGCTACCAGCATGAGTTTGATCAAACTGCGGGAGGCAGTGGAGGACAGGAGTGCCTGGGGTGCTCTGGTCCATGGGGTCACGAAGAGTCGGATACGACTAAACGACTAAACAACAACAACAATTACAGAATACAGCCCTGTTCAGGTATTTGCTGCCACATTGTTCTCAGAACATGTTGAGGGAGGAGTGGGCTGCACATGCTATTCACAAACGCAGTGCCCTTACCAGCTGCAGCTCCTTCAGATCTTTGTGGGTTGAGTGGAAGGTCTGAAGGAGGAACTTTACTGTGTTCAGTTGAAAGCACGTAGGCTTTGAAATACTTGGCACATGACTGGGAATGTGGCACGACTGGAGCTCCTGTAGAGGATTCTAAGCAGTTTTGGATGAATATGCAAAGATTTCCCGCTTTCAGACCTTCCCATTCAAAGTCAGGGGTGACATCAGCAGGGACAACTGTCAGGCTTTGGAGAATCTGATCCCTCCCACAAGTAGTAGCCAAGAAGCAGAGAAACAATTACAAGTTCTTACCACGTAATTTATTAATATTCACAGAAAGAGATGAAGGAATGCAGTCTTCCCTAAATAGTGGCATGGCTCCAAATAAAGGCCCACCCCTCCTCCGTCTCTCCTATTCTACATCATTCCTACATTGACTGATCTGTGCCTTCTGTCTCTGAGCTTTCTGTTCTCCTACTTTCAATGCTCACCGGGTTCAGGGAGGGGGGTTCAGGAATGCTTTTCAATGACCCTGAGTCTGTCAGCTCTCTCCCCCCGATGCTTCTTCTTCCTGCTGTTCCTCTTCCAATATTTCCCAGCTTCTCCCCTCTGTAGCTTCTGAACTATGCCCCTCTGCAAACCACTGTTCTAAATCTATACTGTCCTCCTGTTCCCGGGAAGGTTCAGGAGAAGGGGGGCGGACCCCACCAGCAACTGGGACAAAACTCATACTCCCATACTCCTTGGGAATGCATGGAAATGAACACCAGAACTAGATCTATTGCAAATGAAGAAGCAAATGTAGGAAAGGGAATAGCACACAGTGCCAGTGTGAAAATCGGAGTGTTACAGTTACTCAGTAGTGCTCTTGTTTCCATCTATAAAATGTTGGAGGGTAAGCAAAAGGATGAATATAAACATCCATTCTTATAATCTCAGCTTTTCATTTTTGAAGAAGAACATGAACCTCAAGGGCATGTATTTAAACTTGCATTAATCTAAATGCCAATAGATAGCTTGTATTCATTTGTATTGGAGACATGTTTTCCTCAAGCTGTGTGCTGCATTTATACAAGCATTAGCACTCTAAATACCCAGCGTAAATGTCATATACCTTCCTAAATAGGCCTTCTCAGTGCATTTTCTAGATCTGGGTTGCGGCAGCCTCAAGAAACGGCAATATTTTGTGACAGGAAAAAACCTACCTCTAGCTATGCATTTGGGTTGTTTTTATTCTTAAGGTTCCCTCATGGCATAAATAGGCTTTGGCAAGGATATTCTCACCTCTTCTTGCCATAATTGAAACTGGAATTCCACAGGAGCTTCTGTTGTGGAAAGATAAACTAATGACAAGCACACAGCATGTAAATGAGCTCTACGCTGGTTCACATGTACCTCAGTCACAAAGCCATTTATCTGCCTGAAGTCTCAGCAAGCAATAGCCAATGACATATTCTCAGCCCATCCACCAGGCAGCATGAAAATAGTCAGGAGTTATAGTCTAACAACAGCTGTAGGACTCCAGGTTGACTACTACTGGAGCAAACCAATGAGCGTACAAGGTCATACTGGAAAATTTGTATGGTGCACTTGTCTTTTGAGGATAGTCCACTGTTTGAAGAACTGTCTACTCACAGCTTCAAGATAAATGATCTTAAGAAGGGGTAATGCTGTAGTTCTGGTCTGCTTCAGACCTCTCTGCCCTTAGTTTAAAAGAAATGTTGAAATAAATAAATAAATAAATAAATAAATAAATATTTATACCCCACCCATCTGGCTGTGTTTCCCCAGCCACTCTGGGCAGCTCCCAACAGAATATTAAAAACACGATAAAACACCAAACATTAAAACTTCCCTAAACAGGGCTGCCTTCAGATGTCCTCTAAAAGTCAGGTAGTTGTTTATTTCCTTGACATCTAATGGGACAGCGTTCCACAGGGTGGGCACCACTACCAAGAAGGCCATCTGCCTAGTTTGCTGTGTAACCTCAATTCTCGCAGTGAGGGAACTGCCAGAAGGCTTTCAGAGCTGGACCTCATTGTCCAGGCTGAACGATGGGGGTGGAGACGCTCCTTCAGGTATACTGGGCCAAGGCCATTGAGGGCTTTAAAGGTCAGCACCAATGCTTTGAATTGTGCTCGGAAACGTACTGGGAGCCAACGCAGATCTCTCAGGACCAGTGTTATATGGTCTCGGCGGCAACTCCCAGTCACCAGTCTAGCTGTCACATTCTGGATTAGTTGCAGTTTCTGGGTCACCTTCAAAGGTAGACCCACATAGAGTGCATTGCAGTAGCCCAAGCGGGAGATAACTAGCGCATCCAAAATTAATCTATTCATTGCTTTCGTCTGCACATGAAGGGCCTTAGAACAGAACAGTATTGTTGGCTACTAAGAAAATCACTGCTAGGTAGTGATGTGAAACACTGATGTCAAATTCATACCAAATATACAGTAGGTCACCCAATCATCAGCCCCTCAGCCTTCAAGGCTGGGGATTTCAAATTATGTTTCAAGGCATCCAAGCGGTTTTTCAGAACATTGATGGTTCCTCAGTGAGAAAGGCATTGAATGTCGTAAAAAAACAGCATGCCCACTGTAATGGTTCTAGGGATTGCTTGTGCGTAAGTTGCGTTTACTCCTGGCTAGGTTGCATGGTTGAACCCTTTCTGACCGGACAGCCTCTATTCCGTGGCTGCCTCAGTCGCTGGCAGAATCCGTCAGTGGGCATTTCTTAAACCGCTTCCAACATAAAAGCTGCTTGACACCCAGTCTCCTCCCCCGTTGCCTGCGCGAAAGCTTTCTGCGCAAGCTGGGTGTGGGCAAAGGAGCACTAGTCCCCTCTCCGCTTGTCTCCTGCGAAGAGTCCTGGAGCCACCTCTCCGCTTCCTCTATCTCCTCCCCTTCTCCACTGGTGTTACGCTGATTTCCTTCCCCAGCGTATGGGCTATCCCTTCTCCTACTGGGGCCCTCTCCACCATCATCCGGGAGCCCTCTCACCTCCTCCTGCTCCGATGGCAGTTCCCTGACACCCACCAATACCAACACATCTTTTTCTTTGATTTGCAAAGGAGCTAAAGAGCACACAAAACCAATTGAACATCTCCAAATGCATCTTGGTCATACAGGGTTGGTTTGTTTTTTAAGACAACTCAATGTTATAGTTTCCTTAGGGTATAAAGGTAAAGGTAAAGGTACCCCTGCCTGTACGGGCCAGTCTTGACAGACTCTAGGGTTGTGCGCCCATCTCACTTAAGAGGCCAGGGGCCAGCGCTGTCCGCAGACACTTCCGGGTCACGTGGCCAGCGTGACATCGCTGCTCTGGCGAGCCAGAGCCGCACATGGAAACGCCGTTTACCTTCCCGCTAGTAAGCGGTCCCTATTTATCTACTTGCACCCAGGAGTGCTTTCGAACTGCTAGGTTGGCAGGCGCTGGGACCGAACAACGGGAGCGCACCCCACCGCGGGGATTCGAACCGCCGACCTTTCGATCGGCAAGCCCTAGGTGCTGATGCTTTAACTCACAGCGCCACCCGCGTCCCTTTACCTATTGAGGTATTCCCTGTTGAGGTATGTATACCTTAGGGTATACATACCTCAATAGCCACTGCATTGGCAGAGAATAACTATAATACTACCCAGGCCTGATGAACAAGATATGAATATCAATTAAAACGTGACAACAGTTACATTTTTAATGATGTTTCAAAGCAGAACTATTTACACGTCGCAAAACATCTGTTATTATTCTTAATCTTTTAGGGGCAAATTAAGTTAGAATCGCCAAGGCTGTTGTGCTAACTCAGGCAGCTGAAGTAGTGTAATTATAATGAGTGGGGAGGACTAGGATTTAAGAGTTCACATGGAGCCCTCTGACCCATAGGCGGTGAGGATTTAATTGCACAGTTCCTTCGTCAAGGAGTTCAGTGCCCATTTATGTAGTCTCTGCCTCCTACAGAGAAAGCCTTCCTTGAAATGACTTGTCAGGACCAAAGTGTGCTAAAATGCCTTCACGATGTTGTGAAAAAGGAGCTTGTAGGGCAAAGCTTTCCAAACTGTGTGATGCGACACTTTAGTGTGTTGGCTGCAGTGTGTAGGTGTGTCACATGAATGCTCCCGGTGCTTCTGCCAGTTCTGGAAAGGGTTTAGTTGAACATCCGGTTTGCTGAATTACCGTGTTGCGAAATGATGCATGTTTAAAAAGTGTGTCACAGACATGAAAAGTTTGGAGAGCTCTGGTGGAGGGAAATGGCAACAGAATAGCGGCAGGTTATGATGCACATCTTTGTGAATACAGTGGCACCTCAGTTTTCGGACGTCTCCATTGACAAACGTTTCTGTTTTCAAATGCCCTAAACCTGAAAGTAAATGCTTCGGTTTTCAAACACACCTCAGAAGTCGAACTTCTGAGGCGGCTTCCGCTGAGTGCAAGATCCTGTCAGCTGTTGAGTCCTGTCAGCTGGCATCTCAGTTTTCTAACGTTTCAGAACTCAAACAGTCTTCTGGAATGGATTACTTTTTAAAACTGAGGTACAACTGTACTTTTCAATGATGTGAGAGAAATGATGGCATAAGCACATTTGTGATAGTTATAAATTCAAAAGAATTCACCAGTGACGATCTTCCTAATGCAGCCACCTAGTCAGCTGGCTACTGTGGAAGTCAAATGTCAGTTTCATGAATAAATGCTGGTTTAGACTATCAGTGCTTTAAACATGTTCCTGCACGTAGTCCATTGGGAGCTACAGATGATCAGAACCAAGGTCTATCTTCTTCAAGATTCCCAGTTCAGAGATTATCCACACTTCATTTTGTACTGCTCCTTTACCTCATGGGAAACTGCTCTTTGGTGCTCAGAGAAAACAGCAATTTGAGTTTTCCCCAGATTGATGTTTGTTCTGATATGGTGCAAAACAGTATGAAAGGAGCACAGTAGCGGGAAAACTGCTTTCTAGGACAGGAGAAGCATAATAATAATAATAATAATAATAATAATAATAATAATAATTTATTATTTGTACCCCGCCCATCTGGCTGGGTTTCCCCAGCCACTCTGGGCGGCTTCCAACAAAGATGAAAAATACACTAAAATGTCACATATTAAAAACTTCCCTGAACAGGGCTGCCTTCAGATGTCTTCTGAATGTCAGGTAGTTGTTTATCGCTTTGACATCTGATGGGAGGGCGTTCCACAGGGCGGGCGCCACTACCGAGAAGGCCCTGTGCCTGGTTCCCTGTAACTTGGCCTCTCGCAGTGAGGGAACCGCCAGAAGGCCCTCAGAGCTGGACCTCAGTGTCCGGGCAGAACGATGGGGGAGGAGACGCTCCTTCAGATATACTGGAGACGCTCCTTCAGATATAAGCAGAATTATGGATGAGCCTTCTGTCTTGCTGAGGCAGTGGAGTCCTGAATGAAACCACCCTCCCGATGGCCAACAAATCAATTGTCCTAGCAGTGCACCTGAGCCAAACCACATCCTTGTATTTCACCTGTGAGATGACCCCAGAGTCAAGAGCCATGGCCAGATTCAAGAGCAGGAAAAGTTACATAGAAAGAGTTATATGTCTACAAGATTCATGTAAGAAACAAAAGTAGTAAAATTAACATTGAGAAGTATGTTCCCAAAAGTTTCACACTGCCTAATTCGGTAAGGCAACTATTTTGGCTTAGTTTTGTTACTTTCAAGCAATCTTCTGAATTGCCCTAACACAGCCAGCAATTTCTGTCACTCTTGCAATTGTTAATATATGACGGTTGTATTACTCTTATCTCTACGAGCAACTGTATATTCATATATCTTGATTTTCACAGGAAAATGTGTGTTTCTCCCTCCCTCCCTCTAATTTTGACTTGTTACCGGGTGGGTGTGGGTGTGATAGAAATGCAACTACATATCTTGAAGCACATAGTGGTTAGAATTCTTACTTACAGCAGACACACAAAAAATTGTACAAATCATTTACAAAAAAATATAACCTGCCCCCTGGCTTACTCATGGGTAGAGGAGAGAGGTAACAGGCTGAATGGCTTCTGGCACAGCCTTGCAGCCATTGCAAAACTGTCAGCTGGCAGTGTGAGTGGCCCTAACCTTGGGAAGCAAATTGGCTTTTTATATTTCCAATCCAAATACTTTATTTCAATTTTTGATGTAGCAAGAGATGTGACCATAGCATGAGCTTTAAACTTCAGAGAACACCTTATTCTGTGCACTGAAACGCTAATCCCAGATTTTCTTTTTTTTTTATCAGCATTTTTTCCCCACAAACATGCGGACATCTTCCTACCAGTTTGCCCTAACTACTCAGCTACCAAATGAAAATATCTGTTGTTTGGTTTTATGCTGGGCTTGTGGATTTTACCGACTAATTACTTACACTTGAGGATGCTCACCTAATTAAGAAAATGTGAAACATAGGTTCCTGCATTTACAGTCCTTTCATTTCTATTTTATTACCTACATATATTCTTTTTTTTTTTTGTCTGTACCAGCATACTGCTGTTATAGTCCTTACCATTTTGTTTCTTAATGGATTAATCATTGTTGTCGTCAAGATGAATATGCTGTAAAACCTGTGCCCTGAGCTTGAGCTTTGTTCTCTCTCTCTCTCTCTCTCTCTCTCTCTCTCTCTCACACACACACACACACACACACTATGCTACAGATCATGACTAGAAGCCAGAAGTGTAGTACAGTGGTGCCCCGCAAGACGAATGCATCGCAAGACGGAAAACCCGCTAGATGAAAGGGTTTTCCGTTTTTAGAGGTGCTTCGCAGGACGAATTTCTCTATGGGCTTGCTTTGCAAGACAAAAATGTCTTGCGATTCTTGAGGGGTTTTTTCCGCTCCCCACCCCCTTTTTCTAAGGCGCTAAACTGCTAATAGCCTTTTAGCAGCTAATCCGCTAATCCCTTAAGCCTTTAATAGCCGCTAATAGCCGCTAAACCGCTAATAGCGCTAATAGCGCTAATCCGCTAATAGGGTTGCTTCGCAAGACGATAAAACCGCTAGACGAAGAGACTCACGGAATGGATTCTTTTCGTCTTGCGAGGCACCACTGTATGTTGCACAAATTAACTCTCTAATCTCATGGGTGGTTAGTCAGGCTTCTAACAGGAACAGGAACAGAAACACGAATAGGAACAATAAATTTATTAATTATAGTGGTTTCCCCAGCCACTCTGAGCAGCTCCCCACAGAATATTAATAATAATAATAAAAGTGATAAAAGATCAAACATTAAAAACTTCCCTAAACAGGGCTGCCTTCAGATGTCTTCTAAAAGTGACATAGTTGTTTATTTCCTTGACATCTGATGGGAGGGTGTTCCACAGGGCGGGCGCCACTACCGAGAAGGCCCTCTCTGCCTGGTTCCTTGTAACCTCACATGTATAAAAGACTTAGTAGCCACCATTAAGTCAAATTAAGTAGTTTTAAATTTGACAGCAAAAACCTCAAGCAAATATCCTGAAACAATCTCAGGAGTTTCAGATATATCATTCCTCAACAGATTACAAATTCTCTGCAAGTAGATACTTTAAGCTTCCAAGGAGTTGCCCATAGGTCTCTCCAAAGATGTTGAAGAGAGGGCAGTCCAAAATTATTTTGTATATTGTATCTAGTGCATTCATACCACAAGTTTTATCGTGTTTTTAATATTCTGTTGGGAGCCACCCAGAGTGGCTGGGGAAACACAGCCAGATGGGTGGGGTTCAAGTAATAAGGTATTATTATTATTATTATTATTATTATTATTATTATTATTATTAAAGTTAACCCCTGGAGAAGAGACCAAGCAGGCACACAGGTCACCTGATCAGAGTCTTTCCCAGTGTGGATTGTATTTCTACAGTGGTACCTCAGGTTACAAACACCTCGGGTTACAGACTCCGCTAACCCGGAAGTAGTACCTCAGGTTAGGAACTTTACCTCATGATGAGAACAGAAATCGTGCAGCGGCACAGGAGGCACTATTAGCTAAAGTGGTACCTCAGGTTAAGAACGGTTTCTTTTTTTTCTTTTTTTAATAATATTTATTGAATATTTTATAATTATGAAAAGAACAACAATAAAGAAAAACAATACATAAATTCAACAAACAATATATCAACAATACAAAGAATACAGTACAACAATACAACATAAAAAAAACATTTAAACACACATCCAAATTTTATATCTATATCTTTCATTTGCCTATTTCCTCGACTTCCTCACACCTCCCTTTTTTGTATTCTAGTTCGAATTGCTGGTTCAACAAATCCTTTCCCTCTTCTTCAGTTTTTATTTTATAATTTATCCTAACACATTTTAACTTTGAATTTTCCACTTTATCCCATTAACAATTAATATTCATGTAATTCTTAATAATACTTCTGCTAAAACCTTATAATTTCATTCCAATATTCATCTAACATTCATTAATTTTGCAATATTTCTGTAAATATACTTTGAATTTTTTCCAATCTTCCTCCATCGACTCTTCTCCCTGGTCTCGGATTCTGCCAGTCATTTCCGCCATTTCCATGTAGTCCATCAGTTTCATCTGCCATTCTTCCCAGGTGGGTAGCTCTTGTGTCTTCCAATACTTTGTGATGAGTATTCTTGCTGCTGTTGTAGCATACATAAAAAAGGTTCTATCTTTCTTTAACACCAATTGGCCGACCATGCCCAGGAGAAAGGCCTCTGGTTTCTTCAGAAAGGTATATTTAAATACCTTTTTTCATTTCATTATATATCATTTCCCAGAAGGTCTTAATCCTTGGGCACGTCCACCAAAGATGAAAGAAAGTACCTTCCACTTCTTTACATTTCCAGCATTTATTGTCGGACAAATGGTAAATTTTTGCAAGCTTGACTGGTGTTAAGTACCACCTATACATCATTTTCATTAAATTCTCCTTTAAGGCATTACATGCTGTAAATTTCATACCGGTGTTCCATAACTGTTCCCAGTCAACCATCATAATGTTATGTCCAACATCCTGTGCCCATTTAATCATAACAGATTTCACCATTTCATCTTGAGTATTCCATTTCAACAGCAAGTTATGCATTCTTGACAAATTTTTAACTTTGGGTTCTAACAATTCTGTTTCCAACTTTGATTTTTCCACCTGGAAGCCTAATTTTTTGTCCAATTTATATGCCTCCATTATTTGATAATAATGGAGCCAATCTCTCACTCTATTTTTTAATTTTTCAAAGTGCTGCAGTTTTAGTCTGTCTCCCTCTTGCTCCAAAATTTCACAATATTTCGGCCACTTGGCCTCCATATTGAGTTTTTTCAATGCTTTCGCTTCCATTGGTGACAACTATCTTGGGGTTTTACTTTCTAACAAATCCTTATATCTTATCCAAACGTTAAACAGTGCTTTCCTAATAATATGGTTCTTAAAGGCCCTGTGGACCTTAACCTTATCATATCACAAATATGCATGCCAAGAATGGTTTCAGGTTAAGAATGAACCTCCGGAACAAATAAAGTTCATAGCCAGAGGTACCACTGTATTTGAATTATCATAGTTATTTCTAAATTGGCTCCTCTGCTTTCAAGAGGGAGGTGAAAAATGGACCTTCCAAAGGAGTACAAGCAAGTCCAGTTCCCCTTGTCTATATCCTGTCCTCAGTACTTTAGAAAAAGGCATTCAAATCCTGATGGAGTATCCTGCTAAGCAATGCATGTACATACAAACACATACATCTTACTTGGAGCATTCCTAGAGAGGTCGCTTGGGCTCTATTGCTATTGTAACGGAAAATCTGAAATTCAGCTGCTGAAAGACAATTTCCCTGGCAGGTTTTCCGAGTGTGTTTATAAGCTTCCTCTTTCAAACTGTGCCAGGATCAACTGGCATGGGGCCTTTGTTCTCAGACAAATCCATTCTCTAAGCTCCTACTGTCACAGGGGATGCTTGTTTGTACGAGGCCTGATAAGGTTTTACATACAATTTTCTAGAATCTACATACTGACTTACAATAAAAACAATACATGTGCAAAATTTTCTTTCCTCCCCCACCCCCTGTTAACTCTTGCCTGAAAAATCTCCCCAAAATTCTAAACAACAGCTTGCCTCATACCCTCCAACATTTCTCCGATGAAAATTCCATACCTTCCAACATTTATCTGGTGGAGATAAAGATGTCCTCTCCAACATTTCTCCAGTGAAAATAGGGATGTCCTATTCCATACCCTTCAACATTTCTCCGAAGGAAATAGGGACGTCCTATTCCATACCTTCCAACATTTCTCTGATGAAGATAGAGATGCCCCCTCCAACATTTCTCCATTGAAAATAGGGATGTCCTAAGGAAAAGCAGGGCATTCTCGGATCAAAGAAAAAGCTGGGACAGCGTCTGCAAATCCAGGACTGTCCCTGAAAAATAGGGACACTTGAGGGGTCTGTTGTCTTAGGGGAAGCTGTTGTGTTGCGCAGAGATCCCCACAACACACACCATGTGCAAAGTGAACTGATTTCAGTATGCATGTCTTTACCTTACATGTCTTTACCAGTAACTATGAATCTGTATTTCAATAGTTTGTCATACAGTATACAGTACTATAAAGATCAGCAGCTGCAGCTCTCTGGCCAGATTTTGCCCCTGTCATCTGCCCCCCCCCCCCCCATTCCAAGCTTAATGCTCCAATTCTATTTGGGATCAGGCCCTGTTGAACTAAATGGGCTTGTTTCCGAGTAGGTGTGCATTGGGCTATGCTGTAAAAATGGTATGGAGAAAGCAGTGTTTGTAACAAGAGTACACCCCACTTTCTGGAGTGGGATGGTTTGAAATGACTTCACCCCCAATGGCACACTTGTCCATTGTGTTTCAAGACAGACAGAGGCCAATACACATTATGTCTATACATATGAGTAACCATAAGTAGCTTATAATAAGCCTTTGACAGTACAGAACTTTTCTCTCTCTTGACTTCCGCTTGATGTTTCCTTCTTACCTTTAACTTCTTCTGTTGCTGAATAGTTAAAGCTAGGGTTTTCCCAGTAGTGATGTATGGAAGTCACGAAATTAAAAGACGCCTGCTTCTTGGGAGAAAAGCAATGAGAAACCTAGACAGTATCTTAAAAAGTAGAGACATCACCTTGCCAACAAAGGTCCGTATAGTAAAAGCTATGGTTTTCCCAGTAGTGATGTATGGAAGTGAGAGCTGGACCATAAAGAAGGCTGATTGCCAAAGAATTGATGCTTTTGAATTATGGTGCTGGAGGAGACTCTTGAGAGTCCCATGGACTGCAAGAAGATCAAACCTCTCCATTCTGAAGGAAATCAGCCCTCATGAGAAGAGAAGACTCCCTGGAAAAGACCCTGATGTTGGGAAAGATGGAGGGCACAAGGAGAAGGGGACGATGGAGGACGAGATGGTTGGACAGAGTTCTCGAAGCTACCAGCATGAGTTTGACCAAACTGTGGGAGGCAGTGGAAGACAGGAGTGCCTGGCGTGCTCTGGTCCATGGGGTCACGAAGAGTCGGACACGACTAAATGACTAAACAACAACAACAACATATCTGGAACATTATGGGGGACATTTTCAGAAGTTTCAGTGGTGAGACATCTTTGAAATGATGTATTCCATGCATTGCTATCTTATTCATCCCTTTCTTGTACCTTTGTAAAATCAGTAGTCTCGTACCCTCCAACTTTTCTCCATTGAAAATAGGGACACCCCATTCCATAATAATGATTTTACTATTTATACCCTGCCCATCTGACTAGGTTGCCCCAACCACTTCCAACATATATAAAAACATAATAAAACCTTAAACATATTAAAAAACTTCCCTATACAGGGCTGCCTTCAGATGGCTCAGGGGTTGGATAACTCCATACTCTCCAACATTTCTCCAATGAAAATAGAGATGTCCTAAGGAAGAGCAGGACACTCCAGGATCAAAATAGATACTGGGACAGTTTTTCTAAATCGGGCCTGTCCCTGGAAAATAGGGATACTTGGACAGTCTGTACTCTTTAAAAAATTGAGGCTGCTGATTCTCTCATTGTAAGTGTGTTTCAAATCTATGTTTTAAATGTACCAAAAATAAGAAAAATCCTCTCAGGATCCCAGAAAAGGCCTCTAAGTTATTGGTTCTGAAACACTGCAAGCTTTCCGCAGAGTCCCCCCAAAGTGGAACAGTTTGTCCTCTTTGTGCTATGTCTTTACAGCTTTTCACACACCTCTTCTCTCCCCCCCCCATCTCAAAAAGTCACAATAAGCTGGCTTCAGAGTCTTGCTCAGATGATCGGGGAGGGAGCTCATTTCCGTTGCTATATTTTTATAGTTGTTTGCCAGGGGAAGAAATTAATCACAGGATGCAAAGAAGCATTTTCTAAAAGGCTGGAACAATTGTGGGGAGGGGAGGGTTAATGACAGTCGCAGGAGCTTTATTTCTTATTAGTTGTAGACCTGTGAATCAGATGCAAGAGCTACATGGCAAGCTGACATTATGTGCCAGTTTATTTGGCAAGGTAAATGAGATTCTCCATCAAATGATCAGGCTATGCTTCCTACTGGGTTAGAATGACCTACCTTTTTGCTTTCAGCATTGTACTTTCTAATATATCTTTTTCTCTCTCTTTTCCCTCTCTACTCCCATATAGTATATTGAATGCTTCCATAGAAAATTATATCACACAGGAGCCCCATGCACCTCTCTGTGTAATGCTGGCACAAAATTAAAGCAAGGGAGACCCCTTGTGGTCAATCAACTCCAACATATTCAAAGAATTATTGTGACAAGGTCTGCTCCCTTAAGAAGGCTCCCTATCTCTTCCTTTATAAACAACCAGCCTAATACAGGGAGGATAGAGAGAAAATCCTACAACTCAGAGTATTGCACATGGCCAGGAATGTGCAACTAGTGTGTGCAGTACGGTTGCCATTCGTCCAGAATTTCCGAGACATAGCTGGAATATGGCAGTTGTAAAGAGTGTCTGGTCAGAAATGGCTGAAATGTCCTGCAAAATCCTGCCATTGAATTCTACTCAATATTGACCCAGAGCAGATTCCAGTGTATAGTTAGCAGAGTAAAAACTTAAACACATCGCTTTACTGGCCAAGGGAGCCGGCGTACAGCTTCCAGGTCATGCAGCCAGCATGACTAAGCCATTTCTGGTGAACCAGAGCAGCACACGGAAACGCCATTTACCTTCCCACCGGAGCGGTACCTATTTATCTACTTGCACTTTGATGTGCTTTCGAACTGCTAGGTAGGCAGGAGCTGGGACTGAGCAACGGGAGCTCACCCCTTCGCGGGGATTCGAACTGCCGTCCCAAAAGATAGACCAGAGGAAATAAATATTTCATCCAGCAGAGCTTTACTGCTACGGAAGGCAAATGAGCATAATGGTCACAAATCCAATACATTCAGGATTGGCAATGTCCATAAGAAATCCAGTTGCAGCAGACTTAACTTAAACTTATAATAACTTATTATAAGTCTAAACCTTAACACTATACCATACTATGTACAGACTACCAGACCAGGAGGAAAAGAGAAAGAAAGAGAAAGTAAAACCCAGACTCCTTCTGGCCTTCCTTTTATAGTCATCATGAACTTGACTGAAGAGATAAGAGAACCACTTTAAGCCAGCTGCATTTCAGCTTCTCTGAAGGTATAACCCAAACATCACGAACCTTCTGCTTGTTTCTTTCACACAGAGAAGCTTCCAGAACCCTCTTGAATGAATTAGAATAGGAAAGATCAGATCAGTACTTTCTGCGCCAAGGAATAGTAACTTGTAGATAGACTTGTATGTTTACTGCTGTAAAGACAGTGTGGTGTAGTGGTTAAGAGCGGTAGTCTCGTAATCTGGGGGACCGGGTTCGATTCCCCGCTCCTCCACATGCAGCTGCTGGGTGACCTTGGGCCAGACACACTTCTCTGAAGTCTCTCAGCCCCACTCACCTCGCAGAGTGTTTGGTGTGGGGGAGGAAGGGAAAGGAGAATGTTAGCCGCTTTGAGACTCTTTAAAGGGAGTGAAAGGCGGGATATCAAATCCAAACTCCTCCTCCTCCTCCTCCTCCTCCTCCTCTTCTTCTTCTTCTTCTATATAATAAACTATAAGAATCAAGTTACTAGTCATCAGTCTTTGTTCCTGATCGTCGTCCTGACTGGGCAATCTCAAGAGCTGCCTAAGAAATGCTGCAGTACTCTGCTATACTCTGCTAAGCCGTGCAACAGGTGAAAGCACTTCAAAAGTTCACCGGCTTCAAAGGTTTAACAGTTCACCCTCTGCGCTCCACCCCTGCTTCCACCTGGTGCACACATGCCCTGGACGCCAGCAAAGGACGCAGTGCTGCTGAGGATGGCACATTCCCATCCACCCTGTACATCGCTGATGGGATGAGACTCAAAACCGGATGTTGGAACTGTTATTGTTCAGTGTCTTCTATGCCTCCATTGACCAAAGAGGAGCTGGTCAGAGGGAATTATGGAGGGGGAAAGGAGGCCCTTCAGAGATGCGATTTTCTCTTTGGCAGCAGGAGAGATAGTTGAATTCTCTCCCCTCTGGTCCTGAGGGTATGTGGTCTTCGTTGTTTTCACATAACCAAAAAGGGCACATGCCATCAACACCACTTCTCACTTTGAGATGCACAGTCTGTAGAAACAGATTCTGTGAATCAACTTCAAACATTGTGGCTCTTGCTGCTGCTTGAGCCCCAAAGGGACATGTGAGCACTGGTTTATGGACAAAGAGATAGCTTTCTCCTTCTGTGCCCTATCTTCCTTCTCTGGAAGGCTGATTTTGTGTTTTTTGTCAGATCTGAGTGAGGGCGAAGGATCTGAAAGGCAGCTCCTCTAAAGCATACAGTATAAGGGAAGGGGAGGGAAGCGGTGGTGAAAATATAGATACAGAAGGGGAAACATGGAAATTGAGACCACACAAATAACTGACTAGGATGCCCTTTTAAAACTTGGGCTTGGATTTTAGTATTGAATCAACTGAAGACTGCGCCCCATTAGAATTCATCAATGAGATGAAGTATTGTGGTTGGTGCACCAAAGATCACCCCAAACATGTACTAGAAGCAACGTTTTTGCATACTGCTTAGGCAGCAAAACTACAGTGGTGCCTCGGGTTAAGAACTTAATTCATTCTGGAGGTCCGTTCTTAACCTGAAACAGTTCTTAACCTGAGGTAGCACTTTAGCTAACGGGGCCTCTTGCTGTCGCCGCACCACAGCCACGCAATTTCTGTTCTCATCCTGAAGTAAAGTTCTTAACCCGAGGTACTATTTCTGGGTTAGTGGAGTCTGCAACCTGAAGCGTCTGTATCCCAAGGTACCACTGTATCATAATCCAGATGGACTGCTTAAATGTGCAATTTGACATTGAAGGTTGGGTTGACTGGACCCAGTACCAGAGGCATTAAGTTGTCCCCAAGACTGAGGGGGATATTAAAGATCAATTCATAGAACATGCAGGTCTTCTGTTGCCATGACAGTAGATAATGTGTTTATTCATTACATATTTAGGAACATTAACCAATATGTGATATTGAACTAATATCACTAATTAAGATGATTAGAAAATAATAAATTTGAATACTTAAAATATTAATTTTATTTTAAGGGCAATTTTGAATTTACTTAATGACATTGATTACTCTGGGGTCAATTATGCTTTGAACATGACAGATTTGATTTGCCGATGTGATGAACTGACATTATTTTGCAATATGAAAATAAACTGAAAGGCCTAGATATCTTGAACAACATTCACACCAGAATATTTCCCCTAAATCTAAATGATACTGTGGCCCTTCTATGTGTTAAGGGATTCTAGAATACAACAATGCATCCTGATACATTTCAATTCTTGAAGCATCCAGAGAGAGGATTTTCAAGGTAAAATGCAGCAATTTACAAGGAGTGAATCCATCAAAATCAATGAGATCTTTGTCATTAGACATAATGGTAGATGTAGAATACCCAAAGCAATATAGTTTCGTCAAGTACAAAACTGTGAGCCCAGAAATACCAGCATTAGAGGACTGTAACAGTCTAATGGTTTTGTAAAATGATATCAGGGTCAATAGCATATAGAAAAGTTAATGAGTAAAATGAGCGTTGAAAGGAGGCTTTTATCAGGACGAAAAGGAAGGTCATTATGAACCTTTTGTACGACAACTTTGCAACAATGTCTATATGGAAGATAAAGTATGTTGTGTGTGATACATCTAATGTTTCTGTGTATTGCTACATGCTTACATGCATGGTGTAGAAGGGAAAGCTCCTTTGTATACCCATTCTTTAATTGGATTTTTCCAGGTTTATCAATACGAAAATAATTAAAATCTAACAGATGCATTGTGAAATACCAGTGTATAAAGACGTGTGACTTACTTAAGTATAAACAGAAGAGGAAGATAGCCTGTGGCTATAATAATAATAAAAACAGCAATTCATAACATGGGTGGAATATAATACCCCCCTTTTTATCTAAATTATGTACATCTAAACGTTCTAGGAACCATAGGAAAAGTATGCCTTAAGTTAGGGATGTGGCATAAATCTTTCTGAAGGACACAGGGAGAATCACCACAAGGTAAGCAGTCCAAATTATCAGTATAAACCAGCAAAATTGATGTTGCAGTTGCCCTCCTCCAAAACAAGAGCCCACTGCTCCATTTGAGCCAGATATTTTTAGATGGGGATATTCAGCTGAGCCTTAGAAAGACATTGCAGAGCAGTGTGGAGAAAAGAGGTGTGCAGTGATTAATAATAATAATAATAATAATAATAATAATAATAATTTATTATTTACACCCCTCCCATCTGGCTAGGTTTCCCCAGCCACTCTGGGCGGCTTCCAACAAAACACTAAAATACAATAACCTATTAAACATTAAAAGCTTCCCTAAATAGGGCTGCCTTCAGATGTCTTCTGAAAGTTTGGTAGTTATTTTTCTCTTTGACATCTGGTGGGAGTGCGTTCCACAGGGTGGGTGCCACTACTGAGAAGGCCCTCTGCCTGGTTCCCTGTAACTTGGCTTCTCGCAGCGAGGGAACCGCCAGAAGACCCTCGGTGTTGGACCTCAGTGTCAGGGTAGAACAATGGGGGTGGAGAACCTTTATTGGAGACTTTGATCTGTTCATGAGCTACCATGGCCAGGACTCGTGCTGGGGTGATGCTGTCTTCTGCTAGTGGGAAAGCACTTTTAAGGCCCTCTTTGTCAGGGCAGAGAGAAGAAAACCCTCGTCAACTTAAAGGAAAGCCCCACATTCCCTTTTCATGGACCCTGCTCCTTCTGAACCATCCAAATTGCAGCCCATTTCCGGACAACCTAACAGACGTGAGAGTGGATGGTCATAACGCCAAGCCAGGATGCTTCATCAACTGAAGTGGGATGTCAAGGGAAATCCTTGGGGCAGCAAGTAGGGTTTGGACATGCAATGCATTTGGTTCCTGGTATACTAGTCATCTAGTGATCACCAGCTCCCATGCAACTGGAGGTTGAGGAAATTGGTAGCCAGCAAGAGTTGATCTCTTGTTGCTTGGAGCCAGTCTTTATAGGAAGTATCATCTGACCTGCTTTGTCCTTTCAGTAGTGTTGGGTTGTGTATAGATGCTAGGCTGGGATATATTTATTAGATACAGTAGTACCTTGGTTCCCGAACGGTTTGGCTCCCGAAAAAAATGGCTCCTGAATGCCGCAAACCCAGAAGTACCGTAAGTGTTCTGGTTTGTTAACGTTTTTTGGAAGCCAAACGGCCATTTCAGCTGTCGGCATTGTTTCTGGGGCCAATCAGCCAATCAGAAGCCACACATTGGTTTGCGAATGTTTTGGAATTTGAGCAGACTTCCAGAACAGATTCAAATCAAATCATATCAAATCAAATCAAATCTTTAATACGGTCAGTGACCAGAAAGCAATTTATAAAAAATATGACATTAAAAGTAGTATTGTGCTACAAATAACAGTAAAAATATGGCCAATTCACAGAATTGGTGCTTATATTTATGACCAGGTTTCGACTTTTAAGGTTTTAAAATTCAATTCAGGTGTCACTACTGTTTATTATCATTTCTTCACTGTTTGCAATTTGAACTCCGTTGTTGACATCATTGCTCGTCTTATTCTTGTTGCAATGTAACAGAACTTTGCCACGGACCTGTTAATTTCGGGCTCTTTGTCAGCTAAGGGGTGTCTGATATAGGTGTTGTCTGTACTACGAGGTATTTTCCTCAGAATCGGTTTGATCAGCTCTTTTCTTGAGTCTCGATAAAATGGGCAGTATAAGATGGCATGCCCAATGGTTTCGATTTCGTTGCTGTTCGGGAACCAAGATACCACAGATTGAGTTCGGGAACTAAGATACCACTGTATTATCTTTCCTTCCTTCCTTCCTCACATTTGTGAGTTCAGCAGAGTGCTGTCCCTTTGCAGCTTAAAAGGAAGCTTAGGTATGCTGGTTTTAGTTTTGGTTTAGTAATCCAGGATGCTTTAAGGAAGACTGGATTCTCCTGGTATTCCTCCCTTTTCTTCCCCTTAAAACGATAACCACACAAAGAGTCTTGTAAAAGGTAAAAATAACATTTACTCACTCGGAGAATCTGTTGCGGAATAACAGATACAGCAGCCATAGGAGCCAATACAAGGGGACCATGGGTGCTTGGGCACCCACAATAATATAATTATGGGGGGTGGGCACCCACAAAGTCAATGAGAAAAGCCAGCAGGTGGCAGTGGCGCTGCCTCCAAAAGAGAAGATGTTCAGCTCCGCCCTCCGCAGCCAGCCAGCGAGGCACACTTTTTTAAAAAATGATTTATTTGGTTTTTCAGATTAAAATTTTACAGTCACATATCCAACATACAACATAGAAACAAGATTCCCTCTTCCCTCCTCCCCTTTGTGGGTCCTATTGTTAATCATTTCCTCCTGTATCTTTTATAATAATCCAAATCTTTTACCTCTCCATTGTGTCCACAATTCACATTAAACTACAAGTGTAATTCCAATCCTACTAATGATTTCAACTGCTTACAATGGTTTTTAAGATAAATTATAAATTTCCTCTGTTCCTTGTTAAAATTTTGGTCTTCCTGATTTCTGATTCTTCTGGCCATTTTAGCCATTTCAGCATAATCCATCAACTTGATCTGCCGTTCCTCTCTAGTAGGGGCTTATCTTCTTTCCATCCCTGGCCAATAACATCCGCACAACCATGGTCGCTTACATAAATAGTCTTTTCTACTCTCTTGGGATCTTGGGCACCTAGAATTCCTAAAAGGAAGGCTGGGGGGCGGGGTTAGAAAAGGTTATTTTAAACATTTTTTTCACCTCATTATATATCATTTCCCAAAATTCTTTTACTACCTTACACTTCCACCACATATGATTGAAGGTGGCGAGGCACCCTTTCTGGGCAGGGGGGACTCGGACACGGAGACAGAGTCTCTCTGCCTCTGAGTCTGAGCCCCTCCCCACAGAAAAGAGTGTCTCTCTGTCTGTGGGGGACAGAGCTGAACTGTTGCAGCCACAGTGAGAGAGGCAGTTCAGCTCTGTCCTCCACAGCCAGCCAGCAACGCACCCTTTTTTTTTTGGGGGGGGGATAAGACAGAAGCAGAGTATCTCTGCCTCCAAGCCCACGCCCCTCCCCACGAAAAAGGGTGTGCCGTACATCCACATTGCAGCAGGGGGCGCCCACAATCCTGGGGCGAGATGGCACTCCTGTCGGCAGCTTTGTTCAGGAAAACTCTGCGAGCTTCAGCTCCTATTATGTGCCTATCTAGCAAACATGCACTGTTGATTTGGCTGCACTGTAAATATCCCTCAAGTAGCATAAGGAGGCATTGCATGACCAGGCGGAGAAAGCCCTAGCCCCCTCACTGACAACCTTTTAGTGTATAGCTAGTGTGGCTATCAGGGACGTGGGTGGCCCTGTGGGTTAAAGCCTCAGCACCTAGGGCTTGCCGATCGAAAGGTCGGCGGTTCGAATCCCCGCGGCGGGGTGCGCTCCCGTTGTTCGGTCCCAGCGTCTGCCAACCTAGCAGTTCGAAAGCACTCTCGGGTGCAAGTAGATAAATAGGGACCGCTTACTAGCGGGAAGGTAAACGGCGTTTCCGTGTGTGGCTCTGGCTCGCCAGAGCAGCGATGTCATGCTGGCCACGTGACCCGGAAGTGTCTTCGGACAGCACTGGCTCCCGGCCTCTTTGAGTGAGATGGGCGCACAACCCTAGAGCCTGTCAAGACTGGCCCGTACGGGCAGGGGTACCTTTACCTTTACCTTTTAGTGTGGCTATCACACAGGGTTCCTGGACGTTTCACCATCTATTGATCCCTGTGCCACCACTTTATTTCTCGCTGCCACCACCCAGGCCCTACCAGGGACAATACTGAGTCCAGTCAGGGTTAAATTGAAACATAAACTTTTGTTTATTTATTGCAGTTTAACAGAGCACTCCTGACATATGGTTGTCAAGCCTCTGCTTAAAGACCTCCAAAGAAGGTATCGGTCAATTACATTCATGGGGTGCCTATCCAGACCTATAACTCCTGCTACCTGCTCTCACTCACTAAACCACCTCTCAGATATTTACTTGTCTGCCTAGTCCCTAACTGTTCCTGACTCAGCCTATTTCGTTACACTATCTCAACCTACCCACAACTCTAGCCCAATTCACTCCCACTCCAAACCAACCACCCAACTCCCAACAAACTCCTCAACGAACTCCCCCAGAGCTGATTTTATAGTCCCTCTGACTCCACCCCCCTGGGTCCTAACTGGGCAACCTGTTTAACAATTTCACCTCCAGCACTCTCTCATATGTTAACCGTCACAGCCAGTGACACCCATTATATATAACCCCTTTTAAGAGGGAACCCTGGAATCGCCACCGCAGGGGGGTGAGTCACCACTTCACGCCTCCCCGCCCCCCATATAGGGAAGAAAAGACTAAAGGATTCCACCCAAGGCCAAAACCACCAAAGTTGTGATGAATTGCTGCGGGGAAGACAAAACCTGCCAATGCAGAAAAATTTCTTCCCGGTCCTTCAATCGCAACCAGTCAAAGACCGTAGAAGCGCCCGCTAAACAGGAATAAAAAGTTAACCTGCAAACAAGAAAACATTACACAAAGGGAGGGTAGGGAGGGTGAATTTCCAGAGCCGACTCCCTGGCTATTGTCGGCTCCACCCCCTATTTATAAATGGGGCTGGCCCCACCTCCCAGCAAGAAATTTGATTACTGAGGCTGGTGTGAACCTCCAAAAATTAACCCTGAGAGGCAAGCCAGTCCCTGTTTGCTAGTAAGATCCCTGGGAACTGTAGCACGAAACGCGATCCCGCAAAGGGCACCCACAATGTAAAGTGTGAGTGCTCATTATTGGTTAATGTCCTTCTAGTGCCCTGCTTTAGCCGGAGCAAGATTGTCCCTGTCTGAGACCCTTCAGATATCCAATTCCAGACATCCTGAAAGATAATACATCTATAATTTCCTCATTTGGAGTGTTCCAAGGGCAAACCTTTGGGGAATCTGCCAATATGATATACTATCTTATTTGTATAATCAGCACCTGGGTTTTTTCTCCCTCTTTGACACAACTCCAAATAGAAGACACTTACACGGTTTGAACATATTTACTACATATATAATCTCCTTTTCAAATACTGCTGCTATTTGAGTTCTTCTGGAGATCCTTGTTTCACTGCAAGAGTGCCGAAGATTAAATATTTTCCTCTGAGCTGTTGATGAAAGTTTGATTTTAATTAAATTCATTTAATAAGCAAAGTAGATCTGAGTCGTGCAGTTTGTTATATCTGGGTTTGCAAAATAAACATGACTTTTAAATTCCATTAAATTATGCCTACAATATGGAGCTGTTACAGAATATGGTTAATTATGCTACCAATTAGACAGATTGACGTAGTAGTTAACAGAATCCTTCTTCTTTTGGGTGATGCATGCTATCTCTGTCCTCAAAGCTAACTCAAAGTACAAAAAAAAAGGATATTAGTAAATAACTTATGCATGAGTTATTGCATTTGTTCACATAGTACCCTTGATACCTTTGTTTTTTCTAGTTCTTCTTTCCCTGAAGTGTTTGTCACTCCTTGGCATCCTCTCCCTTAGTCGTCTTTTGCATTGTTATAAGCCACTCTTGCCCAACCTGGTGCCCCCAGATATTTTAGTGTGCGACTTCCATCACCTGGTTCTCAAATCATCATTAAAGGCAGGGTGTATTTTCATGAGGTTTCTGAAATATATATCTATTCTCAGTGCTCCCTCCCTACCCCAGCCATGTAACCGCTATTATACTTTATTATTATACTTAATTTTGTACTCACATAATCAATATGATCAATCAGTCAGTTTATTAGCCAGCAGTTAATAGATATGATGGGGACGTGGGTGGCGCTGTGGGTTAAACCACAGAGCCTAGGACTTGACGATCAGAAGGTCGGCGGTTCGAATCCCCGCAATAGGGTGAGCTCCCGTTGCTCAGTCCCTGCTCCTGCCAACCTAGTAGTTCGAAAGCACATCAAAGTGCAAGTAGATAAATAGGTACCGCTCTGGCGGGAAGGTAAACGGCATTTCTAAGCGCTGCTCTGGTTCGGCAGAAGCGGCTTAGTCCTGCTGGCCACATGACCCAGAAGCTGGACGCCGGCTCCCTTGGCCAGTAAAGCGAGATGAGCGCCGCAACCCCAGAGTCGGCCACGACTGGACCTAACGGTCAAGGGTTCCTTTACCTTTAATAGATATGATGAGTGTTAACCCCTTCACTGCTGGGGAGTAGAGCTGCACTCTGGCACTCGTCATGGTGCTCCGTGCGCCAGAAGTGGTTTAGTCCTGCTGGCCACATGACATGGAAAGCTGTCTGCGGACAAACACCGGCTCTCTCAGCCTGAAAGCAAGATGAGTGCCGCAACCCCATAGTCGCCTTTGACTTGACTTAACCATGTAGGCCTCCTTTACCTTACCTTGTGGGCTTTCCAGAGGCCTCTATTGGTCACTGTGAGAACAGGATGCTGGAGAAGATGTGCCATTGGCCCAATACAGCAGGGCTCATCTTATGTTCTTCAATGCCCTGCAAACAAATCAGAATGTATGTTCATTAAATAGCCAACATTGCCAAATCTCCCAGCAAACAAATCAGGATTAATGGAAGCGCCCTGTATCTCACAACCACATCCATGCAAAATTAAGTTAACAAGGAAAAGAAATAAGTCTGAGCACTGCAAATTTGTTTTAATATTCCTCGAGTTGAAGGATCTCTAGATCTGCAGATAACTCATTGGCATCCATTTACTGCTGTTGAGTATTTGCCTGTTTCTATTTTTAATTAAACCAACCAGGGAAAATTTTAGCTTGAAAACTAATTATTTTTCTGGAAAGTGAGGATAGAGCCCATGAGGTTTCCTGGCTGCATCCTGACGACATGTAGCTCTTCTGTTAATCAAAAATCTTGTCTGATCAATGTGTAACATGACTTTTTTTTTTTCCTTATTAATTAAATTGTGCTTTTTTGAATTGGAAATAGTCTTGTTATGCAGCTAATATTGCTTACCAATTCTATGATGGCTCCCATGCATAATTGATTCACCATTGGATACATTAAAAATAAATTAGAAGCATTATATTAATCTTCATCAAAATTCAAGCAAAAAGCCAAGGAAAGTCATAGGAGAATGCCATATGAAGATTCGGCCAGCTGGCAAAGTTAGCATTCATACAGATCAGTTCCAATTGATCCACATTACCAAGTCTACATGGTACAGAACACACTCAAATTTAAAAATACGCTGGGAATGCCAGGCCAAGATAGGATTTCAGGTCAAGCGTGCTACAAAAAAGATCAGTAAACTAATATGTGCTCTGGTGACCCAAGTTTTTTCCTAAAACACACACATACACACAAATATGGGTCAAGCTAATATGCAGTAAATGCTTTTGAATTATGGTCTGGAGGAGACTCTTGAGAGTCCCATGGACTGCAAGAAGATCAAACCTCTCCATTCTTAAGGAAATCAGCCCTGAGTGCTCACTGGAAGGACAGATCCTGAAGCTGAGGCTCCAATACTTTGGCCATCTCATGAGAAGAGAAGACTCCCTGGAAAAGACCCTGTTGTTGGGAAAGATGGAGGGCACAAGGAGAAGGGGATGACAGAGGACGAGATGGTTGGACAGTATTCTCGAAGCTACAAACATGAGTTTGACCAAACTGCAGGAGGCAGTGGAAGACAGGAGTGCCTGGCGTGCTCTGGTCCATGGGGTCATGAAGAGTTGGACACAACTAAACAACTAAAGAACAACAACAATATGGCACTTCAGCAATTATTTTGTAAATTCCAACTTTTAGGCAAGAGATGGCTAACCTGTAGCCCTCCAGATGTTAGAATAATAGAATTGTAAAGTTGGGAGGAACCATGAAAGCCCCTGCAATTCAGCAATCTATTTGCACAATGTGGGGCTCAAGCCCACAATCCTGAGATTAAAAGTCTCATGCTCCACCGACTGGACAATAGTGAAGGCTCCAATTTCCATCATTGCCATCCAGCATGACCAATGGTCAGGGATGATGGAAGATGGAGTCCCACGACATCTGGAGACCACAGGTTAGCCACCCCTGCTTTAGGTCATATGCATGCTACTTTGTAACATTGTCTATGATGAGTGAAATGATGCTGTCCTTCCTCACTATTTCTATCACAACTGTGCAGAACTGTTGCCTTTGATAAACTGTACTTTGAGTTGTACTCTGAAAGTTGTACTGAGAATACTCAGTTGCCATTTCTGTAAGAGCTTCCATCTCCTCTTGAGACCAATCTGCTTGGTGTTAGTTTTAGACTAGACCATAAGCATGACTTCTATCTTCTGCAGATAAACAATAGTTAATACAACCAACTCCCAGAAATCTTATATGTGAACTTCAGGATACTACTAGTGATAGTCAGTAGCATGTGTGAAAGATTGGTTCTACAATGAAGTAGATTATATTTCAACACTTCCTTTTGAAGAGATGTTGCAGTACTTCTTAAAGGAAAGGAAATTCTCCCAGTGTAAGGAACATACTCTCCTTAAGAAGGACTGTTGTGCACTCTTCAACTTGGTTAGCAAGGAAAACCAAATCACAACATTATTTGCATCTAAATTTTATCTCTCAGTAAGAAGAAAGGGCAGAGATTGTATGAACATCCATTTCTCCCAGCCCCTTTTCCTCCTAACAATGTCTTCTCCTTAAGATGCAATGGCAGCATTGGGAAACAGCAAAGTTTGGCAGTCCTTCTGCTTCCACTGTGGAGTCCATGGTAATAGTGCCCTGAAGACTGACTGGTCCAGAATCTGCTGGTGATGCCTGAAATTATGCTCACAAGGTATTTGATCACAAAGAGAGTTAAGTCAGTGACCTTTGGGGCAAACGTGCTGCGGCAAGTGTCCAGGGAGGCCTGTTTATAGAAGTGACACCTTCACAACGTTGCCAAGCACTAAATATAGAAGACCCCAATACTCACCACAAATTTCACCAGCTTCTCAGTCTTAGTGCCATCATGCTTCATGATGGTCTAGTATGAGAAAGAGGGGCAGAAATGGTTTTGAAACCCTCACTCCTAAACTTTAGGATATGGGGTTTACCTTATTATACCCTCAATAAAATAAGGCTGCAGTACTATGCACAATTACCTGGGAGTAGAAAAAGGTAAAGGTAAAGGACCCCTGGACAGTTAAGTCCAGTCAAAGGCGACTATGGGGTTGTGGCATTCATTTCACTTTCAGGCCGAGGAAGCCGGCGTTTGTCTGCAGACAGCTTTCTGTGTTGTGTGGCCAGCAGGACTAAACCGCTTCTGACGCAATGGAACACCATGACGGAAACCAGACCGCAAGGAAACACCATTTACAGTGGTACCTATTTATCTACTTGCACTGGCGTGCTTTCAAACTGCTAAGTTGGTAGGAGCTGGGACAGAGAAACAGGAATCACAGGGATTTGAACCGCTTACCTTCCGATCGGCAAGTCCAATAGGCTCAGTGGTTTAGACCACAGCACCACCCAGTCCCCTACCTGGGAGTAAGGGATGCTGGGTATCTAACAAGATGCTGAGAAACTAGATTTGGCTTAATCATTTTAAACAGGACAATCAGGACTTTTGCCAACACTTTGAAACAGAAGGAAACCTTGTAGCAACCAAATCTATCAATCAGATGGCAGCACAGGGTGCATTTTTAAACTACAGCAAAACACCAATAACACTATCCATCAAAAGTTTCTTTTAATTTATTCAGCAGTAAGCCATGGCTAATAAAAACCGAATTATTTTTTAATATCCTACATCTTTGAGATGTGCCTAGAGCTTTGCCTGAGATACTTGCCTGACAATATAAAGTTCATGGTTTATTCAACCACAGCAGCTGTTGTAAACCCGAGGTTGTCATTTATTTTTCGGCTTCTGAAAAAGATTTATCATCTGATTTCAAATGCAGCATACATTTAGCCCTCAGATCTAGCGCTAAGCTAACCATGTTGACGTTTTATTAGGCATCAACAAGAGGAGAAAAGTGGCTGGTTGCCTATAAAGCAGCAAACTATAAATACGAGGATTCTTCAAACTTTATAACCCCTTTCATAACTATTTTAATTACAGGAACAGTTAATTTCTCCCCTCTTCCTAACTTTGTGGAGCATATGGGGCTGGGCAGACTGATTGGTTTGTCTGGCCCAGTGGTGCCTAGTCTGGCTAGCAAGAGGCTTTGAGTTTTGGGATTTCCCAGCCTTGCTGCCCAGGGCCCAGCTGGGTGAGGATACTCAAGCCAAGCCTAAGAGCTTCTGTGTGCAGGATGCACATTTTAACATTGAGTTTAACAGTCCCTCAAAGAACCTTATAGTGGGGTAAGAGAGCTGAAAATAATTCCAATACAGTGGTGCCTCGCAAGACGAAAAGAATCCGTTCCGCGAGTCTCTTCGTCTTGCGGTTTTTTTCGTCTTGCGAAGCAAGCCCATTAGCGCTATTAGCGATTTAGCGGCTATTAGCGGCTATTAAAGGTTTAAGGGATTAGCGGATTAGCTGCTAAAAGGCTATTAGCGGCTTAGCGGGCTTAGCGGATCAGCTGATAAGCGGCTTAGCGATCAGCTGTTAAGCGGCTTAGTGGCTTGGGGAAAAGGGGGGGGGGACCCGCAGGAATTCGCAATACATTTTCGTCTTGCAAAGCAAGCCCATAGCAAATTTGTTTTGCGAAGCACCTCCAAAACGGAAAACCCTTTCATCTAGCGGGTTTTCCATCTTGTGAGGCATTCGTCTTGCGGGGCACCACTGTATATTTCACATCTGGCAACCAATACATCCCTTGGGTTTCGAATAGTACTTAGCTAAAAAGGACCCCTGACCATTAGGTCCAGTTGCGGATGACTCTGGGGTTGCAGCACTCATCTCACTTTACTGGCCGAGGGAGCCGGCGCACAGCTTCAGGGTCATGTGGCCAGTGTGACTAAGCCGCTTCTGGCGAACCAGAGCAGTGCCGTTTACCTTCCCACCAGAGCGGTACCTATTTTTGTACTTGCACTGCATGCTTTTGAACTGCTAGGTTGACAGGAGCAGGGACTGAGCAACGGGAGCTCACCCCGTTGTGGGGATTCAAACTGCCGACCTTCTGATCGGCAAGCCCTAGGCTCTGTGGTTTAACCCACAGCACCACCCACGTCCCTTATAGTACTTGGGTAGACGAGTCTAAAAAGCCCAGGATACAAATTTCCATGGCCTTCCAGTGGCTATGGTAGCTCATTTACCAGAGGTATGTATTTGGTGTTAACTCTGGAAATGTATGCTTGATTCTAACTAAACTAAGCCTCCTGGTGAATATTTTGCTCTAGGAGGCTTAGTTTGATCAGAATTGAGAATACACTTCCAGAGTTAATGCTAAATCAATAGGGCTGCCATACATCCAGAATTTGCCATCCATACCCTGGATTCGGCCAACGGAAACAGCGTCCGGATGAAAATCGCTCACATGTCTGGGAAAATCCAGGCGCATTCTGTTGGAAGTCTAGATTTTGGCGAATTTCCTTAAAAGTAGCTCAACAACTTTTGTGTCCGGATTTTCACTTTTTGAAATATGGCAACCCTACATTACTTCCAGTAAATTGGGCTGTCCCCTGAGCCCACTAGATTTCATCGCAAGGGATCATTGCCTTAGGAGAGCGAGAAAAATTCTCAGGGACGATTCACACCCCGGGCAGCACCTCTTTAATCTTCTACCCTCGGGCAGGAGATATAGAAGTATAGTCAGTCGTACCAACAGTCTAAAAAACAGTTTCTATCCGTGGGCTATTAGACTGCTGAAATGAAAATAATATAGTGCAACTGATTTTCAGGGTTGGTGTGTTGTGCGACAAGCACACAGAGTGCAATGAGATTGAGTGTTTGCAGCGGGGGGGGGGGGGGCTTAGTTAATTTCATTGGACACTAGAAGTACATTGACAATAAAGGTATTATTATTAAATGAGCCACCATAGCTGCTAGGGGTTTGTGAGCCTAGCATAAGCCTTTTCTTTGGACAAAGAAGAACTTACTCATGAAAGGTCAGTGAAAGAAAATCAAATTTTTGATCTCCTTATCACAAACATAAGAACTTCTCCACAGAAGCAAAAAGATTATTGTTTTGCCTATGTTGATCTGCCTAGAAGAGAGGATTGACAACAAAAGCTGATAGCACAAAAAATTATGCTAACAAAACCAGTCGCTCATCAGGAGATGGAGTAACCAAATTCATGGAGTATCCTGGTCTACCTTCACTGCCAAAGGCTGGGTGTCTCTGCATCCCAGCTGCTAGAATCAAAAGTAGTAACCTTTAGGTTGGATTATTGCAATGCGTTATACATGGAGATACCTCAGAAGATGGTTCTAAAACTTCAACTGGGGCAGAACTTGGCAGCCAGGTTGCTCACTGGGGCAAGACAGTTTGAGCATATTACTCCAATCCTGGTCCGACGGCAATGGTTACCAATTAGTTTCTGGGCCCAATTAAAAGTGCTGGTTTGAACCTATAAAGCCCTCAATGGCTTAGGACCACAATACCTCAGGACCACCTCTTTCTTATGAACCTACCTGGACCCTGAGATCCAGGACCCTCTTACTTATGAACCTACCTGGACTCTGAGCTCATACCCCTTCCAATCTGCACCTCATCCCGAGGGATGAGGGTAGGGTGAACAAGGATTACTCACCTCCGTCACTGGTGCTGTGCAATGCCAAGTCTATAGGCAAGAAAACCGCCACCCTGCGAGATTTCTTTATCTCACAGGGGGTCGACCTGGCTTGTGTGACGGAGACCTAGGTGCGCAAAGGGGCAACAGTTACCTTACGAGAGATGGCGCCCCCGGGTTTCTCCATCCTCCACCAGTTGCGGACTGTGGGCCGGGGGGGGAGGGGTGGCATTATTAATCCGGGAAGATTGTCCTTTCAGGGCTCTACCATCGCCATCGATCCCCGGCATTGAATGTGTTGGCCTAGTGTGGGGCTCCGAGGAGAGCTTGGCTGTCTGGCTGGTGTACCGGCCACCTAGCGCACCAGCAGCCACCCTGTCAGGCCTATTGGAGGCTGTGGCTGGCTGGGCCTTGGAGTTCCCTAACCTATTGGTATTGGGGGACTTCAACATCCATGCTGATGCCACTCCCTCCTCACAGGCTCTGGACCTGGTGTCTTCCATGGTGACACTAGGGCTTTCCCAGTTTGTTTTGGGCCCCACACATCAAGCAGGCCACACACTGGATTTGATCTTTGGTGTAGGTATAGATGTGATCATGTCTCCTTCAATGAAGGTGCCATGGTCTGATCACTACGCTCTGAAAGCCAGGATTGACTTTCCACCCCCACCCTGCTTAGGTGGCGAGCCGATTTGGGCTCGCCCGCAGAGGCTGATGGACCCTCCCTTTTTTGTATTCTAATTCAAATTAACTGGTTCAGCAAATCCTTTCCCTCTTTCTCAGTTTTTTTTATCTATAATTTATCTTAACACAGTCTTACTTTAAATTTTCCACTTTAGCCCATTAACAATCAGTTTTTGCATAATCCTTAATAACATTTCTGCTAAAACCATATAACTTCATTCCAGTATTCTTCTAACATTCATTAATTTTGCAATATTTCTGTAAATATACTTTAAATTTTTTCCAATCTTCTTCCATCGACTCTTCTCCCTGGTCTCGGATTCTGCCGGTCATTTCCGCCATTTCCATGTAGTCCATCAGCTTCATCTGCCACTTTCTGCAGTGGCTCCCTGTTTATGGAATGCTCTCCCCAGGGAGGTTTGCCTGGCGCCTTCATTATATATATTTTTAGGCACCAGGTGAAAACTTTCCTCTTTAACCAGGCCTTTGGCTAATAGATATTCTACGGCCTTTTAAATGCTTTTGTGGGAGTGGGGGCTATTGTTTTGTTTCAGTTTTGGTCTAAGTATTTATTTGTGCTTTTACCTTGTATTTTTATCTTGTGATCTTTGGGTGAAGGGTGGTATAGAAATTAAATTAATAAATTAATAAAAATAAAAGTGAGGAGAGTGCTGTGGTGCCTTGGTTCTCACACGCCTTGGTACTCAAATGCCTTGGTTCCCAAACACCAAAAACCCAGAAGTAAGTGTTCCGGTTTTCAAACGTTTTTCAGAAGGCAAACATCCGATATGGCTGTCAGCTATTATTTCCAGGGCACCTTTACCAATGAGAAGCTGCGCCTTGGTTTTCGAACATTTTGGAAGTCAAACGGACTTCCAGAATGGATTAAGTTTGGCGCTTTTGTTTTTGCTATTTATTTTGTGTTTTTGTTTTTGAAGCTTTTTCTGTTAATTTGTTTTTGTGACTGTGTGGAACCCAGTTCAGCTATTGATTGATTGATTGATTGATTGATTGATTGACTGTGGAAATGGATAAAAGCCCCCCCATACAAACAATGACTATCATCAGTGCAGGTAAGAAAAATTAATTTTAATTTTTATCATCTACGATACTGTCTTATTTATTTTATAGTAAAGTACATTGATTATTGCTTTCATTTTATGGATCAGTGGTCTTGTTAGATAGTAAAACTCATGTTAAATTGCTGTTTTAGGGGTTGTTTTTCAAAGTCAGGAATGGATTAATCCATTTTGCATTACTTTCTATGGGAAAGCACGCCTTGGTTTTGGAATGCTTTGGTTTTGGAACGGACTTCTGGAATGGATTAAGTTTGATAACCAAGGTACCACTTAACTTGTAAGCTTTCCATAGATATCTGGTTTGCCACTGCAAGAACAGGATGTTGGACTCCGAAAGCCACATTCAGCAGAGCTACTGTTATGTTCTTATCCTTTTATATATGTAATAATTTTAATGGTTTTTCGAGATATTTTCCATCAAAGCATCCATCTTGCATACAAAATATAAAATCATTTGCCTGTTTCAGCCTAAGACTTCCCTCCTCCTTGTCTAATGGTTTCCCACATTAATCTCTAATATGCATTTTATTCTTAGTAACATTACTGTTAAATCATAATCTTAAACAAACTATAAATTATCTTTAGCAATAAATGATAAATTAAACCTACAAAACTTCTTGTAACCCGATTAGCGATGTCAATTGTTTACAGTTGTCTTTCAAATACAACATAAATTTATTCCAGTCTTTCAAGAAATTCTGGTCCTGCTGCTTCTGAATTTTCCCAGTCAATTTCGCCAATTCAGCGTAATCCATTAATTTCAACTGCCACTGTCCTTTTTTAAAGAGAAAAAAGAGAAAAAGACTACTTCAAAATTTACATAACTAAAGAGACTGGTGAATGATCAAATCTGTCTCTGCAAGGATTTAAGGTCTAACAATTAGCTCTGGCTATCAATGTGTCATCTTTTTCTGCTTTTTCCCAGACTAATTCCATTCTTTGCTCGTTTTGAATTCATGCACTGCTGGACCAAATGTTTAGAAGAGTAAAATATTCTGAAATATTAGGCGCCATTAGCTAAAGTGGTACCTCAGGTTAAGAACAGCTTCAGGTTAAGAACAGACCTCAGGAAGTTCTTAACTCTTAACCCAAGGTACATACACACACACACACACACACACACACACACACACACACAGTGGTACCTCGGGTTAAGAACTTAATTCATTCTGGAGGTCTGTTCTTAACCTGAAGCTGTTCTTAACCTGAGGTACCACTTTAGCTAATGGGGCCTCCTGCTGCAGCCGCACCACGGCCGCACGATTTCTGTTCTCATCCTGAAGCAAAGTTCTTAACCCGAGGTACTATTTCTGGGTTAGCGGAGTCTGTAACCTGAAGCATCTGTAACCTGAAGCGTCTGTAACCCAAGGTACCACTGTATATAATGTCACAGAGTTGGAAGAGACCCCGAGCCCCATCTAATCAAATCCTCTGCAATGCAGGAATCACAGCTAAAGCATCCATGACAGATAAAGCAACCATCTCCGTTCTGTTGACATTAAACAACTGGTTTCCCTGGCTTCATTTCCTAAACCATAGGTATTGGAAGGTGAGGAGAGAAATCAGCTGACATCTATGCCATCAAGTCTCCAGCATGAGATTGTGTGAAACTTCGGTTCTTACTCTCCCCCCTGCCGTTATCCTACTATATAAGGAACCACAATCTATAGATCTGAGTGCGCCACTTCTATTCTTTCAAATGGGATGGCTGCCTAGAGCGGCTGTGGACAGAAGGGATTGCTGTGAACCTTTATATCAAGCTGTGAAAACAAACGGAAAACATAATACAGAAAATCACATTCTGGTCCGTGTCTTGACTTGACTAGTTCCATGTTTCGTTGGGGAATCCTGTGCTGCTGTGATGCATTACTGTGCTCCTGCATTACTCTCGAGGCTGCCGATTCCAGAACTGCCTGATATCAGACGTTGGAGCCCAGCTTACAGCAAAGAGGGAGATCTGCAGCCTCAGTTCTAAGCAAGTTTACTTAAGAAGTGCAAGCCTGCTAATTTCAACAGCACTTCCAGTAAAAGCATGAGGATAAATGCAATTTTAATTTCTTGTCCCTAAATCCAGTGCTGTGGCCTAGCCGTGATGAAAGCAAAGTTACAAAGAGGTGTGTTTTGTCTGTGTGTGTGTCATTATTTATATTACTTATACTTGCAAAATTTTGAACATAATAGATCTAGCGGCTTGTTTTTAGCAAACTTTATTTTAATTATCTTTCACAGGAGGCAAAGACATGCGAATAACTTCTCCTGATTTAGTAGCTCAGCTTCAGAAGGCTATTTTAGGCAAGCTATTCAAGAGTTGCATGTCGATGTCCCCAGGGCCACCCCAATAACTCACATATCACACAGAATTTTTGTTTAAGGTTTTTGGCATAATTTTGGCCACAACTTTATTAAAATACAAAAATGTGAGTGGTTGCTTAGGCATTGGTTGCGACTATCTGTCCCCCCCCCCCATAGGGGACAGACTGACATTCCACACGATGCGAAAGTCAGAAAAGAGGAATACATTTTGGGGGTAGCGACGGAGCAGGGAACCTGCCCTCAGCCCTCCCCAAATGCAACCAGGAGCTCATTGCTATGGCCCGAGCCCCCTTGACAGAGTGGACGAACAATAGTTAGCCCCTGATTCCTTTAACGGAATCCCTTGCAGCAGCAGTATTAGAGGGGCAGGCACAGCCAATCCATGCCCCTCAACCAACCAAACCATAAACCAACGCCTAACCGCAACCTTACAAGTTGTGACGATTTGCTACACAGTAGGCAAAAACCAAATGGCCCCAGCCAATCAGCCAGATGGACAAAATTCCTACCGGGCCCCTGCCCCAAGAGCAGACAACCCCATGACAGGCATAGCAAGGTCAAAGCGAACAACCCTAATTCTAGGGAGGGGGGGATGGGCAATCCGATGCACAGGCGAAAAGAGGAAGCCCTAGCCTTGTGCAAGGAGTTTTAGCATTTCTGGCTGTCAATCAACAAATGGCAACATTAACTTCGTCCCAACAACAAGGGGAAGCCCCAATCGCATCAGTGGCCAACGATCAATTAGCCCGCCCCCAACTTTGGAGTGTCCTGGTGGCCCCCACCGCAACACAGGCTCTCCATGAAGGAGAACACACTTAATAGAACTATGGTTACTGCATCAAAGCAACAGATATGCATTCAGAGACAGAATAGAAGATCAGTCATCCCCATTCATAGAAAATAATCTCATTTTTAATATACTGTCCGATCCTGAATCTATTGCATGTCTGGAAGACCCATCTGTGAATCTACTTTTTTATCATTTTCCTGCAGCATTCCATTAGTGTTGCATGTGCGAAACAGCTATTTCATGTACACAGTGGCATACAAAAAAGGTATTTGGACAGTCCAGACAAATATATTCTATTGTTCTTACAGCTCCCAGCTTTTTAGCTGGTCCTTATTCCTGTGGCTATGATGTGTGGAGGTGTTTATCTTCCTGCCATCATTATTATCACCTGCTGATCATCTTTAGCTTGAGCTCCCATTTAAGGCATAAGGACAGGCCAGAACATTTTCTTTTCCTGGTCAGCTGGAAACTCACATTAATCACTGGAACTGTGAACATATTTGAGGGCCAAGCTTTGGTGATCGTTGCCACAAATTAAATCCTGGAAGCTTGTCCAAGCAAGAAAACACCAACATTCTGGGCTGCATCAATAGGAGTATAGCATCTAGATCAAGGGAAGTAATAGTGCCACTGTATTCTGCTCTGGTCAGACCTCACCTGGAGTACTGTGTCCAGTTCAGGACACTGACAAACTGGAACGTGTCCAGAGGAGGGCAACCAAAATGGTCAAAGGCCTGGAAACGATGCCTTATGAGGAACGGCTAAGGGAGCTGGCCATGTTTAGCCTGGAGAAGAGGAGGTTAAGGGGTAATATGATAGCCATGTTCAAATATATAAAAGGATGTCACATAGAGGAGGGAGAAAGGTTGTTTTCTGCTGCTCCAGAGAAGCGGACACGGAGCAATGGATCCAAACTCCAAGAAAGAAGATTCCACCTAAACATTAGGAAGAACTTCCTGACAGTAAGAGCTGTTTGACAGTGGAATTTGCTGCCAAGGAGTGTGGTGGAGTCTCCTTCTTTGGAGTCTTTAAGCAGAGGCTTGACAACCATATGTCAGGAGTGCTCTGGTGGTGTTCCTGCTTGGCAGGGGGTTGGACTCGATGGCCCTTGTGGTCTCTTCCAACTCTATGATTCTATGATTCTATGATTCTATGACTCTACCACAAACACCTGCAGTTTTATGAAGAAATCAGAGGGGCTTGAGATGGATAATGGGTCGTGAATTGTACTGCAGCTATTAAACAGAATCTTGATTCTGCCTCTGCTTACACTGATATCACTTAATCAAATTAAAACACAATTGTATTCATTTTGTCTGTGTGCCTGTCCAGAAAATTGCTAAATGTTGAAATACCAGGAGGATGAACTCTTTTGTTCAGCTAGCCAACAAAAACCAAACAGGCATTCTTTTGCAAAGTGAGTTCTCCTGGTGGTTCGCTTTAGAAGCAATTAGACAGCATAAATAATTAGAACTTCTGGTTGTGTAAATAATTGAGGATTGTCTAAAAAGAACATTTTATGCTCATTATCCTTAATTCAAGCTAAGCATTATTATACAAAATAAGAGGGTAAGAGTCTGTCTTGAGGACTGGGGAACACTTTCTTGATAATATACTGGTTATAAACCCAGGGAGGGAGAGGGGGGAGAGAGAGAGAGACTGAGCAAGATACATTACTGTTACTGAAATGAATGGATGATTAATTAGGGCACTCACTGATGAGAAGATATGGAGCAGTCTTTAGAGATTCACCATTCTAATGTCAACCTTTAAAAAAAAAATCCTAGATGATAATCACATCTGTAATGAAATCAGTTTATGGTAGTTTCAAATTTGGATTCCACAGACAAATGGAAGACATTAATAAGAGGAAGACAGGGAATTTGTGTATCCCAAACAACTCATTCACCTACAACGCTGATCACATTTATTATAAACCACTCTTCTTGCCACAAGAGTCCAGGGCAGCTAATAATAAATAATACGGTTCTGAATCATAGTCTCCAATTGCCACGAAAATGCCAAGACCTTCATGAGCCATGGTGGCTTCTCACTTTGTCATGCAGGGTCCCAGATTCCCAATGCAAGTCTTTCCTTCTCCTCCTCCCCACTCAAAAAACTCAAATCTTTCTCCAACTTTTCATTCATTGCTCCTTCCATCTCCTGGTCAGGCAAAGAGAGAAGCAACAACCTACTTGGGGTTCTCATTTTGCAAGCTCTTAGGAGATGCTCGGCAACATCACACACAACGGGGAGCGTCTGCTCTGCATCCAAACCCACCTTCTTTGCATTGCTGTCTCACCTTTTGTTATGTACTGAGTTGAATAGGATCCAAACTGCAGCAGTCTGATTGGTCCTAGACCAATAGGATCCAAAATGCAGCAGTCTGATTGGTCCTAGAACAATGCAGCAGTATGATTGGTTGGCAGGAACCACCCAATCATGCTCCAGATAGAAGTGAATCCACAACCTGATTGGCTTGCAGTAGAATTCCGGAATTAGCTAATCATGATCAGCCCATTGTGTAAATAATGTATATAAAGCAGATACTTTGAGGGGACATTCATTCATTCCTCCTCACCACTATGAGCTGAATAAAGAGCATGAAATCACTTTGCGACTCTGAGTATATTTCACCTTTCATTGCCAGTTTCCTTTGGGAGCTGTCTCTGGGCCGTCGCCACCTGTGTGTGTCACAGGTATTTCTTTATTGGCTCCTGCTTTGAGAGAGATGCAGAGAGATCTAACCCTGCAGTTTGGCTCTCTCTCTCTCTCTGGCTTAAAATGAACCAGAATAGATTCCTAGGGACGTGGGTGGCACTGTGGGTTAAACCACAGAGCCTAGGACTTGCCGCTCAGAAAGCAGGCGGTTCGAATCCCCGCGATGGGGTGAGCTCCCATTGCTCGGTCCCTGCTCCTGCCAACCTAGCAGTTTGAAAGCACGTCAAAGTACAAGTAGATAAATAGGTACTGCTCTGCCAGGAAGGTAAACGGCGTTTCCGTGCGCTGCTCTGGTTCACCAGAAGTGGGTTAGTCATGCTGGCCACATGACCCGGAAGCTGTACACCGGCTCCCTCAGCCAATAAAGCGAGATGAGCTTTGCAACCCCAAAGTCGGCCACGACTGGACCTAATGGTCAGGGGTCCCTTTACCCTTTACCTTTAGATTCCTAGAGAGGTAGAGAATTTAGGGAGATGAGGGAGGGGGGTCCTCTGGAGCAAAAAGGCCTCTCTCCAAAGTACCTACCTGCCTGGCTTCTCCCATGGATGGGGAAAAGACATTGATCTCTCCTTTGAACTGAATCAGTGGTGCCTTCTAAAATCTGATGGTTCTCCCCATTTTGTGCATTGGGTTGGAGTCCCAGGGCAACTGGGGGAGGAGGTCCTGGGGGGGGGTCTGTGCAGCTGATCCATCCAAGATTCACCACAACACTAGGAAGCTGCAGATGCTTACATATTCCTAATTTGCTCAGAAGTTTGAGACGATAAAAAGGAGATGTTTATGTATCCCCAAGGCTCACAAGTTTATATGTCCCTGGATATATACATATCATATCATATCATATCATATCATATCATACACCTGCACAATCACAGCAATAATGTTGTTCAAAGTTATCATACTTCCAAAATAAACCTAAATGCATGATGACTTCACATAGTCTCCACACAGACGCGCACACACGCACACACACACATTTAGTTGTATTTATTGATTTGGGGTTTTCTTTTCCCCTCGGGCTTCCCTAAATGCAATGCATAAATTCAAAGATTTCTGTGCTTAAAATACGGCAGTTTCAAGTGTTTCCTCTAATAGCTTTTGTACTTGACCAGGAAGAAATGCTCAGGCAGTGATGCAGAACAGAAGGTCCCTATTTTCATCTGAGGGATGTTGGAGGGTATTTTGAGTGCAAAGTAAAAAGAACAGTACCAAGTGCAGCTGACGAGTGAGTGTTAAACAAGTTGTTTTAGGTTGTTGGTTAGTTGTGGTTTGGTAGGAAGGTATGTTGCTGATATTAAGAGATGTTCTCTGGCTTCCTGCCTGTCTCCAAGCACAATTCAAAGTGTAGGTGCTTGCCTTTTAAAAACCTAAATGAAGCAAAGTACTTGAAGCAATGGTTGCTCCCATAACCAGCCTGCCCATCCAGAGGGCATCTTCAGGTTCTTCTCTCTCTCTCTCTCTCTCTCTCTCTCTCTATTTAGAATATTCATTTAAACAACCTTAAAATATTACTGACTTCCCTTCTTCTCTTTCCATGGTTAATTTTATATAAACTTAACCAGGCTTCCTCAACCTTGGCCCTCCAGATGTTTTGAGACTACAATTCGCATCATCCCTGACCACTGGTCCTGCTATCTAGGGATCGTGGGAGTTGTCGGCCAAAAACGTCTGGAGGGCCAAGGTTGAGGAAGCCTGAACTAAACCATTCAATATTCCATCACACTGAGAGCCAGTGTGGTGTAGTGGTTAAGAGCGGTAGTCACGTAATCTGGGTAACCGGGTTCGCGTCTCCGCTCCTCCACATGCAGCTGCTGGGTGACCTTGGGCCAGTCACAGTCTCTCAGCCCCACTCACCTCACAGAGTGTTTGTTGTGGGGGAGGAAGGGAAAGGAGAATGTTAGCCGCTTTGAGACTCCTTAGGGTAGTGATAAAGTGGGATATCAAATCCAAACTCTTCTTCTTCTTCTTCATTATTACTTCCATTGAAACTTATTTACACTGTTGAATTTATCTTAATACTGCCAAGGTTTTCAAGTGTACAAAGTCCCCCCCATATATTCAATAGACATTTTCCAATCTTCTTTAAATGAATGTTCTTCTTGTGCTCTTATTCTGTGTGTTCAGTCTTCAAGCTGTGCATCAGCTTAAGTTGCCATTCTTCTTTAGTTGGGACCTTGCTCGTTTTCCATTTGGGGGCTAACAAAACATGGGCTGCTGTAGTGGCATACATAAATAACCTTTTTTTGACACCTGGGAATTTCCATCTGAATTATCCCCAACAAAAAGGACTCGGATTTTTGTGTGGGGTATTATTATTATTATTATTATTATTGAAAAGTGCTTTTAAACATTTTTTAATTCATCATAAATTATTTCCCAATACTCTTTTATCCTTTCACAGGTCCACCACATATAAAAGAATGTACCCTCGACCTCGTTGCAGCTCCAGTACTTATCTCATTCAGTCTTATACATCTTAGCAAGCCTACTCGGAGTTAAATTCATCCGTAAATCATTTTCAAGCTCTTCTCTAGGTCACCACCCCATCAAAGGTAAGAGCCTAATAGCAACAAGATGCAGAGCTGCCTTGGTAGTAGCACCCTGTTTATGGAGTTCTATCCCCAGAGAAGGATCCATGTTATTTTCTTTGGGGCACCAGAGCAAAATGCATACATGCATATATAGATACATATTGCAACTGGGTTGCTCACTTGGTTATAGCATGGTGCCAATAATTGTCAGGGACCGTGCTGAGGAGGGCTTCACTGAGGAAGAATGGTGGGAGCCACCCCCTCCCCCTGATCCTGATCCTGAATCTTCCCAGGAGCAGGAGGACAGTATAGATTTGGAACAGTGGTTTGCAGAGGGACATAGTTCAGAAGGCAGAAGCTGGGAAATACTGGATGGGGAATAGCTAGGAGAAAAAACACTGGGAGAGAGAGGGTTAACAGATTCACAGTCTCTGGACAGCATTCACCTCCCCTTCTCCAAAGTCAAGGAGAGCTCAGAAAGTGTCAGAACAGAAAGCACAGAGGGTACAAGCTCAGATTACAAGACGTAGGAGTGACATAGATTAACAGGGACTGAAGGAGGTGAAATCCTTAACTGGGAGCACCGCCATTTCTAGGAGACATGTTCTTTGTTCTCTCACTGTGAAGATTCTAACTGGTAAGGCGTTCCTTTTGTTTGATCCTTTGTTCACTGCCCTGGGGGAGGAAGCTGATTCCCTGAAGCCTCACAATAATGGTTGCTTACCCCTTTCACTAGGTGGGCACCTGGTTGCCATCCCAGGGCAGTAAGAACACAATGCACATGGCCAGGTGGCCATTGAGAGAATTCCCTTTGGCTTCCTGGCTCGAGTGCCTGTCGGCTGCTGCAGTCCAAATTGGCCAATGTATGGCCTTATCTGAGGTGTGTGCCTTGGTGGCTGAAAGGGGCAATGGCTGCATGCCTGCCCGGGCAGCCAGCAAAGCATAAAAGCTGGCAGCGCCTTCCTACCTCAGCGTAATCAAGGTTGCAGATTTGAGCCCATAAGAGACAGCTGCATATTTCTGCATTGCAGGGGTCGGACTGGATGACGCTCATGGTCCCTTCCAACTCTATGATTCTGACATCACGCTATCTGTATGCTACCTATCCATAGCCAAAATAATGATCAGGCTGCCTTGCATCAAGGGGGGGGGGGGACATAATTACAAGCAGAACAAAATTACTCAAAAACAATAAATAAAACTTCAAACTGAACCACTTCCACATAAATCAAAAATCCAGCTCTGCATTATCCTTCTCAAGCTACAGTGACTAGAGCTGTACACAGTATTCCACATGTGGTTGCACTGTTGACTTCTGTAATGGCGTTACGATATTGGTAGGTTTTTGTTTCTGTTTTGTAATCTCTTTCCCAATGATCCCTAACATGGAATTTGTCTTCTTCGCAGCTGAAAGAGGAGTAACAGTGTCCCCCGTGCCCCTCGATAGCCAAAAGCCTTCTGCTAAAAGTACCTCTTTGCACGTATAATAAACAGCAAGAGCTCTGATAAAATGAGGATTTTGCTTCCACCGACTGTCTTGCTTCATGAGGGAATAAGTGGAGAAAATGCCTGAAAGAGAGACCCACTTTAAGGATGATCCATCTTTGAGCCTCATTACCTTGAGCGCCTGCCTTGGCTACTGGAGTCTGTGGGAGAGTAATGTTGCTAAGAGGAGGGGGGGTGTTTCTCTCCCCTTTTAAAACCTGTAAAAGGCTAAACATGTTGCCAGAAGGAGTCTACAGTTCAGCTCCATTACTGTGCCTCCCTCATCAGGGAAGTTTTAAAGTATCCTGATGTTTTCTGGCTGTCCAACTAAATCGCTTCTCTGTTTGATATCCCACAGACTTTACAGTTCCTGCAAAGTACACTTCACAAATAAATCAGGCAGCTAGGTAACCGGATAGCTGTTTTAAACAGCACGTTGTTAAGGTTTCTGTCCTTCGGATCTGTCAGCGCAAATTTGTAATGAATACTTTACCTGCATGGTTTGTCAGATTTAAGCGCAGTCATATTACTCCGTGGGGCAATTCATCAACTCACGCTTCATTCTTTTAGGAACTGGGTATTGGGTTTCCAGAAGAAGGAGAAATCAACGCCCTCCTCTTATAGGCTTCAGGCCACATATATTTAAATTATACAGGCTTGAGGGGGAAAAGGAAACAAGATAAAATTATAAAACTGCTTCAGTGTGATCATCGTCAGCCTAAAACAGAGGTATGTAAACTTGCACATCAATGCTGTATCACAACTGCCATCATTCCTGACCATTGCACCTGCCAACTGAGGCCGATGGGAGTTGAAGTCCAACAACATTCCTGCATTGCAGGATGTTGGACTAGATGACCCTCGTGGTACCTTGAAACTCTACATTTCTCATTTCCTTATATATATATATTATCAGATTTTCTGTTTTACAATTTAAAGTACTCATTTTACATCCTTAAGATACCAATGACTTCCCTTCTTCTCTTTCCATGGTTCATTTTACATATCATAAATCCCTGCATATTTTACAAAAACTATACCATTCAGTATTCCGTTATTGCATCCATCAAAATGTGTTTACGAGTCTGTGACTAGGAAATGCAGCGCAGCACCACTCTGATCTATGGGATTTATGCATTTCCGATTCAGTTTCCCTGCTCTTTCAAATTCCATTCAGCGTGAAGCAAAAGGAAAACTTCGCTGATAAAAATTCCAAAGCAAATGCTGTTGACAGTCACCATATGCAGATTGGAGGAGAGAAGAAGAGAAGAAGAAGAGTTTGGATTTGATATCCCGCTTTATCACTACCCTAAGGAGTCTCAAAGCGGCTAACATTCTCCTTTCCCTTCCTCCCCTACAACAAACACTCTGTGAGGTGAGTGGGGCTGAGAGACTTCAGAGAAGTGTGACTAGCCCAAGGTAGCAGCTGCATGTGGAGGAGCAGGGAATCAAACCCAGTTCACCAGATTACGAGTCCACCGCTCTTAACCACTACACCACACTGGAGAGAAATAGTGTGTGGTTCACACCGAATACTGCAGATCAGACTCTGTCCGGAATTGGCTGGATACTGAGAAGTCGGCAGGGTTGGAGAGTGAGTTGGAATAAGGGATTGGTGATCTGGGGGAGCCTGTAGCAGCTGGGAGACGAGAGGCAGAGGCAGGAGAAGCTGCAAAACTGGAGAGTGAACAAGAGTTGAGGAAGCTTCTCGTGCTGTCTTCACCTCTCCTGCTCCACTGTCTCCCAGGACCAGAAGATGAGTGAAGTGGGAAGAACAGAAACAGGTTACAAACCATAGGGGAGATACATAAGATGAGGTCAGGGGCAGGCCCTCTCTGTTGCAGAACCTGACTCATCAGGTGCCAACCTAGGAGTAGCTGAGACACATAGGACTGATGGACAAGCCTTTTCCTAACTTACAAGTCTACCTTTGACCAAAAAAAGAGTTAATTCCTCTCTCTGGACATTCTGTGCCTGCCAGCACCATGGCAGACTGTTTGCACAGAGGTATTAAAGAGTGGTGCTGTGGCCTAAACCACTGAGCCTCTTGGGGTCACCAATCAGAAGTCAACAGTTCATATCTCCATAACAGGGTGAGCTCCCATTGCTCTGTCCCAGCTCCTGCCAACCTAGCAATTTGAAAGCACACCAGTGCAAGTAGATAAACAGGTACCACTGTGGTGGGAAGGCTTTTCTGTGCGCTCTGGTTTCTGTCATGGTGTTCCATTGCTCCAGAAGTGGTTTAGTCATGCTGTTCACATGACCTGAAAAGCTGTCTGCAGACAAACTCTGGCTCCCTTGGGCTGAAGTGAGATGAGCGCCGCAACCCCACAGTCACCTTTGACTGGATTTAACCATCCAGGGGTCCTTTACCTTTTAGCCTACAGAGGTATTGGACCCCTATTGCACGTGGGAAGTTGAGCTAAAGTTGAGAGTGCACCCTAATAAAGATTGATCCTAATAAAAGATTGGTCCTAATAAAGGTATTAATTGCTTCTAGTAAAGGTATTACCTTTTACCATTCATTAATTTCACAACTACCCACAACTGTGAAACAGGATGAGGATGAGTATAAGTACAAAAAAAAATGCAGGTAATATATAACTATCACGATTGTGTGTGCGTGTTTGGGGAGGCAACATGTAGCTTAGCCTAGGGGAATAGTTCACTTAGGAACAAATGTTCAGAGCAACTTAGTTCGCAGATAAAGCCCTTCTTGATCTCTCTGAAATCTTTACTTCAGCAATAAGTCACAGGGTAAAGATCTGGAAAGAAGAAGATATTCTTCTCTCATTTCGAACGTCCCTTAGTCTTTTCACGGCTCAGCCTTAAGTGAAGGTTTGTGCTGATGTCTGTACACAGCTATCTGTCCCAAAGGCCTCATTCTGAAAATGCGGAGTGAATGCTGTGCTTCTCCTGTGAGAGCCTTAGTCTAAGTTGTGTCAGTCACTCAATAAAGGATTTGAACACTGACAACCTTTTCTATGTTTCTCAGTAAAGGCAGAAGAATATGTCCTACACTGACAAATCTGGGTCTGGAAATATGGGTCATACTTGAATAGCTGTGGTGATGAATCTTGTGGCAAATGTATATTTGGCATGAAAGAAGTGTGGTGAGAGGGAGATTTTTCACTTATCTGAGAATCCCAGGGGGCAGGGATTGGCTGGGGACAAGGGTTGAAGGGGGAAAGTGGTGGCCAGGAGAAGGAAGAAGGACCACTTCCCCACTTCTTGTGTTACCCATTTAGATGGTAATTGTGAGAATTAGAGAACAAAATGGGGAGGGGGTATTCTTGAAGAATGGAAATCTTTTGTGGAATCTTTTTTAAAATATCATGATTCTGTTAAAACATATGCAGGATTTGAAGTATAGCAACAGATGAGAATTTGTAGTTCAATAATTTAGAACTGATATATAAAACGTAAGGGTAAAATATAAGTAACACAGCAGCTTTATAAGGGAATAAAAGTACACCATGGGTGGATGGGAAGTCAAAGGATATGAGATTATTTGTTCTTATTGTATTTTAAGAGAATTTGTAAAAACTGAAAATTTAATTTAAAATATTATAATGTAGATGGCTTCAGAAATGGATTAAGCTTTTCAATGTCTACTACTAACCTTGATGGTTATCTACTACCTACAGGATTAGAGGAAGCGTGTGTCTCTGAATAACAGTAGCAGGGGAACAAGGACCGTTGTCCTCAGGTCCTGCTTGTCGGCTTCCTATGAACATCTTGTTGGCCACTGTAGAAAAGAGGATGCTGGACTAGTTAGATCATTTGTCTGGTTTAGCAATTATTCTTATGTTCTTAACTGTTCAGTCATGACCGGGGTCCAAGTTTTCTGCTGAACTTCTACTTCATCACTTAGCAAAAGAAAGTGAAAGAACACATACCTGCCAACATTTCTCTGATGAAAATAGGGATGTCCTATTCCATAATGATGCTGATGCTGATGCTGATGCTGATGATGGTGATGATTTGCCACAACCACTCTGGGTGATGCTAGGAGACCTCTATTCCCCCTCAGAAAGACACAGTTCCCAGAGTTTCCTGGGAAGAGGGTTGATTGCTCAACCAATTGTTTTGGTCTGCAACTTCCATCATCCTGGACCAGTTGCCTTGTGACTGGAGCTGATGGGAAGTGAAGTCCATAAATATCTAAATCTGCCGCTGTCCCAGATGTGTCCAGTTATTAAAAAAATAAAACTTCCCTAAACAGGGCTGCCTTCAGATGTCTTCTAAAGTTTGTGTAGTTATTTATTGCCTTGGCTCAGGGGGTCGCATAACTGCATACCTGCCAACATTTCTCTGATGAAAATAGGGACATCTTAAGGAAAATGGGGACTTTCTGGGATCAAATCAGAAACCAGGACAGCTTTCATAAAACTGGGACTGTCCCTGAAAAATAGGGACACTTGGAGGGTCTGAGAACATCAGTAAGCAAGATTTCAGGTGGCTGTAGAGGAGAAGCTGCAGGTAAGTCATTGTGGTCAGTGAGATAGATTGTTCAGGCAGCTCCGTGAGATAATCTGACAATGATGCTTCTGAACAATATGGCCCACATTTTTCAAGAAGGGAAATGCAAAGCTTTCTAAGGCAGGGGAAAGGAAAACAATTAAAGTGGGCATCCCAGGTGATTTGTTTTGGTAAAGCAGTCTGTCCCATCAATTTGTGCAGTTTTTGGTTTGTTTGTTTTTAAGCTAGAAAGGGGAAAGAAATGGACTTTTACTGCAGATGAAATATTGTACAAAGCAAGAAACATTTTGTGTGAAGTGTCTATATATGCTGCCATTCATGCTGGAAAACAGCACTACGGGGCAAAAGTCAGAGAAATTTATTTTGAAGTTTTTCTTCTGTGTAATCAAGAGATCCCTATTACTACATGGTGATTAAAATAAAGGGGAAACCTTGTGATAAAAGTAAGACTGAGCACAATTTAAAGCAGTGCACAATAATTGTAGTTAGAGTATCTACTGGAGGGCAATGGCTTGCTAACCCTTGACTTATGGAGTCAATATTCACACACACACACACACACACACACACACACTACATGAAGTACCTGGACCACTGGAATTTAAGCAATTTAAAATTGCAGATATTAATATTGCACAGTTTGAAGTTACTGGATGCATAAAAAACAAGATCTTTTGGAACAGCAACGTTGTCAAGGTCCATATGTTTAATCCAAATAATTACTTTCAGAGCTTTCTTCAAAAGGAAAACCAGTGCATCAAAGATACATCAGCCTGAAGCTGTTTACCTAGAGAGCTTCATTTATATCCTCACTTATTTAATAGCCTCATCACATTATCAAAGATTACATTCAGTTTAGAATAGAGAACAATTAACAGTTTATCATTAACCCATTCAGGAGCTGAAAGTCCCACAGTATGCTGCAACGGAATTCCCCGATGTTAAACTTTCATTAATACACATAGCCATTTACCATTTCTGCATGAATTAAACAAGTATACTTAATGTTTAACACTGTTTATTCAACCATTTTCTATTGAACTACAAACTGCAAGTGAAAGCTATGTATTTTATGTTTAAGTATAATTGGTTTAATTGACACAGAAATGGAAAATGTCTGTGTATTAATGAAGGTCTAACATGGGGAGATTCCATCTGAGCTCTTGCTGAGTAGATAATTAACCATTTTTTTGTTTTCTGCTAGCTAACATGTGAGTGTTGTAACCTTAGATCAGGTGACAAAGGTATTGAGTTGCAAATCACCATTTTGGAGGGTGTTGCCTTCAGTCTTTCTCTCAAGACTATATGGAGTAAGGAAGTAAATGAAGCTCTGGGATAGCACTAGTTTAGTATACCAGACATCTTGGGTTCAGCGGATGGCTCTTCACTCTTGCCAGGGGTGAAGGAAAGTCATTTGCCTATCATTGACCTGAGCTTGCGCAGAGTGATTTATCGTAAGAATCCTACCTTGTGTACAGAACATAACTCAAATTGGTTTGCCAAATATAGGAGATTGCAAGGATATCTTAAATCTACACACTTGCTTTGCAGCAATAAACCTAGCTGGCCTTCATTTTTCCCCTATATTAATATTAGCACAAATCCTATCAACTTACTTCAGAAAAAGTGATTACATTAATCTTGGTGTTTAATGTCAAAATGATAACACTTCATGGAAATGTCTCAAGGGGGGCAAAGAATCACATTCACTGGATTTCATATTTTATGATCCCTTGATGTGTGTGTTTCTGTTTGTAAAGAGAATAAAGTAATATTATCTCAGTTATAGGAGTTCTTAGCATTCTGCTTTTACCTACAGGGTAGGTTCTGTGCTATTAAAATTAATGTCATTGCTAAGGTCTTCAGAAGGTTTATAAAGCCATGAAGAAATTTGTGAAATGGAATGAAACTTCCACACAGGCTTCAAAGCTTAGTATCAAAACTGTTTTAGTCCCGGCCATTATGAAGTCACATTTTGTCATTGATCTTCTCTAAAGAGTGCTGAGATTACTAATGAAGCTGCTGAGAAACTAAAAAGACTTTTGAGAATTAAAATCTTTTGAGGATTAATTTATTAAAAACTTGAATGTTACCACCCAGTCCTGAGCACATTTCGAAGGCGGAATGTTATGTTGTGATCAATGGAACCAAAACTCCCTATAGTTGTTCTCAGTGCAATTCTGTGCATGTCCACTCAGAAATAAGTGCCACTGAGTTCCATGGCACTAACACCCAGGTAAGAGGGTAAAGGATTGCAGTTTTCATGAATTGTAGCTTCAATTCAATGCACATTACCTGGAGTAATGTGGCTCCAATTCTATACACAGTACCTGGGAGCAAATCTCACTGAACTTCTAAGACTTGCTTCAGAGTAGATATACATTTGTTTGTGGAAGTGTTGCATAGCAATCAAGCAGAGTGACATGTTTTCCACTGAGGTGGCAGACTCTTGGATTGACTAGGTAGTTCTGAGGGAGTTTTCCGTTGTATGTTTGGTTTATTGCTTCCCTGTCATTTAGAAGACCTGAACTAAGAAAGACAAAACTTCTGTTTGTTTCTCCTCAAATTACACACTATTTTTGTTCATCAGGAGGACTTTTCTCTCTGGACTTTGTGTTATTTGAGTAGTTTTGCTATCACATGTAAGGAAGAAGTGGTGGCCGGATAGAGCTGTGGCAGAGGAGAGGTTAAGAACTACTCTGCTCCTCTCTTCCAATGGCTTCTATACTCCAAATGGTTCCCCTCCAGGATACATTTTGCTTCCCTAGGAAAGAAGCTGTCTTGAATGTGAATATAATGTGCCATCAGGCCATTTTGCATTGGCTCGAGTTAAAAGAGCATCTCAAAACAAGACAGTTCAATAGGATAACTTATTTGTTATGCACCGGCCCACAGGTCTGCCTCCCATGAAGCTGACGTTGTGAACAAGCGAGGAAAATAGCAGAGCAGATGTTGAGGTGGTGGAAAGCAATGCCTGAACAAATGGAAGGGATTATCTCTGAAAACTCTGCAGGAGGGCAGAAAATCAATATGAGTTATCTTTGAATAAATACTCAAACTGGGCTTGCCGATGTAAGTAGCTTGCTTTGGCTCTGCTTATTTGCACCTCACTCTGAGCCATTTGGTCCATACTTACCACATAAAGGAACCGTGAGGAAATCCATGCAGAGAGAAGATAAATGACAAGAAACTGACCTGTTCAAGGCCTTGCTATCGTATAGTATGTATCCTGGAAAAGTTTAGTGTTGTGTGATGCTTCTTCTTTCTCCAGAACTGTGTGTCCCAGCCTGCATTATATACCACAGCAGGAGAAAGGATTTCAGGAGTATAATTTATCCCACCCGTGAAACTGACTTGCCATAGCAAAAGAGTCTGAACTCTGAGAGCCTACAAGACACTTGTTACAGGCAGAATGACAGCCTTTTTCATCTAAGGCCATGCTCCTTCACTTTGAGCTTGGGGGGGGAGGTTGCCCAAAGTTTGGGTCACCATATTTCAAGAGCCCAAACTCAGGCCGCCCACAGCAGAGCCCGAACCCCTGTGCATTCAACATCCATGTATAAAACGACCCCCATTTTTGACTGAAAAAATATAGGAAACAAGCATTGTCTTATACACAGAAAAATACAACAATATTTTGAGATCCATACACCAACACAAAGAATGGTGTTAGAATCTCCTTTCTTTCTTCTTTCCTCCCCCATCTCACTTCATCCTCTCTCTCTCTCTCTCTCAATTTGTGAGAATGGGCAGTGTTGGATGGTGTTATGTACTGAGTTGAATAGGATCCAATATGCAGCAGTCTGATTGGTCCTAGAACAATAGGATTCAGAATGCAGCAGTCTGATTGGTCCTAGAACAATAGGATTCAGAATGCAGCAGTCTGATTGGTCCTAGAACAATAGGATCCAGAATGCAGCAGTCAGTCTGATTGGTCCGCAGGAGCCACCCAATCCAACTCCAGGTGGAAGCGAATCCGCAACCTGATTGGCCTACAGGAGAATCCCAGAATTAGCCAATCACACGGGGCCCATTATGTAAATAATGTATATAAAGCAGACATTTCAGGGGAACTTCCATTCCTCACTACTGTGAGCTGAATAAAGAGCATAAAATCCACACTTGACTCCGAGTATATTTCAGGTGGTGAGGATCTGACACACACACACACCCACCCCACACACTGTCATTTGCATTGAATTAGACTGAAGTCCACTTACGGATCTGGGGCTGCAAGTGTCCCACACTTGTCTCAGTGGGTGGGAACATACTCCCATATGTTTGTTGCAAGTCTCATCTGTTATTTCTATGTTGCAGATCCAGGACTGGGGCATAACAGAATGAGGAAGAAGCCAAACTTCTTTGCCACATTACAGTGGTACCTCGGGTTAAGTACTTAATTCGTTCTGGAGGTCCGTACTTAACCTGAAACTGTTCTTAACCTGAAGCAGCACTTTAGCTAATGGGGCCTCCTGCTGCCGCCGCGCCGCCAGAGCACAATTTAAGTTCTTAACCTGAAGCAAAGTTCTTAACCTGAAGCAGTATTTCTGGGTTAGCGGAGTCTGTAACCTGAAGCGTATGTAACCCGAGGTACCACTGTAGTTGCTTTTAAAGAAACATCATTCCTGTTTCACTCGGTTTCTATAGATAATGCATTGTTGCTACCAAACTACTGCATTCCAGTGTTTTTTCTTGCTGTTCTTCACTTACTTTTCCCTTAGATGTGATTTGTGGGATCTTTAAAACAAACAAACAATACAACTACAGCACCATCTTGTTTAGTGGTGGCTGGAAAAGTGCAATGAGGGTTCTCCAAACTTTAGTGTTGTATTTTCTCCTTACTGCTTTCTTTTTAAGTAGCTTCTGCTTTTCAGCAAGTGACCCTATAATCAGTTGCTTCCTGTTCATTCATGGCTGTAGCATTTCTGAATTAGCCCTTTAACTGGTCAGTTTCTGTCCCCTGCTGCTGTACCCTTTATAATGACTTCTTCCTTCCTTAAAGCTAACACAATTGCTTCCCTGTGTATTTGATTTAGTGGTTCTAACTGAGATACTTAAAAACAGATTATGAGCAAGGAACTCCTTACAGGATGTCCACAACTGACAGAATGAATTCTACTTCATGGTACCAGTTGATTGGGACACTTGCTACAGGGATGCTAGTCTTCATGATAAGAACAATAGATTTTCTAGTCTAGGCATGTCCAACAGGTAGATCAGGATTGATCAGTAGATCACTGGACGTGTGTGGTAGATCACTGGTAGATCACTGGCTCCCCCCAAAAAAGCTTAAAAATTTTGGCTCCCCTAAAGAAAGCTCAACAACCTTGACCTGAACCCCACAAAACAGGGCTTTCCTTGGGAGTCTCTTGGGAGTTGGCCATCCCTGTTCTAGTCCATAGGAGCTCACTCCTGCAGGCTGAGGTCCCTTAGGCCCCCATCCAAAGGCCCCTTCAAAGTTAATGGGCACTGACATTTAAGTGTGTGGGGGGGGTGTTCCATGTCTTGTGAGCAATTATGTGGGGTGGGGCTTATTTTATTCAAGTTGACCCCCTGTTCTAGACAGAATGCACAGAACAGCACAGTATCTCCCCAGAGGTATTAAACAGGGTCATAAAAGCAGAGTTTGATTTTATTGAACACATGTCCTGTCTGTTCACATGCCACCCACCCACTACAGTGGTGCCTCGCAAGACGAAAATAATCCGTTCCGCGAGTCTCTTCATCTAGCGGTTTTTTCGTCTTGCGAAGCAACCCTATTAGCGGATTAGCGCTATTAGCAGTTTAGAGGCTATTAGCGGCTATTAAAGGCTTAAGGGATTAGCGGATTAGCTGCTAAAAGGCTATTAGCAGCTTAGCGCCTTAGAAAAAGGGGGTGGGGAGCGAAAAAATATCTCAAGAATCGGAAGACATTTTCGTCTTGCGAAGCAAGCCCATAGGGAAATTCGTCCTGCGAAGCACATTGAAAAACGGAAAACCCTTTCGTCTAGCGGGTTTTCCGTCTTGCGAGGCATTCGTCTTGCGGGGCACCACTGTATTCTTTTTTAACAGCTCTCTTTGTACAGTACTGCTACATCACATGTGGCGACGACTGGTTTTTCCCGTATGAGAACAGGTTCTATATCAAAATGGCAACTGGGGTTGGCTCACAGTGCTACTGCAATGCCATGATGGAGGGGCACAATTGTCTTTATGCTCCTATCCTAAAACGTTTTGCTTGCAAGCTCAGCAGTTCCTAGAATTCTATCCATTAAAAACACCTTTTTGTCTTCAGCTGCTTGAAAAATGTGGAAGAACTGCTTCTGATTTGTGCATCGTTATTGCTTTAACTGATCTCCCCTTGTCCCATTTGTGAGCTGCAAGAGAAGAGTCCTCATCTATTCCATTCACATTGATAATTGTCATGTTAAATGATCTGGCTGCTAGCTAAACAAGTGGAACGCATTGCGCATACAAATGTCACTGCGTATCTTTGATTCTCAGCAATAACAATTTTGCAGAAACGCAATGCCCTTGGCTAGTGCAGCCAGTATGACAATCTGATTAGCAAGGACATGAGGGAATGGTCAAGGAAAGGGACTGAACTTTCAAGGCAACATGTGCTGCAAAATGCTCGACAGCATTCTTACCCGCTTGAAAAACAGCAAAATCATAGCACATCAGTGGAATGCAGACTGCTCAGGCCACAATATCAGTGGGAGCTTCATCTAATGCCCTGTTGCTCAGCTCCGCTGACCACATTATCAAGATGTTAACGCCGTTGCAGCAAAGATATAATGGCACAACAGTGCACACAATAGATGTGAAGCTCTGCATGTGGAACGTGACTGTCACAAACCGAAACACAAACATCAGGCAAACCACAAATATGTCAATATTTGAAGCAGCATCTTCATGCTGTAATCCTGTAATGTTGGCTGGGCTTGCTATGCTTGTAAGCCTGGGCATGCTTCTGGAAATTACAGTTAGCAAAACCAGATTTTGATGCCTTCCAGTAGCAATGGTGTTCTCCAAAACTGCAATTTTATACCTGCCATAAATTGGGACCCAGACTTAGATTTTTCCCAAATGGTCTTGATAGCATGGTAAGTAAAAAATATTTTGAATCAACCTTCAAGGCCTCGTGAATTTAATTAGGCATATGGGCCAAAACTTTTCCACGATTTCCTCAGCCCCTCTATGGGATGTACTTTGAAATCTTGAGTCCCCACTCCCAGATAGTTATATTTTATTATTATTATTATTATTATTATTATTATTATTATTATTATTACAGTCATACCTCGGGATGAATACGCTTCGGGTTAGGCAAATTTGGGTTGCGCTCTGCAGCAACCCGGAAGTAACGGAGTGCATTACTTCCAGGTTTCGCCACGCACGCATGCACAGACCATCAAAATGATGTCATGTGCATGTGCAGAAGCGCCGAAATGTGACCCGCACACGCGCAGATGTGCAGACACGGGTTACATTCACTTCAGGATGCGAACGGGGCTCCGGAACGGATCCCGTTCGCATCCCGAGGTACCACTGTATTATCTTTGGTTTTCATTGTCGTCCAGTCCTCCATTTTACAGGAACTTGTGAGATAATTCTATCAAATAGATTCTCTCACCCTTCCTCAGAAAAGTGGCAGTTCTCTTTATCTGTACCATTATATAATCATCTACTATACATTTAAAGCACTATTATACCACTTTAAACAGGCATGGCTTCTCTTCAAAGAACTGTAGTTTAAGGGTGCTGTAGTGATGCTAGGTAAGGTAAAGGGAACCCTGACCTTTAGGTCCAGTCCTGACCAACTCTGGGGTTGTGGCGCTCATCTCGCTTTACTGGCTGAGGGAGCCGGTGTACAGCTTCTGGGTCATGTGGCCAGCATGACTAAGCCACTTCTGGCGAACCAGAGCAGCACACGGAAACGCCATTTGCCTTCCCACCAGAGCGGTACCTATTTATCTATTTGCACTTTGATGTGCTTTCGAAACTGCTAGGTTAGCAGGAGCAGAGACCGAGCAATGGGAGCTCACCCCGTCGCGGGGATTCGAACAGCTGACCTTCTGATCGGCAAGTCCTAGGCTCTGTGGTTTAACCCACAGCGCCACCCGCGTCCCGTAGAGATGCTAGGAGACCTCTATTCCCCCTCCCAAACACACAGTTCCCAGAGTTCCCTGGGAAGAGGGTTGATTGTTCAACCAATTGTTTTCGTCTGCAACTTCCATCATCCTGGACCAGTTGCCTTGTTACTGGAGCTGATGGGAAGTGAAGTCCATAAATATCCATATCTGCTGCTGTCCCAGATGTGTCCAGTTATTAAATAAATTAACTGCAATGTAATGAGAGTGAACATAGACAGATGAACTAGCCATTGCAGTGGCACCCCTTGTGTGAGACCAACCTCCTGACGCCATCATCACTGTAGTTTACCTGGATGGGGCTTGGATGGGCCCACTTAGTCTCAGCCTTGGTGCCTCCTTGTCCTGCTCCAGCTTTGCTCAGTGAGGTAAGTGTCAAGAGGGAAGCTCCACCTCATCACAAGACACTACTGGGCACTCGTTATTCACCTATTCAGGGAAAATATCATAATGCAGGAGACAGAAGCCATCTAGAGGAATGTCCATATTTTGTATGTACCGTTTTTTTTCGCTCCATAGGGCGCACCGGACCATAGGGCGCACCTAGTATTTAGAGGGGGAAATCAAGAAAAAAAATCTTATTTTTTTGTCTTAGCTTATGTCTTAGCTCAGTTGCTTAGAGCATGATGCTGATAACGCCAAGCTTGCGGGTTCAATCCCTATGTGGGAACAGCATTGCAGGGAGTTGGACATCCACAAGGTCCCTTCCAACTCTACAGTTCTATGATTCTCATGACAACCTATCCCGTTTTTAAGATCAGCAAGCGAGGACCCCAGCTGTAAGGCATAAAATCCCTCTGTAAGGGTTGAAATCAGCCATGTGTACCCTAGTGGTACTTTTACACGACATACATCTCACCACTGATATACTTCTCAACTCAACATTATATGATTTTAGGAGGAAGGTGAAGATATATCTCTTTTGCCAGACTTTTAGGAGGTCAGTTTTATAGAGTGTCCACTGCTATTTTATGGAAGAGGGATTTACTTTGTGCTGTGTTTACTTTGGATTAATGTTTTAATTGGTTTTGGAAATATGTATTGGTGTGATTTTAAAAAAATATTTTATTTATGTTTTTCAGATTTATACATTTCACTAATTTTACAATTATTTTAGCATTTCACAACTTGACTTCCTTCCCCTTCTTTCTGCGGTTCCTTAAATTTATTTTTAATATCTTCTGCATATCCAAATTAACTTACTTAAATATACACTCTTATCAAACCACAGGTTATTACAATAATCCTGCAAATGTTTTTAACTGTTTACAATTTATCTGTAAATATTCCATAAACTATTCCCATTTGTCTATAAAAAGTTTGTTATCTTGATTTCTTATTCTTCCGGTAAGTTTTGCTATTTCTGTATATTCCACAAGTTTTTGTATCCATTCTTCCTTTGCTGGGACTTCTGCTTCTTTCCATTTTGGGGCGAGTAACATTGCTGCTGTACATGAATAAGTTTCTATACAGTTTACAAATCTGGAATTGAGGTCAATAATCCTCAATTATATAGTTTCAGAGAAACAAGATGTGCTTAGAAATGACTGCTGTTTAATATAAAATACCTTGCTCCATCTCCCTCTTTTGGAAATGTGGACCATCTGGTTGAGCTATGGAATTCTAGCGCACCTGTGTACCAACCCGAATTCATTGCTTTGCACAGGTGTGGCCTGTCCCATTCTTATCCAGGTAAGCTGCTGTAGCAACACTGGGGTGAGGAGGGTGACTCCACCCTGCCTCATAGTCCACTAAGGGAACACAGTTTAGAAATATTTAAAATGGGGATGAAAACCTATTGCTCTCCAGGTGCTTTTGGGCTACAACTCCCACCATCCCTGACTATTGATGAGTGTTGAAGTCCGCAACCACAGATTTTCCATCCATGACTTAAAATAGTAGCAAGTATACAACAATGGTATTTCACCTCTGTAATGACTCCCCAGTATTAATTCTTATGAGATCTTACAAGTTCGTTATACTCCTGAATTTGCCCCTTCTGTTCAAAACTCCCCAAGACCTCTAGGGCCTAGAGGTGTGAATAATATAAAAATATTGTATATACAACCCTAAAGTATCTTTAGGGTAGTTAAATGTGACTTTCCACAATATTAAGCCTGCATTTTTTCTTTATTTTCCTCGTACGCACTTTTTAATTGGGCTCTAAATGACCCCAGTGCCCTTTTAGCAAAACCTTCTGTTATTTTGTGTTGCTTTGGTGTTTTTTTTTTAAAGGGGGGGGTGTTGTTCCTTGGTGAGTCAATTGCTCTCCTGCTGTTGAAGTGTGACGTGATACTGCTTAGTGGTACGTTTCACACCTGAATGTTCTTTCGGGGTCATTTATAACTCCAAATCCTCAAGAGGGTTAATTATGAGGCTTGCCGATGCTCAGGACTCCAGCTTTCAGCAATGTGCATGCAATGCTTTGAACCTTCTAAAGTGCTATATAAATGTTATGCATTATTCATAATCCACCCTATAGGAATACACAGCAACAAACATTTCAGGTCCCAGTCTTGTCTTTCGCTAGCTGATGACCAGAAATCTACTTGGACTATTTGTAACCTAATCGCTTGATTTGAAACAAAATTTATCTTCAGCTGAATAGCTTAAACTGAGTCTGGCAAGTGAGGGAAAAGGCAGGGTGAAATCCTGATCCATTAAATAAGCAGCACGCTATTTCTCCTGCAGATGCCAACGAAACAATCTTGCCTGGAAAGTGTTTGATCTTTATGTCAGAAAGATGAAAACATAAGCATTAAATAGATTTGATGTCAAGGTTAATTCTGCACATAGGCCTATTCAGCCATCGTGGAGATTGTGTTTCTATTATGTTTCTATTATTCTGTAAAATACTTCTTAGACAAGGAGTGTGTCAAATAGAATAAGTAGTTTTTAAACAAGCAACACCATTAAACAAGGTTCTCTCCCCTTCCCTCATAAAAAGGGGAGGGGGGTAATCTGGAATAATGAAATATTTTAGTGGCTATGAAATATGTAATCTAAGTGTGCCATCTGCTGGTAGAAATATATTTCAACTGTGCTATATTATTTACTATCAATTATGGAGAAATCTTGCAAGAGGTACTTATTTTGTTCATCTCTGGAGAACAAAGCTGCTTTTAACTGTAGATAAGTCTGTGGTTCCATTCTTCCACTTTTTAAAGGCTACAATCCAAAATACACTTGCCGATTTGCCTGAATGTCTGCACCTTGGTGAATATTTGACAATCCAAGCTGAATTTGGTGGGTTTCACCATTCACTAGTATAAGTCCCCGCAAGTTGGCTGTTCTGACCTAGCCGCCTGACTCGTCGCAGGAAAGAGTGTCAAGGGTCCACCAATTACTACTATAGCAGTGAAGATGTGGGAACAGCTTATGGTACTTCCAAAATCCAAGGTCAAATTGGCAATGGCCCATGCATGTGACTATAATGTGTGTTTCTAAAGTGTGCTGAAATTACAGTAATTCATGGGAAAAGGACATGTTCAAGATTCTAAGAATGCAAGTTGAGCCAGTAAATATTTCTTGACATTCTTGGGACGAATGATCATTTCATCACCCTGACATCCAAGCTATTGGTCAGACTGTGGGTGTGGGAGGAGTTAAAGGGTCCATTGTTAAAATTTGCAGACCAAAGATCAGGGCAATAAAAACACACCATTCTGCCGCAGTCAATGGCCCATTAACAACAGCTGGCAGACCCAACACACTGAAATTATTCCTGGTCCTGGCGTTCCACCAGCATTACTGCCTCGGAAGAAAATAGATCTGACCTTGTTGAAGTGGCCTTCTTCCTGTGTGGGGACCATGGCAACTGGCCTCATTGCCCCTGCCCCCATATAAAGTGGCATGAAGCTTTGACAGAAGGAAAGATTGAAAAGCTGGAAGTTTTCACAATAGCTCCTTGCTGAAGCAGTAGGAGGAAACAGCTCATCTGGTAACTAAGCATGGCTATTTATTTGTTTTTACTATTGGGGGGCATTTTAAAGAATGGTTGTAATTTCTTTGGAAATTTTTTAAAAGATCAGTCAATTTCCATTGAAGGATCTATGGGAGTGGTAGCGGCCTGTTGTTGTTGTTGTTGTTGTTGTTGTTGTTTTGATACCATCGATTTACAATCAAACCCCTCAGCTTGCCATCTCAACAACTCTGCCATTTTGGCAGTGAATGCACACGGCAATGAAATCAACCCCCACTAATGTGTTGATATCAAATTGATTTGGGGCTAAACTTTAGCTGTGCTGTTCTGTTGCAGGAAAGGACATTTGCGCTGGGCTTGTGTGTGTGTGTGTGTGTGTGTGTGTGTGTTTAAAAAAGCAATGTGACATCTGCCCAAACTGATAGCACACACTGACACGTTCATCGCCTATTTCAATTCACCTGACGACAATTAAGTGACATTAAAGAACAAGCCCTCCTCAGATTCTAATTTTTCCTGACGCTGTGTTCAATATTGTAATAGATGGTGCCAATAGAAGTTTGCCTCACACAGCTTCTTCCCTTTCCTTTCTATAATCTTCTTTAATAATTGCCGCTGGAGCCATTCCCCTCCTTGAATGAAGGACAGGACAGAAAACAACACAGAAAAGTGAGAAGCATCATCTTTCTGGCAACCATTGCAAATAGGTGCAAGACCCAGAATTACTGATACAGCTACTTAAGATGGTGGTACTGAAATATATAGCCCAATCCTTGCCTGATACAGTGTTTCTTCCTGATGTCAGGAGAAGGCTGTGTCAAGGAGAGGTGTCCCAAACCTCTTCAAGATTAATCTGAACACTTCAGCCAGTGTCGCTTGTGTCCATCCTGTTAATTTTCAATCCCATTTTGTAGCTAGTGAAGCTACTCTGAATATTGACAGTTGCCTCCGGGGGACTAGCAGTATGCTCTCTTAGCAAGAAAGCAAGCGCAGCAGGGTTTCTGAAATATTTGCCAGTGCCACTGTAAAAATGCAGAAGGCAGCGACCTGTATAACTACATATGAGGCAGTTATCCAAGGTTTCTATACAAGGGAATTTGTTTTTCTCTCTCTCCAACCCCCACCCTTCCCCCAACAGCGATAACGATATCGATATCGATAACAATAATGATCAGATGCTTGGAAGCTGTGGCTGGATGGTTACGTGGGAGCCGGTTGAAGTTAAATCCTGCGAAGACAGAGGTCCTCTGGCTGGGACAGGACGATATGGGATTGAGGGGGCAACTCCCATCTCTAGCGGGGCTGCAATTAGTGCCAGCACCGTCCGTTAAGAGTTTGGGTGTAATCTTCGACACCTCCCTCTCCATGGAGGCGCAGATTGCAGCTATAACAAAGGCGGCATTTTTTCATCTCAGCTAAGCAGTTGGCTCCTTACCTCTCTCTCCCTGACCTAGCCACTGTGATCCATGCGACGGTCATTATCGTTATCGCTATTGCTATTGATATCGATATCGTTGTTATCAATATCGAAATCGTTATCGTTATCACTGTTATCGTTATCGCTCTTATCGATATCGTTATCGCTGTTATCACGATCACGATAACGATATTGATAACTATAACAGCGATAACGATAACAGCGATAACGGTATCGATATCGATCATGATAACGATATCGATATCGATAACAACAATAATGATAACGATAACGATATCGATAATGATATCGATATCAATATTAATATCGTTGTTATCGATATCAATATCGTTATCGATATCGTTATCGTGATCGTTATCGATATCGATATCGTTGTTATCGTCTGGGCCACCCGAGATAATGCAGGCATACACACCTGTCAATAACGATAACAATATCGATAACGATATCGATAACGATATCGATAACAACGATGTCGATATTGATAACGATAATGATCACGATATCGTTATCGATATCGATAACAACAATATCGATATCGATAACGATAACGATATCGATATCGATATCGATAACTATAACGATAACAGCGATAACGATATCGATAACAGCGATAACGATAACAGCGATAACGATATCGATCATGATCACGATAACGATATCAATATCGATAACAACGATATCGATATCGATAACAAAAATGATATCGATATCGATATCGATAACAACAATATTGATAACGATAACGATATTGTTGTTATTGGTATCAATATCGATATCGTTATTGTTATCGTTATCGATATCGTTGTTATTGATATCGATATTGATATTCATATCGTTATCGTGATTGTTATCGATATTGTTATCAATATCGATATTGTTGTTATCAATATCGATTGTAGTAAAATAGTAGTAAAGTGGTAGTAAGGTAGTACTAAAATAGTAGTAAAGTGGTAGTAAGGTAGTAGTAAAATAGTAGTAAAGTGGTAGTAAAGTAGTAGTAAAGCAATAGTAAAGTGGTAGTAAAGTGGTAGTAAGGTAGTAGTAAAATGGTAGTAAAGCAATAGTAAAGCAGTAGTAAAGTAGTAGTAAAGCAATAGTAAAGCCGTAGTAAAGTTGTAGTGAAGTAGTAGTAGTGAAGTAGTCAGATCTCTGTTTTCATAAGAAAAATAACAACGATATCACTAACGATAACGATAACAGCGATAACGATATCAATATCGATATCGATAACGGAAGCATTATCGTTATCGCTATTTATATCGATATCGTTATCAATATCGAAATCGTTATCGATATCGATATCGTTATCTCTGTTATCGTTATCGCTCTTATCGATATTGTTATCGCTGTTATCACGATCACGATAACGATATTGATGTCGATAACTATAACAGCGATAACGATAACGATAACAGCGATAACGGTATCGATATTGACGATATTGATATCGATAACAATAATGATATCGATAACGATATCGATATCGATAACAATATCGATATCGTTGTTATATCGTTATCGTGATTGTTATCGATATCGATATTGTTGTTATCGATATCGATTGTAGTAAAATAGTAGTAAAGTGGTAGTAAGGTAGTAGTAAAGTAGTAGTAAAGTAGTAGTAAAGCAATAGTAAAGCAGTAGTAAAGCAGTAGTAAAGCAGTAGTAAAGTATTAGTAGTGAAGTAGTAAAGATCTCTATTTTCATCAGAAAAATAACAACGATATCGCTAACGATAACGATAACAGCGATAACGATATCGGTAATGATATTGATATCGATAACGATATCGATATCGATTGCAACGATATCGATAACAAGAGCCCCCCAGCCAATTTGAGGGAGAAAATAGTTTGGGGAACGTCTCCCCGGACGCCTCCTGCCAAAATCCCTCGCCACAGATGAAATTCCTCTTCCTTGATGAAAATAGAGATCTTTACTACTTCAGTACTACTACTTTACTACTACTTTACTACCATCTTACTACTTTACCACCATCTTACTACTATTTTACTACCGCCTTATTACCATTTTGCTACCACTTCACTACTATTTTACTACTACCTTACTACCACTTTACTACTATTTTACTACAATTGATATCGATAACGATCACGATAACGATATGAATATCAATATCGATATCAATAACAACAATATCGATAACGATAACAACAATATCGATAACGAGAGCCCCCCAGCCAATTTGAGGGAGAAAATACTTTGGAGAACGTCTCCCGGTCGCCTCCTGCCAAAATCCCTCGCCACAGAGCAGCGGCTAACAGGTGGCAGTCAAGGGTTAAGTACTTAATTCGTTCCGGAGGCCCGTACTTAACCTGAAACTGTTCTTAACCTGAAGCACCACTTTAGCTAATGGGGCCTCCTGCTGCTGCCGTGCCACCAGAGCACAATTTATGTTCTCATCCTGGGGCAAAGTTCTTAACCTGAAGCACTATTTCTGGGTTAGCGAGGTATGTAACGATAACGATATCGATAACAATAACGATAACGATATCAATAACGATGTCGATAGCATAACGATAACGATAATGATATCGATATCGATATCGATATCGATACATTATTTATACCCCGCCCATCTGACTGGGTTTTCCCAGCCACTCTGGGCGGCTTCCAACAGAATATTAAAATACAATAGTCCATCAAACATTAAAAGCTTCCTTAAACATCCCTACTTAGGGATGTTTTTAATGACAGATCTTTTAATGTTCCAACAAATATTAAACATTAAAACATCAGTCATTAAAAACTTCCCTAAACAGGGCTGCCTTCAGGTAGTTGTTTATTTCCTTGACATCTGATGGGAGGGCGTTCCACAGGGCGGGTCCCACCACCGAGAAGGCCCTCTGTCTGCTTCCCTGTAACTTTGCTTCTCACAATGAGGGACCTGCCAGAAGGCCCTCAGAGCTGGACCTCAGTGTCTGGGCAGAACGATGGGGGTAGAGATGCTCCTTCAGGTATACTGGGCCATTTAGGGCTTTCAAGGTCAGCACCCACCCTTTGAAACGTGCTCGGAAACGTACAATGCAGGTCTTTCGAATGCAGGTGTTATGTGGTCTCGGCGGCCGCTCCCAGTCCCCAGTCTAGCTGCCGCATTCTGGATTAGTTGTAGTTTCTGGGTCACCTTCCAAGATAGCCCCACGTAGTACGCATGGCAGTAGTCCAAGCCGGAGATAACCAGAGCATGCACCACTCTGGCGAGACAGTCCAATTCGGGGATCAAGCCTATTACCCAAGGAAGCTGGATACAGTGGTACCTCAGTTTACATACGCTTCAGGTTACATATGCTTCAGGTTAAGAACTTTGCCCCAGGATGAGAACAGAAATTGTGCTCTGGCGTCGCGGCAGCAGCAGGAGGCCCCATTAGCTAAAGTGGTGCTTCAGGTTAAGAAAAGTTTCAGGTTAAGTACTGTTGGGTTGGAAATAAACTGGCACGGACCTCCGGAACGAATTCAGTACTTAACCCGAGGTACCACTGTATTCCGAGCGATACTCGGGAACTTTGCCTTGACTGCCACCTGTTAGCTGCTGCTCTGTGGCGAGGGATTTTGGCAGGAGGCGTCCAGGAGACGTTCTCCAAACTATTTTCTCCCTTAAATTGGCTGGGGGGCTCTCGTTATCGATATCGTTGTTATCGATATTGATATTGTTATTGCTGTTATCGTTATCGATATCGATATTGTTGTCATCGATATTGATCTCGTTATTGCTGTTATCATTATCGATATTGTTGTTATTGATATCCATATCATTATCGTTATCGTGATCGATATAAACAACAATATAGATATCGATTGTAGTAAAATAGTAGTAAAGTGGTAGTAAGATAGTAGTAAAACAGTAGTAAAGTGGTAGCAAAATGGTAGTAAGGAGGTAGTAAAATAGTAGTAAAGTGGTAGCAAAATTGTTATCGATATTGTTGTTATTGATATCGATATCATTATCGTTATCGTGATCGATATCAACAACAACAATATCGATATCGATTGTAGTAAAATAGTAGTAAAGTGGTAGTAAGATAGTAGTAAAATAGTAGTAAAGTGGTAGCAAAGTGGTAGTAAGGCGGTAGTAAAATAGTAGTAAGATGGTAGCAAAGTAGTAGTAAAGTAGTAGTAAAGTAGTAGTAGTAAAGAAGTAGTAGTAAAGTAGTAGTAGTAGTAAAGTAGTAGTAAAGATCTCTATTTTCATCAGAAAAATGCTGAAGGGTATGCTTGAGTGTACTTTCCTGGGTGGGATATTTCCTCAATAATGGCTCTTCCTTGCTTGGATGAAGGATAGAGAGGGGTGTTTGTGTGCGTAGAAACTACCCTGCTGTACAAAGGTAAAATTTGCATTCATGAAATTTGTTTCTGGTCTTGCCCACCACTGTTATGTGGCCCTCACAAAGTCGCCCAGAAGCGAATGTGGTCCTCAGGATGAAAAATGTTCTCCAGCACTGCCCACAAGCAAGAAAGTATTAGGCCTTACTCACTCATTTGAAAAGGGAGCCAAGGAGGTTGCAAGAAAATGTCTTTTCTGTACGATTATTTTGACATTTAAAAGGTCAACATCTTTTTATCGTTGTTATCGTATGGGCCAACCCCGTTAACGATATCGATAACGATAATGATATCGATAACGATATCGATATCATTGTTATCGATATCGATATCGTTATCGTTATCGATATCGTTATCGTGATCGTTATCGTTATCGACAGGTGTGTATGCCTGCATTATCTGGGGTTGGCCCAGACAATAACAACGATATCGATAACGATAACGATATCAATATCGATATCGATATAGATAAAAACGATATTGATTACGATAATAACAGCGATAAAGATATCGTTATCGTTAACGTTATCGATATCGATATCGATATCGATATCAATATCAATATCAATATCATTATCGTTATCGCTGTTATCGTTATCGTTGTTATTTTTCTGATGAAAATAGAGATCATTACTACTTCACCACTACTACTTTACTACTACTTTACTATTGCTTTACTGCTGCTTTACTACCATCTTACTACCATCTTACTACTACTTTACTACCATCTTACTACTACTATTTTACTACAATCGATATCGATAACAAAAATATTGATATCGATAACGATCACGATAACCATATCGATATCAATATCGATATCAATAACAACAATATCGATAAAGATAACAATAACGATATCGATATCGATAACGATAACAGCGATAACGATATCGATATCGATAACAACGATATCAATAACGATAACAATAACAGCGATAACGATATCGATACTGATATCGATATCGATCACGATAACGATATCGATATCAATAACAACGACAACTTCTTTTGAAAAAAATCCCTAAGCCGCGCGGTCAGAATTTCAGCAAAAATCTGACATTCTGCAATTCACTCAAAAATGGTGCCAAACTGTTGCAAACGATCCGCTGAAAGGTTTTTCGGTGGAAAAATATGGGTTTTTCTCATCGGAAACAGAATTAGCGCTCGACGTCTGAACAAATTTTTTTGGAAAAAAATCCCAAAGCCGCGCTGTCAGAATTTCGGCAAAAATCTGACGCTCTGCAATTCACTCAAAAATGGTGCCAAACTGTTGCAAACGATCCCCTGAAAGGTTTTTTGGCGGAAACAGATTGATTTTTATCATCAGAAACAGAATTAGCCGTCAACGTCTCAACAACTTTTTTTGAAAAAATCCCTAAGCCGCACGGTCACCATTTCAGCAAAAATCTGGTGTTTTGGAATTCACTCAAAAATGGTGCCAAACTGTTGCAAACGATGCCCTGAAAGGTTTTTTGGCGGAAACAGATGGGTTTTTATCATCAGAAACAGAATTGGCTGTCGACGTCTGAAATCCCTAAGCCGCGCGGTCAGAATTTCAGCAAAAATCTGGCGTTTTGGAATTCACTCAAAAATGGTGCCAAACTGTTGCAAACGATCCCCTGAAAGGTTTTTCGGTGGAAACAGATGGGATTTTCTCATCGGAAACAGAATTAGCCCTTTACGTCTGAACAACTTTTTTTGAAAAAATCCCTAAGCCACGCGGTCAGAATTTCAGCAAAAATCTGACGTTCTGCAATTCACACAAAAATGGTGACAAATGCTTCAAAACGATCCCCTGAATGGTTTTTTGGCAGAAACAGATGGGTTTTTATCATCAGAAACAGAATTAGCCGTCAACGTCTGAATAACTTTTTTTGAAAAAATCCCTAAGCCGCGCGGTCACCATTTCAGCAAAAATCTGGTGTTTTGGAATTCACTCAAAAATGGTGCCAAACTGTTGCAAACGATCCCCTGAAAGGTTTTTCGGTGGAAACAGATGGGATTTTCTCATCGGAAACAGAATTAGCCCTTTACGTCTGAACAACTTTTTTTGAAAAAATCCCTAAGCCACGCGGTCAGAATTTCAGCAAAAATCTGACGTTCTGCAATTCACACAAAAATGGTGACAAATGCTTCAAAACGATCCCCTGAATGGTTTTTTGGCGGAAACAGATGGGTTTTTATCATCAGAAACAGAATTAGCCGTCAACGTCTGAACAACTTTTTTTGAAAAAATCCCTAAGCCGCGCAGTCACCATTTCAGCAAAAATCTGGTGTTTTGGAATTCACTCAAAAATGGTGCCAAACTGTTGCAAACGATGCCCTGAAAGGTTTTTTTGGCGGAAACAGATGGGTTTTTATCATCAGAAATAGAATTGGCCGTCGACGTCTGAACAACTTTTTTTTGAAAAAATCCTTAAGCCGCATGGTCAGAATTTCAGCAAAAATCTGGCGTTTTGGAATTCACTCAAAAATGGTGCCAAACTGTTGCAAACGATCCCCTGAAAGGTTTTTCAGTGGAAACAGATGAGTTTTTATCATCGGAAACAGAATTAGCCCTTTACGTCTGACCAACTTTTTAAAAAAAAAAATCCCTAAGCCGCGCAGTCAGAATTTCAGCAAAAATCTGACGTTTTGGAATTCACTCAAAAATGGTGCCAAACTGTTGCAATCTATCCCCTGAAAGCTTTTTCGGTGGAAACAGATGAGTTTTTATCATCGGAAACAGAATTAGCCCCCTACGTCTGAACAACTTTTTTTTGAAAAATAATCCATAAGCCGCGCTTTCAGAATTTCAGCAAAAATCTGACGTTCTCCAATTCCCTCAAAAATGGTGCCAAACTGTTTCAAACGATCCCCTGAAAGGTTTTTTGGCGGAAACAGAAGGGTTTTTATCATGGGAAACAGAATTAGCCCTCGACGTCTGAACAACTTTTTTTGAATAATAATAATAATAATAATAATAATAATAATAATAATAATAATAAATTTTATTTATATCCCGCCCTCCCCAGCCGAAGCCGGGCTCAGGGCGGCTAACAACAATTAAATAATCAAACAATCAAATAATCAAACATTCTAAAAACATTCCATTATAAAAATTAATTAAAGTCAAATTAATGGCAACCGTTGAGGGAAATTCTGTGCAGGTTGCCAGAGGAGGGGGTCAGGCTGGGACCTGACCAAAGGCCTGGTGGAACAACTCTGTCTTGCAGGCTCTGCAGAAAGATGTCAGGTCCCGCAGGGCCCTAGTCTCTTGTGACAGAGCGTTCCACCAGATTGGAGCCGCAGCAGAGAAAGCCCTGGCTCTAGTTGAGGCCAGCCTAACCTCTCTGAGGCCTGGGACCTTCAGGATGTTTTTATTTGACGAGCGTAGGTTTCTCTGTGGGGCATACCAGGAGAGGCGGTCCCGTAGGTACAAGGGTCCTAGGCCGTATAGGGCCTTAAAGGTTAAAACCAGCACCTTAAACCTGATCCTGTACTCCACCGGGAGCCAGTGCAGCTGGTATAGCACCGGATGAATGTGATCTCGCAGTGAAGACCCTGTAAGGAGTCTCGCTGCGGCATTCTGCACCCTCTGGAGTTTCTGGGTCAGTCTCAAGGGCAGCCCCATGTAGAGCGAGTTACAATAATCCAGTCTGGAGGTGACCGTCGCATGAATCACAGTGGCTAGGTCAGGGCGAGAGAGGTAAGGAGCCAACTGCTTAGCTTGGCGGAGATGAAAAAATGCCGCCTTTGTTATAGCTGCAATCTGCGCCTCCATGGAGAGGGAGGTGTCGAAGATTACACCCAAACTCTTAACGGACGGTGCTGGCACTAATTGCAGCCCCGCTAGAGATGGGAGTTGCCCCCTCAATCCCATATCGTCCCGTCCCAGCCAGAGGACCTCTGTCTTTGAAGGATTTAACTTCAACCGGCTCCCACCTAACCATCCAGCCACAGCTTCCAGGCTTCTGATCAGTGTGTCTGGGGCCGAGTCAGGATGGCCATCCATCAACAGATAGAGTTGGGTGTCATCAGCATACTGATGGCAGCCCAGCCCAAAACTCCGGACAAGCTGGGCGAGGGGGCGCATAAAGATGTTAAAAAGCATCGGGGAGAGTATCGCACCCTGGGGCACTCCACACACCAAGGAGTGACGGGATGACAATTCCCCCCCCAAGCGCCACCCTCTGTCCCCGACCGGAGAGAAATGAGCGCAGCCATTGAAGGACTGTGCCCTGGATCCCCACGTCAGCAAGGCGGTGGTCCAGGAGTTCGTGATCGACCATGTCGAAGGCTGCTGACAGGTGTAGAAGAATCAGCAGCCCCGACCCGCCTTGATCCAGCTGCCTGCGAAGATAATCTGTTAGGGCGACCAGAGCCGTCTCGGTCCCATGACCAGCGCGGAAGCCGGACAGGAACAGATCCAGAGCCGATGTTTCATCCAGAAACCTACCAAGCTGTTCAGCAACCGCTCTCTCAATCACCTTACCCAGGAATGGAAGATTCGAAACCGGGCGGTAATTGGATAGATCTAAGGGGTCTAATGATGTTTTCTTTAAAAGCGGGCGCACCACTGCCTCCTTCAATTCCCCTGGGAATGTCCCGGTGCCAAGGGACAAATTGATGATATCCCCCAGGGGGGCCCGCACCTCGTCTGGACACGCTCTAATCAGACAAGATGGGCACGGGTCGAGAGGACAGGTGGTGGGCTTTCCAGCTCGGAGGAGTCTGTCCACATCGGCTGGGGATATCCGGTCAAAGTGGTCCAATACTGGACCCGAGGACAGTCAAGGGGTCTCCAGTTCCTTTATTGTATCCAAATTGGCAGGGAGGTCATGGTGGAGCAACAGGACCTTCTCCGCAAAGAAGCTCGCAAATGCCTCACAGCTGTGTGTCAAATTGTTATTTAAATTTGGCTGTCCTTCAAGGGATGTTAAAGACCGAATTATACTAAATAATTGCGCCGGGCGAGAGCTAGCGGATGCAATGGAGGCCGAGAAGTAGGACTTCTTAGCGGCCTTCACTGCCATCTCATAGGTTTTCATAAAAACCCTATAAGATGTTCTTGAAGCTCCGTCACGGGCACCCCGCCATACTCGCTCTAGCCGTCTGAGGTCCCGCTTCATTTTCCGGAGCTCCTTGGTAAACCAGGGAGCCCGGTTTCTGCGGGGCCGCAGAGGGCGCTTAGGTGCGATCTCAACGATATCGATATCCATAATGATATTGATATTGATATCGATATCGATAACGTTAACAATAACGATAACGATAACGATAACGATATCGTTGTTATCGTCTGGGCCAACCCCAGATACTGCAGGCATACACACCTGTCGATAACGACAACAATATCGATAACAATATCTATATCGATAACAACGATATCGATATTGATAACGATAATGATCACGATATCGATAGCTATAACAGCATAACGATATCGATATCGATAACAACGATATATTGATAACGATAATGATCACAATATCAATATTGATAACAACGATATCGATATAGATAACAATAATGATATCGATATCGATAACAACAATATCGATATCGATATTGATAACAATATTGTTGTTATTGGTATCGATATCGATATCGTTATCGTGATTGTTATCGATATCGATATTGTTATTATCGTTATCGATGTTGTTATTGGTATCGATATCGATATCGTTATCGTGATTGTTATCGATATCGATTGTAGTAAAATAGTAGTAAAGTGGTAGTAAGGTAGTAGTAAAATAGTAGTAAAGTGGTAGTAAAGTAGTAGTAAAGCAATAGTAAAGTAGTAGTAAGGTAGTAGTAAGGTAGTAGTAAAATAGTAGTTAAGCAGTAGTAAAGCAGTAGTAAAGTAGTAGTAAAGTAGTAAAGATCTCTATTTTCATCAGAAAAATATCAATATCAATAACAATAATGATATCAATAACAATAATGATATCAATATCGATATCGTGATCGTGATCGTTATCGATATCCTTATCGTGATTGTTATCGATATCGATATTGTTGTTATCGATATCAATTGTAGTAAAATAGTAGTAAAGTGGTAGCAAGGTAGTAGCAAAATAGTAGTAAAGTGGTAGTAAAGTAGTAGTAAAGCAATAGTAAACCAATAGTAAAGTAGTAGTAAAGTAGTAGTAAAATGGTAGTAAAGTAGTAGTAAGGTAGTAGTAAAGCAATAGTAAAGCAGTAGTAAAGCAGTAGTAAAGGAGTAGTAAAGGAGTAGTAAAGGAGTAGTAAAGTAGTAGTAGTGAAGTAGTAAAGATCTCTATTTTCATCAGAAAAATAACATATCGTTATCCCTAACGATAACGATAACAGCGATAACGATATCGATATCGATAAGAGCGATAACGATAAGAGCGATAACGATAAGAGCGATAAGAGCGATAACGATATCGATATCGATAACTATAACAGCAATAACGATATCGATATCAATAAGAGCGATAACGATGACAGCGATAACGGTATCGATATCGATCATGATAACGATATCGATATCGATAACAACGATATTGATATCGATAACAATAATGATATCGATAACGATATCGATAATGATATCGATAACAATATTGATATCGTTGTTATCTATATCGTTATCTATATCGTTATCGTTATCGTTATCAATATCGTTGTTATCGTCTGGGCCACCCCAGATAATGCAGGCATACACACCTGTCGATAACAATAACGGTATCGATAACGATATCGATATCGATAACAACGATATCAATATTGATAACGATAATGATCATGATATCGTTATCGTTATCGATAACAACAATATCGATAACGATAACGATATCGATATCGATAACTATAACGATAACAGCGTTAACGATATTGATATCGATAACAGCGATAACGATATCGATAACAGCGATAACGATAACAGCAATAACGGTATCGATATCGATCATGATAACAATATCGATATCGATAACAGCTATATTGATATCGATAATAATAATGATATCGATAACGATCACGATAACGATATCGATATCGATAACAATAATGATATCGATATCGATAACAGCGGTAACGGTATCAATATCGATATCGATCATGATAACAGAGATAACGATATCGATATCGATAACGATTTCGATATTGATAACAACGATATCGATATCAATAGCGATAACGATAATGATACCGTTATCGATATCGATAACTATAACGATAACAGCGACAATGATATCGATATCGATAACAGCGATAACGATAACGATAACAGCGATAACGATATCGATATCGATCACGATGACGATAACGATATCGATAACAACGATATCGATAACAATAAGGATATCGATATCAATAACAACAATATTGATATTGATATCGATAACGATATTGCTGTTATAGGTATCGATATCGATATCGATATCGTGATCGTTATTGATATCGATATCGTTATCGTTATTGTTATCGTTATCGATGTTGTTATTGGTATCGATATCGTTATCGTGATTGTTATCGATATCGATATTTTTTTTATCGATATCGTTTGTAGTAAAATAACAGCGATAACGATAACGAATCGATAACAGCGATAACGATAACGATAACAGCGATAACGGTATCGATATCGATATCGATCATGATAACGATATCGATATCGATAACTATAACTATCGATATCGTTATTGATATCATTATTGTTATCAATATCAATATCGTTGTTATCGATATCGATATCGTTATCATGATCGATATCGATACCGTTATGGCTGTTATCGATATCGTTATCGCTCTTATCGCTGTTATCGTTATAGTTATCGATATCGATATTGTTGTTATCGATAACGATAACAATATCGTGATGATTAACGTTATCAATATAGTTGTTATCGAGATCGAGATCGATATCGTTATAGTGATCGTTATCGATATCGATATCGTTATTGTTATCGTTATCGATGTTGTTATTGGTATCGATATCGATATCGAGATTGTTGTTATCGATATCGCTTGTAAAATAGTAGTAAAGTGGTAGTAACGTAGTAGTAAAACAGTAGTAAAGTGGCAGTAAAGTAGTAGTAAATCAATAGTAAAGCAATAGTAAAGTAGTAGCAAGATGGTAGTAAGGTAGTAGTAAAATGGTAGTAAAGTAGTAGTAAAGCAATAGTAAAGCAGTAGTAAAGTAGTAGTAAAGCAGTAGTAAACCAGTAGTAAAGTAGTGGTAAAGTAGTAGTAGTGAAGTAGTAAAGATCTCTATTTTCATCAAAAAAATAACGATATCGCTAACAATAGCTATAACAGCGATAACGATATCGATATCGATATTGATAAGAGCGATAACGATAACGATAACAGCGATAACAGTTATCGCTATTGATATCGATATCGTTATCAATATCGAAATCGTTATCGATATTGTTATCTCTGTTATCGTTATCGCTCTTATCGATATCGATATCGATATCGTTATCGCTGTTATAGCTATCGTAAAGCAATAGTAAAGTGGTAGTAAAGTAGTAGTAAAGCAGTAGTAAAGTAGTAGTAAAGTAGTAGTAGTGAAGTAGTAAAGATCTCTATTTTCATCAGAAAAATAACAACGATATCGCTAACGATAACGATAACAGCGATAACGATATAGATATTGATAAGAGCGATAACGATAACGATAACAGCGATAACGGTATCAATATTGATATCGATCATGGTAACGATATCAATATCGATAACAACGATATTGATATTGATAACAATAATGATATCGATAATGATATCGATAACAATTCTCCCTCCTCTATGTGACATCCTTTTATATATTTGAACATGGCTATCATATCACCCCTTAACTGTTAAGTTGGAGAGGGAGCTGTAGAAAATAAAGTTTAAGAGAGGTTCAAATCAGGCATTTATAGTTCTGCCTTTGATTCCCATCTGTGCCTTCCTCACCACCAAGTGATACCTCCAGGCAGAGAGAGACCCGAGGCCATTTCACCACTTCAAAAAGCATTCATTTTATGTATTTGGGACACAGAACTTTAGCACAACTTCATCTATGCTTCTTGATATTCTGCCAATCTGATAAAAAGCTTCCACGAGTGTCCTTCTTGAACTGTGGTGCCCAGAACTGGACACAGTACTCCAGGTGAGGTCTGACCAGAGCAGAATACAGTGGCACTATTACTTCCCTTGATCTAGATGCTATACTCCTATTGATGCAGCCCAGAATTGCATTGGCTTTTTTAGCTGCCGCGTCACACTGTTGGCTCATGTCAAGTTTGTGGTCAACCAAGACTCCTAGATCCTAGTTGCTAGTGAAGCCGTTTGCTTTTGATAGCAGCAAACCTGTATGTAGTGGAGACTGTACATTCATTGAATACTACACGTGCACTGCCCGGCTACTTGTGCACACGGTTATGCAAGTTGTACACTCCTTGAATGTAAGGCGTGAACATCCCTGTGAACACTTTGCAACAAGACTTTGTGAGAACCAAGAATGGGACAGGTCTCCAGATCCTACGTAGACACTCAGTCTGAGCTAGGCCAGTATAAATGCAACAGGTGCTAGGTCCTGTTTCTGCCCAGCCAATGTTATGCCTGATTTATCTTTCCAGAAATGGAAAGTCAGAAAGTGAAAACTGTGCTGGAGAGTTTACGTAATGGGAATCATTAGATGTGCAAGATCTGTGATTGGGTTGAGTCTTCTGGCTTAACTTTCTTCTTCCAAAAGCAGCTGCATCTGTGGCAGGTGGGCAGGGCTAGATTTAGGTTTGATGAGGCCTAAGCTACTGAAGGTAATGGGGCCCTTTATATGTCCAGCTGTCCTTTGTCAACAACAAATTGTCACTGTTTTTTGTGTTGAATATATGCTATATGGTAATTTATGGACCTAATAGGTCCATACCCAACACAAAACACTGTTGATGTACATAGGTTTTATTTTATTTGGTTTTTTATCTTATATTTTGGAAATGTACACCCAGGTTTTTCCCCCTTTAAATTTGGGGGGGGGGGCTCCCAAGAGAGAGGGGCCCTAAGCTATAGCTTGTTTAGCTTATACGTAAATCTGGGGGAGTGTGAGATCTTGGCTCCCCCTTCACTGTGGCCCTGATGAAACACACATACAGAGGCTGCTTTTTAGAGGGAACATCGTTATAAGAATGTTTTGCAGAGGGGAGAGCAATGGAGTCTTGTTGACAGCTGCTAGATGGGCAAAGAAGCAGGAGGCAGCATTGGGATAGAAGACTTGGTGATTCAACATAGCTACACAAAAGCTTTTAAAGCAGTCATTTAAAGGTCATTGAGACAGGGGGTGCAGAGCCAATCTGTCTACAACAAAAGGTTTTGACAACAGACAGAACTGACAGAAGCCAACAGAAGGCAAGGCAGCCTGAGGGGCTCCCTGTATTTTCTTTCCCCCTGGCCATATAAGAAGGGGTTGGGGGCCTTGCCTGAGGGATGTCAAGGCCTGACAGACTTTCCCCAATGTGGAGGGGGGAGAGAGATAGGAATGAGGGTGACGTCTTGAAGAAGAGCAATCATTTGTTACTTGATGGGCCCAATTGGCAATACCACAGTCTGTCAAGCTCTCCATTTCTAGAGGCACAAATGCCAGTAAACTTCAATGAGAACCTTTCAGCACTTGAAATAATACCTGTGTTGCGTCCGGGGCCTAAAGCATCCCACAACAGTCTTTGGCAATTACAGGGATGGAGTTCCACTAATGTGTAGAGTGTGTGTTGTTGTTGTTTAATGGCTTGTGTGAAAAAGCAAGGAAATTAAGGCACACAGGCTTAACTTCCACACCATGTAAGAAGCATACATGATCAACATCCTCACATATTGTGCTTACTTTTAGCCCTTGTGAACCCTGGCACTCCCTGTTATTTTTTCTTCTGGTCCGAAACATATTCCACTGCAGCTGGAGAGACACTGAAACTCAGGACGCTATGACAGCAATGGCCATTTAGCAACCTACTTGCCCTCTACTGTCCCTTTATGCCTTCATTGTGGTTAACACGGAATGGTATATGTTTGTAGTGACAAGGATGAGGTTGATTGATAGAGGATGCAGACGTGGACCCAATAACAGGCCTAAACAGGCATTATTGAGGCTTTCTATATTACTCTGCCGCAAGAGAAAGGAGAAGGTGAGTCTTGCGTTTATGAGTCGGTATGCCTAGAACAGGGTTAGAACACTTTGTAAGGAATTAATTAAATCTTTAGAATTGACACTCAGAGCAAATTTGCAGGTCTGATGATCTCATAGTAGGGATGGGCTGAGCAGTTCGTTGCATCCTATTGCTCAGCCATAGGTCTATTCTGCTCTCTTTTGTGTGGATTTTTTCACTGAATGAACAAAAAGCATGCAGTTGAATTGCATGTATTTTGCCCACGTGTTTTATGTAAATAGCACACTTTTGATGCAAAACGTGCCCTTTCAATGTATTCATCCATAAAAATATGCATTTTGTGTGCATCTCTTGAGATACAATATGTATCTTTGTGTGAACTTTTCCCACACAAAAACTGCACTGAAAGTCGGGAGAAGTGTGTAATCAGACTGGGAGTTGTGTTCCAATCCACACGCAACCTTGAAAGTATCAGATCAGATCAGTCCCACAGCGAAAAAGCATGCCAAACAAATTCCTCCCCATCTCTCCTCAAGTTTGAATAGTTCAGCCTTTCATTTGTTAGCTGTTAGTTTTACTTTTCCTCAAACATTCACAAGGTTGCATTCTGCAGCTTAAGATAAGACATGAAAGAAGTTAGTAATTAAGAATTTAGCATTGAAAAAGATTACATATTATTAACTTTTGACATAACACTGATGGCTTTGTCAAATTGGCATGTGCCCAGTTTGTAGATGAAGAGGATTAACTCTGAAAAGCGCATGCGAAGACAAACCAGAATGCACAAGTAACATGCTACATGTGAATACACACAGCAATATGTTAGGAGTGCATGTGCCACAGTCTACCACTTGCAAACGAACATAGTAATCTGCAAATACTGGGGCACTTGCAAAGAGACAGAGTATCGTAAGGAGCAGAACATTCAGATGTGGGGTTTATTGTGTTCGTTTCATTAGTTATAATGTTAGTGCCTCTGTCCTACTTACTAACAATTCCTTTTAGATTGTGCAACTGTGGCTTTTGATCGATATACTGCTGCTGCTGCTGCTGCTGCTGCTGCTGTTGTTGTTCTTTAGTCATTTAGTCTTGTCCGACTCTTCATGACCCCATGGACCAGAGCACGCCAGGCACTTCTGTCTTCCACTGCCTCCCGCAGTTTGGTCAAACTCATGCTGGTAGCTTCGAGAACACTATCCAACCATCTTGTCCTCTGTCGTCCCCTTCTCCTTGTGCCCTCCATCTTTCCCAACATCAGGGTCTTTTCCAGGGAGTCTTCTCTTCTCATGAGGTGGCCAAAGTACTGGAGCCTCAACTTCATTATCTGTCCTTCCAGTGAGCACTCAGGGCTGATTTCCTTAAGAATGGATGCATTTGATCTTCTTGCAGTCCATGGGACTCTCAAGGGTCTCCTCCAGCACCATAATTCAAAAGCATCAATTCTTCGGTGATCAGCCTTCTTTATGGTCCAGCTCTCACTTCCATACATCACTACTGGGAAAACCATAGCTTTTACTGTATGGACCTTTGTTGGCAAGGTGATGTCTCTGCTTTTTAAGATGCTGTCTAGGTTTGTCATTGCTTTTCTCCCAAGAAGCAGGCATCTTTTAATTTTGTGGCTGCTGTCACCATCTGCAGTGATCATGGAGCCCAAGAAAGTAAAATCTCTCACTGCCTCCATTTCTTCCCCTTCTATTTGCCAGGAGGTGATGGGACCGGTGGCCATGAGCTTCATTTTTTTGATGTTGAGCTTGAAACCATATTTTGCACTCTCCTCTTTCACCCTCATTAAAAGGTTCTTTAATTCCTCCTCACTTTCTGCCATCAAGGTTGTGTCATCTGCATATCTGAGGTTGTTGATATTTCTTCCAGCGATCTTAATTCTGGCTTGGGATTCATCCAGCCCAGCCTTTCACATGATGAATTCTGCATATAAGTTAAATAAGGAGGGAGACAATATTCAGCCTTGTCGTGCTCCTTTCCCAATTTTGAACCAGTCAGTTGTTCCATATCCAGTTCTAACTGTAGCTTCCTGTCCCACATAGAGATTTATTTGTTATTTCTGTAAGCTGCTTAGAGTCTGTTTCAGTATTAAGTGGTATATCAATATATAAAATTAAATGAATAAAAAAAGTTAAAAAATTAAATGATATAATAACACATTAGATCCACTGTCATTAAAAGAAAAGAAAGAAGGAAAGTGGAATGCTGAGATGTGAAGAATTCCTACTGTTCACATTATGGCAGTCTTTCTTCATGTATGATAAGTGGAATATTGGTGTGAAGCCTCATCATGAAATATTGAAGAGTGTTTGCCTTTGGAAAAATTGGATTACATTTCCCCCCTCTTAGAGCCCCTAAATTTGTACCTTTATATATATATATGCATGCTCTTGGGCAGATAAATGAACAGCATTTTCATAGCAATATACCGTATGCTAAAAGAGATATTACTAGGTTTAGGAGAATGAATTAAAAAATGACGAACTGTTAAGTTGGAGAGGGAGCTGTAGAAAATAAAGTTTAAGAGAGGTTCAAATCAGGCATTTATAGTTCTGCCTTTGATTCCCATCTGTGCCTTCCTCACCACCAAGTGATACCTCCAGGCAGAGAGAGACCTGAGGCCATTTCACCACTTCAAAAAGCATTCATTTTATGTATTTGGGACACAGAACCTTAGCACAACTTCATCTATGCTTCTTGATGTTCTGCCAATCTGATAAAAAGCTTCCATGAGTTAGCTACTGTCTGCTTGGCAACTACCTACAGTATGCTCCCAGCTGGTTACTGGGAGAAATACAACCAGAAAAATGAGAAGGAACTAAGAAAAGACAGACACTCCGGCCAACTGTGTGAATGCTTTAATCAGAAGTAGATCTCAGTGGCCCAGGAAAGTGTGTTCTTCCTAAAATGAGAGCAGGTGTTGGGGGGGGGGTCTGCCAGGCCAACCCTCTGTTGCCAGGCAGGTTAATGGTTATTGCCTGGAGCAATGATTGGCTGAACGGGTGCTGGGGCAAATTGCATGTAGCAAATTGGGTGGGTGGGACAGAAGGCTTTAAATATTGGAGGCACTCTGCTTTTGCTTTCTCTTTTGCAGACTGCTTTGGATCACCCGCCCGCCCTGTGATCCGGTTGACCTTGCTATGCCAGTCATGGGGTCGTCTGCCATTGGGGCAGGGGCCTAGTAGGAATTTTATCCATTTGGCTGATTGGCTGGTGCCATTTGGTTTTTGCCTACTACTTAGCAATTTGTCACAACTAGCAAGGTTGTGGTTAGGCATTGGTTATAAAAACTGGTGGTGGAGGGGTCAGGATAGGCTGTGCTGGCCCCTCCAATGGTGCTGGAAGGGAATTCCATTAAAGGAATCCTGGGGCTTGCCACGACTTCATCCAATCCCTGAAATGGGACCAGAGCCGGCAAGCCTTGGGGAGCTGGTTGGGTGAGCGGTGAGGGACTGTCGCTCAGCTCAACTGATCCCCAACATTGTTTTCCCTTCACTGGCTTCCGAGGGAGTTTGGATAGTTAGTTCTAGTCCCAGGCAGGGGGACAGATAGTCATAACCAATGCCTAAGCAACCACTCACAGATTATGTATTTTAATAAAGTTGTGGCCAAAATAGTGCCAAAAACCTTAAACAAAAATTACATGTGATTTGTGAATTATTTGAGGGGTGGCTTGGGGACCTCCACACGCAAATGGCTTAACCAAAGGACAGAGGTGGTATTTGTTAATGAGACTAACAGAAGGAATGTTTCACTCTTGGTTATCCTTGATCCCTGTGGTTGTCTTGATACTGGTGCACTCCCGATGGACTTCAACCTGCCTCAGTCCCAGCCAGCATGGCCAAAAATCAAAGATGGCGGGAGTTGTAATCCAGAAACATCTGGAATGAACTTTTTTTGGCTATGCCTGACTTAATGAATTAAATGTCAACTAAAATTTCCACAGAGGTTAAGAGATCTGAGTCCTAGAGATGGTGGATAAGGAGGGAGAGACCAAACAATATTATTGTAAAATGGGGGCGGGGGGGATAGACACAAAAATTATGAATAAAAAAAAGAATGTTTGCAAGATGCAAGGAAGGATAAATGTACAACACTCTCCCCAAGTCTCTAGAATGCTGTACACAGCCATTGACATGTTTCCCCCACATTTTTCTTTCAGTATTTAAGTACGTTGTGCCTTAATCCATATCCTCCCCATGCTGGGAAATGAATTTTTCTTGATTTACCGAGAGTCCATTTTCTAATAGTCAAGAAAAGAAATTATGCCCAGAGGCATAAGGAGATTGGATGTATAAGGAAAAGCACCTTTTTTTTCCTTTTTTGCCCAGAATCAGATTTTCACTCGACAAAGACCATGACTAAACTGAAAGAAGGTTTCCTAGAAGGTTAATAACTGTTGTGTTTGATGAGCTGTTATAAGGGGGCTGTTTAGTTACAAAAGAGGCATCACCAGACAATGTTGTAAATATAAGTAAGAATGACGACAAAATAAAAAGTGCAGATTAATAATGAATAACTAATGAATCAGTGCAGCTCTCTGTTTAGGAACTATGCTGGAGAGCTTGCTTTTGATTTTAGTCATAACTGACTTGGCCTCACCTAGAGAGAAGACTTGAAGGCATGAGATAGATGCAGAGGTCAGCAAACTTTTTCAGCAGGGGCCGGTCCACTGTCCCTCAGACCTTGTGGGGGGTGCGGATTATATTGGCGGGGGGGGGGGGGAATGAAGAATTCCTATGACCCACAAATAACCCAGAGATGCATCTTGAATAAAAGCACACATTCTACTCATGTAAAAACGCACTGATTCCCAGACCATCCGCGGGCCGGATTTAGAAGGTGATTGGGCCAGATCCAGCCCCCAGGCCTTAGTTTGCCTACCCATGAGATAGAAGCATTCATGTTAACAAGATAACACAGAAATTGCACTGACTATAAAAATGAGTGGTTATTTATAACTTTTCTTTGCTGCCCTTCATTGCCCTGAACACAGCTTCACGCTCACAATACAGTTACTAAAAACAAGGCAGGTAAGTCACACTCAGTCAACACAGACACCGGCTTCTGGGTGAATAATGAACAGGCATCCCAACCTTAAAAGAATAGGTGCCAGCAGTGTCATAGGGGGAAGGGACTTCCAAAACTGTGGTGCCACCACCTAGAAGGCTCTGCCAGACCATTCCGTACAGCCGGCCTCCACTAAAATTAGTACAGACACGAGAACCTTCTCTGGGGATCTTAAGAAAGGTGCAGGTCTCCATGTGTCATGGGATGGCTCTGTGTGTCATTGACTCTAGCTCCACCTACTGAAGCATCTTGCAGAAACTAGGGACTCAGCTAGACTGGAAAAGGAAAGGTATTCATTTATTATTTTTATTTTTTGATAATTATTTTTACTAGTTTTCAGTTACAACAATCCAATCCAATAACAGCCTCATTATAGCAATGCCAAATTATAATACAATTAATATTACCAATCATTGAGATGCCAGATTATACAATTTAAGTGGCCTCCCGCATGCTAGAATTAACAGTTTGATGCTTTCCTTTGTTTCTGCATTCCAAAGTCTTATAAATTTCAGTTACGCTCCAGTCCAGATACCAATCCCTTTTATCGCAGCTGCAATTTTAACGGCTTCCATTTGTATTGACACATTGAATAATTTCGGTACCTACAGATGAAGCATTCAAACTCTCTCTTTCCTGTGTGTCAGTAATATTTCTTCCAGTCCTTGTAATATATTATGTCTATTTTTTGTCAATTCTTGTTGTTCTCCAGGAATTTATATGTGTTGTATGTGCGATATAACTTTGTGCCACCAGATGGTGATGTGGAGCGCCTTTTTTTCTATCTGTTTTCCCTGTTTATTTATTTATTTTGTTTAGTCGTGTCCGACTCTTCGTGACCCCATGGACCAGAGCATGCCAGGCACTTCTGTCCTCCATTGCCTCCCGCAGTTTGGTCAAACTCATGCTGGTAGCTTCGAGAACACTATCCAACCATCTTGTCCTCTGTCATCCCCTTCTCCTTGTGCCCTCCATCTTTCCCAACATCAGGGTCTTTTCCAGGGAGTCTTCTCTTCTCATGAGGTGGCCAAAGTATTGGAGTCTCAGCTTCAGGATCTGTCCTTCCAGTGAGCACTCAGGGCTGATTTCCTTCAGAATGGATAGGTTTGATCTTCTTGCAGTCCATGGGACTCTCAGGAGTCTCCTCCAGCACCATAATTCAAAAGCATCAATTCTTCGGTGATCAGCCTTTTTATGATCCAGCTCTCACTTCCATACATCACTACTGGGAAAACCATAGCTTTTACTATACGGACCTTTGTTGGCAAGGTTTAAATTTGCAATGCTTTAAATGGAAAAGCTTCTTTGACATGTCTAGATCCAGCCTAGCTAGGCAATCTTCTAGAGAACTGACGTGTCAATACTGCATGGGCAGCCAGTTTACACTGAGAGCAAAGCCCCTATCAAATTTAATCCTTGAATGCATAAACAAATCAGAGTCCGAAGTGAGTTACACTGTGATTACACTTGGATATCAATCATGTCACGAAGCTCTTGAACAACTAATAAGCCACATTTCTTCAAAAATAGATTGTGACAGGTTTGGAAGAGAATATCTGGCACTAAATCAATTCATTAGAACCTGCATGAGCAGCAGAAGAATTGACATTTCACCCCTTCAGAGCAGAAATCGCACTCCTGCGCTTATTACTTTTGTCTTTTGTCACACTGTCTTGCTCTTAATAAAAATTTGCATTCCCTGAAGAAGGTGCACGAAGTAGATCTGGGTAATAAGGATTCATCAAATAGGGACTGGGGAGCTGTTGATAGCCAGTCGAACTGAGAGAGATCAACAGCATCTTCATAATTTGTTGAGAGACTCTGTCAGTCTGTTTTACTCGTCCCAAAAGTCTGTAACATACGCACTTGATCCAAAGTGTAAACTTTCTTTGTGTTTCAAAATTCAGCTGTCACTTCAGTTCATTTCTACAGACTTGAACTCTCCAGTGTATCCTAACTATGTCTTTATCTTAATAACTTTAACTCTCCATCTTACACAAGTGCTTTCAATTCTCTGAATTGCCTTTCTTGGGACTTGCTCCATAGTTCTCTTCTAAGCATACACCCGTTTTGCAGAGTCTCTAAAGAATAATTCAAACTGGCAATGGTTGCAATTTCATACGTTGCCTTTAATAGAACCAATACTTTGTCAGACATTATTTTGAGACACAAAATTAGCAGCATGCCCAGGGGCTGACTTCAGAAGCAAAGTTGTGAAGTATGGTAGTTTCTCAAAACTTATTTAAATGTATTTCTTAGGGGCCTGGAGAGAAATTCAGTGACTTTTTCCTTGGCAATAGTGTGTCTTTCTTTTCCTTTAAAAATACATGGTTGTACTAAATACAAATGACTATTCCCAGGCTATTTGAGTTACAGGTAGGTAGCCGTGTTGGTCTGCTGTAGTCGAAACAAAATTTAAAAAAAAATCCTTCCAGTAGCACCTTAGAGACCAACTAAGTTTGTTATTGGTGTGAGCTTTTGTGTGCATGCACGTGTGTCTAAGGTGCTACTAGAAGGAATTTTTTTATTTTGTTTCATGCTATTTGAAACACTCTTTCACTGGAAAGATGGGATACAACAGTGATTGTGTTCCATGCTATAAACACTTCTTTAATTTACACCTAAGCTTTGCCTGCTTAGTCTGTATGTGCACTGCTTGTTTTGTGTGTATGTGAAATTATTATATGTTATATTCATTTTATGTTTTTATTTATTTTGTTAGGACCATCTATTTGTTATTTAAAGGTAAAAGTATCCCTGACCGTTATTTCCAGTCACGGACGACTCTGGGGTTGCGTGCTCATCTCGCTCAATAGGCTGAGGGAGCCAGCGTTTGTCCGCAGACAGCTTCCATGTCATATGGCCAGCAGGACTAAGCCACTTCTGGTGAACTAGAGCAGTGCACGGAAACACTGTTTACCTTCCTGCCGGAGCAGTACCTATTTGTCTATTTGCACTTGACATGCTTTTGAACTGCTAGGTGGGCAGGAGCTGGGACCAAACAACAGGAGCTCACCCTGTCATGGGGATTCAAGCTGCCGACCTTCCAATTGGCAAGCCCTAGGCTCTGTGGTTCTATTTGGTATTTAGGAGTATTCATTTAGCAGTGTTCCTGCCAACAAAGTCCTCCCTTAATGAATGGAAGCAGAATTGGTTTATCCATATCATATGTTGCTTCCAAAAAGTGTTGTCTTTTCTCATGTCTGTACAAACAATGCGAGCAGGGCTTTAGGGCTGGTTTAGTAAACCATTTAAGAGTGTTATCTGTAAGCTATAACATTCCTCATTCAAGCTTTCTTTTGTTCACATACTCCCTAGCTATCCAGAGGACAGGCCTGTACCAGCAATACCAAAAACATCCCACCACCCATACTTCATGGCTTGCTCGTACAGTTCCAAGCAGGTGCCAAAAATAGGATGATAACAATGACAATGATTTTTATTATTTATATGTAACCCACCCGAGTGGGTTGCCCCAGCCACTCTGGGTAGCTCCCAACAAAATATTAAAAACACAATAAAACATCAAGGATTAAACACGTTCCTAAACAGGACTGATTTCAGATGTCTTCTAAAAGTCAAATAGTTATTTATCTGTTTCACATCTGATGGGAGGGTGTTCTACAAGGCAGGCGCCACTACCAATAAGTCCTCTGCCTGGTTAATAATAATAATAATAATTTATTTCTATCCCGCCCATCTGGCAGGGTTTCCCCAGCCACTCTGGGCAGCTTCCACAAAGACCAAAAATACACTAATATGTCATACATTAAAAACTTCCCTGAACAGGGCTGCCTTAAGTTGTCTTCTGAATGTCAGGTAGTTGTTTATCTCTTTGACATCCGATGGGAGGGCGTTCCATCTGCTTCACATCTCACAGTGAGGGAACCACCAGAAGGCCCTCAGAAGAGGACCTCAGTGGCCAGGCTGAATGATGGGGGTGGAGATGCTCCTTCAGCTATACTGAGCATCCCTTTGACAGCCATGAGGGGAAGGATTTGCCACCACTGTTGCAGCCTTGAAGACTTAGCCCAGGCGCAGCTTGGCATGTGAAGGTGCCAATTGTGGGGGTGCCTGGTTGCGCCCCCTCATGTCCTTTCAAAAACCTGTGCCCAGGGCCACAGCCCCCACAGCCCTCCCCATACTATGCCCTTGTCCTGCAGCATGGCGCCCACCCTAAAACAGCCTCTGTTGTGGCCTTTTCTAGCTACATAAAATATGTGCTGAAATTATATTGAGTTCAGATTTCGTTTACACAATCCAAGTTCTCATCTGCAGAAGTCAAAAAGAGTCACACTGGTTCAAGAAGGATCTTCCACTGTAAGTGGCATGAAGACAGCTGCTGCTATCATTAGTAGGGCGATCAAAAATGAGTCCAGAGAGGATGAGAAAAGACAAGAACACCATAAGGCAACCTTTGCACAGACTCTCCTATTATAATGCTATTTGGCATTAAGAGTTTGCACTATCTGCTATTGGCTGTGATGTAAACTCAGCCTTAACTCCATTAAGCCTACAGAAATTTCCTGGTTATTTAATGAAAATGCCATTAATATCTTACAGAGAAAAGAGTAGCAAAAGAGGAACCAATACACCTTTGGTTTCGAATTAACCACTTCCAAAGATGATTAAAGGAGTGCATGCAAACCTTCTTATTAAAACCACTGAGACTGAAGTTTCAATTAATGAACTACAATTCATGGTTATTAGCTTGACTAATAAAGTTTGTAAGTGAACAGAAAGCTTGCGATAATGAAGACAAAGTAGCAAACCAAGGGAACATGCTGCCAGTAGCAAAAAGGGAACACAACATAAGTGAAATTGGAAGTCAGGGGAAAATAGAACATCAATAAGTGTCTTGACAACAATTTGCATTTATTTTATCCTCTGTACCATGTTGTTCTTTATAGTCTAATCAGAGAAGGAAAGAAAGCAACTGGCTGCAAGGACCAAATTTTTCTAGGCTAACAAAATGATAGATGTGAAGTTAATTACATTAATGAAACAATCAGCTATAACAGGAAATTGTGTGTGAGAGAGAGAGTGTGTGTGTGGCATCTTCTATTACACCCAGCATATTTCACTCGGCTTATAGCTTAAGGAAGTGGGAGACAGCCTAGGAGGAGAACAAATTAGCTGGCTCTTCAATGCATGTACAACTGCTTGTGGGCAGCTTCGTGAGCTCTGGCGCCTTTTGCTTCTCTGAGAATGGATCATAGGTCACCAAAAGACCTCCAGTGTCGTTCTGGTCTGACCAGTAAAGCTCTGTTTTCAGGTAACCACCAGTGGAATGTGAAAAGTCAGTAAATTTCAGATTCTGCAAGGGTCCATCTCCCAGGCTGTGTATGCACTAACCCATTTGGAGCATAAAAATGTAGTTTTTCTCAATCCAGAATCATTCATGCTCATCCTCAACATTCAATCTACAGTGGTGCCTCGCAAGATGAAAAGAATCCGTTCCGCGAGTCTCTTCGTCTTGCGGTTTTTTTCGTCTTGCGAAAAAAGCCCATTAGCTAAGCCCATTAGTGGCTTAGAGGATTAGCGCTATTAGCGGTTTAGCGGCTATTAAAGGCTTAAGGGATTAGCGGATTAGCTGCTAAAAGGCTATTAGCAGCTTAGCGGGTTTAGTGGATCAGCTGATAAGCGGCTTAGCGATCAGCTGTTAAGCGGCTTAGCGATCAGCTGTTAAGTGGCTTAGCAGCTTGGGGGAAAGGGGGGGGAGGGGGAAAAAACCCCGCAGGAACTCGCAAGACATTTTCGTCTTGCGAAGCAAGCCCATAGCAAATTCGTTTTGTGAAGCACCTCCAAAACGGAAAACCCTTTCGTCTAGCGGGTTTTCCGTCTTGCGAGGCATTCGTCTTGCGGGGCACCACTGTAGTTTTATTCTTGGTCCTGCCACCCACACTGGTGGGATTGGTTACTTTATATTTGTCTGAAAACGCCTCCCCTTGATTAGGTTATCTATGTTTTTTGCTCCCTGTACATGCCCCAGTGAATGAAGAAGGAAGTGGGGATTGCGATATTGGTCATGCCCACCCATAATATTATTGGACAAGTGTGAATGCACACACATGCAGTGCTAGGACCATCAACATCAGTTTTCAAATGAACACATAGTGGAGCAACGAAGACTCAATCTGTACAGTGGTACCTTGGGTTACATACGCTTCAGGTTACATATGCTTCAGGTTACAGACTCCGCTAACCCAGAAATTGTGCTTCAGGTTAAGAACTTTGTTTCAGGGTGAGAACAGAAATCGTGCTCTGGCGGCATGGCAGCAGCAGGAGGCCCCATTAGCTTAAGTGGTGCTTCAGGTTAAGTACTGTTTCAGGTTAAGTACAGACCTCCGGAACGAATTAAGTACTTAACCCGAGGTAATGAGTACTTAACCCGAGGTAATAATAACCCCACTGTAACGAGCTTTCTTTTTGAAATGAGACAAGTTTCTCAAGGAGGACAAAAGAAGAAGATCTAGATTGTGTGTAGACTACATGGAAAATACAAGTAGCCTCCATTGATTCTAGAATGAAATGCCGTGTTGCAGCCTTAGTATTCCCACCAGATCCAGATTATCCTGCCCTGAAGGGCAGGTGCCAATCGCACCTGAGATCAAGACAGTGTTGGTTCTGTTTCATTGGTGGCATGGACATAATAAGCTTGGTTTGGAAGCATTTCTTCCATGGGTCCCTATTATGATAGTGATCTCACTAGGTCAAAGAGGTGCAAATGGGGATGTGGCTCATGTACTTTTAATAGCTTTGTAGAAGGAACTACACAACTGTTAAGGGTACATGAGTCACATCAGGCGTTAGGGGAAGGGTGGTACCTCTGGTGCGGAGCACATTGTTCTCATTCTGGGGTAGTTTGTCCACCTTTGGTCCCCACTCTGCACTCAGCTCTCACCTGTGGCTCCGAGAAGCTACAGCATGTGACAGCAGCCACACCCCGAGATGGCTTCGACTGGCTGACTAAACCAGGTGAGAGTAGCTGATGGGTCTCAAACCATTGGTGAGTTAAGGATTTCCTCTGCATGCAAAGCCAGGTTCTAACAGACTGAGTGGGCAAGACCAGTAGTGGGTCCAATGGTCAAGAAGGCGGTTTCTGCACATACTGTAGAGGGAAGTAAGGGGAAGATGGGACTCCTCAAACAGAGAAGATAGGAGAAGGAAAACTCTGATCCCAAACCTCTGCTGCCTTGAAGGATATCTTCGAGAGAAGAAAATGTTAGGAGTAAACCTTACACAAATCTGGAGTAGAGTTCCTAAGATGTTTGGATGGTGTCATGCATGCCTCCTTCCAGGAACTCCTGCAGCCAAGCTGGTGCCCAATGTACCGTATTTTTTGCTCCATAAGACTCACTTTTTCCCTCCTAAAAAGTAAGGGGAAATGTGTCTTATGGAGCGAATGCAGGCTGCGCAGCTATCCCAGAAGCCAGAACAGCAAGAGGGATTGCTGCTTTCGCTGCGCAGCGATCCCTCTTGTTATTCTGGCTTCTGAGATTCAGAATATTTTTTTTCTTGTTTTCCTCCTCCAAAAACTAGGTGCGCCTTGTGGTCTGGTGCGTCTTATAGAGCGAAAAATACGGTATTTCTTTGCTTTCCTTTGGACCACATCAACAAGGCCAAGAGGTATCTTGTTCTCTTGGCAGTCCAGGACCTCCACATACACTGCCCAGACTTGAGTCCCAGAAAGGTCACTTTTGTGCTTCTAACACAGCAAAAACAATGTGGGAGGCAGCAGCTATAAGTTACCAGTTTCTGCAGCCACAGCAGGCGCTGTGATTCTCCAGCTGTTTGACTTCACCCCTGGAGGCTATCTTTTGAGACAAATGGATGCTAACAACAGAAGGAATTTCAGTACCTCTAGCAATTTTTCTTGCCCCTGAATGCCAAGCTGCACCCAGTAGTGGCTGATGACCATTGGATCAGGTAGGGTGAAACATGGAGACAGAAAAGTATAGGGAGACAGAGACAATGACAGGAAGAACTGACGAATTCTAAGTCTGTCCTATCCTCCCTTCTGAGAAGGGAGGTGCTGTGGTCTAACCCACAGAGCCTTTTGGGCTTGCAGATCAGAAGGTCGGCGGATCGAATCCCCGTGACGGGGTGAGCTCCCATTGCTCTGTCCCAGCTCCTGCCAACCTAGCAGTTCGAAAGCACACCAGTGCAAGTAGATAAATAGGTACTGCTGCAGCAGGAAGGTAAACAGCGTTTCCGTGTGCTCTGGTTTCTGTCACAGTGTCCTGTTGTGCCAGAAGCAGTTTAGTCATGCTGGTCACATGACCCGGAAAGCTGTTTGTGGACAAACACTGGCTCCCTTGGCCTGAAAGCGAGATGAACGCTGCAACCCCATAGTCGCCTTTCACTGGACTTATCCATCCAGGGGTCCTTTACCTTTACCTTTTTACCCTTCTAAATTCTGTAAGGGGCAACACTGACACTAAAGAGGAGGAAGCTAAGAGGCGTTGCCAGCGTGGTGTAGTGGTTAAGAGCGGTGGACTCATAATCTGGTGAACCGGGTTCGTGTCCTTGCTCCTCCACATGCAGCTGCTGGGTGACCTTGGGCTAGTCACACTTCTCTGAAGTATCTCAGCCTCACTCACCTCACAGAGTGTTTGTTGTGGGGGAGGAAGGGAAAGGAGAATGTTAGCCGCTTTGAGACTCCTTTGAGACTCCTTAAGGGGAGTGAAACTTTGAGACTTTGAGACTCCTTAAGGGGAGTGAAAGGTATCAAGTTCAAACTCCTCCTCCTCTTCTTCTCTGGACTGGGAGTAAGTAAAAAGAGTGGCAGGTGTCAGCCAGTTGACAGCAGACAGAGGTTGCTGGGGCAGTGCTCCATTAGCCCAGATAAGCCAGCCTCCATGGGCTGCACCTATCAGATGTCTTCCTTTGATTTCTGTTGTCCTCATTTTTAGGCAGCTAAAAGCCTCTTTTCTTTTTCTTTTATGTGACTTTCTGTGCTGGGACGATAGATTGGGAACATACATTTTTCCTGGTGCTTAATGCTGCTTGAGTAACATTGCCAGAGCAGATTCCAATAAATCAAAATGGACCCCATTAATTTTCTCACGGATCAGTAAGAGCAAACGCTTTCATTAAGCTATATCTGGGAAAAACATTCAGTCTCTACACAATTAGTTGTGAAACATTTTTAGAGTGCTCAAGATTAAATAAAAGGATTGTGCTAATGGACCATGCATATGTGTGCATGAGAGAAATAAAACATTGCTGAAACTCGGCAAAGGCATTGGGAAGGAAATAGAATTAGTAATTTTCTATCAAATATAATAAGAGACAGGTGTTCAGCTATTAAAGTCATGATTGCTGTAGCTATAGGAGTTGACAGAGGGAAATCACAGCTGTTCCTTTGCATTGATTTCTATGTTTACAAAGAAACTCTGTTTGCATTCTCTAAAATATGTTGCTGATGGCCCGTAAAAGACTCTGGGAAAGGGAAGCTATGTGGTAATTAGCAGACCTGTAGTACATGGAAAGTGCATAGGAAATAATCTCTTTCCACATTAATGTGATTATGGGATTAATGATCTGATAGATTTATCAACAACTAACAGCAGTTCTTCTAAAGTGATAACTTTATTTAGCTAATGCTGCATAGAGCTCTGGCAAAAGAAATCCAGCGGTCCAAGATTTGGCACCAATATTGTTCCTCTTCCCTAATTTTCTTTGGCTTAATATCACTAATTTTTCTTCACAATTCATGTTCTCTCCAGGTCTGAAAGTTTTCTAAATGGTCAGTATTTCTCTCATGCAAAGATAGAATCATTCCAGTTTTCTTCCAGTCTTTTGAACCTGTTTCTTGCAGGATTCTTTGCTGAACAGCTACAACAAACCCACACAAACCCTCCACACAGGTTGAGGTTGAATATATCAACCATTGATGGGTTAAGATATTTAAAATTAACTGAATTTTAACTCTCTCTGTGTGTTTGTAGGTGTAACATAACATCCAGTCAACTCTATGGTCTATTTCATACATACATAAAAAACAATTCTAATGTATGAGTTACTTCAACAATGGTCAAATGCTTCAAAATATAAAAGTAGAATATTATCACATGTAACAAAAACTATTCTGTATAAAACTGTGTCCCTCAAAGGTCAGTACTGAGCCCCTCTGGCCTAATGATAGCATTGCCCCTCTGTGGAACACCATTCCTGTCAGGCTTTGACAGTTGCCAACTATATGCAGTTTCCAGAAACAGTTGAAGACACTTTTGTTCTGACAAGCTTTCCCAGTTGGGTGAGCAGATCTCTGCCATGAATGTCTCCTTTTATCGTTTTCAGTTCATTTGCTGTTATTTCCTGTGCTGTTTTTAACTTTTTTGAAACGGTTTTTCATTATATCATTGACCTCACCTTGAGGCACGTACAGGAAAGGCCATTAAGAAATAAATAATAATAAGCGCCACTATGTATTTATTCAGTATCCCTTACTATATTTTTATCCCACTTTTTAGACAGTGATTGTTCTCCAAAGCAGCACACCTCAATTGAAAAGACAGAGGCCACTCCATCAGGCTCACAGACTACAATGGCAAGCATAGAAAAGGAGCAAGTTTATCTTACTCTCCAAATGTTGCTGTTTTGAACATTCTTTCTGGTGACTTGAATAAATGGGACTGTGGTTTTAGATAAATGAGATGTTGCTGCAATGCTTTTAATCTCACCTTTTGCTCCCCTCCCCCCTTTTCACAGAATTTTCTTTTCAATGCCCAGTTTTTGAGTTCCTGGATTATATGTCTGCGACCTCCTCTAGGCAGTACCCATGGCAGAATAATATCAGAAGTGAAACAACTTCCCTGGAGGAAAATCTCCACCTGTGAAGGTGTAACCTTTCATAGATTATTTGAGTGCCTGTATCTTGAGGTAAAGTTTGGACTTCACTCTCTGCACTGAGATTGGAATAAGGGTGGTTTTTTAAAATAAATAAATTTAAAAGCAGCTCTTCTTTCCAGAGGTAAGAATACTCTGTCCTCAAAGGGTCTCTAAGGGTCAAGTCCTGGTTGACAAGAAAGGAATCTGTGAGCCACATGCCAGCATGAATAAGAGCAGAAAAGACCTCAACTGTTGCTGTCCTTCAATCGTCTACAAAGAATAGCTAAAGGATGGGGAACCCAACAGCCTCTATACTATTCCACACACAAATTATTCATGTTGTGTTTTGGAATTCACGTCCGCTCGCTCACAAATGTGCACCCTCAGAATCCCAGCCAAAGCAACAGCATTCAAGGTCATAACACAGTGTCCTGTTTTATTGACATAACATGGATTATTGATATGGCTTCCTCACATTGAGGCATAAACTCTGTGTTATGCTCTTTTTTTCCCCTTTTAATGAATTCTGGGGAAAGGACTCCTGGATGAATCAGTGCCAAGCGAGACTTAGTAAAGCAACCACTTCTATATAAACAGTGTGTGAGAGAGATTCTTATCAAGATAAGAATCATCCACATAACAGGGTGAGCTGCCGTTGCTCAGTCCCTGCTCCTGCCAACCTAGCAGTTCGAAAGCACACCAGTGCAAATAGATAAATAGGTACCGCTGCGGCGGGAAGGTAAATGGCATTTCCATGTGCTCTGGTTTCCGTCACAGTGCTCTGTTGTGCCAGAAGTGTTTTAGTCAAGCTGGCCACATGACCCAGAAAGCTGGGTACAAATGCTGGCTCCCTCAGCTTGAAAGCGAAATGAGTGCTGCAACCACATAGTCCCCTTTGACTGGACTTAACCATCCAGGGGTCCTTTACCTTTACCTTACACAGAAGAAGGGCAGTACTAAATGCATAGGAACAGACTGGATGCACTGTGGCTGAAATCAACAGGGATAGACAGCAGGTTCAGTCTCTGATTCCAAGTGCATCCCTGATTATACACTACAGATAGAGGAAACATGGCCCTCAAGATGTTGTTAGATAGGGCAGCTGTCTACCAGCTCCATCTGAGACATCGGTCTTGCGTCCTGTCTAGCAAGATTGGTACATGCCCTGGTTATCTCCTCCTTGGACTACTGCAATGCTCTCTATGTGGAGCTACCTTTGAAGCTGACTCAGAAACTGCAACTAATCCAGAATGCAGATGCCAGACTGGTGACTGGGAGTGGCCGCCAAGACCATATAACATTGCTCCTCAAGGATCTACATTGGCTCCCAGTATGTTTCCATGCACAGTTCAAAGTGTTGGTGCTGACCTTTAAAGCCCTAAACACCTTTGGCCCTACATAACTATAGGAACGTCTCCACTCCAATCATTCAGCACGGACACTGAAGTCCAGATCCAAGGGCCTCCTGGTGGTTCCCTCACTGGGAGAGGTGAGGTTACAAGGAGCCAGCCAGAGGGCCTTCTTGGTAGTGGCACCCGCCCTGCAGAACACACTTCCATCAGATGTCAAGTAAACTATTTGACTCTTAGAAGACATCTGAAGACAGCCCTGCTTAGGGAAGTTTTTGATGTTTGATGTCTTGCTGTGTTTTAATTTGTTGGAAGCCATCCAGAGTGGCTGGGGCAACCAGCCCCATGTAATTATTATTATTATTATTATTATTATTATTATTATTACTATTACTATTATTATTATTATTATTATTATACTAAATTTCCCATCAGCCCCAGCTAGCACCATCAATGGCCAAGGATGATGGAGGTTGCTGTCCAGAGAAATCTGATGGGCACTAGATATCTCACCCCAGTGGACACCAATGCCAACCCAAGTAAGTAAATTATTCTGATTTGCTACTATGCATAAAAGGACAGGCAAGAACAGTACATTTGGGGACATTGCTATCCCCAGATGTTGTGTGACCCAGCTCTCACTGACATGTTTCATTTGTGTGTTCCTGTATTTTTCACTGGTCATAATTGCTAGCCTTATGTAATCGAAGAAATCCTGCACCTAAAGCTATATGTCTCGCCAGAGTGGTACGTGCTCTAGTTATCTCTTGGACTACTGCAATGCACTCTATGTGGGTTTACCTTTGAAGGTGACCTGGAAACTACAGCTAATCCAGAATGCGATAGCTAGACTGGTGACTGGGAGCAGCCGCCGAGACCACATAACACTGGTCTTGAAAGGTCTGCATTGGCTCCCAGTATGTTTCCAAGCACAATTCAAAGTGTTGGTGCTGACCTTTGAAGCCCTAAATGGCCTTGGTCCAGTATACCTGAAGGAGTGTCTCCACCCCCATCATTCTGCCCAGACACTGAGGTCCAGCGCCGAGGGCCTTCTGGCAGTTCCCTCACCGCGAGAAGCCAAGTTACAGGGAACCAGGCAGAGGGCCTTCTCAGTAGTGGCACCCGCCTTGTGGAACACCCTCCCATCAGATGTCAAAGAGAAAAACAACTACCAGACTTTTAGAAGACATCTGAAGGCAGCCCTGTTTAGGGAAGCTTTAATGTTTAACAGACTATTGTATTTTAATATTTTGTTGGAAGCTGCCCAGAGTGGCTGGGGAAACCCAGCCAGATGGGTGGGGTATAAATAAGTTGTTGTTGTTATATGTTGGTTTACTTGGCTTTCACAGAAAATGACAATTTTGTGACATGGGTTCTTTTAGATGTTACATATGTCTTTTTATACGCTTGTAATGGATATAATGCTTTTGTTTGAAAAGCCTGATCTACCAGTTTTTCACCAAGGGATCCTTTTCACAGTTGTATGGGTTCCAAAAATCATATTTGTTTTTTTCCTATAGAAATTAGATGTATGGTTGCATGCACACACACAAGTCTTTATGAATAGCATCTAAGCTCAGGTCAGGAATTGTTTAACTGAAAAATTTAGGCATTAACAAACTCAGTATTTCTGCTTGAAAAGCACAATTCTAAAACCGGCTTATTCTCAGAATTTTGTGCACTGAACTGAGACAAATCAGAGAGGATCAACAATAACAGCAGTGGCAAAACTAAGCAAAACAGCCGAAAACATTTATTTAAAAGTTTGTTTTCTCTTTCTTTTTTAGTGTAAAAGTCCACAATGAATACCGTGCTTCAAAAATATACAAGAAAGCAAATACTTATTTGAATCTAGAAATGCATAGAAGCAGCATTCTACAGAAGCTTTAAGCTGAGAGCAAATGCATTTTCTTTCTCCAATCGAAACTCTACCTACAATCATCATTAAATTTCTCTTACCACAAGGTTCATATGTCATTTTGATTTCTCCTTATATCCGGGTACTATTCATTTCATATGTAATTTGAGCCCCAGTTATTAACATTGCTACTGTTTGCCTACCCACCATTGGTTCCATTCTGTATGGGCAGGGAAATCCCATAATACCACTAGGCTGGCTCCAGGTGCTTCCACCAGCATGGTTTCCAAACCACACTCAGCAGCAACTAACTAAAGTTGAAAGAATAAGAAATGCAGAGACTATGGGTTACTCTAGATAGCCTGCTTATTGAACATTCATCTGGATGTGCTTGCACAAAATCAGTGTGAAGGTTAGACTTCCTTTGCCTATTCCTTACTGAGCATTCATTCTCATTGGTGTGCAGGCAGGTTTTATGACAATGAACATTCATCCTGATTTGCTTTTGTGGTGGTTATACATCTTCTTGCTAATTTGGGCTTGCTGATCAGAGGTTTTTCAGTTCCAATCCGCACGACAGTTCCAATCCAGCTCCAGTTGCTGTGTCCCAGCTTCTGCCAACCTAGCAGTTCGAAAGCACACTAGTGCAAGTAGATAAATAGGTACCACTGCGGCAGGAAGGTAAACAGCATTTCTGTGCGCTCTGGTTTCTGTGCGGTTTAGTCATGCTGCCCACATGACCTGGAAAGCTGTCTGTGGATAAACGCCGGCTGCCTTGGCCTGAAACGAGATGAGTGCCGCACCCCATAGTCACCTTTGACTGGACTTAACCGTCTGGGGTCATTTACCTTTACCTTTTTACCCCATTTACACCACACTTAGAATCATAGAATCATAGAGTTGGAAGAGACCACAAGGGCCATCAAGTCCAACCCCCTGCCAAGCAGGAAACACCATCAGAGCACTCCTGACATATGGTTGTCAAGCCTCTGCTTAAAGACCTCCAAAGAAGGAGATTCCACCACACTCCTTGGCAGCAAATTCCACTGTCGAACAGCTCTTACTGTCAGGAAGTTCTTCCTAATGTTTAGGTGGAATCTTTTTGGTGTGCATTCCACTGTCATTTTTCGAAACGCAAAAACTTGTATATGTGTGTGTGTTTTAAAGAGACTTGTTGCAACAGAGCATAGAGGGCTACAATTGTGCAGACTAAATTTCCGGTAGGCAACTGAATCTCTCCTGCAAAATGCGGACTGTGTGGAGGTGATTTATAAAACTATCTCCCATCTCTTCTATCGGAGCTGAGCAGCTCCTCTGTCTATCATTCTGCTCTGGGCAGCTCTGCTAGCAACTGCACATACAATGTGGGGCTGTGTGTGTTTTTCTTAAAGAGAAATGAAAGAGGTGCTTGCTTAGCACAGGTGACGGTATTTAATTAACCTTGCTGTTCTTACCTGGTACGCCTGCTCTAAGAGTGTGTACATAGCATTTTTGTGGCTGCATTCATCGTAATAACTGTTACTGCAAACAGCAGAATAATTGCATGCCAATGCAGCAGACATAGCAGAACGTCCTAATCCACAAACAAGCAAAGGAAGAAATCAGGTAAGAACACATAACTAGCTCTTTCCTTTTGTATCTTCTGAGCGTATCCATAAATTACAATGGTGTGTGTTCCTTCAGAGCCCACTCCAATTCTCTTCTAAGCAGAAAGAGTGGATTTGGGCTCCATCTTACTCTTCTTTGCAGAGACAAGAAGTCCAACTCATCTCAGCAGCTTATTTGAAGTTCAGTCCCTCTTCAGATTTTCTCTTTTGTTTTTATGCCAGCCATGAGCTTGTTGAAAAGCCTCCTCTTGGAAATGCCGTGGCGACGCCACCTGATGGACCACTGCCCCTCCCAGGATAGTCTTTGTGACCCTTCAGAGGATGCCCTGGAATTGTTTAAGCCTTGGCTCCGGTGTTGCTTTGCCTTCATCCAGAACTTCCCTTATGCTGAGTGCATCTCTCACCAATTGTAAAGAAGCATCTATAGCTTGAACCACAGGGTCAATTTTCTCAATCTACCACAATTAAAACTGATGCCACCTACTGCCTAATCGCAGTCTGTGACCAATACTGTGACCACAAGGGGAGCGGGTGGTGCTCCACTGAGCCTTTTGGGCTTGATGATCGGAAGGTTGGCGGTTCGAATCCACATAACGCAGGCATGTCCAAAGTCCATTCAGGGGCCCACTAGTCAATTAAATCTGGCCCATGTGGCAGTATATGTCCTGGGGTAAAATCCCCCAAGCTCAGCAACTTCAATCCTAAAAAAAATTGGGGTAAAATTGTAAAAAAAGCTCAACAACTTTGGGGTTAAATCCTAAAAAAAAGTTCAACAACTTCAGTTGGCCCTCACGCATGTTCACTTCATCAAATCTGGCCCTCTTTGAAAAAAAAGTTTGGGCACCCCTGGTAATGGGATGAGCTCTCGTTGCTCTGTCCCAGCTCCTGCCAACCTAGCAGTTCGAAAGCACGCCAGTGCAAGTAGATCAATAGGTACCACTGCGGCGGGAAGGTAAACGGCATTTCTGTGCACTCTGGGTTCCGTCACAGTGTTTCATTGCACCAGAAGCGATTTAGTCATGCTGGTCACATGACCCGGAAAGCTGTCTGTGGACAAATGCCGGCTCCCTCAGCCTGAAAGAGAGATGAGCGCCACAACCCCATAGACATCTTTGACTGGACTTAACCATCCAGGGGTCCTTTTTATATTTACTGTGGACCATAGCTTCCAACGAAGACAGGAGTGCCTGGCGTGCTCTGGTCCATGGGGTCACGAAGAGTCGGACACGACTGAACGACTAAACAACAACAACAATAACTTCCAACTCCTGTAATATACTATATCAGCTTTGTTGTGTTGTGTGGGGTATCAAGTGCCACCAATTCATCCCTTGGAATGATCAAGATACTACTTGTGTCTTTCATAGCTTGCTTCTTCTGGTCACAGACCTAAGCCTTTACAACGGAAGTGTGGAGAGTGGGGTTCAATCCCCAAAGCTGCTGTGAAATTTCACTCCACCAGCAGAGAGAATGAGTTTGGTTCCTTCTTGCTCTTCTTTCCAAAGACAAGTGGCCTGACTCATCACAATGATTTATTTAAAGTCCAGTCTCTTTTTAGATTTTTCATTTCATTTAAGCTTTCCTCAGGCTTTATCAGATGCAACAGTGCCACCCGCAGTCGCCAGCACAAAGCGCAGCACCTTTCAAGTTGTATCTGTCAGCTCTGGGCTTCGAGTTCAGTTCAGTGCTTGGCTCCTCCTTCTTATCTCTTTCCTCCATGCAGGCTTGAATCCTCTCCAACCCTTGAGGACTCCCTGCATAGCATTTGAAACAATTTGTCACCTTGGGAGATATTTGCACATCCTTCTGTATTATTATTATTATTATTATTATTATTATTATTATTATTATTATTTTATACCCCACCCATCTGGCTGGGTTTCCCCAGCCACTCTGGACAGCTCCCAACAGAATATTAAAAACACGATAAAACATCAAACATTAAAAACTTCCCTAAACAGGGCTGCCTCCAGATGTCTTCTAAAAGTCAGGTAGTTGTTTATCTCCTTGACATCTGATGGGAGGGTGTTCCACAGGGCAGGCACCACTACCGAGAAGGCCCTCTGCCTGGTTCCTTGTAACCTCACATCTCACAGGGAGGGAACCACCAGAAGGCCCTCAGAGCTGGACCTCAGTGCCCAGGTTGAACGATGGGGGTGGAGACGCTCCTTCAGGTACACTTGGCCAAGGCCATTTAGCGCTTTAAAGGTCAGCACCAACACTTTTGCTCGGAAATGTACTGGGAGCCAATGTAGGTCTTTCAGGACCAGTGTTAAATGGTCTCGGCGGCCACTCCTAGTCACCAGTCTAGTTTCTGCATTCTTGATTAATTGTAGTTTTCTGATCACCTTCAAAGGTAGTTCCATGTAATCTTGGACTCCCAACAACCATCAGTCCCAGCCAGCATGACAAATGGTCAGGGGAAATGAGGGTTGCAATCCAACATCACCTAGAGGGCACCATGTTGGAGACTCCTGATCTAGACTTTAACAAAATAGACTTCCATCTATCTCTTCAAACCAACAAAAGTTGATAGAAAAACTTAGCAAGCCTAATTGTCAAGAATTTGTGTGTCCGCTTTACAGTGACATTTGCATCCTCTTATCAAGCAATATGCAACCTACAGCTCGTTGCCCTTGTTTACATATTACTTTGATTTGCATAAGCTATCTTTCTTTCAGCAATAAAAGACAGAACCCCAATCATTTGCTTCACATAACGTCACACAGAGTCATAACGATGCATCCCTTTAAATATGATGAAAACGTGTCTACACGCAACAGAAATTAGAGAACACAATCGCTTGGATTTAGTGTGACAATAACTCTTGCCTTGCCTATTACTGCCAAAACTGCATTTAGATTAAAGACTCCCTAAAGGTAGATAACATGATGCATTGTAAAAACAAACAAACAAAAAAACTCATCAGAAACCCAATCTTTGGAGAAGTCTTGGTTTTATGGAAATGGTTATTCACAGGCTTTGTATATAACTTCAATTCCACAATGTAGAAGCTGCAATCAAATGCTGGTCATGCTTTAGTCAGACAGTGTCTGAAAATCATTGCCAATGTAGTATTTTCCATCTGTGATTTGCCTGCTTAAGTGTAAACCTCTGTTGAAATAGCTCATCTACACAACTCATTCATGGGTAATACTCTGAATCAGAGCCTGAATTCATGGATATACAGACTTGTGGTGCCCACTGAAAAGTTGAGTGTGTGTGTGTGTGTGTGTGTGTGTGTGTAGGTTAGGTTGCAAAAAGGTAAACCACCAGCCTCTTGAGCGTGCTGATCATAAGGTCCCCAGTTTGAATCCCCACGACAGGGTGAGCTCCTCTTGCTGTCCCAGCTCCTGCCAATGTAGCAGTTCAAAAGCATTCCAGCGTGAGTAGAAAAATGGGTACCGCTGCGGCGGGAAGGTAAATGGTGTTTCTGTGCGCTCTGGCTTCCATCACAGTGTTCTGTTGTGCCAGAAGCGGTTTAATCATGCTGCCCACATGACTTGTAAAAACTGTTTGTGGACAAATGCCAGCCCCCTCAGCCTGAAAAGCAAGCTGAGCGCCACACTTTTGCTCACTTAAACACTCCTTAGTGGCTACTATTAGAATGGCCAAGAGCAGAACAGCTTAGGTGCACACACGACGTTCTTTGAGCATACAGGACTGTTGCTCATTCTGTAGTTTTAGCAACGGATAAACACTGCTTGCTTTCAGGATCCCAGTTGCCTTGCAGGATCATAGGCGCTGCTGTCAAGGTTTAGCTCTGGCAATCCCTTCTCTCCCCCTCACTTTTATCAACGTAGCCCAAAGGAAACACATAATGAAACAGAGTATATAAAATGTTTTTACGATTACACAGTACATTACCTGTACTTTTTGTTTTACGTTGCCTTTGCATTGGAGACCTCTAAAAAGACAATGTTTCCTATGTTTGCAGAAGGTTGACACTCACTGTATCAATCTCCTTCTGTATCTGATGCCGACCTGGCAACTTTCCCAGCTGCAGCAAATCTGAAGGTGCATCTCTCCTTTCCTGTAGGATCAACATGATTTTGGGATGCCTGGGAAAGATGCTCTTCCTATTTTAGGAATTACTTACGAGTCATTTTGTGGGATGTGAAACACAGAGCAGTCAAGTACAACATCCCTAGAGTGAACATAAAAAGGGGGTGTCTGGACCAGCCAGTCGGAACTTCCTGTTTCCTCCTAGGCTGGGACAGACTTCCTCTACATGTGACCAGAGGTGGGGGTGGCCTCACCTGTGCAGGTAACAAAAGCATAGGACTGGCCGCCATTTCTCTCTCTCTCTGACTACATTCGTCAAAGAAGCAACATCTGCTTAGCCTAAGATGCTCTCTTGGCTTCCAGCCAAGAGAGGACAAAGGGACTATCTCTTTATGGGATAGATTCCAGGTATATTACTTTTGTAACTTAAGTCTGCCTTCTGGGATCCATCTGTGAACGGAATGAGTGAGTGAGTGAGCAAACTCTTTTTATACTTTTATAGAAGACTGTGTTGTGTCTATTTCTTTTATGAGGGACTAAAGGGGAAATTACCAAGTAACTTATTTTAGAGGCTTTAGCGAGCCTGAGCAAACGCATCCGCTGTGCAAGTTTAAAAAGGAGGATGTTACTCTGCTAAATTGTAGAACTTGTTAGCAGAAGTTGGAAATGATATAATCAAACAATATATCCTCTCCTGCATCCCTGAACATTACCACACATTTTGATATCTGAGATGCAAAATGTATGACCAGCAGCCCCATATTGTATAGCTCGGTTGATTAGAGTGTGTTGCTGATAATGCCAAGGTTGCAGGTTCAATCCCCGTATGGGACAGCTGAATATTTTTTGCATTGCAGGGGGCTGGACTTTTTGTACTGTAGGGGGTTGGCCCTTCCAACTCTATAATTTGATTCTATGACTCCATATTGCTGGATAGCACTGCTTTAATTTGCTAGGGACTGAATGATTGCACGATCCATCCTAAGTGCATGTGTGTATTCATTCAAAACCAGCACTTGGGGAGAAGCTAGGCATGCTAGATTTTTCATGGCCACAGATTTTGTGAGTGTGAGAACACTGAATCTTTTGCTTGCTGTCTAAAGGTGAACAAAGCAGTAATGGATTGTCTTTCTCTATTTGTGTTGCAGTGACAGGCTACTGAGACTACTTGGTTGAATTCTCATGCTGGCAGTGCCAATAAGAATCACCTCTTCCATTCCCTTCCTCCTGGCTGCAGTTGGCAGGGCACTAACTTTGCCCACATCAGAAAAGAGAGGGTAGCTGGGGAGGAATAGAGCAAAGAAGGACACCATCAGTAGCAGCATCTCCATTCAATGCCTAAGAGACCCCATTTCATACTTCCTGTGTTTTCTTCTGAAAAATAAGCCTAAAGAAGCTGAGAAAAGGGAAACAGCAGCTAGCCAGTACAAATGGTTGACATTAACACCAATAGAACAAATAATTCTGCATCTTTTTCTGTGAGGTCCCAGAATATGGACTGAACACATATGTAGGAAATGTAAGAAATGGAAGAATGTTAAAAAGGTAAAGTGAAAGGACCTCTGACAGTTAAGTCCAGTCGCAGACGACTCTGGGTTTGTGGTGCTCATCTCGCTTTACAGGCCGAGGGAGCCAGCATTTGTCTGCAGACAGTTTTTCTGGGTCATGTGGCCAGCTTGACTAAGCTGCTTCTGGTGCAACGAAACACTGAAACCAGAGCAGCGCACGGAAACACTGTTTACCTTCCCACTGGAGTGGTACCTGTTTATCTACTTGCACTGGCACGCTTTCAAACTGCTAGGTTGGCAGGAGCTGGGACTGAGTGATGGGAGCTCACCCCGTCGTGGGGATTCGTACTGCCAACCTTCTGATTGGCAAGCCCAAGAGGCGCAGTGGTTTAGACCACAGCGCCACCCGTGTCCCTTCCAAGCTGGAAGAATGTTACACACGCACTAATGTAATTCAATTACATTTCAGCTCAGCATCAAAACAAAAGCAAAAAAAGCCACCTGTTGAGTTTAGGGCCACCCATATCCCTTTGGGTGGGTAGCCCTGCTGCCCTGCTCCACACTTTCTGCTTAGCTGAATCCTCATCTGACACCTCCTGCCTCTTCTTTTGGATATGGAGAAAATCCCACCTTCATGTGCAGGAGAAGGGCTCCGCAGCCTCTGTTGTTATCTATTTTCTGCTCCTTTTCTCCAGCCCTTCCCAATGCAAACTAACTAACAAACCTCTAAAGCAAAGAAGGCTGGATATTCGTCAGCTCTCTAAGCTCCTTTTTACCATTTTCACAAACAAAAGCCACCTCTCTTTTAAATTAGTGTAAATGCTTATTAACATTTGGCTTTATCTTACAGAATGAGCAGCCTTGGGTGTTTCTTTAGAACAATAAAGGGTGTGTGTGTGTGTGGGTGTGTGGGTGTGTTTTCTTAATTTATAAATGAAAAGAATGAAGAATTGTTGCAAAAAAAATACATTTCAGCTGATAAATAAAAAACTTTTCTATAGCATGTCAATATTTAGCATGTCTAACAACTGAATCCAGTAATATACCATAACAATAAAGCAGCAACATAACAGCATATTAAAATCAGCAACTGCCTGTTCCAGAGCAGAAGGAACAACAGCCTAGATGTCCAGATTGAATCTCCATGCTCCCACCTGATGCTCAAAATGCTTCCATGAGAATCACTCTTGCAGCATCATGTATCTCTCATGCAATCCATTACCGATTGCAAAAATGGAAAAGTGTTCTAAGAGTATCTGGCCAACGTTTCTGTATAAATCCTTGAAAGATTACATCAACAGTGTCTTCGAAAAAATTTCCATATCACTTGGGATAGGCAAACAATTGTCAGTCTCCTGGAAGAAGCAAAGATCACCAGTGTCAAAGCAATGATTCTTCAACATCCACTTTGTTGGACTGGTCATGTTGTTCGGATGCCTGATTATCATCGTCCAAAGCAACTACTCTATTCCCAATTTAAGAATAGTAAGCATAATGCTGGTGGACAACAAAAGAGGTTTAAAGATGCTCTCAAGGCAAATCCTTAAAAATGTAGCATAAACACCAACAACTGGGAATCACTGGCCTGTGAGTGCTCCAACTGGAGAATAGCCTCTACCAAAGGTGTCATCGACTTTGAAAAAGCACGAACTTGGGATGAAAGGGAGAAATGAGCTAAGAGGAAGGAACATTTGGCAAATCCTCACCGTGATCAATTCCCGCCCAGAAACCTATGTCCCCACTGTAAAAGGATGTGCGGATCCATAATTGGCCTCCACAGTCACTTATGGACGCACTGTTAAGACCATATTCATGGAAGACAATATTACTTGGCTACAAGTGATAGCCAAATAAGAAGAAAACTTTGTATGAAGAAGGGTAGGGGATTCCGTGCTTTTAATGCAATGCTACGTTGTCAGATTTATCCTTGTTTTCCATGTGTTTCCCCACCACCAGGCATTGTTATTCCAAGCTCTAAATTAGACTTTCTCAAAAAAAGAAAAGAAAAAAGGTCTCTCTTTAAACTTATAGGTCAGGTTGTTCAGATCTTTTCATACTGAATCAGTCAGTTCTAAAGCTGGCGAAATCCTTGGCAAGCTTGTAAATCTTTCAAAAGATGTTATCCAATTACCCTTCATGGTCCACAGGATTCTACAGCGTGACTATTCCTTTCTGTGTGAGGAATTAAGTGTTCATGAAAGGTTAGGAACCAATGGAGTTGAAAAGTATGCCTTTGCATTTTTTTTTATTTTTAGGTTTTGTACTTAGAATTTCACATCTCCTGCCTATATATGCAGATATATTAAAGGAGTCTTCTGAAGATTAAATGACAGAAAACCACTTTCTAATACTTAGGACCCTACAGGTTACTTATTTAATTAATTTAACAGTTGTTTTTCTTTTTGGAGGGGGTAAAGAAATCAGATTTCTAGTCTGTCATTCAGCATATGAATTACCAAGTCTGATTAAAGAATAAGCAGCATGATGTTAACAATGGAATCAAATACAGAAAAACAGCAGGAAGAAGATGAAATGTTTGAAAATCATCAAGTGGCAAAAACCCGAGGAAAGTTCTTTGCTTGGAGCTGTAAAAACATTAAACCATGGATAGGCAAACTAAGGAAAAGGGACATGGGTGGTGCTGTGGGTTAAACCACAGAGCCTAGGACTTGCCGATCAGAAGGTCGGTGGTTCGAATCCCCGTGACGGGGTGAGCTCCCGTTGCTTGGTCCCTGCTCCTGCCAACCTAGCAGTTCGAAAGCACGTCAAAGTGCAAGTAGATAAATAGGTACCGCTCCAGCGAGAAGGTAAACGGCGTTTCCGTGCGCTGCTCTGGTTCACCAGAAGCGGCTTAGTCATGCTGGCCACATGACCCGGAAGCTGGACGCCGGCTCCCTTGGCCAATAAAGCGAGATGAGCACCACAACCCCAGAGTCGGTCACAACTGGACCTAATGGTCAGGGGTCCCTTTACTTTTAGGCAAACTAAGGCCCAATCGCCTTCTAAATCCAGCCCGCGTGTTTTTACATGAGTAGAATGTGTCCTTTAATTTTAAATGCATCTCTGGGTTCTTTGTGGGGCATAGGAATTCATTCTTTTTTCCCCCTTCAAAATATAGTCCGGCCCACCACATGGTCTGAGGAACAGTGGGCTGGCCTCCTGCTGACAAAGTTTGCTGACCCCTGCATTAAACTAACAGATAACCCTCCCTGAAGAGAGAGGACAATAAATGTGGTGCCACAACAGAGAAGGCCCTTTCCTTGCTTGCCAATGGCCTCAATTTAGATGACAGGACCACTCAGAGAAGATGCTCCAGAGATAATGTCAGTGCTCAGGGAAGTTGCTGTTGAAGTAGCCTTTCCTTCAGGTAACTTGACCCCAAAGGACCTAATCCTAAACAGACTTAATCCTAAATGGCCCCTGGGCCCAGGTACAAGACATTTGTTTGAGCGAAACAGGTTCAAATCTCTACAGAATGCTTGGGGTTTTTTTCAAACCCGCAGTAATGGAAGTCCAGTTAGAATGTATTCTGCAAATCAGGTGGCTTCACCGACTAATCTTTTAGGGTTCTTCAGAGGGTCAATTAGCAAGTGGATGGAGGAAAAACTTCTTCACATGGAACATAGTCAAACTATGAAACTCTCTACCACAAAAGGTGGTGATGGCTTTGATGACTTCTCCAAGCAGTTTAAGACATATTCATCCATCTATCAACTTCTGCTGCTTATAGTAGCGAATACTATGCACAGGATCAGAGGTAGCATGATAGTAGCTGGAGAACAACTGTAGGAGAAGTTATTGTTATAAGCACATAAGAAGAGATCTGCTCAATCAGACCGGTGGCCAATCTAGCCAGCATCCTGTTCTCATATTGGCCAACAAGATGCCTCTGGCAAGCCTGTAAGCAAGGCACTCTCCACTAGGAATTGATTCCTAGGAATTGATAGCCTTATTATTTATTTATTTATTTATTCATTCATTCATTCATTTATTCATTCATTCATTCATTCATTCATTCCCCAGCCACTCTGGGTGCCTCCCAAAGAATAATGATGATGATGATGATGATGATGATGATCCTTTTACAGCTCTATCATATTCATTTATCTATGGTACCTTTTTCCCCCTAAACTAAGAAGCCCTCTTATTCTGTTTGGGATCTTCCCATTGACATCTGATTGGCTAGATGGCTTTTTGGCATGATCCAGCAGAGCACTTCTTATGTTCTTACATTCTTGGCAACAAAGCTGATCAAGGGTCTGGAAACTAAGGGTTTGGAAACAAAGCCTTATGAGGAACTGTTGAGGGAGTTGGGTCTGTTTAGCCTGGAGTACTGTGTCCATTTCTGGGCACCACAATTTAAGAAGGATGTTGACAAGCTGGAACGTGTACAGAGGAGGGCAACCAAGATGGTCAAGGGTCTTGAAACCGAGCCTTATGAGGAAAGGTTGAAGGAGCTGGGTATATTTAGCCTGGAAAAGAGGAGACTGAGAGGAGATATGATAGCCATCTTCAAATATCTCAAAGGATGTCACATGGAAGAGGGAACAAGTTTGTTTTCTACTGCTCTGGAGGATAGGACCCAAAATAATGGATTCAAGTTACATGAAACGAGATTCCGACTAAACATCAGGAAGAACTTTCTGACAATAAGAGCTGTTCAACAATGGAACGGACTCCCTTGAAAGGTGGTGGAGTCCTCTTAATTGGAGGTTTCCAAGCAGAGGTTGGTTGGACATCTGTCATGTATGGTTTAGTTGAGATTCCTGCAATTCAGGATTTCTTCAAGCTCTACAATTCTATGATTCTATCAGTAGCCCGTGGAACTCTTTAAACACATCTAAGGTATGTTCTCAGTGTCCAGACCTGGTTAGTTTTATGGTAGGTACAATTACTGGGCTTTTCCCAAAACCAGCTGCAAATAGAACATGTTGCAGGATGGATAACCATGGTCAGGCTATGTCTGTGCAGTTCGCACGCCAGACACAGAATATGACCTGGCCTCTAATGACATAACTGGCTTCATAAGCACATTGAAACTGTGAAGCTGATCTGTTTTAGGGAGCTGCAACACCAGCCAGAATAGACTGAACATCAATGATAAGACAAGACACCTACCTGAAGTATTAAGAATACACTTCAGTTTACAGCCTTTCATCCACTCCACTACTGATTCTAAGCACCAATTTAGCACTTGAATCAGATGTAAAAGAGAAAGAGTTGTGTATCATCAGCACTGTACTCCAAAACCCTAGATGGCCTCCCTCACAGATTTCATGGTAGGTTTTGTAGAGCATGGGGGGGACAAGATTGAAGCCAGTGTTATACAACCTAACACAAATACTGGTACAACAACACCATCTGGAATCTGTCCTCTAAGCAGGTATAGACCTGCCAAAACAGCCATTCTCCATTTTCCAGTCTAATAGACTATCCACAGGAATGTACAGTGGTACCTCCAGTTAAGTACTTAATTTGTTCCGGAGGTCCGTACTTAACCTGAAACTGTTCTTAACCTGAAGCACCACTTTAGCTAATGGGGCCTTCTGCTGCTGCCGCGCCGCCGGAGCACAATTTCTGTTCTCATCCTGAAGCAAAGTTCTTAACCTGAAGCACTATTTCTGGGTTAACGGAGTCTGTAACCTGAAGCGTATGTAACCTGAGGTACCACTGTAATGGTCAATGAAAGCTGCCAAGGGGTCCAGGGAAGTATAAGAAGGTTGCAACGACCCTAGATCTCTCTCAGCATAGGTCATCCAGCAGGGTGACCAGAACAGTTTCTACCCAAAGCAGGCCTGCAATGGGTCCAGATAATCAGCCTCAACTAACAAACTACCTTGAGTATCTTATATGGAAAAGGATACACACACAAATAGCAGACCCTCCAAGTGTCCCTATTTTCCAGGGGCACTCCTGGATTTACAGAAGCCGTCCTGGTTTCTGATTTCATCCTGGAATGTCCTGCTTTAACTTAGTATGTCCCTATTTTCATTGGAGAAATGTTGCAAGTATGGAATTATATGACCACCCAAGCCAAGGAGGTAACTAACTATCCAGCCCTTAGAAGACATCTGAATGTAGCCCTGTACAGGGAAGTTTTTTAAATGTTTAATTATTTTTTATGTTGGAAGCCTCCCAGAGTGGATGGGGCAACCAAATCATATGGGCAATATATTATTATTATTATTATTATTATTATTATTATTATTAGACTAGGACGTTCCTATTTTCATCAGAAAAAAAGTTGGAGGGTATGACATATACATACATGATGTTCCTTCCGCTAAATGTTTTGTTTTTGTTTTATTGTACTTCTGCAAATCCTGGTGTTTCCCTCGAGCCTCTTTTTGGTATGGATTGCGCCATTTTGGTTACACAAGGATCCAGGCATGAGAAATTGCTAGTATTTTTTTTAGAACAATCAATAGTACTTTGCCTCCCTTGGCATTCTGTGCTGCTGAGTCAGATTATTTAAGAGGTGAAAGGTCAGCATTTCCATTAAAGCTCAGGCAGTTCACTCTTTCGGCAGGGCTTTCCTGCATTTTATTGGAGAGTGCATGCCTATTTGATATGCCTTGCAAAGATGTCTAGTCTAACTCTGCATCTTCAGACAAGTAACATTTGCACACTGATATTCCACAGTTGTAAAAATGAAAAACCTTCCCTTAAGACCTCTGAGAAAATGTATGCAGAAATCTGAAAGAGAACACACACATTCCAATGAAAAGAGGTTTAGAAGCTGATCTCAGGGTGATCCAGCTGTAGGGTAGATCTAAGCTGTGCCCTGTTGGTGACCTTTGACATAAGGTGACCTTTCTTGTTTAAATATTCATTCAGCTTCCAACCGACCCCGAAGAGATGGGATTTGCTCCATAATTGCTGTGGGAAAGGAGTTAATTTACCCTCGTCGCTGCAAAAAGTACTCTGCTATAACCTATTTGTTCATCAGTAAAATGAATCCAAAATGTTGGGAAAGGGGACAACAAGGAAGAAGGATTTTTCTGGGATCCGTGCATCCAAAATGACAGAATTCCCCCATATTTAGATTAGAATGAAATGAAATGAAATAAAAATGCTCTTAAGTCCATTCAGAGGGGGGAGATGGTTTGTTTGAGGCATGAGCTTCTACATGAAAGCACTTTGGGCTTGTTTTTGGTGCTTTGGTTGTCCTGGATATTGCTTTCCTTAAAATGTTTATTGAAAATGGTTTAAGACGCATGAACATATCCCCAGTAAACGGTACTATAATATATACAATTTAAACAAGTTGACAGAAGGTTTAAAACCGAACAAATCATAATTATAAAAGCAAGATGACAAGTTTTTCTGTGCTTTCAGAACATAAATCAGTATTAGACAGTCTTCCGTGGCATGAGAATTATATAAACGTTCGGCTATAATAGAAATGGCCCAGCAGATTAGCATTAGGATGCTATGCTTATTGGAGATGCCTCATAACCAAAAACATATTGTGATGTGAGTGCTTCCAAAATACATAGGAATTCAAGGTACAGCACTCTAAGATTATAGGTCCATCAAGATGTCTTTTTTATTGTGCATTCATGATCATGACAGAATTGGGACAATTGTACATGATCCCACTCACAATACTGTTGGAGCTTGCAGAAGTTTCAGGGTGAACATACATCTTTATTGCCAATAAGTCCATGCCTCGTGACTTCCTGCTGAAATTGTTTAATGTTTTATTCCACAAATTAAAAAAAAATCCTTCCAGTAGCACCTTAGAGACCAACTAAGTTTGTTACTGGTATGAGCTTTCGTGTGCATGCACACTTCTTCAAATATCTGAAGTGTGTATCTGAAGACGTGTGCATGCACACGAAAGCTCATACCAATAACAAACTTGGTGTCTAAGGTGCTTTGCCAACAAAGGTCCGTATAGTAAAAGCTATGGTTTTCCCAGTAGTGATGTATGGAAGTGAGAGCTGGACCATAAAAAAGGCTGATTGCCAAAGAATTGATGCTTTTGGATTATGGTGCTGGAGGAGACTCTTGAGAGTCCCATGGACTGCAAGAAGATCAAACCTATCCATTCTTAAAGAAATCAGCCCTGAGTGCTCACTGGAAGGACAGATCCTGAAGCTGAGGCTCCAATACTTTGGCCGCCTCATGAGAAGAGAAGACTCCCTGGAAAAGACCCTGATGTTGGGAAAGATGGAGTGCACAAGGAGAAGGGGACGACAGAGGACAAGATGGTTGGATCATGTTCTCGAAGCTACAAACATGAGTTTGACCAAACTGCGGGAGGCAGTGGAAGACAGGAGTGCCTGGCGTGCTCTGGTCCATGGGGTCATGAAGAGTCGGACACGACTAAACGACTAAACAACAAGGTGCTACTGGAAGGGATTTTTTTATTTTGTTTTGACTACGGCAGACCAACACGGCTACCTACCTGTAATTATTCCACAAATGTTCCTTTTTTGTCTCACATTTGTTGATCAGGAGTGCCCCCCCAGAGGGCAAAAATGTAATAACATCAGGGAAGCATCACAGAAAAACTAATAAAGCCGAATGGTGTGTGGGCAGTCTGGTATAAATCTAAGGTACGATGGTTGTGTCAATTGCAGGTGGCACAATTCACCCACACAACAGTAAGGTTGTTGGAAACAAGAAGGACAGTATTTCAAAATGGTTTCCTAGAAATGTTAAAGCCATCGTGGAAGAATTTGGAGCAGCTAATTCTGTTCTAATCCCTTTTTGCTTTGTTTTTTAATTCTCATGATACATTCTAGTCACCATTGGAGAAGGAGATTGCAATCCTAATGTGTTGCTTAGTCGTTTAGTCATGTCCGACTCTTCGTGACCCCATGGACCAGAGCACGCCAGGCACTTCTGTAATATATTATGTCTATCTTTTGTCAATTCTTGTTGTTCTCCAGGAATTTATGTGTTGTATGTGCGATATAACTTTGTGCCACCAGATGGTGATGTGGAGCCCCTTTTTTCTACCTGTTTTCCCTGTTGTTGTTGTTTTGTTGTTTTGTTTTTTTGTTTAGTTGTTTAGTCGTGTCCGACTCTTCGTGACCCCATGGACCAGAGCACGCCAGGCACTTCTGTCTTCCACTGCCTCCCACAGTTTCGTCAAACTCATGCTGGTAGCTTCGACAACACTATCCAACCATCTTGTCCTCTGTCGTCCCCTTCTGCTTGTGCCCTCCATCTTTCCCAACATCAGGGTCTTTTCCAGGGAGTCTTCTCTTCTCATGAGGTGGCCAAAGTATTGGAGTCTCAACTTCATGATCTGTCCTTCCAGTGAGCACTCAGGGCTGATTTCCTTCAGAATGGGAAGGTTTGATCTTCTTGCAGTCCATGGGACTCTCAAGTGTCTCCTCCAGCACCATAATTCAAAAGCAGTAAACAGTAAAAAAAAAGGTAAGCCATTCCAATTCTCCCCCCCCCCCAAAAAAGAAAGCAAGATGGGGACAGTGATTGACAAGAAATTGAAAGCAGGAAATAGGCTTTTTGTATGATGAAAAGGAAATACTGGAGCATGTACCGGTAACTATGGCAAATGCCATAATTCCAGTAAATGATATGGTAACACTATCTGGTGACACATGTACTTTGCACCACATTAAACATACTTTTCATTTCCATTTTTAATATCAGCTCTGTGAAATAAAAAAAAAAAAGTATACAGTTTCTTCCTTTTGCCTAGCAAGTATCTGAAATCATGATTGATAACAGTAATTTACTTGGCAGTCCACTGTTTAATTTCATCTGGCTTCTTAAGGCATTAAACTCTGGTAGCTGAGAAATACGGTAAAATTTGGAAAATGTCAAACAACTTTCCCCTGCTGTGATTCACATTCATCCATCTGCTCAGAACTCTACATTATCCAGCCTTGGTTATATTTTCTCAGCTCCTGTTTCGCTGTAATTGGAGTCTGCCTCACAATTGGATGAAAAGTTTTTATAGTCCTTTTTTAACGAGCAGAACTTCTTTCACAAACTTTAGCTTGTTTGTTCTCACAACAGTCTTTTGTGAGTCACTGTTTTTGCCAAGTTTTACTTACACAGGATTGATGATTTGTGACTTTGAGGACTCAAGATCAGTAAGGGTTGGATTGCAGATAGGTAGCATATGGGATCCAAAATGCAAAACAGGGAAGCATTTTCAGGAGACATAACACAGGCAAGAGGTGCTTCCTTCTTCTCCCACTGATTTTCCTTTATATCTAACCCTGTACTTTGGAATCCAGGCTTGTAGGGGGAAAGTGGTCAGAACAACTTGAGGAAGAAGGTGGAAGATTGAGGAAAGATTCAGTAGAGTACTGCTCTTCCACTCTACACTTTAAAAAAGGTAAAGGTACCCCTGCCTGTATGGGCCAGTCTTGACAGACTCTAGGGTTGTGCGCCCATCTCACTCAAGAGGCCGGGGGCCAGTGCTGTCTGGAGACACTTCCGGGTCACGTGGCCAGCATGACATTACTGCTCTGGTGAGCCAGAGCCGCACACGGAAACGCCGTTTACCTTCCCGCTAGTAAGCGGTCCCTATTTATCTACTTGCACCCGGGAGTGCTTTCGAACTGCTAGGTTGGCAGGCGCTGGGACCAAACAACGGGAGCGCACCCCGCCGCGGGGATTCGAACCGCCGACCTTTCGATCGGCAAGCCCTAGGCGCTGAGGCTTTTACCCACAGCGCCACCCGCGTCCCTACACTTTAAGCGGGTGTAAATTTATGCCAGATCCAAACCCCATTCACAACTGGGATGCTGCCCTGTCTAAGCCTGGCAGAGGAAAAACAAGCCATCAAAATAGCTTTCTATGCCAGGTTGCCAGGTCATGTAACTGAGCGGAATAAGCTTAGGATCCAGCCTAAATCCCCCTTCTCTGGCACCCCTTCCCTACCATGCTCCCACCACATATCTTCTTAGGAATATGTATTTATTTATTTATATACCCCACCCATGTGGCTGGGTTTCCCCAGCCACTCTGGGTGGCTCCCAACAGAATATTAAAAACACAATAAAACATCAAACATTAAAAACTTCCCTAATCAGGGCTGCCTTCAGATGTCTTCTAAAAGTCAGATAGCTGATTGGCTGGTGCCATTTGGGTTTCGCCTGCCGCGTAGCAAATTGTCACAACTTGTAAGGTTGCCGATAGGCTCTGGTTCAGTTGATAGGGATGGGAGAATGCTCTCGCCATCCCTATGTGAAGGGTATTCTGTTAAAGGAATCCAGGGACTCAATGGTTTGGTCAACCCCTGAGAGCAGATTGTGCCCGTGCCTGAGTCCAGGGGGACATTTGGGTGGCGGAGTTAGCCCGTTCCTGACTTTCTGCTTATCCAGGTGTTCACCCTTGGCTGACCTATGCTGGAACCCTGGGTCAGCGCTACCTGCATGGCAGGGAGCTAGTCGAACCAGAGCCTATGCAACCAGTCACTTTCTGTAATCAATGAAGTTGTGGCCTAAATTCTGCCAAAAACCAAAACCAAAATTTGAGTCAAGTGTGAATTTATTTAGGGGGAAGGTTTCTGGGTCTGAACACACAAAATGAGAAACCAAGAGGAAACCAAAATGGATGGATTCTCCCAGTCCTGTCCTATGCACAGTTATTCAGAAAGTACGTCTCACATGCCACTGAAATCAATTAAAGGACTGTAGCTATGATAAGCAGTAGAAGAACCTTCCTCCAAAGTACATTTTTCAAACTGCATCTTCCTGACTCCTGGAAGCACATGAAAATCAAAAGAACCTTAACAGGAATATTTGCAAAGAGTCCAAGTGAATTGGAGTTGTGGCATGCAAAGTTGCAGGCACATTTTGCCTGTTCCACCTCCTCTTCAAAGCCTTTCTGATTGTTCAGATCTGAATGGGGTCCCTAGAATCAGCATATATATTCTACCATTTCCATTCAGAGACTCTTCAGTGATTATTTCCATGTGCCCTGCATGTCCTCACATTCTTGAAATGCCTGACAAGTGGTTTGAAGTGCTGCTTGAGATTCATTTAGCGTGGATTCTATCCAAATCTATGCTCTCCCACAGTGATGCAATTTCAGCCAAATAGGGAAAAACGAAATCATAATTTTAAAACACATATGATTTGCTGTAGGCTTGAAAAGGATGAACAAACTGCATATTTATCATGTTTACAGCCCTCAGGCTGCAATGGAAGTATCAAAGGGAATGGCTGTGATCTGCTCTGATGTCACAATGGGTATTATTATCGCCTCCCTTGTCCTTGTTGCCTTAGTTGCTCTGATGTCACAGATGGGTACAGCAGTGAGGGAGACACATCTGGCTTGCAAAGGCAAACATGGGAGACATTAGAACTACATTTCTGAAAATAGCTAGCAAATTTGGTAGGCAATACCAAAAATGCCTCCCTAAAATTATCTTCAAAGTGCCATTTGGTTGATGTAGATTGGCATGTGTAATGGTTCTAGGGGTTGCTCGTGCGTAAGTTGCCGCCACTCCTGGCTAGGTTACCTGGTTGAACCCTTTCTGTCTGGACAGCCTCAAGTTTCGTGGCTGCCTCAGTCGCTGGCAGAATCCGTCAGTGGGCATTTCTTGAACCTTTTCCAGCATAAAAGCTGTTTGATGCCCAGTCTTCTCCTACTCTCCCTGCGCTGAAGTCTTCTGCGCAGAGAGGGTGTGGGCAGCGGAGTACCCGTACTCTCTCCGCTGGTCTCCGGCGAGGAGTCCTGGAGCCTCCTCTCCGATTCCCCCATCTGCCCCCCTTCTCCACTGGTGTTACGCTGATTTCCTTCCCTAGCGGATGGGCTGCCTCTCTCCCTACTGGGACCCTCTCCGGCATCCCTCTGGAGCCTTTTCTCCGCCTCCAGCTCCGATGGCAGTTCCCTGACAGCATGGTTTTATGGAAACAACAGATAGCACATGCTCCTTATTTTATTGATGTATAATCTATTTCTATACCGCCAACTTACAGCTAGAGTTCTAGTAGCTAAGTACTGGAAAAGTGAACTTACTCCATCAAGATAGGAAGGGCAGTTAAAAGTATGTGAGTACTTGGAACCTGCGAAAATGACGGAATCAATAAGAAATAAATCAGCAGACAAAGTCAAAAAAGAATGGGAATGTTTTAATAATTACTTAATGGAACAAGGTTCCAATATTAAAACTTGGTTGTGTTTTGAATAATTCCGCAAACAGAGATATATCGCTTCCTCATACCAAGATGAGGATAAAACAATGAATACAGGGGGAAATGGTAGGTTAATGTGAACTGAAACCGTAACGAGGCAGAAGGAAGTCTACAATAATAATAAAAAACGTAAAGAGATTCAACCAACACCGAAGGTTACAATATACAATATATAAGAAAAGCTACCACAGGGTAGAATCATTTTAAATAAAATCTATTAGGTGATAGGTATAGAGTTTAAGTTATTATACTGTTATAGTTTTCTTAATTACTCTATTATCCTTTTTTCTTTTTTTCTTTTTATGTACATTGACATGTAGGTGTTCTTTTCTGTTCTTTACTTTTCATACAAGATCTTAAGGTATGTATTTGTTAACTATGTATTTTTACATGTTTTTGCTAATAAAATAAAATAAAAAGTTACAATAAAAGATGGAGACCTTTAAAAACAGTACAAAACAATCAAATTAAAATGACTGATTAATTAAAAGAATGTAAACAGCTACCTAGGCCTGTCAGAATGAAAAGGTTTCCAAGAGATGCCTGGAAATCAATAGTAAGGATGCCTGCTGAATCTCAGCTGGTAAAGTTCAACAACATTATAGGGATGCCGTACATCTGGAATTTCCAGGACATATCCAAGATTCACCCTTCGAAAGTAGCATCCAGGCAGATTTTTTAAAAAGCTGGTTAAAATCTTATGGTCTATAAGAAAATTATAGGAAAATGATACATCAGTGGTATCTAACACTGAGTAAATTGGCAAAAACGTATGAATCTAAATCAAACAAGTGTTGGAAATGTAAAGAGAAAGAAGATTTTATCATATGTGGTGGGCTTGTAGTAAGGTTGAAGCCTACTGGGAAATGATATATAATGAAATGAAAACGATGTTTAAAATAACCTTTGTATAAATATAAAAAAGACGCATGCTTTGGCTCTTAATATACTTTGCTATGCATCTCACTAAGGAGAGGAACTTTGCATTCATAGGGATATTGTTTAGATATGTGCGTGTGTCGTGGGTTGGTTAGACACAGAGGAATAGTGGGAGGAACCTCCTGGGGAAGCAGTGATTCTTCAACATCAACTTTGTTGGACTGGTCATGTTGTGCGGATGTCTGATTGTCGTCTTCCAAAGCAACTACTCTATTCCCAACTTAAAAAGGGGAAGCATAATGCCAGTGGTCCACCAAAGAGGTTTATAGGCTCTCTCAAGGCAAATCTAAAAAAATGTAGTATAAACACCGACAACTGGGAAACACTGGCCTGCGAGTGCTTCAATTGGAGAACAGCCTTTACCAAAGTGGTCATGGGCTTTGAAGACTCTCGAACTCAGGATGCAAGGGAGAAACGTGCTAAGAGAAAGGCACACTTGGCTAACTCTCACCATGAACAACGCCCGCCCAGAAACTTATGAGCCCACTGTGGAAGGACATGTGGATGCAGAATTGGCCTCCACAGTCACTTACGGACTCACTGTTAAAACTGTGTTTATGGAAGACCCACTTACTCGGCTATGAGTGATCGTCAAAGAAGAAAATGCAGAGGAATGGTGAGAGCAACCAGCTGGGGGAACCACCAAAAGAGGAAGGCTCAGAACCTGTGGTGGTTGAATGATGATGAGTGGCCAGAGAGCAAATAGGGAGAAATAAAATGCACTATAATTTCTATAACTGTTCCTGAAATACCGTATTTTTTGCTCTATAAGACTCACTTCTTCCCTCCTGAAAAGTAAGGGGAAATGTGTGTGCGTCTTATGGAGCGAATGCAGGCTGCGCAGCTATCCCAGAAGCCAGAACAGCAAGAGGGATTGCTGCTTTCGCTGCACAGCGATCCCTCTTGCTGTTCTGGCTTCTGGGATTCAGAATATTTTTTTACTTGTTTTCCTCCTCCAAAAACAAGGTGCGTCTTGTGGTCTGGTGTGTCTTATGGAGCGAAAAATACGGTAATTGTTTTATTTTAAATCACCACTGAAAGCTGTGTCAAAGATATATGAAGGATGCTGACAAGCTGGGAAAGAAAAGGAAAAATAGACCACAACCAAGTTATTAAACTCCTTGAAATAGATAAAATTCAGTCTTTTAATGGCAAAGTATTATAATGGCCCCTCTGTTTTTACAGTGCTTATATTATTGTATTAAGGAAAATTGGATCATATCTTAATGTGCCTTTGCTTCGCAGCTCATTACGATGTCAAGGTAATGACATTTACCGGTAGAACTTCATATTACTCTCTGGCTTTTTATTGCATAAAAATAAAGGGTTATTAGAAAAGAGATCTTTAATGATAATAATAGTGTTCCCCTGTCGCACAAAAAAGTCACACCAAATAATAATAATAATAATAATAATAATAATAATAATAATAATTTCAACCACAATGTTATAGGATTTGATGAAATTGTCCCACATTTGATGATGTAAAGAATTCAGGATGGTTAGGATTAGGGAGGGAAATACCCATGATATTGGAAGCATGAAAATCTGTAATATATAAAATCCAGTGTCAAATAATGTACAGAAGTATTGGCTGTTCTTAAACCCATGGGAACAGTGCCACCTGCAGAATGGCCTAGAATCAGCAGACAATACGTTTTATAAAATGTGCAGCATGTAAGTTTCATAATGATTTAGCAAGAAGATGCCTGAAAATTATGAAGGCCATCTCTGCTGTTATGACTTCCATTAATGCCAGTGTTCACACATTGACAAATGAAATATCGCTTTAATCATAAACTGCGTTTCAATAAATAATTTCTTTCTCATTTCATTTCCTTAAATAAAGCACGGCTTTTCATATGGCTTCACTCCACAGACGCAAATAAATAAATAAACAAACAGATTTTCCCCTGCTGCACAATAAAAGCAAAAAATAAATAATCCATAAAAAATAAACCATAAAAATGCTGATTAAGAGTTACATTTATAAGCAAAGGCGAAGGGAAATAGGGTAGGCAAGCAGAGAAAATTAAACATAGTGTAATATTAAATGGTTTGAAAAGCATGCAAAACAAATTGATAACCAGCAATTATGGGCCAACTGCATGTTATACACAAATGTGTTTTAAGATGGGGTGATTGGCAGTAGACGTGCAGTGGGAGGGGCAAGTGTTTTCCCCCAGGCATTGATTGGCTAGGCAAATAGGACACAGCCAGATTTGCCAGATTAGGCAAAGTTTTATGTCGGTGCAGTAAAAGCTGGTCCATAGCAGTGTTCTTCAAACTTGTTGGACTACAACTCCCATCATGCACAGCCAGCTTAGCCAATCAATCGTCAGTAATGATGGGAGTTGTAGTCAAAAACATCTGGCAGACACAAAGCTGAAGAACACTAGTGTGATGGCCTGGGATTCAGACTCAGATGCTGAACCTGAGGAATCCCAGCCTGCACAGGATTCCCTTGCCTCCAGAACCAGCTGGGGCATGAGCCTGAAGGGTCCTCACCTGTGCTGGATCCTCAGGTGCAGGCACCAGCTGAGTCTGCTCTGGCTCCTGAGGTGAGGGAGGACCCATTGCCTGCAGGTGCTCCACTCTCAGCCCTGTTAGAGGAAGCTGAGGTTACCTCTGGGTCTAGTAACTCTCCAGCCTCTCCTGGGCTGCAGAGACTCAGGGCAGAGAGGCGGAGGGAACTAAGTTCCCGCAGGAGGAATGCTCACCTCCAGGCCAGGAGAGGTGAGTCACCTGAGGTGTTAACTGAAGTTGAACATTTTCATGTAGATCAGGCTTCCTCAGCCTCAGCCCTCCAGAAGTTTTGAGACTACAAATCCCATCATCCCTGACCACTGGTCCTGCTAGCTTGGGATCATGGGAGTTGTAGGCCAAAAACATCTGGAGGACTGAGGTTGAGGAAGCCTGATGTAGATGATACTTGCTATTGGGATGAGAACTTCTGCTCCTATATAGGTCTCAATGTGAGCTCTGTTCTCACATAACATTTATTAGAGACCTGTACAAGGCAGTTAAGCTATGCCTTCCTTACTGCTGTGGTCGGTGCTTGCAGCAGAACAGAAAGCACCTCTACTTTTGTTACAGAACAGGTAAATTTATAACAAAGAAAGCATTTGGTGGGGGATGCAGAACATCCATGGACAGTTTGAATAACAAGGGAAGCAGCAAAGCACACACATGATCAACCACACTCCCCCCAAAATATAACAGAAAACAGCTGAAAGCAACATGGTGCATATATGCAGGAAGAAAACCCAAATGAAAATAACCATCTTATGCAAAATGACCCAACTAGATGTGTACACAAACAAGAGATAAAATGATAAACAGAACAGGAGCACACAATCTAGTCCCTATAACAGACATAAGGTAATTTTGACAGGGCTGAGGAGCAGGAATCCAAAGGATTTCTGCTTAATACACCAGGATGAAAATAACTACAAAAAGAAACCAGCAAATGTCAGAATTGACTAACGGAGTTCTGTATCACCTCCTCCCTACTTTTGTCAGTTCCTTGCCAGCAGCTGTGTTGCTAATCTTAGAAACAATTACGCAAGATCAGGGAGTGGAGTAACCCTAATCAATCTCTGTTTTCAGACCATCTTGCTTTTTTTAAATTTCAATTATGAAACATGTGCTAGAGATCTTATTTGGTGTGTCTTTCTTGCTTACAGTTGATGCAGAGAAGATGTGAAGTTACCTAACTACCGTATTTTTTGCTCTATAAGACTCACTTTTTCCCTCCTAAGAAAGTAATGGGAAATGTGTGTGTGTCTTATGGGGCGAATGCAGGCTGCGCAGCTATCCCAGAAGCCAGAAGAGCAAGAGGGATTGCTGCGTTCACCGCGCAGCGATCCCTCTTGCTGTTCTGGCTTCTGCGATTCAGTATAATTTTTTTCTTGTTTTCCTCCTCCAAAAATTAGGTGCGTCTTGTGGACTGGTGCGTCTTATAGAGCGAAAAATACGGTAATTAGCTCGGGAAAGTTCTGAATTTACTGTTTCCAAAAGGTAGGTCTGAGCACATTCCCCTCCTGCCCCACCCATTGCTGGTCATTTGATATTTGAAAGGCGTGGGTTACATAGGTCCCACCAATATCAATTTTAGCCAAGCAATAACAACAAGAAAGAGACCGATCTGCTCAATAGTTTTGGAAATTCTGTTGTTGTTGTTGTTTAGTCGTTTAGTCGTGTCCGACTCTTCGTGACCCCATGGACCACAGCATGCCAGGCCCTCCTGTCTTCCACTGCCTCCCGCAGTTTGGTCAAACTCATGCTGGTAGCTTCGAGAACACTATCCAACCATCTTGTCCTCTGTCGTTCCCTCCTCCTTGTGCCCTCCATCTTTCCCAACATCAGGGTCTTTTCCAGGGAGTCTTCTCTTCTCATGAGGTGGCCAAAGTATTGGAGCCTCAGTTTCACGATCTCTCCTTCCAGCGAGCACTCAGGGCTGATTTCCTTCAGAATGGATAGGTTTGATCTTCTTGCAGTCCATGGGATTCTCAAGAGTCTCCTCCAGCACCATAATTCAAAAGCATCATGGTGCTGGAGGAGATTCTAGACCTAATCAAAATAATGTAGATATGCTTGGAGTGTCAGTCGCCTGGATAGCAAGCTTTTTCAGCCGTGGGCCGGTCCACCATCCCTCAGACCATATGATGGGCCGGACTATATTGGGGGGGGTGTGAACAAATTCCTATGCCCCACAAATAACCCAGAGATGCATTTTAAATAAAAGGGCACATTCTACTCATGTAAAAACACGTTGATTCCCGGACCACCCGTGGGCAAGATTGAGAAGGCAATTGGGCAGCATCTGGCCCACGGGCCTTAGGTTGCCTACCCCTGGCTCAGAGCATGGTGTTGATAACACCAAGGTTGCAAGTTTGATCCCCGTATGAAACAGCTGCATATTCCTGCATTGCAGGGGGTGAACTAGATGATTCTCAGTCCCGTCCAACTCTACAATTCAAAGAATAAAAATTCATGACACAAGTTCAAAAGCAAAAGAAGTCGAGGTGGGGGAACTGTCCAGTGTATCTTAACCTGTGCAGTCTTCAATGCATTGCTAAGCATTCACAAAAGATTCCAGATAACTTTAGCTTTGTAAGGGAGCTGAAAGAGAACACAACCTTGATGCCTTGATTAATGCTGCCACCTTCTGCTTAAAGGAGGAATTCAAAATATAGCAAATGTAGATCGGTTTTGTCGGGATCTGGGAAAATCTTGTTTTCTTTTACCATGAAACTGAGATTTGCCCACATATATCTTTGTTACAAAATGCATTCATTCATGAGCCTTCCAAATCACTTTTCTGCAAAAACACTCAAGATTGATTCGTCATTATATACAGTCTTAAAATAAAAATAAATGTATCAAGGCCACAGCTAAATAATCCGTAACCTCAGCTGGCAGTGTACCTGGAAGTAACAGGAATTAGACAGGTCATCTTTAGAGAGCTTTACAATCACTCAAAGAAGCAAAGATACCCGTGTACATTTTATTTCCTGTAATAGCTGCATTTCAGCATCCTTCAGAGGGGATGGGGGAGGATTCAGCAATGGGGATATATGATTAGCACCTATTTATCAAAGACAGAAGTCTGGACCTGGTGAGGGCTGGATTGGCTGTGACTGACCTTCCCTGCTTTAGTGGGGTACCAGGTTGGGCCATCTCCAGAGACTGACAGAATCTGAAAGATTTCTGAATGCTTTGAGGAATTTTACAGGAGGCGTGTTTGGTGCTCCTGTCAAGGCTACTGTTTCATTGTGGAATGGTGAGATGGAGCAGACCAACAACAAAAATCACTCCTAAGTGTCCTCTCAGGACACAGGAATCTGGGAGGCTCCTTGGCTTTTTGAGAAGCTCTGTCAGTGAAATGAGCTGGCTGATGGCAAGAGTGCAGGTGATGCAATATGATATATCAATGGTATCTAAACCCTGAGGAAACTAGCAAAAATGTATAAAACCAAATCAAATAAGTGTTGGAAATGTAAAGAGAAAGAAGGTTCTTTTTCTCATATGTGGTGGTCTTGTAGTAAGGTTAAACCTTACTGGGAAATGAAATACAGTCACACCTCGGGTTGAATACGCTTTGAGTTGAGCGTGTTCAAGTTGCACTCCTCGGCAACCCAGAAGTAACGGAGCGCGTTACTTCTGGGTTTCGCCGCTTGCGCATGCGCAGACGCTCAAAATGATGTCACACGAATGTGCAGAAGCAGCGAAAAGCAACGCGCACATGCGCAGACGTGCCGTCGCTAGTTACGTTTACTTCTAGATGCGAACGGGGCTCCAGAATGGATCCCGTTCGTATCTAGAGATGCCACTGTATAATGAAATGAAAAGGATGTTTAAAATAACCTTTGTCAAAAAAATAAAACCAGAAGTTTTTCTTTTGGGAATTATAGGGACAGAACTACATGAACTGTACAGAAACTTACTCATGTGTGCGACTACAGCAGCAAGAATGTTACTCAGCCCAAAATGGAAAGAAGAAGAAGTCCCAGCAAAGGAAGAATGGATACAAAAACTTGTGGAATATGCTGAAATGGCGAAACTTACAGGAAGAATAAGAAATCAAAATAACAAACTTTTATTAAAAGAATGAAAAAGGTTTCTTGAATACACACACACACAATGAATAAATGAATAAGTTTATTTGGATATGCAAAATATATTAAAAATAAATTTAAAGAACCGCAGAAAGAGGGGGAACTCAAGTTTTAAAATGTTAAAATTATTGTAAAATCCGTGAAATGTATATATTTGAAAAGTAGAAATATTTTTAAAAGAGAGAGTGCAGGTGATGCAAGCCCTGATGTGAATCTGACTGAATAGAGGCATGAGTGCACAGCCATGGCTACCACATGTTAGCATACCTACCGTGACTATCTCTGTTGTATCACCCAGTAGAGCTGGTAAATCAGCTGATTCAGACCAGAGTTTTAACATCCAGCCACTCAAGAGCCTGCAGTGAGAGATTTGTTAAGCAGTTTGAGGGGGAAATAGCTGGATTGATCTGCCTGATGCATTTTAAATGAATGAATGTGCACTAACACAGGATTTATAAAATATGAACCAATCATTTCAAACTGTTTGTGTTGTGAAGAGTTTGTGGCTGCAAAACTCCCCTAAATTCCTGGATCCAGTAGGTGTTTAATCAAGGCATGAGGAATTAAAATGGAGCTTCCTGTGTTCAGGAGATCACCTTGGAGATGGGCCATTAAGAGAAAAAAGAAAGGTAATGAGTCATTAAGAAAGCAAAGGTTTTGTGCCAGATAGCAAACTGGTGGGATCCCTCCTCGTTCTTTGAGATAGTTGGAAGAACAAAAGCTGGAGTCGATTGTTGGCTGAGATGTGACCTAGAGGGGGGGAAAGGTTGCAGGCTGGTAAATGCGGCAGGCTGAAAAGCCAGAGATGCAGAGCACAATGCTTAATGTCTGTTTGAATCCAAGGCTGCAGCTATGGAAGAAACAAGACCCTTTTGGGGTGCCGTAAACCCCACCATCATAGGCTCAGGTTGTATTTAGGTGTAAATAAACCACATATGATAAAGGCACCACAGTCTCTGCTGTGCCTTATTTCCAGAAGGAAACATGAGCCTTGGGTAAGTGCTGGGACCCCTGAAAACTTGCACAGTTCGAAGATTGGGGTGGTGTGCAACAGTATGTATGTATTTTGGAAGTTCAATGCTTGCGTAAGGCCAGTGGATTTCCTATAAAGAGCTACCACCAGAAACCAGGGTGATTACATCCATTTTCTAGCATGTAAAGAGAATGTGTTTCCCTTTGCCCTCCGGTTATAACCAGGTGCTTAGCATCTCCCGCTTTGTCTTCTGCGAATGAGGAGGACACATTTTCTTGAATCCATTTACAGTGATGCCCATTCAGCAATAACTCAAGGACAGTGAATAGCTGTAGGCATTGCTTTGCGAATACTGTCTGTAGCAAAGTGTTTCTGCTACAATACATTTAACCTAATAACACACCCTGCCTTGCCACGTAAAGGTATCTGATCAGAACATAAGTGATTCTTCGAATTTCAACATTCCTACCCCATTTGTTCATGCACAGTGCTCTTGACTACACGATATAGCTATAAAGTGTGACATATGCATCACAGTTCTGTAATAATATTTGACATCGAGAATTTTGGAAGAAAAAACACATTTCCAAAGTCAAACACTGTATAATTCTCTCCGGAAGAGAGAGCTAGAATTCTGGCGAGAGATAACAAACTGTTTGCATCAACAGTAGAAGATGTTTCACTGTAATGTACTGTGTCTATAAGGCAGATAAGTGATGGCACATTTAATTTTGGAAATGATATGGTCATTTTTCTATCCTAGTCTCCACCATTTGAAAAACAGAGCTTTTATATGCCGGGTTATTGGCTGTAATAAGGGGTGTTATTCAACATTAGCCGACTGATTTCAACGGTTCTGTTCTGAGTGTGTTAGGTAGCGACCATCCCAATCTGCAACCAAATGTTTTTAATTAATTCATTAAATTACATATATATATATATATATATTCAAAGCAGTGTGTGACAGAATAGAACCCTAATGAAATTGTAAATAATTGAGGAAAAATAGTAAGGAAATTTCAAGCAGTAGCACCAGACTTTGAACTTGTCTTCTGAATAACTGAGCTGTTGTCTAGTCTACTTCTTGTGGAAGAGCGTCCTGCATATGGGGAACCACCACTGAGAAGTTTCTCTTTCATCACTGCCAGTTCGAGAAGCAGCCCCCAGCTACTAACTTGGTCTTTGATCGGTACCCTTAATAGTCCAGTAGAAATCACTGAATCATAGAATCACAAAATCATAGTTGAAGAGTTGGAAGATACTCATTAATCAACACATTAATGTATTTAATGTGTTAACACGAATAGAAGTTATAAATACTTCAGCTGTTGTATAAGGGATTACTATTATGATTGGAATGTAAGTGATTTTGGAATGCAGAAACAAAGTAAATTTGGCATTTGTATTAGGAATTGTATTACAATATGGCAACGTTATAATGCGGCCATTGTTGGATTATTGTACAGTCACACCTCAGGTTACAGACGGTTCAGGTTGAGCATTTTCGGGTTGTGTACCGCGCCAAACCCAGAAGTACCAGAACTGGCTACTTCTGGGTTTCGTCATTCGTGCATGCACAGAAGTGCTAAACCGTGCTTTGTAAATGTGCAGAAGCGCCAAATCGCACCCCACATGTGCGCAGACGCGGCACTGCGGGTTGCGAATGCTGTGGGTTGTGAATGTGCCTCCCACACGGATCACGTTCGCAAACCGAGGGTCCACTGTCATTGGAAAACTAATAAAAATTATTATCAAAAAGAAACATCTCGTCCAACCGCTTGCAATGCAGGGATCTCAGCTAAAGCATCCCTGACAAATGCTGATTCCCTCGTTTCAAACGACACTGTCTGTGTACGGGAATGTCCATTTCTCTCTCCTCATTTAATCCCTTCAACAACCCTGTGGCCAGGCCAAGAGTGAGTGACTGGCCACCGAAAGTCACCCACTGGGCCTCCTGACCAAGTGTCATGGGCCAGGAGTCAGCTTTGCCCAGGGGTCAGCAAGGCTTACCGGGCATGGGCTGGATCACTCCCGCAGAGGTGCTCCGTCGGCCGGGCCGGTGCAGCGTGACACCGGAAATCGCGTCTGCACATGTCTGTGGTACCAGAAATCGCTTCTGCACATGCCCAGAGGCCGAAAATCGTACAGAAGCAATTTCCGGCGTCTGGGCATGCACAGAAGCGATTTCCAGAGCCACGGAAGAGCGTCCCCGTGCCGCACTGTGAGTGGGCAGCTCGGTTCTGGGGTTGGCTCATGAGCCAGTTAAGCAACCCTCATGGGCTACTTCCGGCCCATGGGCCTTAGGTTGCTAACCTCTGGCGTTGCCTGTTGAACATCAACCTAAAGGGGGAGAATGTGGGATCACTGCACCTGCAACTGATCAGCCTTCAAGGACCACAAGGACCTAGCTCTGCCCCAAGCATACGAGGTTACCACTCCACATAAACACACACATTTTGAGTGCATCAGAATAATCTTGATGTGCATCTAGCATTTCTAATGCATATTGAACATGTGGCTGGCAGACGATGTGAACCCTGGGCAGCAGGGGGCAGCACATGTGTGTGTGGCCCTACATCTCTCCCACACACATTATGTCAATGTTTGGAGGGGGTCACCACAAACACACACACACACACACACACACACACACTATCTGAAAGCCGCTGGAGGCTTTTCTGAATATTCAGCTGGAGTACTGCAAAGCCCAAAGTCTTTCTGCAGCGAGCAAGAAAGCAAACTCCCATCCCTAGCTGCAGGGATGTACTTAATAAAACTATACACACTGACCCCACGAAAGTGAATTAGGAGTAAAAGGCACTGCCTTCCTGAGTTTCTTTTTTTCCGTTTCTTTAGTAAACCATGAAGGAAAACAGTTTTAAAGTGTTTCGGACACTCGTTGAACTGGATCAGGTATGGTAGGATGGGGACCCAGATTTACAGAAGCCGTCCTAGTTTCTGATTGATCCTGGAAATGTCCAGCTTTTCCTTAGGACGTCCTTATTTTCATTGGAGAAATGTTGGAGGGTATGGAGTTATGTGACCCCCCCCCCCCGAGCTGAGGAGATAAGTATCAATAAAACCTTTAGAAGATATCTGAAGGCAGCCCTGTATAGGGAAGCTTTTTTTTTAATGTTTAATGTTTTATTATGTTTTCATATATGTTGGAAGCTTCCATGGGCATAGCTAGGATTAATGTTAGTGGGGGCAGCACTTGGGGGGGGCAGAACCGAGCTAACTGCAACTTGATTGGTCAGTTAAGTATTTTTATTTATTTACTTGATTTGGGGAGGGGCAGGTTTTTTAATGTTTAATGTTTTATTATGTTTTTATAAATGTTGGGAACCACCCAAAGTGGCTGGGGCGGTTTCCAACGTATTATTATTATTACTATTATTTTTATTATTGAATTGGACACGCCTATTTTCATCAGATAAGTGTTGGAGGTTATGATATCACTCCCATGATCACTGTCTAATGGAGATGCTGGCTGCGGCTGATGGGGATTGGAATTCTGCAACACCTGGAGGATAGCTGACCATACTGGACCATGCACTGGCAGCCTTAGGACATGATTACTTGAATATCAGACTCTCCAAGTGTCCCTATTTTCCAGAGATGTCCCTGATTTAGAGAATCCACCCAAGTTTCTGATTTGATCCCTGAATGTCCCACTTTTCCTTAAGGTAAAGGTAAAGGTACCCCTGCCCGTACGGGCGAGTCTTGACAGACTCTAGGGTTCTGCGCTCATCTCACTCTAGAGACCGGGAGCCAGCGCTGTCTGCAGACACTTCCGGGTCACGTAGCCAGCATGACAAGCTGCATCTGGCGAGCCAGCGCAGCACACGGAATGCCGTTTACCTTCCCGCTAGTAAGCGGTCCCTATTTATCTACTTGCACCCGGGGGGGCTTTTGAACTGCTAGGTTGGCAGGCGCTGGGACCGAACGACGGGAGCGCATCCCGCCGCGGAGATTCGAACCGCCGACCATGTGATCGGCAAGTCCTAGGCACTGAGGCCTTTACCCACAGCGCCACCCGGGTCCCTTTAGGATGTCCCTATTTTCATTGGATAAATGTTGGAGGGTATGGAGTCATCCAACCCCCAAGCCGTCTGAAGGCAATCCTGTATAGGGAGGTTTCTTCTAAAATGTTTAATGTTTTATTATGTTTTTATTTATGTTGGAAGCTGCCCAGAGTGGCTGGAGCAACCCAGTAAGATTTGTGGCATATAAATAGTAAAATTATCATTATGGAATGGGGCGTCCCTATTTTCATCGGAGAAATGTTGGAGGGTATGGAATATGCAATGCGGGTGGCACTGTGGGTAAAACCTCAGTGCCTAGGACTTACCGATCGCATGGTCGGCGGTTCGAATCCCCGCGGTGGGGTGCGCTCCCGTCGTTCGGTCCCAGCGCCTGCCAACCTAGCAGTTTGAAAGCACCTCCGGGTGCAAGTAGATAAATAGGGACCGGTTACCAGCGGGAAGGTAAACGGCATTCCGTGTGCTGCGCTGGCTCGCCAGATGCAGCTTGTCATGCTGGCCACGTGACCCGGAAGTGTCTGCAGACAGCGCCGGCTCCCGGCCTACAGAGTGAGATGAGCGTACAACCCTAGAGTCTGGCAAGTCTGGCCCGTACGGGCAGGGGTACCTTTACGTTTACCTATGGAATATGCTTTATGCGAAGTTGCCCCTATAACTGACCTCGAAGCTGGAACTGGTGCAGAATGCAGCAACCAAATTGGTGACACAAGCAGGCTACAGGCAGCCTTTTGCTCCTTTGCTGAGAGAGCTGCACTGGTTGCCAATTTGCAACTGGGACAGATTCAAGATACCCGAGTTAATTCACAAAGCCCTAAACAACTTGTATCCGACAGAGCTTAAGGACTGCCTAATTTCTTATGCTTCACCTTGATCACTGAGATCTTCCAGTGGGACACTTTTGGCAGTGCCCCAGGCCCCTGAGGTCATCCATTTTGAGGCGCTGGCATGCCCTGTGGAACTCCTTGCCAACTGAAGTTGGGCAGGAGTCATCCTTGTGTTCTTTCAGACATCTTTCTAAAACTGTATTGCTCAGACAAGCTTTTGGAAAGTGGAGTAGATGGGTTTTTTTAAACTAATCAGTTTTCATTGATACATTATTGATTCCCCCCCCCCCCCCGTTATACTGTAGCATCGTGGGTGGTAGTCAACTGAGTTGACACTGAGTAGGCCCATTTAAATTAATGAACATGACCAAGGGAGCAATCCTATACACAGGAGGTTGGCATAAAGCCAGCCTGGCATAAATTGAGGCTTGGATCAGAGGCTTGGATAGATGGATCATCTATCAGAGTCTTGGATAGATGGATGAATTATGCTGGTATCTTTCTGGCTTGGCATAACCCAGTTGCACCAGGATCTTCCAAGCTCAGCCAGAGACCCCCCCCCCCACATTCTAACTGTTGGGATACTGCCAGGGAGACAAAGTCCATCATGACTCCACGTCGTCGCCAGACATCCATCAATCTCCCGCAGACACGCAGTATCAGCAATTAGCGACACGAGCTCCAGAAATAGCTTGCCACATTCCAGAGCCGATGCACACTCTATCAGCAGATAATGCACAGTGAAAGATGCACTCAGGAGAGCATTATTTACAAGTTTATTTCTGCGTTGATCAGAACAAAGAAAAACATGACTGCCTGCTTCAGTGTTCCGGCACAGATAGCGAGAAACGAAAGCAAAGACACAACAGAAACATCCTGTGAAACAGGAAATACGCAGGCTGTGACACAAACA